>NC_069503.1:530967425-531704925 GCF_027579735.1 Bombina bombina
TATTTTATTTAATTAATTTATTGATAGTGTAGTGTTAAGTTTAATTGTAATTTAGGTTAGGATTTATTTTACAGGTAATTTTGTAATTATTTTATCTAGGTAGCTATTAAATAGTTATTAACTATTTAATAGCTATTGTACCTGGTTAAAATAATTACAAAGTTGCCTGTAAAATAAATATTAGTCCAAAAATAGCTACAATATAATTATAATTTATATTGTAGCTATATTAGGGTTTATTTTACAGGTAAGTATTTAGCTTTAAATAGGAATAATTTATTTAATAAGAGTTCATTTATTTTGTTAGATTTAAATTATATTTAACTTAGGGGGGTGTTAGTGTTAGGGTTAGACTTAGCTTTAGGGGTTAATGCATTTATTAGAGTAGCGGTGAGGTCCGGTCGGCAGATTAGGGGTTAATACTTGAAGTTAGGTGTCAGCGATGTTAGGGAGGGCAGATTAGGGGTTAATACTATTTATTATAGGGTTAGTGAGGCGGATTAGGGGTTAATACATTTATTATAGTAGAGGTGAGGTCCGGTCGGCAGATTAGGGGTTAATAAATATAATATAGGGGTCGGCGGTGTTAGGGGCAGCAGATTAGGGGTACATAGGTATAATGTAGGTTGCGGCGGTGTACGGAGCGGCAGATTAGGGGTTAAAAAAATATGCAGGTGTCAGGGATAGGGGGGTCAGCAGATTAGGGGTTAATAAGTGTAAGGCTAGGGGTGTTTAGACTCGGGGTACATGTTAGGGTGTTAGGTGCAGACATAGGAAGTGTTTCCCCATAGGAAACAATGGGGCTGTGTTAGGAGCTGAACGCTGCTTTTTTGCAGGTGTTAGGTTTTCTTTCAGCCCAAACTGCCCCATTGTTTTCTATGGGGGAATCGTGCACGAGCAAGTTTTTGAAGCTGGCCGCGTCCGTAAGCACCGCTGGTATTGAGAGTTGCAGTGGCGGTAAATATGCTCTACGCTCCCTTTTTGGAGCCTAACGCAGCCCTTCTGTGAACTCTAAATACCAGCGGTATTTAAAAGGTGCGGGGGAAAAAAAGCCAGCGTTAGCTACGCGGGTTGTTACCGACAAAACTCTAAATCTAGCCATCAGATTACAAAAAAATAAACAAAATTATCAAAAATAAAAACAATTACACCTAATCTAATAGCCCTATAAAAATAAAAAAGCCCCCCAAAATAAAAACACCCCCTAGCCTACAATAAACTACCAATAGCCCTTAAAAGGTCCTTGCCCTAAAGAAATCAGCTCTTTTACCTGTAAAAAAATTCAAAGTCCCCCCAACAGTAAAACCCACCATCCAACCAACCCCCCAAAATAATTAACCTAACTCTAAAAAAAACACTAAGCTACCCATTGCCCCTAAAGGGGCATTTGTATGGGCATTGCCCTTAAAAGAGCATTTAGCTCTTTTGCATTGCCCTTAAAAGGGCATTTAGCTCTTTTTCAAAGCCCAAGGCCCTAATCTAAAATAACAAAAAAAAAACCACACAAAAACAAAAAAAAACCCTAACACTAACCCCAGAAGATCTATTTGCGGTTTCTGAAGTCCGGCCATCCATCTCCATCCAGGTGGAGAGGTCTTTATCCAGGCGGCGAGGTCTTTATCCATCCCGGGGGCGTCTTCTATCTTTATCCTGGAGGCGCGGTACGGAGCCATCCTAGAAGCCGAAGACATCCTGCGCGGAGCGTCCTTTTCATACAGTCACGGCTATACACTGAACTTGAATGTAGCCGTTTCAAAATGGCGTACCTTTCATTCCTATTGGCTGATTTGATTCTTCAAATTCAAATCAGCCAATACTGTAGGATGAGACCTACTGAAATCCTATTGGCTGTTCAAATTAGCCAATAGAATTTAAATAGCTATCATCCTATTGGCTGATTTGAATTTGAAGAATCAAATCAGCCAATAGGAATGCAAGGTACATCATTTTGAAACTGCTGCCTTGCATTCAACTTCAGTGTACGGCGGCGACCATATGAATAGGACGATCCATGCAGGATGTCTTCGGCTTCCAGGATGGCTCCGCTCCGCACCGCCGGGATGAAGATAGAAGACGCCCCCGGGATGGATGAAGACCTCGCCGTCTGGATGAAGACCTCACCGCCTGGATGGAGATGGATGTCTGGACTTCAGAAACCGTGAGTAGATCTTCTGGGGTTAGTGTTAGTTTTTTTTTTAAAAGTTTGGGTGTTTTTTTTTAGATTAGGGCTTTGGGTTTTGAAAAGAGCTAAATGCCCTTTTAAGGGCAATGCCCATACAAATGCCCCTTTAGGGGCAATGGGTGTCTTAGGATTTTTTTAGAGTTAGGTTTTTTATTTTGGGGGGTTGGTTGGGTGGTGGGTTTTACTGTTGGGGGGACTTTCTATTTTTTACAGGTAAAATCAGATTTCTTTAGGGCAATGCCCTACAAAAGGCCCTTTTAAGGGCAATTGGTAGTTTATTGTAGGCTAGGGGGTGTTTTTATTTTGGGGGGCTTTTTTTATTTTATAGGGCTATTAGATTAAGTGTAATTTTTTTATTTTTGATAAAAAAAAAATTTTTGGAATCTTACTGTTTTTTATTTTTCATGCTTTAGTGTTAATTATTTTTGGTAAACTTAGATTTTTAAAATTTTTCGTAGGATTTGGGTTTTTTTTTAGTTGTAATTTAGATTTTTAATTTTTTTCTTAGTGTTAGTTTTTTTAAATTTGTAATTTAGATATTTTAATTGGTAGTATTTCTTATTTTATCAGATTAGTTATGTTAGGTTAATGTATAGTTTAATGTTAGGTTTATATTTATTTCACAGGTAAGTTTTTATTTTTTTTAAAGATAGTTATATTGTAATTTTAATTTAAAGTTAGGGGGGTGTTTGGTTAAGGGGTTAATAGTCTAATTTAGTGTTTTGCGATGTGGGGGGCCGGCGGTTTAGAGGTTAATAGGTTTATTTAGTGGCGGAGATGTGGGAGGCCGGAGGTTTAGGGGTTAATAACTTTATTATAGTGGCAGCGATGTCGGGGAGCGGCAGATTAGGAGTTAATAGCTTTTATTAGTGTCGGCGATATCGGGGGCGGCAGATTAGGGGTTAATAACTTTATTTAGGTGTCGGCGATGTCGGGGGCGGTGGATTAGGGGCGTTTAGACTAGGGGTTTATGTTAGGGTGTTAGGTTTAAACATAACTTTTTTTCCCCCATAGACATTAATGGGGCTGTGTTACAGAAATTTTTTATTCCGTGATCGCAGATGTTTTTATTTTTTCTAACACTCTCTCACCATTGGGGCAAAGCGTGGACGAGAACGTCAAAGCAGCCCTTGGATTTTGTGCAGTATGGAGCTTAATGCAACCATATCGCACGCACAAGGAGGCTTTTCAGAAACTCTTAATGGCAGCGCTATGGAGGGTGAGATAACACAACTTGTGTTGCGTTTGTTTCGCACCCTGTTTAGCGCAAAACTTGTAATCTAGGTGATAGCTTGTAATTATTATTATTTCCGTATAGGATTATATGATTAAGTAAACAAATATAATAATATTAATAGTTTTCTGCATGATTGCAAACTATAAGAAACAATATTTTAAACAGTTAATAAAATAAGCTGTATGAGGTAGCAATTAGTTCTGTCTTCTCCCTTGTGCCTTCCAAATTATACTCTATCACCATAAAGTACCTGCACACCAGGTATTCATTGTGTATGAGTGTTACTGTCCAAAACAAACAAATAATAATTATACTTATCACTTAAAGGGACACTGAACCCAAATTTTTTCTTTCATGATTCAGATAGAGCATGACATTTTAAGCAACTTTCTAATTTACTTCTATTATCAATTTTTCTTCATTCTCTTGCTAACTTTATTTGAAAATAAGGCATCTAAGCTTTTTTTTTGGTTCAGACCTCTGGTAAGCACTTTTTTTTTATTGGTGGATGAATTTATCCACCAATCAGCATGGACAACCCAGGTTGTTCACCAAAAATGGGCCGGCATCTAAACTTATATTCTTGCATTTCAAATAAAGATACCAAGAGAATGAAGACAATTTGATAATAGGAGTAAATTAGAAAGTTACTTAAAATGTCATGCTCTATCTGAATCACAAAAGAAAAAATTTGGGTTCAGTGTCCCTTTAAGTGAAATGTTACCAAGCAGCATTCTCCTTGTTCGTTATACACAATCAAAAAACATTGATGAGACATTCCTCAATAACAGGCACTCAGCATAATGCTGTAACGTTACTGGCCGCTGGCTGGAAAATTCATCTTCATAGAGGGCCAGGGCAACACAGGGCAAATAATTCCTGGGGCTCAAGAGCAGCACAGCAGTCAGGCCTGCCCTTTGGGCAGAATGAGAGTGGCACCTGCCCTTAGCCCAGTGCTTTGGGGAACCCAGCACAGGGAGGGTATTAGAAGGTACAATGTACATCCTCTATTTAGCATGTGTAGAAGTGTTTATGATATCAGCAGGTGTAATATATGGTGTTAGTAAAGAACAAACTGAATGCTGAGACACTGGTGTGCCAAACAGAGTCAGGAAATACAGAAGGAGGGGAATTTGGAGCAAATTTGATAATAGAGAGGTAAGTGTGGAGTGGTGAGTGTGTGTGAGTGAGGTAAAATTTGAGAGATGAGCAATGGCACAACTCTTGTTACTTTGAGGGAACACTATATTTAAATGTATGGAATATAATCTAATATATAGTTATACTATGTAATTGTGTATATTTTGCATACAAAGAGAGAAGCGCTCTACCAGGAACGAACAACAGCTCATCAGCTAGTTCTATGGCGATTTACCACCCGGAAGCAGCTTTTAGACCAGTGTGCTTTTCACAGAGGAAAACTGTAATTGTGTATAGGTGCTGACTATCAGAGAGAAACATATACAAGAACAATTCCAGCAAGAGAGTTGGACAGGATACTAACCGGAAATGAATGTAGCTCACTCCCGCTCTGGTCTAGTAGCAGGAGTGAGCTACATTCATTTTAATGGCGCGACCGGGCACATTGAGACTAGACATTGTTGCTGCTATACGCTGTGGAAAAACCAGACCCACTCAGTAGAGCAAGGAGTGGCGTTCTGGAAAAGGGAGCTTTTACATAAAATGTATCTGCAATAATTTAATGTATAAAGCTGCCGGTAAGCTAATGTTATATAATTCTGCACTATCCAAACTTTGTAATTAATATTCTTTAAAAATGAAATAATCAAAACTATTTTCCCCACCTGTAAGTCAAAATCTTCTCTGCCTGTGTCTTTTTTTTTTTAGTTTGGTTTGTGAGTTCTAAAATGCAAATATAGTGTACCGGATGATACCTCATTCTTTGTGCCAATTTGTTTTTTTTATTAAATAAGGGACTCAAAAACATAGAAAGATGAATTATTTAAATTCATGTTATAATTTCATATTTGACTCTGAATAACCTATACTTTATGGGGCTAGTTTATCAGACCAGAAACAATTTATCTTAGAAATAAAAAAATGTAAGCCACGAGATGGCGATAAAGGACAGCATAACTAAAGAATGCTTTTATCTATCTTGCTGTACTATAATCTATTTCACTCAGCAAGAAAAAGCACTTTAACACAACATGCTTTTTATTTATACATTCACATATGAACACATTATTTTACAGTTGTTATCAGCAATAAACCACTGTTCACTGAAGCATTATGTGTATAATTATTTACACCATGGGGCTGATTTATTAAAGTGCGAGTGGACATGATACAATGTAGCGTATCATGTCCGCCGCACATCGATAAATGCCGACAGCATACGATCTTGGCCTTTATCATTGCACAAGCAGTTCTTGTGAACTGCTTGTGCAATGCTGCCCCTTTAGACCGCTACTTCATAACTGCTGTTTCCGGCGAGCCTGAAGGCTCGCACGGAAACAGGGGCATCAATTTGGATCTTGATAATTTGGCCCCCATATGTAAAAATTCTTCAAAGCAACAGTTAGAAAATATAATTGTGCTTAAAGATTTTAATTTAACATTAAAAAGGAATATATTAAAAATATTTGCACTTAACATTTTAGAGCCAAATTAAAGTGATAGTAAATCCTAGCGTTTCTGGGATTTACCAATGCAACAGGCCGCCCACAGCAGAATGCTATAAAGCACTGAGGTGATTTTAGCCAATAGTGTGCTAGTTATCTGGCATAATGCCAACCGGCCCGCACAACTATTGGTTAAAATCACCTCAGTGATAAATAGTGTTCTGCCATGGGTGGCCTGAGGCGCTCAGCGCAGAGAGCACAACAGGCAACTAAAGAAACTTTCAGCATGAAGTATTTTATACTTCATGACTGAAAGTCCCCTGCATTTGTTGCATTGGTTAAATCCTAGTGTTTCAGAAACTATAGGATTTACTATCACTTCAATTTTATAGCCTTGCTAAATAGTCCCTTGTCATCTAAAAAAACCCCATGAGATATAGTGCTCCAGACACGTGCACGTTCCTGAGATTACCTTCTGGCTTTTCAACAAAAGAACAAAGAAAATGTGATATTATAAGTAAATAATGGAGTTATTTAAAATTATATTCTCTATCTAAGTCATGAAATTAAAAATCTAGGTTTCATGTCCCTTTAAGATTGTAATATGATTGTACAGTGTTTCATTTTGCACAGTTAAACAGCTGTGCAATATACTTTCATTTATGTTACTCCCTTTTCATGTAATGTAACTATGACACATTTTCCAATTTTGAGGAATGGAAGGGCACATGACAGATTTTACAAACCTAACTCTGCTACATATCTCTCCCTAATAGGCCTCAGCAGATATGATTACATAAGCAACAACAAGACAATGACAGTTTTTCTTACTCAATGATATTCTGTGTTGAAGAGATACCTAGGTAGGCACCTGGAGCATTAGTAAACTCTCTAAATTCAATGAATCTAAGCCAGAGTCTGAGCACCATCCCTACCTGCTTTACCCCAGCGCCGGATGGCTGCACCCACCTCAGACACAAGAACTGCTCACAAAACAGTGTGAGTTGTTAAGGGTCGCGACGAGAAGTGACTGAGAGCATTCAGTTGGTTCAAGTCCTGCATCCACATGCACAGAGTCTCACTGTCACGCATTTAGAACCTGCACTGTGATCACATCTATGTCACATAACCGGTAAGCAGGAGGACCCAAAAGGAAGCTTTTTCCCCTAAAAAAAAAAACGTAGGTGCAGCGGCACGGGGGCCATGCGGAATCCGGGACAAGCAACACTCTCACCGGGACAGGGGGACAGACCCCTCAATTTTGCAAAAATCGTGACACTTGGGAGGTATGCTGCATGGAACGTCCTAGCCATTTGCCTGTACTGAAGTCATAGGGGCATATTTATGATTGTGCGAGCGGACATGATCCGATATAGCAGATCATTGCCATTGCACATCGATAAATTCCGACAGCATACACTCTCTGCATTTATCATTGCACCAGCAGTTCTTGTGAACTGCTGGTGCAAAGCCGCCCCTGCAGATTTGCGGCCAATCGGCTGCTAGCAGGGGGTGTCAATCAACCCGATCGCATTCGATCAGGTTGATTTCTGGCAATTTCTGTCTGCCGCCTCAGAGCAAGCGAACTTCTGTTTCTGGCCCGCCTTCACGGGGCATCAAGCTCTGTACGGAGCTTGATAAATATGCCCAATAGGCGCTTCCTGAATGGGATCACGGCCTAGCGTTATAGGCACTCCCCACTGACACAATGCCATCATTGAAATCACGCGATCGCATGAACGATCTGGTGATTTAAATTTTTACTTATTTGTTTACATCAGAATTTAAATATATCTTTTTTCGTTAAACAAAACAGGAGGTACCAGAAAATCATCCCACTTATTCACTACATAGGGCAAGCACCCCAACAAAGCTACAGCAAAACACAGCCAATGCCAGGGAGGGAGGATGGGAGCTTCTCCTGACCATTCAGATCCTGTAATGGTGCCACATCAGTCCCCAATATCTACCTCAAGTCCATGCCATGCTCTAAGTATGACCTCTTCACTAGGCCAAGGCAAAGTCAAAAACCCTTTTCTTCAAGTTTTTCATCCAGGGATTGCGTGGTAGAGTCAATTCAGAAATTTCATATTGACTTATAATGTGTCTGAAAATATCCATGCTTAGCACGATATCGGCATATACATGATTGCAGTGCAACTGATCAAGTCTAGGGTTTGCTATATACATAACACTGACATAGGAGAGTAGGAGGCGGACCATTTTTGGTTCTTAACCTGGATTATGATTGTTTATTGGTAGCTTAATTTCAGCCACCAATAAGGAAGCGCTATCCATGGTGCTGAACCTAAAATGGGCAGGCTTCTATGCTTTACATTACTGCTTTTTAATAAAGAAAGCAAGAGAACGAAGAAAATTTTATAATAGGAGTAAATTAGAAAGTTGCTTAAGTTGCATGCTCTATCTGAATAATGAAAGAAAAAAAAATTGTGTTTTGTATCCCTTTAAGCCCAATTCCAAAAACCCCATCCCTGCTCCTGCCCACCACATAGCACACTTTTGCTCAGTTGGGCGGGGGTCCCTCTTTTGGATTTTTAAATGTTGGGAGGTATGCAGGAACACACTTAAAAAAATAATAATACAGTAGTCACCACAAATCAGATTACCCTGTTTTAAGCTTATATTATGTTTTATTGACTATTTCAGTACACATGTGTTTTTCTATTAGGGTAATAAGTGCTTTCAGTATTTTGACACAATCTCACCACAGTTCAGTTTGTGAGATAAAACAAGCAGATTGCAGGGGGAAATTGCTTTAAAAATACGCTGGGACCAGCTATACCGATTGAATGCCCCTGTTCAGCCCACCAGCAGGGCCAGGGTAACTCGTTTCACAGTAAGAAAAACAACCTTGAAGTTTGCACACATTTCACAGTAAGAAAAACAACTTTGAAGTTTGCACACATTTCACAGTAAGAAAAACAACCTTGAAGTTTGCACACATTTCACAGTGAGAAAAACAACCTTGAAGTTTGCACACATTTCACAGTAAGAAAAACAACCTTGAAGTTTGCACACATTTCACAGTAAGAAAAACAACTTTGAAGTTTACACACATTTCACAGCATTGTTTGCATGTGCAGTGTAGTTTTATTATGATTTTTACGGTGTGCATTAGTTTTTTAAAAAATCGTTTCATTTTTCCATAAAATGTAACTTTTGCACAAGAATTTTATGATTGATAATATTATTTAACAGTGACGGCATCTTTGCATTTAAAAATTTCAATTAATCTTTTTATAGGATTTTTTAAATTGTGATTTTTTTTTTGTGAGCTCTATTATTATGAATGAATTTCTTTCACACATTTAAAGGGACAGTCTAGTCAAAATTAAAGTTTCAGTATTCAGATGGGGCATGCAATTTTAAACAACTTTCCAATTTACTTGTATCATCAAATTAGCTTTGTTCCCTTGGTGGTATTTTTGAAAAGCTAAACCTAGGTAGGCTCAAACTGATTTCTAAAACCGTTGAAAATCGCCTCTTAGCTCAGAGCATTTTAAAAGTTTTTCATAGTTAGACAGTACTAGTTTATGTGTGTCATATAGATAACATTGTGCTCACTCCCATGGAGTTATTTTGGAGTCTGCACTGATTGTCTAAACTGCATGTCTGTCAAAAGCACTGAGGTAAGGGAGCAGTCTGCAGAAGCTTAGATACAAGGTAATCACAGAGGTAAAAAGTATATTAATATAACTGTGTTGGTTATGCAAAACTGGGGAATGGGTAATAAAGAGATTATCTATCTTTTTAAACAAAACAAAATTCTGGAGTAGATTGTCCCTTTAAATGCAGGTAAAACTCCTTTAAAACACACACTGTTCTTAAAGGGACAGTAAACCTCAAAAATAATGTTATATAATTCTGCACATATGTTTGGGTATTATCATATTCTAGACAGAAGTAATGATGTGCTGACAATATTACTACTGTAACATATAGTTACATTCATTTTACAAATTACAAACATTTTTTATTATATATATATATATATATATATATATATATATATATATATATATATATATATATATATATATATATATATATATATATATATATATATATATATATATATAACACATAGAAACACCCAGCACTCACCAGCTAGCTCACAGCTAAGATAAAATCACAACTGGAAAGGTTATTAACTGCATCTGGCCAAATGGGAAAGTTCAGGCACCACGTCAAGGTCCTTTCCATTGCCTGAGCAGGGATAGGCACGAACCAAGGCTGTGGCAGACATTTTCTAAAGTAAAGACCTTAGTGAAGGACACCAAGGTACATTGCAAATTAAAAACATAATTATATAGCGCTGGGTGTTATTAAACTGATGCATATATCGCTGACCCTATAACCAGCCCTCCTCTGGCTATACCCATAGCCAGTGTCACTACTGTGTCATTATATAGTGCTGGTTGTTACTATACTGATGCAGATACCATTGACCCTATAACCATCCCTTGTCTGGCTATACGCATGAGCCAGTGTCACTACTGTGTCATTATATAGTGCTGGGTGTTATTATACTGATGCAGATACCATTGACCCTATAACCATCCCTTGTCTGGCTATACGCATGAGCCAGTGTCACTACTGTGTCATTATATAGTGCTGGGTGTTATTATACTGATGCAGATACCACTGATTCTATAACCAGTCCTCCTCTGGCTATACCCATGAGCCAGTGTCAGGGAACTGCACTCCAAGACCGGATCAGATACACATCCTGTGAGTCAGCAACATCCAGCCCTGGGTGCTAAATAGCACTCCAAAAAAGCTGTGATGTCACCAGAGCCACATGCAGTTAACCCCAGTCCGGAATGGGTGCAAGAAACAAGGGGGATTACAAATAAAAAGTAATACAACACATAGAAACACCCAGCACTCACCAGTTAGCTCACAGCTAAGATAAAATCACAACTGGAAAGGTTAGTAACCGCATCTGGCCAAATGGGAAAGTTCAGCCACCACGTCAAGGTCCTTTCCATTGCCTGAGACACTATCATGCAAGCTCACAAAGTCAAACAGACTGAGAACAAAGAAGGGGTGCACAGGTGGATGTAATCACCCATAGGAAATACAAAACATGGAAGGGAACTGCACTCCAAGACCGGATCAGGTACACATCCTGTGACTCAGCAACATCCAGCCCTGGGTGCTAAATAGCACTTCAAAAAAGCTGTGATGTCACCAGAGCCACAGGCAGTTAACCCCAGTCCGGAATGGGTGCAAGAAACAAGGGGGATTTTAGTGCCTAAAGATTAATTTAAATATGTAGATGGAGACACTATACCCTACTGAGGGCTTGTTTCCATTGAGCCATATTTCGGTTTGCGTGCGCTCGCAAACCGTTAAATAAGCTGTCGGAAGCAATATTGTTCACCGACTGCTTCCAACGGCCCATTATAACTCAATTTCGGCAACCGGACTCCGGCTGCTGAAAACATTATTGCGTTCCATGCAAAGTATGAGAAGCCGCTAATCTTTAAATACCCGGTTTCCAATGCCCATGCAAACTGTTAATACACTGTTGGAGGCTGCCGATACATTAACAAAAATTACACCCAGCTCAACTAGGTGTAAAATAGGAAAAAGGTGCTTTTTGAGACCTTTTTCCCATTGAAATCTAACCAGACACGTCAAATCCCCTCTATCCGCCACTCCCCCACATTGCAATTTATAATAAATCTATTAACCCCTAATCCGCCATCCCCCCACAGCGCAATCTAGCTATTTAAACTATTAACCCCTAATGCACCAAACCCCATATCGCAAAGTATCTATTTAAACCATTAACCCCTATTCCGCCAACCCCCATATCGCAAAGTATCTATTTAAACTATTAACCCCTAATCCGCCAACCCCCATATCGCAAAGTATCCATTTAAACTATTAACTCATAATCCGCCATGCCCCCACAACGCAATCTAGCTATTTAAACTATTAACCCCTAATGCGCCATGGCCCCACAACGCAAATAACTAAGCCCCCTAACCTAACACCCCCTAAATTAACTCCATTACATAAATTAAAATAATCCTAAATTACTATTAAAGGGACACTGAACTCAAATTTTTTATTTTGTGATTCAGAAAGAGCATGCAATTTTAAGCAACTCTCAAATTTACTAATATTATAAATTTTTCTTCATTCTCTCGCTATCTTTATTTGAAAAAGAAGTCATCTAAGCTAAGGAGCCAGCCATTTTTTGGTTCAGTACGCTGGGCAACACTTGTTTATTGGTGGGTGAATTTATCCACCAATCAGCAAGAACAACGCAGGTTGTTCACCAAAAATGGGCCGGCATCTAAACGTACATTCTTGCTTTTCAAATAAAGATACAGAGAGACTGAAGAAAATTTGATAAAAGGAGTAAATTAGAAAGTTGCTTAAAATTGCATGCTCTATCTGAATTACGAAAGAAAAAAATTTGGGTTCAATGTCCCTTTAAGTTTTAATGCGGTCGGGTTAGCCAGCATATTACAAGTTAAAAGTAAAATGTTTGTGCGACAGCGAAAGCCATCACAAGCTAACTCTTGGTCTTCAAAAATCGCTACTGTGCTAAGTGGAAATAAAAAAAAAATCTAACATCTATTGCTCGTGAACTAACCATTCCAATGTTCTTTACCTAGAAAAAGGTTATATATATATATATATATATCTTTTTATATATTTTTTACAAATATATTTCTATACCCATATATTTATATATGCAAAACAAGATTGCGATATCGCCTTTTCATCTACTGACTCGCACTCGAGGTGACAGCGCTTCCAGATACAGTTCTCTATCATACTAAAGGAGCGACACAAAGGATCCGACTTCCTAGAGACCCTGTAAAGCAAGGTTTATACACAGCACGTCAACGGGAGTATAACTCCATCCCCCACACAGCGGCTACTTACTTCATATGGATTGAGGAAGTCTGAAGTAAGTTTTTTGTTATTGGGGTTTCTTACCCATATCACATGTGATCTATGGTCTAGTCCTTATCCTGTGGCGCTGATTTCAACCTTTTTTTACTTGTTACTGTTGCTGAAGATTTGGGATGCTCCCTTCTTTAAAGACTTCCAGCTGCCCTCATTTGGATAATATTTGTACTAATCTACTGACTCCTATATACTATTTGAATTTCCTATTATATACTTTCCTTTAGGACTATTGATATATAATAATATATGCACTTTTTTAATTCCTCTATATAATAGGGTTATAGCGCAGGGATCATTGCCTTTGTCCCATATATATATATATATATTTATATATATATATATATATATATTTATATTTATACACAGATATATAGGAATATCTATTAAATATAGATAGAAGATTTTCCCCTATGTGGAGAACATTAGAATGTAAAATATTTCCAGTAAATACACAGTAAAACACATTATAAAATATACATTTTTATTAAAAATTATTGTTGTTGTTTTGAGGTATTCGACTTGAAAGGGCTCCTACAGGGAGTGCAGAATTATTAGGCAAATTAGTATTTTGACCACATCATCCTCTTTATGCATGTTGTCTTACTCCAAGCTGTATAGGCTCGAAAGCCTACTACCAATTAAGCATATTAGGTGATGTGCATCTCTGTAATGAGAAGGGGTGTGGTCTAATGACATCAACACCCTATATCAGGTGTGCATAATTATTAGGCAACTTCCTTTCCTTTGGCAAAATGGGTCAAAAGAAGGACTTGACAGGCTCAGAAAAGTAAAAAATAGTGAGATATCTTGCAGAGGGATGCAGCACTCTTAAAATTGCAAAGCTTCTGAAGCGTGATCATCGAACAATCAAGCGTTTCATTCAAAATAGTCAACAGGGTCGCAAGAAGCGTGTGGAAAAACCAAGGCGCAAAATAACTGCCCATGAACTGAGAAAAGTCAAGCGTGCAGCTGCCAAGATGCCACTTGCCACCAGTTTGGCCATATTTCAGAGCTGCAACATCACTGGAGTGCCCAAAAGCACAAGGTGTGCAATACTCAGAGACATGGCCAAGGTAAGAAAGGCTGAAAGACGACCAC
Organism: Bombina bombina; assembly: GCF_027579735.1. Taxonomy (NCBI): domain Eukaryota; kingdom Metazoa; phylum Chordata; class Amphibia; order Anura; family Bombinatoridae; genus Bombina; species Bombina bombina. The sequence continues at coordinate 530,981,485 of NC_069503.1, forward strand.
CACTGAACAAGACACACAAGCTGAAACGTCAAGACTGGGCAAAGAAATATCTCAAGACTGATTTTTCTAAGGTTTTATGGACTGATGAAATGAGAGTGAGTCTTGATGGGCCAGATGGATGGGCCCATGGCTGGATTGGTAAAGGGCAGAGAGCTCCAGTCCGACTCAGACGCCAGCAAGGTGGAGGTGGAGTACTGGTTTGGGCTGGTATCATAAAAGATGAGCTTGTGGGGCCTTTTCGGGTTGAGGATGGAGTCAAGCTCAACTCCCAGTCCTACTGCCAGTTTCTGGAAGACACCTTCTTCAAGCAGTGGTACAGGAAGAAGTCTGCATCCTTCAAGAAAAACATTATTTTCTTGCAGGACAATGCTCCATCACACGCGTCCAAGTACTCCACAGCGTGGCTGGCAAGAAAGGGTATAAAAGAAGAAAATCTAATGACATGGCCTCCTTGTTCACCTGATCTGAACCCCATTGAGAACCTGTGGTCCATCATCAAATGTGAGATTTACAAGGAGGGAAAACAGTACACCTCTCTGAACAGTGTCTGGGAGGCTGTGGTTGCTGCTGCACGCAATGTTGATGGTGAACAGATCAAAACACTGACAGAATCCATGGATGGCAGGCTTTTGAGTGTCCTTGCAAAGAAAGGCTGCTATATTAGTCACTGATTTGTTTTTGTTTTGTTTTTGAATGTCAGAAATGTATATTTGTGAATGTTGAGATGTTATATTGGTTTCACTGGTAAAAATAAATAATTGAAATGGGTATATATTTGTTTTTTGTTAAGTTGCCTAATAATTATGCACAGTAATAATCACCTGCACACACAGATATCCCCCTAAAATAGCTATAACTAAAAACTACTTCCAAAACTATTCAGCTTTGATATTAATGAGTTTTTTTGGTTCATTGAGAACATGGTTGTTGTTCAATAATAAAATTAATCCTCAAAAATACAACTTGCCTAATAATTCTGCACTCCCTGTATGTTTATACTGTATACATGTGTTTATATGTGCACATATGTATGTATATACATAAATACATATATAAACACATAAATAAATATGTATAGATAATATATATATATACACTATATATATATATGTTGCGGGTAAAGTAAGATATCCGGGTAATCCTAGGATTTACCGGGTAAAACGGACATTACCCAAGCGGCTGTGGGTAAACGATGTACGGTAATTCCCCCAACTACACAATATTTTTTGCCTCCGCCTGGGGGGTTAAAGTAAATATCTGACCTTACTCATTATATATACTGTATATATATATATATATATATATATATATATATACATACATACATACATACATACACATAAAGGTACCTTTTTTAAACTTATGAATGAAGGTGCCTTTATTTTTTTGTAATGGTAAATCCAAGCATTTTTGAAACACTAGAATTTACCATCACTTTAATATTCATAAGTATTATTTGTATTAGATAGTGTATATATGAGTGTACATGTAGTTTTTAGATATATTTATGTTGTGTTTTTCCCTGACCCTTTCAACAAGGACTTCTTTCGAGCTAACAAAATGAGGCAAACTTAGTTTATTATCGTTTACTTTCAACTTGTAATATGAGCGCAAGTTAGGGCAGCCGCAATAATTCTATATTGCTCCTCTTGTAATCTAGCAGATGGTGTTTGTTTTTACTTCCATTTTCTCTTTATCTAGAGCTGTGTAGATCATGCATAAATAAAACTATTAATGTACAGTATACCTATTGGTTGTGCACATATAAGTTACCATTCTTAAAAAGCTCTTTTTAAAATTAATAATACCATTGTAAAAGACAATGCTTTATTGCTATATTGTATCATGTTCTTAAATGCACGTAGCTTTCTTCAAGTCTAAGTGACGTTCACAAAAGTAAATCAGCCATGAACAAATGTATGTGCACCCTGTGACTTAATTATTAGAATGGAGACAAGACAATGAAACCTCTGTCTTTTGAATAGAACTTATTCCATTTATACAGAGTTGTGAATCAGTCATACGATCAATTCTCTCTGCTTAATTACTAGAGTTATGAACTCACAAGTCATTTAGAATATCCATGACAAAAGGTAGACCATTCTGTCTTAAAGACTGAAATTAATAATATACAAGATTACAAAGGACATAGCTCAACTTTACATTTCTCTGTAATTAACTCTCATATAAAAGAATTTGCAAAAGTATCAACTAAATGTTTTTTTTTTTTTTTTTTTTTTTTATCTTTAGCCGGTCGATTCATTTTTATCTCTTTCATATATTTAAGGTACTGTACTATAATTTCCTTTTGCATTAACATTTTCAAGAAAAACCTTATTGAGTGAATCCAGTTAAAGTGCAGTGAGATACAAAATAACCAAAAAATATACTTTAGAGTCCATATAGGAAAGTCCCAATCAAAAATGATCCCTGACAAAGCTTCACATCCAATGCTGAGTACTCCCGCTCAGGGTATACATTTTGTAGAAAGATAAACAAAAACAGGGGGGGCCACATAGCGTATCACAACATAAATTTTGAAGTTGTCTATAAATACAAGAAGTTCTACTCACATTTAGCAAACACCACAAAAGGTGATTGCAAGCAGGCTGGAATATCAGAGCTATCCAGCAAGCTCTTCCATGGTACAGGTTGTTCCAATAGTCCAGACGTCCGCATTCTATAAAAACTGCTATGCTTTTCTTGGCCTTAATACAACTGGCCATTTCATCAGGCTGTAAAATACACAGTCAAAACATAAACTTAAGTACCTATTCTTTATTTTGAACTAAAATAAAATGTGTGTTAAAATCATTGTAGTTGAGCCTATTAAACCCTTCCACCACTGAAATGCTAATAGGTTATATACAACATTACATTGTAGGCAAATGGTACAATTAGTTAAAGAATCACCCTCGATTTCTTCCCTTGCCACATGATTCACATCACTGGTGACATCACATGAAGTGATTTAATGAGGGCGAATCACTGTTTGAGTGAACCCAATTTTGCTAAAATCGCCATATAGCCTGTAGCAAAACAATAGGACTATATAAGTGTAGAAACTTACGGCTAGATTTAGAGTTTGGTGGCCAAAGGGGTGCGTTAGCTACGCGTGCTTTTTTCCCCCCGCACCTTTTAAATACCGCTGGTATTCAAGAGTTCACAGAATGGCTGGGTTTTCAGTGCGTTAGGCTCCAAAAAGGGAGCGTAGAGCATAATTTAACGCCACTGCAACTCTAGATACCAGTGGTGCTTACGGACACGGCCAGCTTCAAAAACGTGCTCGTGCACGATATCCCCATAGAAAACAATGGAGCAGTTTGAGCTGAAAAAAAACCTAACACCTGCAAAAAAGCAGCGTTCAGCTCCTAACGCAGCCCCATTGTTTGCTATGGGGAAACACTTCCTACATCTGCACCTAACACTCTAACATGTACCCCGAGTCTAAACACCCCTAACCTTACACTTATTAACCCCTATTCTGCCGCCCCCGCTATCGCTGACCCCTGCATATTTTTTTAAAACCCCTAATCTGCCGCTCCGTAAACCGCCGCTACCTACATTATCCCTATGTACCCCTAATCTGCGTCCCCTAACACCCCCGACCCCTATATTATATTTATTAACCCCTAATCTGCCCCCCACAACGTCGCCTCCATTTGCCTACACTTATTAACCCCTAATCTGCCGAGCGGACCGCACCGCTACTATTATAAAGGTGGAGGCGACGTTGAGGGGGGCAGATTAGGGGTTAATAAATATAATATAGGGGTCGGTGGTATTAGGGGCAGCAGATTAGGGGTACATAGGGATAATTTAGCTGGCGGCGGTGTACGGAGCGGCAGATTAGGGGTTAAAAAATTTAATAGAGTGGCGGCGATGTGGGGGGACCTCGGTTTAGGGGTACATAGGTAGTTTATGGGTGTTAGTGTACTTTAGAGCACAGTAGTTAAGAGCTTTATAAACCGGCGTTAGCCCAGAAAGCTCTTATCTACTGACTTTTTTCTGCGGCTGGAGTTTTGTTGTTAGATTTCTAACGCTCACTTCAGCCACGACTCTAAATACCGGCGTTAGAAAGATCCCATTGAAAAGATAGGATACGCAATTGACGTAAGGGGATCTGCGGTATGGAAAAGTCGCGGCTGGAAAGTGAGCGTTAGACCCTTTAATGACTGGCTCCAAATACCAGAGGGCGGTAAAAACCAGCGTTAGGAGCCTCTAACGCTGGTTTTGACGGCTACCGCCCAACTCTAAATCTAGGCCATAGACAATAAATATTATAAAAATATCCAAGCAGAGATATTCTAAGTATATGTATGAACCCAATAAGATTGTGATTCTAATACAAGCGAGTCGGGTAATTTAGCATAACAGCAAACGAACCAATGATAAATAATTTGAAAATAAAAAGTCCACTATCATCCATCACAGTTCAATATAGTAATACATAATATAATAAAATAGAAAAAAAATATTTCTATACATTTTGTAGATATGATGAAATTATAATATAAACAAAACAAATAATAAGACAACAATCAAACCACTAATAGATGGCTAAAAACTGTTGATAAACCTATCACATCTGTAGTAACCTCTGTGCTGCCATCTTTATTAACCTCTGTGCTTATCACTTAGCCATTATTAACATACACCTAGATTTAGAGTTTTGTGTTAGAAGGGGTGCGTTAGCTAAGCGTGTTTTTTCCCCCCGCATCTTTTAAACAACGCTGGTATTTAGAGTTCTCTGAAGGGCAGCGTTAGGCTCCAAAAAGGGAGCGTAGAGCATATTTACCGCCACTTCAACTCTTAATACCACGGTTGCTTACGGACGCGGCCAGCTTCAAAACCGTGCTCGTGCACGATATCCCCATAGGAAACAATGGGGCAGTTTGAGCTGAAAAAAAACATAACACCTGCAAAAAAGCAGCGTTCAACTCCTAACGCAGCCCCATTGTTTCCTATGGGGAAACACTTCCTAAGTCTGCACCTAACACCCTAACATGTACCCCGAGTCTAAACACCCCTAACCTTGCACTTACTAAACCCTAATCTGCCGCCCCCGCTATCGCTGACCTCTGCATTTTATTATTAACCCCTAATCTGCCGCTCCGTACACCGCCGCAACCTACATTATCCCTATGAACCCCTAATCTGCTGCCCCTAACATCGCCGACACCTACATTATATTTATTACCCCCTAATCTGTCCCCCCCCAACGTCGCCGCTACCTACCTACACTTCTTAACCCCTAATTTGCCGACCGTACCTCGCCGCCACTATAATAAATGTATTAACCCCTAAACCGCCTCACTCCCGCCTCAAAAACCCTATAATAAATAGTATTAACCGCTAATCTGCCCTCCCTAACATCGCCGAAACCTAACTTCAAGTATTAACCCCTAATCTGCCGACCGGACCTCGCCGCTACTCTAATAAATGTATTAACCCCTAAAGCTAAGTCTAACCCTAACCCTAACACACCCCTAAGTTAAATATAATTTTTATCTAACGAAATAAATTAAATCTTATTAAATACATTAATCCTATTTAAAGCTAAATACTTACCTGTAAAATAAACCCTAATATAGCTACAATATATAATACCAGCGGGCGGCCAAAACCAGCGTTAGGACGCCCTAACGCTGGTTTGGACGGCTAACGCAGAACTCTAAATCTAGGCGATAGTAACATAATAGATGAGGTTGAAAAAAGACCAAAGTCCATTGAGTTCAACCTATACAAATCTAATATACTTACAAAAAAAAAAAAAGGTCCAGTTGAGCTTAAATTTATCCCACTAAACGGTGACCCATTTAATACAAGCATTCATATCCATGAATTTTGTTTCTAGACAGAAATGTATCCAACAATTAAATGTATCTAGGGTATTGGAATTCACTATCTCCTTTGGTAATGAGTTCCACAATTTTATTGCTCTTACAGTGAAAAAACATTTCTGTTGCAGGAGATTAAATCTCCTTTCCTCCAACCTTAAATTGTGACCTCTTGTCACAAACAATTTTCTTGGAATAAACAGAGCTTCTGCCATCTCTGTATATGGGCCTTGAATATATTTATACAAAGTAATCATGTCACCTCTCAAGCGCCTTTTGTCTAGGGAAAACAGACCCAGTTTGGCTAGCCTCTCCTCATAGCTTAAATTCTCCATTCCCCTTATTAGCTTTGTGGCCCTTCTCTGAACTTTTTTTTAGTTCAGCAATATCTTTTTTGCAATCGGTCCCCAGAACTGCACTCCATACTCAAGGTGAGGTCTTACCAGGGATTTATATAGTGACAGAATTATGCTTTCCTCACTTGAACCAATGCCTCTTTTAATACATGCTAGTATCTTATTAGCCTTTGAAGCCGCTGCCCTGCATTGTGCATCCATCTTTAGCTTATCTATTAATCCCTTTCTTCCTCTGTTTGGCTAAATCTTGTCCCATTTAAATAATACATTGCTTATTTTTACTTCCAAAATGTAGAACCTTGCATTTTCCTGTATTAAATCTAATTTTCCATGTACCTGCCCATACTTCTAATTTTTGCAGATCCCTTTGTATTGAAAGTTCATCCTGCTCTGACCTAATGACCTTACTTAACTTAATATCATCTGCAAAAATAGAGATGTCGCTATTTAATCCTTGCTCCAAGTCATTAATACAAATATTAAAAAGAACAGGGCCCAGCACTGATCCCTGGGGGACTCCATTGATTACCTTTGTCCAATCTGAGTATTATCCATTCACTACTACTCGTTGCTCCCTATCTTTTATCCAGTTATTTATCCATGAGCTAACATTTTCCACTATTCCCAGTCCCTTAAGTTTGTGCATTTATCTCATGGGGCACTGTATCAAACGCCTTTGCAAAGTCTAAGTATATCACATCAACTGATTCTCCTTTATCTATATTTTTACTTACTTCCTCGTAGAATCTAATTAGTTTGACATGATCTATTTCTCATAAAACCATGCTGATTGGAACTCATAATCTTGTTTACATGAATATGCTCTTTAATATAATCTCTTATAATACCTTCAAATATCTTCCCCACTATTGATGTCAGACTAACTGGTCTATAGCTTCCCGGATCATCCCTGCTTCCCTTTTTGAAGAGTGGCAGCATATCAGCTTTACGCCAATCCTGGGGTACTATGCCTGAGGATAATGTATCTTGAAAATTTAAGAATAGTGATTTGTCTACAACAGTGCTAAAGTCCCGTAACATCCTTGGGTGTATTCCATCTGGGCCTTAATATTATCAAGTTTTTTTCCTGATATCCTCTAGACATAACCCAGCTATTCTACAATGACACTCAATCCCAACTCAACAGTCTGTAGAGGACAATATATACCCCAATGGAAATGTAAAAGCCACAAAGTATGTATTGGATTGAATATATTGGATATTGGATCAAATAAATTGGACCCTTACTAATTATGAATTATTTAAAATGAGTAAAAAGTAAAACTACAACAAACAAAAAAAAAGAAGAAAAGAAAAATTATTCTAGCAAAGATTTGAACCTATGGTAAGACAATTAGGAGAAAAGTAATAACCAAACCATTTGCCCACTATACTATAGGGCTTCCTGTTTTAAGGAAAAATACACGTATATTAAAAGAAACATAAAAAAAGGAAAATAGAAAATCTGTTATAGGTAATACACATTAAATAGTGGCTAGATTTACATTTTCATTCAGACCATCAGGTTACAATGTTCACATCTTAAAGATCCAATAGGATTCCCTTTCTCTTAAAGGGACATTAAACCCAAAAAAAATTGTTCATGATTCAGATAGAGAATACAATTTTAAACAACTTTATAATTTATTTCTATTATCTAATTTGCTTAATTCTATTGATATTCTTTCCTGAAAAAGGATATCTAAAGAAATAAGCAAATTAGATAATAGAAGTAAATTGGAATGTTGTTTAAAATTGTATTCCATGAATCATGAAATAAATGTTTTGGGTTAAATGACCCTTTAATCTAGTATACCTTGATTTAAATGAAGAACATTTTGTAATTATCTCTGATTTAACATGTGAAGAGAGTCGGTATTTTTTTGTCACTGAACAACAAGTAAACTCCATTTTTAAAAGACAGAAGCTTAAGAAAACACCAGACCCTGACAATATTTCTCCTGCTACATTGAAACATTGTGTTAACCAACTTGCACCTATTTTTACTGATCTTTTTAACCAGTGTTTCATACAGTGTGTCGTACCAGCCTGTTTTAAATCTTTAATTATTATTCTGGCTCCAAAGAAACAAGGGATTTTGAGAATGAATAATTACAGGTCTGTTGTTCTTAAATCTGTTATTATGAAATGCTTTGAAAGAATTAAACTGTGCCTTCTAAAAGTCTTGACTGTCACCCTTTGAGATCCACTACACTTTGCATACAGATCTAATAGATCTGTGGATGATGTGATTAATCTAGTTTTATATTATATTTTACAACATTTATATAATCCTCTCACCTATGTCTGAGTTCTGCTTTTCATTCTATTGCTCCTAATTTACTTTTTTTTTTTTAAATCATTTTTTATTGAGGTTTTGAGATAAAAAAATAACATACAATGATAGCCTTATAAATATAAAGGTTGGTACATCATTATACAATAAACAAACTCATAAATGAAACAAGAGAAATGAAAAGAAACATAAATGAACAAGAGATCTAACAATATAAAATAATAAATAGGCTTCTGAAACCTCCATTTTCTGGATATATTAGCTTAACTGATTGGTTAGGTGTAAGGCCACTTATGAGCCTCATGAGTACTAGGAACTGAAAAAAACATATAATAACCAAATTAGCAGCCACATATGGGCTCTGGAATAGCCAACAACAATCAGCGGGTAAACACCGCTTTACATATGGGTTATTGGACTAAAGCGTATAGTAAGGGGATAGGGGACACTGAACAGGTGTTAGTAGTTCAAAGTAAAGTGGGGTTTAATTATATAGTGGAGAGGGGGGGTGGCTGATAGGGTATGATGACATAAATAGTAGAATAAAGTTATAATATATATATATATATATATATATATATATATATATATATATATATATATATATATATATATATATATATATATTGGAGTTAATTCTAGGAAAGATGTCTTTCTAATTTACATAACAGGGTAGGGAGATACATACTCCAAACCAGGAGTTAGAGTCATTATATTACTTGTCTTCCAAAAGTAGTAGGTATAGAATACTGGGTATCTGACGGAGTTACAGTAACAGTTTAGAAGTAGGAATATTTTGGAATTAATACTCCATATAACATGTCACAGCTGCATTATGGCCCGGTCGGGGGAGACTTAGAATGGGCCAAGTAAGTCTCATGATCAGTAAAAGCGTATATATACTATTATCATCCTTCCAGTTCTAGCTTACTACAATAAAACAAATCTTGTGCATATGTATGTGAAAGCAGACTTCAAAAATTAAGCATCTGGATCTACATGGTCAGATCTGAAGCTTATTAGCAATGGAATAGACATGGACCAGTAACCTCTCACCAAATCTATGACATCATAGCATTAGGTAATATGAGCTAAATTGACACCTATATTGCAGAGGTATATTCTTTTTAATACAAAACATCTATTATATCAAAAGGGAAAGAGTCATTGTGAGAAGGAGTGCTAGCTATGAGTCAAATCATATAGGCTACAAAGTATCCATGCATAGATACCACAGCAAATAGAATTTATTAGCAGAAACAACCTAAGGTATGATGTTTAGTATATGGAAAATAGACCATCTGTAGTGAATATAAAATATTGGTAGCAGGTAAACCACACTTATGCGGTTATAATGCAGAGTCCTGAAACATCAGAGAGTAGAGATGTACATTTTATACCATTGTCACAGCTTTATTAAACCTAGCGTCAGACTCTTGAATCTTCATTAGTGAGTCTATTACTAGACTAGGTAATGGATTATTCTGGAGAAAAGGCATAACAGGTGATAACTAGTAAGTAAGAAACAACCTGCTACCGTGCAAATAGCTTAAAGGGCCATAATACCCAAATGTTTAAACACTTGAAAGTGATGCAGCATAGCTGTAAAAAGCTGATTAGAAAATATCACTTGAACATCTCTATGTAAAAAAGAAAGATATTTTACCTCAAAAGTTCCTCAGTAGCCACCTCCCATTGTAAAGGATTTTGTAAGCAGCATTTTAGTGTGTTTGTCCTGGGACATCTGAAGGGACTAGCATCGTGCACTCTCATATTATTTCACCAATCAGGTAAAGGAAGCTTACTATGAAATCTCATGAGAGTTAGCACTGCTGATGCTGATTGGCTGCTGTTCATTTCTTCATTTTTTTAAATTTTTTTACCTGCAGCTGGGAGCAGCTGAGTATAACTTTATACACAGAACTTACCGGGAGCAGCTGAGTATAACTTTATACACAGAACTTACTCTGCTGAGCTGAGGAAATTGTGAGGTAAAATATCTTCCTTTTTTACATAGAGATGTTCAGGTGATATTTTCCTGTCAGCTTTTTACAGTTATACTGCATCAGTTTCAAGTGATTTAGCATATGAGTATTATGTCCCTTTAAGGGAGGATAACTCCCAAGGATAATATCATGCTATATATATGTGGAGAGTAAATAAAGGATTATGATCTATCGTATATGTCCTCTAGTGTTCATGTGAGGTGTAATGCAGAAGTGTGAACAATAGGAGTATTATTGTGGTTTAGCCCATACTTTTCCCCTTAGAAAAGCAAAAAAAATAAGAAACAAACATGAAAAAACATTTTTATCTTCTAGTCCCCCAACTGGTGTCTACGATATTACTGCTCACATAGCTGGAAACTGCCTAGATTGTGTTATAAAATAACAGGCACATCTATATCTTTAATAGACTTAATATCTTAGGCAATGCATATCTATAGAAACATAGGGACATACTTTTAATACTGACTATGAACTAAGTGTATAACATATACAAGCTTTGACAATTATTTATCACCAGATAACTGGAAGGTGAACTATGACATGTCACAGTTAGAAGTTAAAGAAGGGTACAACAACTAGAACAAAGTGGTTGTCTGTAAGAGGTTCTGAGGGATATAACCTCCATTTGAGCTAAGTGAATAGTATCTCAAAAGTCATTGAAATGTTAAGAAGCTAGAACTGAAAGTCAAAATCAACTGATATGGATCCACAATAAACTTTGATCCTGCTTACAAATAGATGAAATTACCCAATTCCACTTCGGATGGCACTGAACTTGGCAAAAAGTATAATTGTCAGTAGTGTAATGTGGGCCTATGATGGAAGGCAGGCCAAAAAGATGCATTCGTATAAGCTCTCTTACACACATCTGATCTGCTTGGAGAGAAAATAACCGGCAGATATAAGAAATCGGGAGCACTGCTAGACTTGTTGGCAAGGATCTCTCCATAAAGTCTAAGTCCCCGATCATCGCAGGGTAACTGAATAGTCTCACTAGACTTATCAATTCTACCGCAGCTTCTGTCCGTATGAGTGAATGCTTCCTCAGCGTGTTGCAAACAAATGCAGCGCCGGCACCTTCTCTGCACAAATGCAGAGCTCTGGGCTCTGGTAGATCCGCGTCTGAAAGCTCTCGTGGGGCAATTGATGTGGACGCCGTTATACTGGAAGGAGGTTGTAAATTGCCAAGCTGCCTGTCGTGTTCCGGCACATCCGCCATTTGCAATTCTATAGGCGGCAGTATTTGCCCCCCCCCCTCTTATTAGTGTTATAGTGGGTCTGCTTCACCCAGCAGACGGGGGGGGGTATGCTGATGGTAGAGGGCCTCCACCGGATCTGTGTAGACGTCTAGTATAGCAGATGCGTAGGTGAAATCTTCTCAAAACTAGTATAAATCAGTACAGCTTCACTTCATATATCCAATTTTGCAGCGAAATATCGTTGTTAGTTGGTTGTAAAGTAAATATTTAGTATACTGATAGTATCAGGCCTGGAGCTTCAGTCATTTGCGTCTGGACCCGGCGGCTGCTAGGACCCTCCCCCCTAATTTACTTTTTGATCAATTAAAACAACTTAATGTGCCCTTGTCTATATGCCAATTGCTTTATAGCTTTTTAACTAATAAGAAACAGTTTGTTAAAGTGAATGGGGTGATTTCCTGTGTTACTCAATACTGGGGTCCCACATGGTTGTTTTCTTTCTTCTTTGCTCTTTTGCTTATATGAATCTGTGAAATTAAACAAAGAATAGGGGGTGCCAAATGGATCTTATTGGATAATTAAAATCTGAACATTTGGTGGTCTGAATGAAAATATAGACCTAGTCGCTTTTTAATGTGTATTACCTATAAGCAATTTTCTATTTTCCTTTATTCCTAATTTTCTTTTAATATATGTGTACTTTTTATTTAATACAGGTAGGCCCTATAGTATAGTGGGCAAATGGTTGGATTATTGGTTTTCTCCTAATGACCTTAATATAGCTTTCCTAGTTTAATTTTCTTTTCTTTTTTTGTTGATATATTTCTTTTTACTTGTTTTAATAATTCATAATTTAATTAGTACGGGTCACTATTTTAGAATAGGAATATATATGGGTGCTCTATTAACATATATATATAAATATATATTCCAATTTATTCAATCCAATATTCAATTTATTCTATCCAATATATACTTTGTGGCTATTACATTTTCAATGGTGTAGTTATTGTCCTCTACAGATTGAACAGTGATCAAGTGCCAATAATAATTAAGTGGAAGGGTTACCAACACTTTTTACTCATCTACTAGTGGTTTCATTCCTATCACATCTTATTATTTGTTTTGTTTACATTATAATTTCATTATGTCTACAAAGTGAATACATATTTTTTTGGATATTTTATTATATTATTTTTTACTATATTTGACTGTGATTGATGATAGTGGACTTTTTTTATTGACAAATTATTTATCATTGGTTGATTTGCTGTTATGTTCTATTATCCGACTCGTTTGTAATAGAATCATAATCTTATTGGGTTCATAAGTATATATATTCTCTTTTTGGATATTTTTATAATATGTATTTGTCTGTTTGTAAACGTATGTAGTCCTATTAAATCGCAACAGGCTATATGGCAATGTTAGCCAAGTTGGGTTCGCTCAAACAGTAGTTATCACTCATTGAATCGCTTTGCATGATGTCAACAGTGGCATAGGAATCACTTGACCGAGTTAAAACCCATGGCGATTCTTTAACTGTTTGTACTATTTGCCAAGAATGTAATCTTGTATACAATATATTAGCATTTCAGTGGTGGTAGGGTTTAATAGACCCAACTACAATGATTTTTTTCTTTCTTTCAAATAAAGATTTTTATTGAGAAAATTAGGTACAAACATGAATACCATTAATATCCACGCAGGGATATAATTTTGTTTGTATAAACACAATTTCCAAGTAACTTAAGACAAAGAAAAAAGACAGTTAGTCAAGAACAAATTATGACGACTAGCAGTGGGGTCCTGATATCTTAAGACAATCTATTAATAGAAAGGTAAAGGACATAGGCAAAAATATTGACAAGAAATTAATAAAGGATAGTCTTAAAGTTACCAAAATGATTTCTCATTTTCTGATATTAGACATTATATGCAGGAATTCACATATTCAAAGGGTTCTCATAGATAAATTGGGAGGGAAAGGTAAAAAAAAAAAAAAAAGGGGGAGGAAGAAAGGGGGGGGGGGGAGGGTGGGAAAGAAGAAGAGAGGGGAATTCTAGGGAGGGGGAAGAAAGGCAAGGGTGGATCGGGAAAGGTAGCTCAGACTCCTGAGGGGATAAACTTCTCTACCCATGGACGCCATATGTCAAGGTAAGTATCAAATGCGTCCATGGCCATATATGCGTAAGATTCCATACTGTAGAGGTATGTGACAGTAGACATGACCTGTTTGATAGATGGGGGGGGGATCTCTGTTTCCAGGCTTTCGCTATCTCAAGTTTAGTGAACATTAGCAGATATATGGTTAGATATTTTTGTGCTGTGGTGAGTGGAGGGAAATCTAAATGCAGGATACATGTTTGGGGACTTAGTGGAAGAGTGATGCCTAATTGTCTGAGTATGTTGAAAAGTCGGGTCCAAAGGGGTGTTAGAAGAGGGCAATACCACCAGATGTAACTCTGTGTGCCAAGGAGGCCACAGCCTCTCCAACAGGTAGGTGGATGGGTGTTATATATCGTGTGCAGAGTGGCTGGGACCAAATGCCAACGTACCGTAATTTTAAAATGTAATTCCCACAATGTGGCACAGTGTAGAATCTTTCTAGTGACCAAGATTTCTCTATGCTAAGTATCTATATCACAGGTAAAATTCAACTCTTTTTCCCAAGCTATGTGTTGGGATATCTTGTGAAGTGAGTAAGGGTCAATAAGCAGATTATAGTGGTATGAAAGAGAACCCCTAATCTGTAGAGCTAGTGACCAACGCCCTTCCCAATTAGTTATTTCTCTAAGAGTTGTGCTGGGGAATCCCCATGATTTGAGAATAGAGCAGAGGCGAAACGCCTCAAAACTCAAAGAGCGAGGTATTTGGAGGTTTGTACATAAGCTAATATGAGAGAGCATGTTTGACTGATCATATAGGTCAGATATATATTTAGCATTATATTTAGACCATGCAAGCATATGAGAGTCTGGGAGACATACAAGGGTGCTAGGTATTGTCTGGCATGGTGAGGGGTGGGGGGGCTATATTAGGGGAATGTCTGGTTTGGTCCCAAAATTGTAAGGTATCAAAAATTACTGGATGGGTCAATTTAAGGTCTTTCCAATAGTGTGTGGGTACCCATGGTAAGTCTTATAACTGTAGGCCATCAGGTAGTAAGGACAGTTCAACTGTTCGCCAAGAGGCTGCGTTAGTCGAATAACTCCAACTCAATAAATGAGTTAGGCGGGCTGCTTGGTAGTATAGTATAATATTTGGGAAACTTAAGCCGCCTTTAGATACATGTCTCTGTAGGGTCTGTGTGGCCGTCCTAGGTTTTTTACCTTTCCAAACATAAGATGTGATAAGGCTCTGCAATCTATTTAGTATGGGTCTAGGTATATTTATTGCGAGGGACCTAAATAGATAGATAATTTTGGGGCTAAAGGACATCTTGATCGCAGCTATCCTGCCTGTCCATGATATCTCTCGGAATTCCCATGAATCTAGGAGCTTACGCCACTCAGGGAGCCTGTTGGAATTTTTTTTAGAAATAACAATGGAAGTGTCCATACTAAGATGAATACCCAACAATTTAACGGACTGATCAGACCAGTGAAATTTATATAGCCTCTGCAAGCGGCCTAGGTCAGCGGGTGGGATGTTTAAATGTACGGCTTCCGTCTTGGAGAGATTCAGTTTGTAATGACTTAGAGAGGAAAAGTGCTTGAGGAGGTCAAACAGCGGGGAGAGACCTAAAGGGTTGTGTTAAAAGTAGTGTAATGTCATCAGCATAAAGTGAGATTCTATGCTGTGTTCCAGACGCGCAAAACCCCTCAATATTCGGGTCTAATCTAATTGCCTGAGCCATGGGTTCTATTGAGAGCGCAAACAATAGAGCTGATAGGGGACACCCATGCCTAGTCCCATTGGATATTTGGAAAGGATCAGATTGAAACCCCACACCTTTGACCGAGGCCAAGGGATTTGAATAGAGTGCTTGTATGGCCGTGATAAAAGCGGTCGGAAACTGATAAACTTTCATGGTTTCCCATAAATAAGCCCATCTCACCCTGTCGAAGGCCTTCTCGGCATCCAACGACAGGGTGAGCATGGGAATTCCCAGGTCGGCTGCTTGGACTAGGACGTCTAATACATATCTGGTCGCGTCAGGACACTCTCTCATGGGGATAAAGCCCACCTGGTTAGGGTGTACTAAGGAAGGAATTATTTTAGAGAGGCGATTAGCTAATATTTTAGCGTACAGTTTAGTGTTGAGATTCAACAAACAAATAGGGCAATAGCTCCCACAATCCAGAGGGTTCTTGCCTGGCTTAAGGATGGTGGTGATAGTCGCTACTAAGTATTCTTTACGGAAGGAACCCTTTCCCATCACCTCATTGAAAACTCTACATAGAATAGGGGCCACTGTGATATCAGAAGTTTTATAAAACTGGCCGGTAAACCCATCTGGGCCCGGAGACTTAGTTAGTTTGAGTTCTTTAATATTATCGCTAACCTCTTTCAGGGAGATCTGGGCAGTGAGATCCCGGGAGGATTCCAGAGTAACTGAAGGGAGTTTAAGAGCCTCTAAGAGCCTATGGGTCTCCTGTATCTCAAGGAGAGGGGTCGGATCTTAATCCTCCAGGTTGTATAGATCTGCATAGTATGCCCGGAAGGTTTCCCCAATTTCCTTTGGTGAAGTGACTACCCCGTGTCTCGAGTTAAGTTGCACTATTTTCGCCTGTGCTGTTTGGTGTCGCAGTTTTGCAGCTAAACGTGAGAAAGTCTTATTACTTTTATAGTAGTAAATTTGTTTACATTTTTCTAAATTTACCTGCGTTCTCTGAAGTTCTAAGTCCTTAATCTGTCTCATAAGGTCAGATATTTGGGTGTTCAGCTTAATAGTGTAAGAGGTAGAAAGACAGCTTTTAAGTGATCTGAGATGGCAAGTCAGTGTGGCTAGAGATGCATTTTGTGCTTTATGGATCTGTGCAGATTTAGTAATATAATAACCCCTAAGAAAAGCTTTAAGGGATGCCCATACGACTTCTGCGGAGACACAAGGAGTGTCGTTTACTTGTAGAAAGCTCCTCATTAAATCATGGGTTTGAAGTTTGAGAGTTGGGTGGGTGATTAAGTAATTTTTGAGTCGCCAAGTATGAGGAGACGAGAAAGTGGGATGTGGACCTAATGTAAGGACAACTGAGTCATGATCCGACCAAGAGACTGGGTAGATCTTAGCTTGCGTCACCTGTTCTAGTGCCCGTGAGCTCATAAAGAAGAAGTCAATGTGAGTATAGAATCTATGTGGTGGGGAGTAGAAGGTAAATTCCTTATCAAAAGGGTCTAATGCTCTCCAAACATCATACAGGTCAAATTGGGCAAATAATTTTTGAAAGGCAATAGAAAGGGGATGTGTGGATCTCTCTTCTAACGAGATTTTCAGGCCTAATCTGTCTAGTGTGGAATCCCATATCAAATTCAAATCACCGCCCAATATCAGCTCACCCTGCTGGATAGCCGATATGAGATCTAGTAGGTGTCTGAGAAATCTAATTTGTTTTGTGTTAGGGGCATATGCGTTCACAATGGTAACTAGTTTTTCATTTAATCTACATATTAATACAATATATCTAGCCTGCGGATCGATTTCTGTGTAGATTGGTTCGTAGTTTACTAAGGAATTAATAAGAATTGCGACCCCTCTAGATTTGGAGCTAAATGAAGCCTCAATAATTATTGGGAACTTCTTATATTTACGAGAGGGGACAGCGTTGGTGAGCCAATGTGTTTCCTGCAACAGGGCGACATCTATTCTGGTGTGTTGTATCATGTTTAGCATAAGGCTATGCTTATTAGGGGAATTGAGGCCCTGTACGTTGGGAGTTAGAATGCGTAATTGGGCCATACCTACAATATGGAACAACCGGGGAGGGTAGGAGGGGTGAGGAAAGAGGAAGAAAAGAAAAAAAAAAAAAAAGGGAAAGAAGGGGGAGAGGGGGGGGAGAGAATATATATATAACGTTAGGGTATCTACGAGAACAGTAAGTCAAACTGAATGCATATTATCACTATAAAAACCAAAAGTAGGGGGGTTGGATATTCAGCGGGCGAGAGCCGCTCATAAATTGAGGGAGTGGGGGTGGTGGTGGGGGTTAGAGTAATACGTATATATAATGACAATTAAGTCAAAGAGAGTAGCGTGAGCAGTACGCAATGTGGTGTAAGGATTGGTAGACCAAGTGCTATATGAGTATGGTAATAGGGATATGGGATGAAGATCCTTGCTATATCAAGCAGCTAAAGCTGAAAATTAAGGGAGGGTGGTATGAGCTGTAACATACGGGGAAGGGGGGGTGCCTAAATATAATAATAGAAGGGGAGTTCTCCGAAATTGTCAAATATCAGAGTGAAGGAGAAAACTATGAGGGATTATGGTCTAGGGAACTATATGGTATGAACCTTTGGAGGAGAAAAAAGTAAAGGTGGGTGTGTGGGTATAACCAACATTTAGACTTATAATGTTTATCTCTTGCATAGAGAATATTACATACACACATCAGAAAAGCATCATATATAACGCTAAACAATTCAGGATACATTATAAAAACCAGAAGAACACAGTCATAAGTGAACATGATAAAATGTTGTTACATTGACAGTATGAGATTAACCTGTATTTAACTAACATAATTGAGGTGGAGGTTTAAAAGGTATCAAGCAGCCTTACTATATGGTATGAACCTTTGGAGGAGAAAAAAAACAAAGGTGGGTGTGTGGGTATAACCAACATTTAGACTTATAATGGTTATCTCTTGCATGGAGAATATTACATACACTCAGCAGAAAAGTATCATAAATAACGTTAAACAATTCAGGATACATTATGAAAACCAGAAGAACACAGTCATAAGTGAACCTGATAAAAGGTTGTTGCATTGATAGTATGAGATTAACCTGTGTTAAACTAGCATAATTGAGGTGGAGGTTAAAAAGGTATCAAGCAGCCTTAAACAGGTAGGGGAATGAATTAAATAATCCGAGGAGCCTGAGATGGCGGGTGTTGGCGTGTAAAATAGAAATAGAATTTCTGGGTTACAACATAAGAACATTGGCATGAAAAAAAAAACAACAGTATAAGAACTGGCAACATAAGAAACAAACAAATACAACACATTACATTACCCACTGTCAACTGAAAGATCATGCGGACTCCAGAGGGTGAGGTTATCATGTGTATCTCACTAGGAAAGATAAGAAGGACCAGTTATTAAGAAGCAGAGTATCTTTCACATTGTGGATAAAGTCAAGGGTCCCCTTGTATGGAGGAAATCTCTTTTCTTTTAGCTTGATAGTTGAATCGTTGTGGGAGAGGACGCCACTCCAGGGCGGCAACATTAAGCTTCTCAGGTTGGGCCAAAGAACTTTTGGGTTCATTTTGAGAGCGAAGAAGGCCGGCAGAGAGAAGAATTTTGCATCCTTGTTCAGGAGTGGAAACGATGTGTGACCGGTCCTCTATCTGGAAGAATAACTTGACTGGGAAGCCCCATCTATATTTAATATTGTTTTTGCGTAGGGTCTGGGTTACTTGCTGAAAAGAACGACTTTTATTTAGTGTAAGTGTAGACAAGTCTGGGAAGATCTGGATAGATTGGTATGGGTCTTTTAGTTGTTTGTTTTGGTATGCAGCTCTAAGTAATTTCTCCTTGAACGTGAAGTAGTGCAGTCTGAGAATTACGTCCCTGGGAGAAACGGAAGGGGCATTTCTTGGCCGCAGGGCTCGGTGGGCTCTATCAATCAAAGCCTCTTGTTCTTGAGCCGAGTAATTCTTTAAACAGCTCTAAGTATTTGGTAAGCTCAGTTGTGCCCACTTCCTCCGGGATACCACGGATTCTGATATTATTACGACGGGACCTATCCTCTAGGTCCGCCAGCTTTGACTCTAAGTCCGTGATCATTTCTGCTAGGGACTGTGTGTATGCTAAGAGGTTAGAATGGTCCAAGTGGAGGTCTTCTTGTTTTTTTTCCAAATTTTCAGTTCTTTCCCCCAATAGGGAGATATCTCTTTTAAGTTCCGAGACTGAGGCTTTGAGCTCTTGTTTAAGAGAAGAATGGTGGGAGTCCATCTTGTCTGAGAGATCTTTAATAGAATCCAAAATAGAAGAGTGCAGGGTCTGTAGCCTTTCAGCTGAATGAGAAGTTGATCTATGGAGCTCTTTAGTAGAGGTCAGCGACTCTCTAGAATCCTCATCTGATAGATCTTGCTCATATGGGGTCTTATTCAGGAATTGATCCGAAAGGGTCCTCTTTGGTAGATCTGTATGTTTGGGTTTCTTTTTCTGAGAGCGAGACATATTATGACTAGGATAGATAGTGGTGACCAAAGTTCCAATGAGATAGGGACACAATAGTCTCCTATGTTATGTAGCAGTTGGAGAACAGAGATTCGGCACCCCCCCAGCAGAGTGCGCTCAGCACATCATCATGTCTAGAAAGTAAATTTTGAAATGGGGGATGCGGCCTGTTAAAGTCGTGTCTTATCTATACCTTGGATATGGGTAGCTAGATATCACTGACTGAGCTCTGCCTCTCTCACCAGGAGCGTGTGCTCTCCCTGAGCAGGTTAGGAAAAAGGACCGTGGGATATGACCCGTGGGTAAAGGAGGCCCACGGGAAAGGGAGGTGGGGAGGCAGATACAGTCAATACGGTGAGAGTGTATTAGGTCAAAATTTCCAATGCATCAAAGCTTCATCTTACAGGTATGAGATAGATGTTTGTTAAAGGAGGACTCTATTTCTTGAAACTGAGGTGTTAATGTCTTAAACCATTAGGTACAGTTCATCAAATTATGTATCTTGAGGTTATTATTACAATGTCCATGAGCGTTATAGAGTCTTGACTAGAAAGTCTCAATGGGATAAAGTTTTGCTGTTCACAACTATTTAGTAGCCGCTTGCATAGATAATGAATGAGGCCCCTTAATCTAAATGAGTGTTACTTGAAATAGGCTCAGTAGGTATAATCCAAGCTTCTATAGTATGATAGATTGGTGGCTTAGTCTCAAAGTGTCACATAAGAGGGTGATAATAACTGTGTTGTAACTGCAGTTCAGCTCAAGTGGTATTTTAAACCAGGTTACAGTTCATCACAGTAAAATAAAATCTTCCTCTGACCCCAATACAGTAGACACTCTCATTTAAATATTAGGAATAACAGGGTTCCAAATCCCTTAGTATAGTGAGGAGGAAACTGTTGTTAACTTACTGCGTGTGTCTGGCTCCGATAAGGCCTCCTGCTGCTGCTCGTGGGTATGTCTCTGCTAACCTTCAATAGGCTTCAATTATGGGTAAACTCGTTGCGGTCTTGTAGGAGGCTTTCAAGCAGTGAGGAGCGGTAAAGTCTGAACCGGAGGTCCGGGTAGATGAGGCCAGACAACCGAGGGCTCAAGGATCGGGTATGTGAAGGCGCTTGCTAAAGGGAGCCTGTGAACTGAGTCGTCAGATTGCGATCACTCTCTGAGCTAATCAGACAAAGTTTGTGACGCGGGCGGGTGCGGTATTGCGGCTACGGGAGGTGAGAGAGGGTAAGTAGCTGGAGAGATCCAGGTAGGTTTAGAAGCTGTCACCTCCGATGAGAACCGGGCTGCTAATGACTACGGCTCTGGTTGGTAGTAAGCAGATGTACTGAAGGTCGGCAGCGCGGGTGTGTCTATGCGACACTCAATCAATAAGATCCTCCTTATCTGTAAGTCCGGAGTAGTAGGAGATCGTAAAGCAACAGGGAATACTAAAACATATAAAATTGGTGTAGAATAAGTTAAATAAAAAATGAAATACAGCACTTGGGCTACGGAGCAAGTTATGGATGCGACTGCTCAGTAACGCGGCTAGCTCCGACCCCCCCCAAATACAATGATTTTAACACATATGTTTTATATTAGTTCAAAATAAAGAATGGGTACTTAAGCTTCTGTTTTGATGTTGTGTATTTTACTGTCTGATGAAATTACCAGTTGTATTAAGGTAGAGAAACACGTAGCAGTTTCTATTTGATTTTAAATAGCTATATGTTGGCTTTTTTATTAAAAGCTTTTTATTAAATTGCTCAGTGGAAGTTGTGTTCTTGGTCTGGTTTTGCATCCAATATAGATGCTGAAAGTGTGAAAATTTGCAGCTCCATTTGAATGCAGACACCTGGACTATTGGAACAACCTGTACTTTTGGAGATCCACAGATCTATTAGATATGTATGCAAACTGTAGTGGAACTCGAAGGGTGACATTCAAGTGTAACAGCGTTTATGTTAACAATTTTCTTCACAGGGAAGGGTCCAATAAAAAAAGGATAAATTTCCTGGTAGGTGTAGCAAGTCTCAAGTTTTTGGTGGATAACCAAACTAGTTCCCCTACAGGGAATTCAGGAGCTGGCTTCCTTCTGAGATCGTAATACCATTTCTGACGATCTTGAGCAGCTTTAATGTTATCTGCTAGGATGGAGAAAGTTTCAGATATGGTATTAGTCATATCATTTACCACTGGACAAGAACTCTGCAGTTCTGGGTATAAATGGAATGTAGGGTGGAAACCATATTTAGAGTAGAAAGGGCTAGTTTTGAGGGAAGTTTGGTGAGAGTTATTGTAAGCAAATTCTGCTAACGGTAGTAACGTGGAACAGTTGTCCTGTTGATAGGTGGTATAGCAACGTATGTATTCTTCTAACCACTGGTTAGTTCTTTCAGTTTGGCCGTTAGTTTGTGGGTGGAAAGAGGTACTTAATCTCTGCTCAATCTTCCGGACCAAACGAAGTTGATGCCATAACTTGGATGTAAACTGGGTTCCTCTGTCAGTGGTGATGGAGGAAGGAAATCCATGTAGTTTTACCACATTGTTAATGAGCAAGGTTACAGTTTCCAGGGAGGTGGGTAATTTATGGAAAGGGATAAAGTAAGCAATTTTTGTAAATAAATCTACAACTAACAAGATAGTATTATTTTTGTCTGATATAGGTAGGTTGACTATAAAATCAAGTGCAATTTGTTTCCAAGGTTTTTCTGGAACTGGTAGAGATAGTAAGTATCCAGAGGGCTGTTTTCTGTCAATCTTGCAAGAGGTACAGGTTTCACAGGATTGTATGTGTTTTATGGTACCTTTACCATATTTGGCCACCAATATGATCTTTTGAGAAGTTTTAGAGTTCTCTGCATTCCTGGATGTCCTGCAAGAGAGGATTCATGTATATTATGTAATAATGATAACCTCAGGTTTAGGGGTATATACAATTTGTCATTATGGTAAAACATTCTG
Source organism: Bombina bombina (assembly GCF_027579735.1). Lineage (NCBI taxonomy): Eukaryota > Metazoa > Chordata > Amphibia > Anura > Bombinatoridae > Bombina > Bombina bombina. Next base: position 531,004,479 of record NC_069503.1, read on the forward strand.
TTAGAATGTTCAGTTAGTTCGTAGGTGGATTTTGTTGTATCCTTGGTTTGTTCTTCTTTCAAAAGTTGACAAATTCCAGAGGTAAATCCAAGGAATTGTTCTCTTGGTATGACAGTTCCCTGATTTAAAGGGTTATCAGTTTTTTTAGGCATTCTGGATAAATGATCAGCCTTGGCATTTTTTGCTGCTGGTCTGTAGGTTATAAGATAAGAAAATCTAGAGAAGAACAAAGTCCATCTGACTTGTCTAGCCATTAGGGTACGGTTGGTTTTGAGGTATTGGAGATTTCTGTGATCAGTATAAATTAGGATGGGAACAGTTGTTCCTTCCAGAAGATGTCTCCAGTGTTCAACAGCACTTTTCATGGCTAGTAATTCTTTTTCTTTCACATGGTAGTTGAGTTTTGAGGGTGACATTACCCTGGAGAAAAGGCTACTGGATAAAGCGGTTCTTTCAGATTTTGTCTTTGTGAAAGTATAGCACCAATTGCATAGTTGGATGCATCTACTTCTAATACATATTGGAGCATTGGATTGGGAAATTTTAGTATTGGAGCTGTTGTGAAACAGGTTTTCAAATATGAAAAAAACTTATCTGCTGCTGTTGACCAAGTGAAATTTATATTTTGTTTTGTTAGGTCTGTTAATGGTTTTGCTATGGTGACAACATTTTTAATGAATTTTCTATAGAAGTTTGCAAATCCCATAAAATTCTGGACATGTGTTTTAGTCTTAGGGGTAGGCCATTCTAGTATTGCCTTAACCTTGTCATTTTCCATGTGAATACCTTTTGGAGTTATGTGGTAACCCAAGAAAGTAATATATGTTGTGTGAAAAATGCATTTTTCCAGTTTGGCATTTAAATGGTGAAAATGTAGTCTTGAAAGAACAGTTCTTACATGTTTTACATGTTCATGTAAGTTAGGAGAATATATTAGAATGTTGTCCAGGTATACAACTATACATGTGTACAAGAGGTCTCTGAAAATATCATTAAAGGGACACTGTACTCAAAAGTTTTCTTTCGTAATTCGGATTGAGCATGAAATTTTAAGCAACTTTCTAATTTACTCCTATTATCAAATTTTCTTCATTCTCTTGGTATCTTTATTTGAAATGAAAGAATGTAAGTTTAGATGCTGGCCCATTTTTGGTGAACAACCCTGGGTTGTCCTTGCTGATTGGTGGATAAATTCATCCACCAATAAATAAGTGCTGTCCAGAGTACTGAAACCAAAAAAAAGCTTAGATGTCTTGTTTTTCAAATAATGATAGCAAGAGAACAAAGAAAAATTGATAATAGGAGTAAATTAGAAAGTTGCTTAAGATTGCATGCTCTTTCTGAATTACAAAAGAAAATATTTGGGTTCAGTGTCCCTTTAATGAACCTCTGAAAGGTGGCTGGGGCATTGCATAACCTAAACGGCATAACCGTATATTCATATTAACCATAGCGAGTTCGAAAAGCTGTGAGCCACTTATCCCCTGGTCTTACACATATTAGATTATAGGTCTCTCTTAGATCGAGTTTAGTGTATATTGTGACACCCTTTAATCTCTCGATAAATTCAAGAATGAGTGGTAAAAGGTAGTGATTTTTGACTGTCCTTTTGTTGAGTTCTCTGTAATCCACTATAGGCCGCAGGGAATTATCCTTATTTCTTACAAAGAATATTCCCGCACCTGCTGGAGAAGTGGAAGGTCTTATAAAGTCTTTACGAAGGTTTTCATAAATGTAAGATTTAAGTTCTTGTAATTCGGGTTCAGAAGGAGGGAATATGTGTCCGTTTGGTATGTCTGAACTGGGGATGAGTTCAATAGGACAATCGTAAACCCTATGGGGTGGTAAAGACTCTGCTTCTTTTTTTATCAAAGACATGTTGGAAATCAATGTATTGCGATAGAATGGGAGTTTCTGTGGTAGTGAGTAACGGGAGAGAAGGGAAACAGGTAGTATTACAAAAAGGTGATTGGAAGGTTATTTTGTTTTCAGACCAAAGTATATTAAGTTGGTGTAGACATAACCAGTATAACCTTAGAACTATGGGAAAAATAGGAGAAGGTATGACGTCAAATGATATATATTCATAGTAATTATCAGCTGTAGTGATAAGTAATGTTATGGTTTGGTGTGTGATTGGGCTGGTATCTAAAGGTTTTCCATCAATGAGACGCACTAACACAGGTTTAATTTTTTCAACTTTTTTTATTTGTACATACAACAGCAAGATCAAGATAGCACGTATAAGCTCCTAAATCCACAACAGCGTCAAGTTTGAGGTGGTGGTGGCCCCACTGTAGAGAGACAGGGAGTAAAAGATAAGAAGTTTGGCAATTATTTAAAGACATACAAGGTATATCAGTAGCTGGCTTACCCATTTTTTGTCTTTTGAGTATTGGACACTCAGTTACTGTATGTTTATTGGAAGCGCAGTACATGCATAGTCTTTGGGTGCGTCTTCAAAGTCTCTCTTCTGTAGAGTGTGGTCCCATAATTACTCCTATGTCCATTGGCTCATCTGTGCTTTTAGTGGTTGTTTGAAGAGCACAATATACAGAGGGTTTGGGCATATTCAGAGGAATATCTCTCTTGCTTTCTTTCTCTAATTATACGGTCAAGCTTTAAAGATAGGGGCATGAGGGCATTTAAGGTGTCAGGAATCTCTGTTCTAGCAAAGCTCATCCTTAATACTTTCAGAGAGACCTAATCTATATTGATTTTTTTAGTGGCACCTCATTCCACTCTGAATCCTTTTGCCATATTTTGAATTTGGATATATAATCTTCTACATGTCTCTTATGTTGTTTTAAAGATCTTAATTTATTTTCAGCAGTAATCTGCTTGTGAGATTTCTTGTATAAAGAGGACATAGCCTTGAGGAATTAATTAACAGTTTAGAATGGGATCATCTTGCTCATATAATGAGTCAGCCCATGCTCTTGGTTCTGCCCTTAAAGGGACATTAAACACTAAATTCATGCTATATAGAATGATGCATTCAAAGAAAAGATTAGTCCATGACTAACATGTAGATGTATTTTTTAAAGTTTCATTAGTTGTTTAAAAAGTGACAAAATAAGTGTAAAGTTTAAGGCCTAGATTTAGAGTTCGGCGGTAGCCGTCAAAACCAGCGTTAGAGGCTCCTAACGCTGGTTTTGGCCGCCCGCTGGTATTTGGAGTCAGTGATTAAAGGGTCTAACGCTCACTTTTCAGCCGCGACTTTTCCATACCGCAGATCCCCCTACGCCATTTGCGTAGCCTATCTTTTCAATGGGATCTTCCTAACGCCGGTATTTAGAGTCGTTTCTGCAGTGAGCGTTAGAGCTCTAACGACAAGATTCCAGCCGCCTGAAAATAGCAGGAGTTAAGAGCTTTCTGGCTAACGCCGGTTTATAAAGCTCTTAACTACTGTACCCTAAAGTACACTAACACCCATAAACTACCTATGTACCCCTAAACCGAGGTCCCCCCACATCGCCGCCACTCGATTAAAATTTTTAACCCCTAATCTGCCGACCGCCACCTACGTTATACTTATGTACCCCTAATCTGCTGCCCCTAACACCGCCGACCCCTGTATTATATCTATTAACCCCTAACTTGCCCCCCACAACGTCGCCGCAAGCTACTTAAAATAATTAACCCCTAATCTTCCGACCGCAAATCGCCGCCACCTACGTTATCCCTATGTACCCCTAATCTGCTACCCCTAACATCGCCGACCCCTATGTTATATTTATTAACCCCTAATCTGCCCCCCTCAACGTCGCCGACACCTACCTACACTTATTAACCCCTAATCTGCCGAGCGGACCTGAGCGCTACTATAATAAAGTTATTAACCCCTAATCCGCCTCACTAACCCTATCATAAATAGTATTAACCCCTAATCTGCCCTCCCTAACATCGCCGACACCTACCTTCAATTATTAACCCCTAATCTGCCGACCGGAGCTCACCGCTATTCTAATAAATGTATTAACCCCTAAAGCTAAGTCTAACCCTAACACTAACACCCCCCTAAGTTAAATATAATTTTTATCTAACGAAATAAATTAACTCTTATTAAATAAATGATTCCTATTTAAAGCTAAATACTTACCTGTAAAATAAATCCTAATATAGCTACAATATAAATTATAATTATATTATAGCTATTTTAGGATTAATATTTATTTTACAGGCAACTTTGTAATTATTTTAACCAGGTACAATAGCTATTAAATAGTTAAGAACTATTTAATAGTTACCTAGTTAAAATAATAACAAATTTACCTGTAAAATAAATCCTAACCTAAGATATAATTAAACCTAACACTACCCTATCAATAAAATAATTAAATAAACTACCTACAATTACCTACAATTAACCTAACACTACACTATCAATAAATTAATTAAACACAATTGCTACAAATAAATACAATTAAATAAACTATCTAAAGTACAAAAAATAAAAAATAACTAAGTTACAGAAAATAATAAAATATTTACAAACATAAGAAAAATATTACAACAATTTTAAACTAATTACACCTACTCTAAGCCCCCTAATAAAATAACAAAGCCCCCCAAAATAAAAAATTCCCTACCCTATTCTAAAATACAAATATTACAAGCTCTTTTACCTTACCAGCCCTGAACAGGGCCCTTTGCGGGGCATGCCCCAAGAATTTCAGCTCTTTTGCCTGTAAAAAAAAACATACAATACCCCCCCCCCAACATTACAACCCACCACCCACATACCCCTAATCTAACCCAAACCCCCCTTAAATAAACCTAACACTAATCCCCTGAAGATCTTCCTACCTTGTCTTCACCATACCAGGTTCACCGATCCGTCCTGGCTCCAAGATCTTCATCCAGCCCAAGCGGGGGTTGGCGATCCATAATCCGGTGCTCCAAAGTCTTCCTCCTATCCGGCAAGAAGAGGACATCCGGACCGGCAAACATCTTCTCCAAGCGGCATCTTCTATCTTCTTCCATCCGATGACGACCGGCTCCATCTTGAAGACCTCCAGCGCGGATCCATCCTCTTCTTCCGACGACTAGACGACGAATGACGGTTCCTTTAAGGGACGTCATCCAAGATGGTGTCCCTCGAATTCCGATTGGCTGATAGGATTCTATCAGCCAATCGGAATTAAGGTAGGAATTTTCTGATTGGCTGATGGAATCAGCCAATCAGAATATAGTTCAATCCGATTGGCTGATCCAATCAGCCAATCAGATTGAGCTCGCATTCTATTGGCTGTTCCGATCAGCCAATAGAATGCGAGCTCAATCTGATTGGCTGATTGGATCAGCCAATCGGATTGAACTATATTCTGATTGGCTGATTCCATCAGCCAATCAGAAAATTCCTACCTTAATTCCGATTGGCTGATAGAATCCTATCAGCCAATCGGAATTCGAGGGACGCCATCTTGGATGACGTCCCTTAAAGGAACCGTCATTCGTCGTCTAGTCGTCGGAAGAAGAGGATGGATCCGCGCTGGAGGTCTTCAAGATGGAGCCGGTCGTCATCGGATGGAAGAAGATAGAAGATGCCGCTTGGAGAAGATGTTTGCCGGTCCGGATGTCCTCTTCTTGCCGGATAGGAGGAAGACTTTGGAGCACCGGATTATGGATCGCCAACCCCCGCTTGGGTTGGATGAAGATCTTGGAGCCAGGACGGATCGGTGAACCTGGTATGGTGAAGACAAGGTAGGAAGATCTTCAGGGGATTAGTGTTAGGTTTATTTAAGGGGGGTTTGGGTTAGATTAGGGGTATGTGGGTGGTGGGTTGTAATGTTGGGGGGGGGGTATTGTATGTTTTTTTTTACAGGCAAAAGAGCTGAAATTCTTGGGGCATGCCCCGCAAAGGGCCCTGTTCAGGGCTGGTAAGGTAAAAGAGCTTGTAATATTTGTATTTTAGAATAGGGTAGGGAATTTTTTATTTTGGGGGGCTTTGTTATTTTATTAGGGGGCTTAGAGTAGGTGTAATTAGTTTAAAATTGTTGTAATATTTTTCTTATGTTTGTAAATATTTTATTATTTTCTGTAACTTAGTTATTTTTTATTTTTTGTACTTTAGATAGTTTATTTAATTGTATTTATTTGTAGCAATTGTGTTTAATTAATTTATTGATAGTGTAGTGTTAGGTTAATTGTAGGTAATTGTAGGTAGTTTATTTAATTATTTTATTGATAGGGTAGTGTTAGGTTTAATTATATCTTAGGTTAGGATTTATTTTACAGGTAAATTTGTTATTATTTTAACTAGGTAACTATTAAATAGTTCTTAACTATTTAATAGCTATTGTACCTGGTTAAAATAATTACAAAGTTGCCTGTAAAATAAATATTAATCCTAAAATAGCTATAATATAATTATAATTTATATTGTAGCTATATTAGGATGTATTTTACAGGTAAGTATTTAGCTTTAAATAGGAATCATTTATTTAATAAGAGTTAATTTATTTCGTTAGATAAAAATTATATTTAACTTAGGGGGGTGTTAGTGTTAGGGTTAGACTTAGCTTTAGGGGTTAATACATTTATTAGAATAGCGGTGAGCTCCGGTCGGCAGATTAGGGGTTAATAATTGAAGGTAGGTGTCGGCGATGTTAGGGAGGGCAGATTAGGGGTTAATACTATTTATGATAGGGTTAGTGAGGCGGATTAGGGGTTAATAACTTTATTATAGTAGCGCTCAGGTCCGCTCGGCAGATTAGGGGTTAATAAGTGTAGGCAGGTGTCGGCGACGTTGTGGGGGGCAGATTAGGGGTTAATAAATATAACATAGGGGTCGGCGATGTTAGGGCAGCAGATTAGGGGTACATAGGGATAACGTAGGTGGCGGCGGTTTACGGAGCGGCAGATTAGGGGTTAAAAGTGTAATGCAGGGGTCAGCGATAGCGGGGGCGGCAGATTAGGGGTTAATAAGTGTAAGGTTAGGGGTGTTTAGACTCGGGGTACATGTTAGAGTGTTAGGTGCAGACGTAGGAAGTGTTTCCCCATAGGAAACAATGGGGCTGCGTTAAGAGCTGAACGCTGCTTTTTTGCAGGTGTTAGGTTTTTTTTCAGCTCAAACTGCCCCATTGTTTCCTATGGGAGAATCGTGCACGAGCACGTTTTTGATGCCGGCCGCGTCCGTAAGCAACTCTGGTATCGAGAGTTGCATTTGCGGTAAATATGCTCTACGCTCCTTTTTTGGAGCCTAACGCAGCATTTGTTTGAACTCTCGATACCAGAGTTAAATTTATGGTGCGGCCAGAAAAAAACCCGCGGAGCGTTAACAGCCCTTTTACCGCCGAACTCCAAATCTAGGCCTTAGTGTCTATAAAACACTGGGAGCTTCCATGTTGTAACTCGTGTTACCTTCTCTGCTGTGACCAATTAGGGTCAGTTATAAATAGGTCACTAGAGTGTGCAGCCAATGGTTGTGCTGGATTTAACAGTGTTCTGCACTTCCATTTCTAACAGGAACTGAAAAGCTCACAATTTTAGAATGGAATTACAGGCAAAGAGGACAAAATAAATAATAAAAGTATATTGCAGAGTTGTTTTATTATATACAATTTATCATTTTATATTACCATCTCAAAGTGTTTAATGTCCCTTTAAGAAAGATATGACGGTAAGGACTTTAATACAGTCATTAGGAAATGTTTTAGGTTTTAGGGAGAATAATAGTGCACAAGAACTGCCTGTATTGGTTTCTATCTCTTGAAAACTTTTCTGGAGGACTAACAGGGGGCTCTGGTGTATTTTTTATGTGAGGAGGAATTGTACTTAACCCTTCCTTTATTATATTTTTTAGAATCTGATTTTCTATTTGGAGATCACTGAGACCTTGGTTGAGGAGATCTAATTTTTGAGTTAGAGCCATAACATGGTTGGTGAGCTCCACTGGATCCATCATTAAAATTGGCTTGGTATTATGTAATAAAACACCCAGAAGTAAATTACAACTAACTTTAGTTGCAGGAGATATGCACAACAATGTGTTTGAAGTCTGATACAATGTATGTGCAAATACTCTCCAAAATAATATATTAGCTAATTGCTAAATAATGAGATAATCTCTTATGAGAATGTGATATATTATCAAACTTTGTGTAATTGTAGCTCTGTTAGTATCACTTCATTCGGAATGTAGCGTATCACTCATATACAGAACTTGAATGATTAGTGTAAAAGAGTTCATATGCAAACTTAGTCATAGAAACAACAAGATTGTTATAGAATTATGTAGCATGCAGAAATAGCCAGGTTATAGGCAGAGGATGTTAATCAGGCAATCATTCCATTAGTAACGTATAAGCAAAGGTTTGATTTGTTAGTTTAAACAGTCTTTCGATTAATAAGATATTAGCGTTACTACGGTGATAACTTTATGGAATGTACTATACCCTTGACTTCTTGTCCAGCGTGTACTTGTGGAGTCCTTGCTAAGCTGGTGAATGAGTTGTCCGGAGAATGCAGAACTGAATCCGACAAGAGAGAGGAGCTGCGACACTGACTCCCGGAGTGCTGATGACGTCAGACGCCGAACTCCTGCAGACACGCTGAATGTCAGTTAACGTTGCTGAACAAAGAATGGTGTCCTGTAATTCAAAAGAACATTTGCAGATTGAAGGTTAGCAAAACACTTGATGTTAGAGACAGAGCTTCTTGAAAGTTATGTTCACTCCTCATGCGAATCAAATTACCAAGCACAGTTGAATTAGAGAGGAGGGCTTATAAAGGCATAACGGTCATGTGATATTATGTTTAAAGAGACAGTCAAAAGTGGTAATCATGAAGTATAGAGAGAGAAATACTGTGATATGACACCCAGTGAGAGGAAGAGTTGTAGTGATTCAGATCACAACTGTGGAACTCAGGAAAGTAATAGTTTGTTGCTAAACACAGGTATAAGAACATAGAGCTGAATATAAACTTACACCAGTTATGTAGCAGTGTATCTATGTTAATTGCTCACACACGTCCTCTACAGATAGAAGGAATGTAGGGTGGAGTCTATTCAGAGGTGTGTGTGAGTAGTAACAAACTTAAATAGATTAACCGCAGAAAGATAGTAAAGTGCACAAACCGCTGGAAGTATATGGAAAGACCTTGGTAGGCTTACCGCAATTCAAGGAGATGGCGATTCAACAGCAGGATAAGCGTCCTGGGTATACAGCAGCCAAGTGTGTGCGGCACAGTGAGGGAAGGAAGCAGGCATCTGCAGGAGATGTGTCGGACACGCTTGTAAGCAGCTATCAGATAATCTGAGTTTCGTAGGGAGAAGAAGCACAGCTGTGATAACGTTACCTGCAGAGAATGGCGGAGGAAGGAGGTCTAATATACCGGAGTCTGGTTTGGCATTGAGATTAAACAAACAGAAAATTCTGAGTAACAAGGTAGCAAGAATCTCCTGTATAACTTGCTAAATTAGAGAGCACTCTTTAGAGATTGAGGTAGAAGGGCTTGGAAGGAGAAATCCAAACAGGAAGGATACAAATGTGAGCAGCAAACCCACATTCACATTCAATACCAAGCAATGCTTGAATGGTATGATGCTGCCATTTATTGGTAAGAGTGGAAAGTGAAGTTAACACACACTTAAAGGTGCAGATACAATGGAACAGATGTTACACATATAGATAACATGGAGCTCATGCATGTGAATTTACCGAGGAGTGAGCACTGATTGGCTAAAATGCAAGTCCGTCAAAAGAACTGAAATAAGAGCGCAGTCTTCAGAGGCTTAGATACAAGGTTATTACAGAGGTAAAACATGTATTATTATAACTTTGTTGGTTATGCAAAACTGGGGAATGAATAATTAAGGGATTATCTATCTTTTAAAACAACAAACATTCTAGTGTTGACTGTCCCTTTAACTTCCATTTCAGGCGGACCTGAAACAATGGGGCTCCAAAGCAGCATCTGCTGCTTAATAAATGTACCTCCTGGACTGGATTCTGTACAATTAGTAGACCCGCCCGTCTCTTCCGAATACTCCACTCCAGGGAACCCATAATACACAATAACTAAAACAGGTTAGTTTAAAGGGACACTGAACCCAAATATTTTCTTTTGTGATTCAGATAGAGCATGCAATTTTAAGCAACTTTCTAATTTACTCCTATTATCAAATTTTCTTCATTCTCTTGGTATCTTTATTTGAAATGCAAGAATGAAAGTTTAGATGCCGGACCATTTTTGGTGAATAACCTGGGTTGTTCTTGCTGATTGGTAGATAAATTCATTCACCAATAAAAAAAATGCTGTCCAGAGTTCTAAACCAATAAAAAAAAGCTTAGATGCTTTCTTTTTCAAATAAAGATAGCAAGAGAAGAAAGAAAAATTGATAATAGGAGTAAATTAGAAAGTTGCTTGAAATTGCACGCTCTATCTGAATCACAATAGAAAATTTTTTGGGTTCAGTGTCCCTTTTAGAACAATCTTTTTCTGGGGCTGTCGTCATACATGCTAATTCTAAAAAGAGAGAAATATTCTTTAAGCTGTTTATGGATTTTATGAATTTTGGTAATTGTTTTGTTGCTATATTTTGTTTTAGAATTATGGGATTGTAGTGGTATTTTTTGTAATTTGCGTTGTGCATAACACTAGTCACTATAAAAAATACCTGCTGTTTTAAGGAATTAATATTTTTGTAAAATGTATACAAACCTAATTTTCATCAACTTCCTTTCTGTCCCAACAAACTGGAAATAATAAATTCTTCTGAAAAAAAAAATGTTTTGGACCATGATAGTATTTCAAATGGCCACCATACACACTAATTCTAAACAGAGAGAGATATTCTTTAGGATTTAGTTTACAGATTTTATGAATTCTGGTAATTGGTTTTTTTTGCAAGATTTTCTTTTAGAATTATGGGACTGTGCAGTTGTATTTTAAATATGTAATTTTCATTATGCACACACAGAATAAACCACAGCATAGCACTATCATCATAAGAAACTGCTGTTTTAAGGAAGTAATATGTAAACAAACCTATTTTTCATCAGCCTCCTTTCTATCCCAAAAACTGGAAATAACAAACACATGTGGTCTCATTACAGAGCTAATGATGCAATGCTGCATTTTCCATTTTCTTCAATTAGTGTTCTCTGTTTGACACAATTGATTGACTTTGTTATTTTGCCTGTAATTAAAGGAAACAAATGGATTATAGCATTTTCTGTAAAATAGTAGGGAACTGAAACAGAAGCTTTTAATAACATATTTTTATCCATAATTATTGTACTAAATCGTTTTTCTTTACAGGTAAAAGTAGTATGGTCAGATGAAAACACAATGAAAATACTCTTACAGCTTAGGAGCTGGCCATTTTTGGTTCAGCACCTGGGTAGCTCTTGCTGATTGATGTAGCCACCAATCAGCAAGTTCTACCTAGGTGCTAAACCAAAAATGGCCCAGCTCCTACCCTTACTTTCAAATAAAGATACCAAGAGAATGAAGACAAATTGATAATAGGAGTAAATTAGAAAGTTGCTTAAAATGGCATGCTCTATCTGAATAATGAAAGTTACATTTTGACTAGACTATCTTTTTAATTATTTTTTGTACATGAAATAGCTGTCTCTGCTAATTGAATCCACATCCTAATCTAATTTGCTGAGTTTGCAGGGAGAAAAGATGTTATTAGCTTAGCTCTATATTTACACAAAATCCTCCTTATCTTTTCTCTCACTGTATATAAAAGTATTGGAATTTACAGTATACTGTAGGTGTTGGTACAACAGACTAAAGCAGCTATTTCAAATGACAAAATAAATTAAAACAATTTAATACACTCCACCAGGTAACATAAATCAATAGGAACACTTTCAAGAGAAGAAAAAAAATTACAGTGCCCTGACTTCTTTAACCCGTTAGTGAACACAAAACTTAAATTTTCTTATCGTTTGCGACCAAGGCTATTTTTACATTTCTGCTGTGTTTGTGTTTAGCTGTAATTTTCCTCTTACTCATTTACTGTACCCACACATATTATATACAATTTTTCTCACCATTAAATGGACTTTCTAAAGATATCATTATTTTCATCTTATCTTATAATTTACTAAAAAAATGATAAAATATGATGAAAAAAATAGAAAAAACACACTTTTTCTAACTTTGACCCCCAAAATCTTACAAATCTACAACCACGAAAAAACAGCCAAGTTTAATATTTTCTAAATTTTGTCCTGAATTTAGAAATACCCAATGTTTACATGTTCTTTGCTTTTTTGCAAATTATAGGGCAATAAATAGCAGTTTGCTATTTCCAAATAGCAGTTTGCTATTTCCAAATAGCAGTTTGCTATTTCCAAACCATTTTTTTTTTAATTTAAATTAGCGATAGTTACATTGTAACACTGATATCTGTCAGGAATCCCTGAATATCCCTTGACATGTATATATTTTTTTTAGTAGACAACACAAAGTATTGATCTAGGCCCATTTTGGTATATTTCATGCCACCATTTCACCGCCAAATGTGATCAAATAAAAAAAACCATTAACTTTTTTACTAACTTTTTCAAAAACTTTAGGTTTCTCACCAAAATTATTTACAAACAGCTTGTGCAATCATGGCACAAATGGTTGTAAATGCTTCTCTGGGATCCCCTTTGTTCATAAATAGCAGACATTTATGATTTTGGCATTACTTTTTGGTAACTAAATGACGCTGCGCTCCACACTAGTATTATGCCCAGCAGTGTAGGGGTAAATTAGGTAGATTGTAGGGTTAATTTTAGCTTTAGTGTAGTGTTGTAGTCAACCCAAAGTATTGATCTAGGCCCATTTTAGTATATTTCATGCCACCATTTCACCGCCAAATGCGATAAAATAAAAAAAATCGTTCATTTTTTTGTTGTAAATGCTTGTTTGGGATCCCCTTTGTTCAGAAATCCCCCCCTCAATACCCAACCCCCCTCCCAGATCCCTTTCCCAACATTATTACCCCCTCCCTCTCCCACATTCCTCTCCCACCCTCCTCTTCCATCACATCTTGCTTAACACGTGCGCGCACGCTCCTACACGCACCTGCGGGTTCACCCGTAACTTAGATTGCCCCAGCGTCCGGAGGTTCCCAGCGATGGGCCACCCACCCGTCTCCCTGCAATGGCTCCCACCCACCAACGATCGGCACCATCGCTGGCTGATCTCTCTGCATTGGATGCTTAAAAAAAGGGTATTGCAGGATGCCTTAATATCGAGTCATCACTGAAACACACTAAAAGGGGCTGGAGCGATCACGGTCGCTTTCAGCGCTTTAAACCCCTGAGGACCAAGAACATACAGGGTACATCCTACAAAAAGGTCAGTTAACGACCAATGATGTATCCTGTACATCTGGGAGTGGGGTAGACTATCGAGGTGGGGCAGCTACACTACAGAAAATTGGCTTTTTTTTAGCAAACTGGGTACTGGCTAACAGCTGCCAGTATCCAAGATGGCCACAAATAGGAAGAGGGGGGAGGTTAAGAGAGCTGTTTGGGGGGATCGTGGAGGTTGGGGGGATAGGGGGGAACCTACACTGCTGAAACTATTAATATATATTCAAAAAAGGCTTAAAAAAAGCCTTGTATTTTAGTACTGGCAGACTTTCTGCCAGTACTTTAGATGACGGTGAAAATTGTGAGGTGGGGGAGGGAAGAGAGCTGTTTGAGAGGGGTCAAGGAGGGATTAGGGGGTGGTATATGTTAGGTGGGAGGCTGATATCTACACTAAAGCTAAAGTTAACCCTACAAGCTCCCTACAAGCTACCCAATTAACCCCTTAACTGTTGGACATAATACAAGTGTGGTGCGCAGCGGCATTTAGCGGCCTTCTAATTATCAAAAAGCAATGCCAAAGCCATATATGTCTGCTATTTCTGAACAAAGGGGATCCCAGAGAATCATTTACAACCATTTGTGCCATAATTGCACAAGCTATTTATAACCCAAATTAGGCACAATAACAAAACATATAGGAAACCCTCCCTAATAGGAGAATGTTTTGCTGACTTCTATTATAAATTATACAATATAGAAAACGTGGAAAACCTAACACCCACCTCTTCACATGATATCAGGGTATTCATGTCCACTCTGAATCTTCCTATACTCACAGTAGAACAACAAGATTTACTCACAGCCCCACTCTCACCACTAGAGGTTAAACAAACAATAAAACGTCTAAAACCTTTTAAGGCTCTCGGGCCAGATGGATTCCCTGCCCAATTCTATAAGATATAAACTCATGAACTTTCCCCATACTTGCTCAGGTTCTTTGACTTAGTGGGAAAAGATGGCACTCTCAGAGAGGAGTTTCTGGAAGCTGCCATTGTCACATTGCCCAAACTGGATAAGGACCCCTTGTTTTGCTCTAGATACAGGCCGATCTCCCTGATCAATGTTGATGTTAAAATCTACTCTAAAATACTAGCAAACCATGTTGGCAAGCTATTGCCAGACTTGATTGGCCCAGACCAGGTGGGATTTATCCATAATCGCGAGGGACCGGACAATACAAGGCGGTGTTTGCGAATCAACTAGGGTGAACAAGCCTTTCTTGGTCATTTCTTTGGATGCCAGGAAGGCGTTCAATCAGGTTAGGTGGGCCTATCTATGGAAAACCCTCAGAGCTTTTAATTTCCCTCCGGCAACTTGCATGGCTATCCAAGCTCTATACTCTGCCCCGACTGCTACTGTCCGGGGATTAGGCTTTCAGTCGTCCCCATTCTACATTTTGAGCAGTACCAGACAGGGGTGTCCTCTCTCCACCTTACTGTTCACTCTAGCGGTCGAGCCCCTAGCTGCACGAATCAGAGCAGACGCGTCATTGCCAGGTATTAGGCTGTCAGGCACGATGCAAAAAATCACACTTTTTGCAGTTGACATTACTATTTTCACAGCCATACCTAGGCTCTTGGATGTCTTAAAGGCCTTTGGAGACCTTTTATTCTATAAGCTCAATGTGCTCAAGACTGAAATATACTGGTGGGGATACCCACAAGAATATATCCTTAAACTGAAGGATCAATTTAATTTCAAATGGACAAATGAGCGGGTCACTCACTTGGGCGTGAAGATATCCAATAATGTATCACAAATGGTAAAAGATAACTATTTCCCTATTCTATCAGAGCTGCGCAATCTAAAAAATATGTGGGACCACAAGTCTATCTCCTGGATGGGACGAATAGCCTGCCTTAAAATGTCCTTCCTCCCTAAACTCAAGTATCTTTTCCGTTGTCTTCCGATCAGAGTTCCCAAGCACCTCTTGTCCCAATTCCAGAGCGAGATAACAAAATTTATTTGGCAGGGTACGACTCCCCGAATCACCCATAAAACCTTACAACTCCCCGTTCACTTGGGAGGACTAGCCTCCCCTTCGGTAGTAAAATACTATGAGGGTGCTATGCTCACACATATCTCCCAATGGGAAATACTCCAATCTAATGACAGATGGAGAGAAATTGAGCAGGCCTCTTTAACCTCTAATGTTCTTCTTAAAGATGTGATCTGGACCCCACCACATATCCGCAGAACTCTAGGCATCCGCAATCTGATTATTTTAGAATGCTTATCTGTCTGGGACAGGGTTCAACACCGCCATATGATTGCCTCCCACCCCTCCCCCATCACCTCGGCAGCTGGTCTGTTTACTCGGCTGGCGGAAACTCACCCTAATATATGGGCTTAGCTGGAGATTAGGCAAGTTTCGGATTTTTGGTCTGTATCACATCCAGATGGCTTTATAGACCTGGTGCACTTAGATCCGCACACAGACATCCCTCCAATACTCTTCTTTGAATTGCTTATGGTTAAAAGCTTCCTGAAAAGCTGGGGCTTTCTCCCTTCCTCCTCCTAGTCTCTCACCCCTTGGGAGTCCATCTGGCGCAGGGGGCGCAGGCTTGTTAAGCCACTAATGATCCACTACAATTTGCTAGAAGGAACATTACCACCGGTATTAGCCCCACATTTGACTAGATGGGACACTCTTCTTTACACCCATACTTCCACTGACTCGTGGCAAAAGGCCATATTATTGACTAAAAAAAACCTACATTGCATAACAATGTTTGAAACTTACTACAAAGTTATCTGTCACTGGTACCTGGTCCCCACCCGATTGTCTAAAATTTACCCGGGTACTTCACCACTCTGCTGGAGGGGCTGTGGCCTACAGGGCAATATGCTGCACATTTGGTGGAATTGTCCCAAAATTAAACCCCTTTGGGAACTAGGACTTTGCACCCTTACTGACTTCGGAATTAGGGTATCTGACAGCCCGGCCCCTGCCCTTCTTCATCTGGACTTCCATAATATGCCCAAACATCAAAGCCTATTTAGTGTGTATTTAATGTCCGCTATTAAAACCAATATAGCTAGAGCCTGGAAAAGGGAACTCCCCCCCTAAGTGGGAAGACATTGCAAATACAATGGCTTTCCTGTACAATATGGAAAAGGCCATTTACCTTGATTTAAACAAATCTGATCTGTTTAAAATGACATGGGCCGATTGGAAAGATAAATATGATACCTCATGGAGCCCATCTGCCACGACACAGGACACCCTAAACATTACCTAATAGGTGGCCCGCACACCCTGCCTTACGGACTGTACTCCTAAACAGGACAGTTGAGACCCTCTCCCTTCTCTCTCTCCCCCCCCACCTATGTTCCTCCCTTCCCCGTCTCCCCCATCCTCTATCTTGTAATAACTACACGTGAACTGAGGTGCAGCACTGAGTAATTTCTGGTTCTCCCAACACTGCTTAGTTTGATTATTATATTTGACTTTGCACAAGCGGAAAACAACTTGATTTGTTTGTAATACATATTTCCTGTAGGACCACAAGGTCTGAAATTCTCACCGAGTTTTTGTGTATGTGAAGGGGTCCTGCTAGTCCCCAACTGTTATATTTATTCTTTAACAACACAAATAAAAATTCCTTAAAAAAATAAAAAAAAGAGATTATCTATCTTTTTAAACAATAACAATTCTTGAGTAGACTGTCCCTTTAATAGTATGATAGAAGCAGTAGTTTGCGAAATAGAGCTTTTTATTCTTAGATTGTTTGTGTTGTTGTTAGACATTGTGCTAGTGCAAACTACTTAAAGGGACATTAAACCCAAAAAATTTCTTTCATGATTCAGATAGAGAATACAATTTTAAACAAGATTCCAATTTACATCTATTATCTAATTTGCTTCATTCTTTACATATTCTTTGTTTAAGAAATAGCAATGCACACGGGTGAGCCAATCACACGAGGCATCTATGTGCAGCCACAAATCAACAGCTACTGAGCCTATCTAGATATGCTTTCCAGCAAAGAATATCAAGAGAACTAAACAAATTAGATAATAGAAGTAAATTAGAAAGTTGTTTAAAATTGCATTTTCTTATCATATAATGAAATAAAAAAATTGGGTTTCATGTCCCTTTAATTTGCTTTAGCACAATGTACACTGCTAACAAAATTATTATGAAGCCCAAAAATTTGTTACGCTCCACTTCTGACCCAATATGCATGTAGAGAAACTTTATATGCATTTAAAGGACAAAACAACTAATAATAATGATAAATTGAGATTGCAGCAGCCATATCTTGTGGATGGTGCAATATTGTTGACCATCAACTGTCAGATGTTGAACACTCATGCTCCTCTTTGATGTGAAAAAAGAACTTCCCAATGTTTTTGCATTTTTTTCTAATCATTGTAATCTAAATGTTCATCCTTATCATTCATATTTGAGGAGAATGTTTGCATATAATAATGCAGCTTTATTTTGTCAGATGAGTGTAGTGTTTTATGTTATTTCTTTTGACAAGACAGCCCCCCCCCCCCGAAGAGCTAATTTTAAACACATGTTATCTGCATGTTTGACAAACTAAGAGAGTCCCATTTTGATGCCATATAGTTTGATTGTTTTCATTTAATAGATTTATCTCAGAGTTCAGACTCAAATGTCTAAAACAAAATATTTTTAAAACAAAATTTATAATTTGCATAGAGTTTGCTTCTTAACACATTTAACCTATGTCTGTGAAGGACTGAGAGGAAATAGATTAATGACTCCTATGT
This sequence comes from Bombina bombina, assembly GCF_027579735.1. Lineage (NCBI taxonomy): Eukaryota > Metazoa > Chordata > Amphibia > Anura > Bombinatoridae > Bombina > Bombina bombina. Next base: position 531,022,553 of record NC_069503.1, read on the forward strand.
GTAGATCAAGGGTCAAATCACATTCAACGAATATTTTTTCATATCCACATATTAGCGCTTATACAGGACTGATCACACCTTGCTAACAGACTTAGGGCTCTATTTAACAAGCTCCGTATGGAGCTTGAAGGTCCCTGTTTCTGGCGAGTCTTCAGACTCGCCAAAAACAGCAGTTATGAAGCAGCGGTCACAAAGACCGCTGCTCCATAACCTGTCCGCCTGCTCTGAGCAGGCGGACACACATCGCCGGAAATCAACCCGATTGAGTACGATCAGGTTGATTGACACCCCCCTGCTGGCGGCCTATTGGCCGCGTGTCTGCAGGGGGCGGCGTTGCACCAGCAGCTCTTGTGAGCTGCTTGTGCAATGCTGAATACGGCGAGCAATACGCTTCAGCGTATTAAGCGAGGTCTGTCGGACCTGATCCGCACTGTCGGATCAGGTCCGACAGACCTTGATAACTATGGGCCTTGCACCTCAATTTTATTTGTGTGATTTAATAAATAGAAAACTCTTGGTTTGAGTAATCATTACCATTTATCTTTAGTGATGATAATATATCATTATAAATGACAATCACTTTTCTTACAGCAAATAGATGCCTGTTTTTTGTAGTGAAGTAGTTAAGGACATTTTTTATTTCTAATATAGCTTTAAAAAAATAGAGAAATTCAAAGAAAGAAAATAAAGACATGCAAGCTTAAGTTCTCACTGAAATATGAGGAAGGGAATTCCTGGTTTCAGGGGAAAAATAGACCATCTGCTGTTAAATTAAAAAGATATTGGGAAAAGTGGTGCAGTAATTTTGCTATTTGTGCTTGCATGCAACATATTAGGCACCATTGAAAAGCCTTTTTAATAATATTTTTTTAACATCATTGTTTGCTGCCTGTTTCCATTACACACATGACACTGGGTTCAATTTATCAAACAAAAGGAGAATTCTCTGTGTAATTCTCCTATATGTTCTCTTTAGCTCTTCTTTAGAGAAGCGCATCTGTGCTCTCAAATTTATCAACAAATAGTTTTTTCTTTGCGCTTATCCATAGGAGAGCTTAGGAGAACTGAAGATAAATATCTCTAGTATGATTAGTATCTGCGCCTTATTTATCATTGAAAATAAGCCTCTCTTCAACAAACTCTCATGGAAGAAAATAGTTCTACATTTTCATTGTTTTTGTGCTTATATTTTAGAGCTTATTTTATATCTTATTTTTATGCCCCAATAGATATCATTTTTGTGCTCTGTTATATATTATTTTTACCCTCCATTTTAAATATTTTTATCACCCCAATACATATTATTTTTGCATTCCAATATAGATTATTATTGCTTTCCAATAAACATATTATTGCGCTTTGTTATATATTATTTTAGCACCTTGTAGAGCACTTTTTTTTGTAATATTGCTTTTACAAATAGTAGATTGGCTATGGAGAACTTTCATGCAGACATTTGCAGGAGAGCTTTCAGTCCTCTATAGAAAAATATAAATGATAAATTTGTAACAAGGAGATTTAATGAAAAGTACTATAGGAAATACGACTAAAAGGATCTAATTTAACCCTTTTTTTGGAGCACATGTTCTCCAAGGAGAATGGGAAAAGAGTAGGAGAATTTTACAGTCAAACTTGCCCAATTATGGGCTAGATTTATCATTCAAATTTTCCTTCAATTGCGCCTATAAATATGCTGCCAATTTTTTTCTCCTATTTAACATCTTAAAGTGCGCCTAAAATAAAGCAAATTCGACTGAAAAATTATCCCACTAAATTCTCGCTCTCCTAGGCGCACCTGTGCGCCTAAGAAAGCTTAAAAATACATTGTAGTAGTCGTATTTTCAAAACTCCGCTTTACTAAATCGCCCAAATACAGATTTATCATTATTTTGCGCCTTAAAAGAACAGAAAGTTATCTTACTAATACGTTCACAGCAGTTCTCCATAACCTCTATGGAGAACATTGAATTTACTGCCTTTTTTGTCGAGAGAAGATGGAATATTTTTTGCTTTTGGCAGCTATTTCATTGGCAAGGTGCTGCGGAAGTCATTAGGAGGATTGAAATATGCCCTAACGGAGACACCAACTGGTGCCCAGAGTTTTTCTACCCCATTGTGGACTACAGGCATTGTCTGATCACAATATTAATAAAAGATTTAGGATTAATAGGGAGAGCATACTCAATCTTTATGCTTTTATACAAAATGACCTTGAGCCTAGCACAAGAAGAACAAGGGCAATTCCAGGAATGCTAAAATTATTGACTCTGTTGCATCTCCTGGCAACAGGTTCATTTCAGGCTGTGTCCAATGCTGTGATGGGCATGAGCCAGCCTTCATTTTGCAGACATTTAAGGATAGTTTTAAAATCTATTCTCAAGCCTTTCAATAAGTTTATTTATGTACCCAGGAATGTGCATGAATGCCACACAGTAAAGGCATATTTTTACCAAGTAGCTTGTCAGTATATTTATGAAAATCTTAGCAGTGCTATCCAAATAATATATATAAGTTTATGGCAGGGTTATAAACACAATACAAAGAAATAGAAACCCTTATCAACCATGCACCTACTAGACCATACAATTAATATAAATATCTGAATTCTTTTATTTAGTTAATATCCATAAACATATTGAAGTATATTTGCAATAAAAGGAAATGAAACAAATGTTTATATGCGTTAAAACCAACTCTTAAGATATGCTATCCTTCTTACAAAACCCAGAAAAATATACCTTCACAATTCAGCCTTTTATTTATTTAACACAATGGGACTAAAAACCTTTAACATCCAAGCAATACAATTCTAAACAGTGTTTATAAAACAATAGGATAATATATATTCTGCTATTTAATTGCAATTTATCCTAATACAAAATTAACTGACAATATCAGAACTTGTATAGATGAGTTACTTAGCCAATCAGACACAGATTTAAACAACAATACAATATATAGGCTGTGACTAGCAATTTGAAATACAATATACACTTCTGAATTATTATTATATATTTGCATAGATAAACAATTTAGGATTGGGATTAGTATAACAATACATAGGCTATGAAATGCTAACTTGAAATATTTCCTTAACTCTGCTAAGTACAGCAATAATAAATGTTTAATTTAAATGCTTGCATACAAACAGGCAGGCTAAGAGCTATTTAAGGTTATATAATACAATCTAAAAGCCCAATTTGTTCTTTCCAATTCAAAAATTGTAATTTTTCTGTAGTGGCTATGCTTATAACTTATCTTACAAAAACCTTGTATACATCACCCAAATAAACAGCAATCCAGTTCCCAATTTTCGCAACGGATCCAATTTCACACCTCATATAAAATAAGTGTAATTGCAATGGAATAGGAGAAATATGGCCCACTTTGTTTTTGTAGTTTGACTGTGTCCCACGCAAAACAGTTTCAGTCAGTTCAAAAACCTTTTAGACCAGTCTCTTTCCCTCCTTCTGCATCAACTTATTAGTGTAATCATTGGTGTGAAATATGGGTGTCCCTTCGAAACCTTGTCCCTCTATTGGATAATCTGAATATCCCATTTCCAACAGCCAAAAAGCTTTCTGGCTGTAGTTCTCTCATGGCAACACTGGGTGGCATCATTACAAACATGCATAGCAACATTTGAATCAACTTAAATCAGTATTTCTATTAAATGGTTATTCATTTTATCATAATTTATTGCAACAACTATTCACAATATTTGTTTTGGATAAGTTATATCTTAATGAATTTTCTGATCATTTTGATATGAAACATCAAATACATCTAGCATTATATTAAAATAACTTATATTTCATAGTTATATCACATCAAATATATATCTCATAGTCATATCACATCAAAGTAACTTCCATATTTTCATCTCACTATATTTTAAAAGATGTATGTGAAACTTTATAAACATTTATTTGCACGTTTATATGATATGACTTAATTCATTTCATGCGGCATTCCGTCTCTTTCTAAGATTGATGCTCATGACCAATGGTTGTCTGCAATAAAAATAGAAATAATTATTAGAGATGATCCAAGCATTAATATGTGTATGGTCCATAAGTATTTATTTATATTCTTAAAAAACACAGAGGCTAAGTAAGATCTTTTATGTTTTCAAAACATATATATCATTTCTATGTATATCTGAATTTATTTCCTATAAAAATATCCCCTGCAGCAATTATCTATTTAATACAATGTGCTTAATTTCAATATATATATCATGAACCATTCTAAACATACATGGAAAACTGGCATTGTTCCCCTTGCAAAATGTATTTAATTTTATTTGTGTCACCTTCCCCCAAGATGGGGTTTTTGCAGTACGTCTTCAAATAGAGATTCAGTGAGATAGAACTGTTGTATCACACGTGTCAAATTCCAAAGGGGTCCTTGAACACATTCTTTTCTCACCTCACCAAATGTTCTGAAGTTATAAAAATCTGCATATATAGTCAAATGAATAGGGTCACTGAGCTATTTCCTTTAGAAAAGAAATGTTTGTGTGTTTTACACTACAGGGGTCGTGCTTCAAAAAGGCTCTACTGATTGTCAATCCTGATAGACGTGTATTAGAAGCTGTGTTCAACAAACTCATGTTCAATTAATCCTGAGGTCTCATCTAACATATACAGTGTATAAAATATACATATATATATATATATATATATATATATATATGTACACACATGTAATATTCATCATAATATTCATATACTCTGACAAGCTGGTATGCTAAATGTTCTTGGTGCAATAGATTGCTCTCATATAGCACTAAGACCACCTGCTTCAAGGGAGGAGCAATATAGAAATCAAAACACTTCCATTCACTCAATGTCCAGGCAGTGTATGATGCAAACCTTGCAATTTGGCCTGTGTGTTCAGGATTTCCAGGTTCATGCCACGATTATCACATTCTAAAGCAATCAGCATTATTTGCATCATTTTAACATGGTTACATTCCACATGTTTGGCTATTGGGTGAATATATATATATTTTTTAATTTCTTTATTTATCAAAGTTCAGACAGAGTTACAAAATAAATATGATTTGCTTCAATAACATGTACATACACTTGGGTAAGATAAGTTAGATAGACAAGTGCAAAGTCAATATGCATAGAACTCTTTACTGAACAGTTTTAAACATTTTATAAACTGAAGGAGGAGAGGATAATGGGAGAGGGAGGGAGAAGGGGGGAGAGGGAGGAGGGAGGAAGGGTGGAGGGGAAAACTAGGAGGGGAGGAATTTGTGGGAAGAGAAAGGGAAAGGAAGGGAAGGCGTGAGTGGGATGGGGTAGGTTTGTCCCAGAAATTGTGTTTGTCTTTTCCTGACTAAGATGCCAGATACTCGTGTTTTCCAAGAGTGGTTCATAATAGACTGATGATAGCCAGGTTAGTTTCCAGTGCGTGACAATTGCAATCTGAGCCTGGGGTGCTTGCAGTTATAACATTTTAAGGTACCTAACAGGGGAACTAAAAAACATGTTTAATAACAAACTGTACATAACATAGTTAAGTTAACTAACAGTAATAAACTGATTTTAATCTATTTATGATTTGACGTGGGAAGGCGTTAAACTTACCCTCCAAGCTTGTGTCTGAGGGTCTAGTGTCTGGGGAGAGCCTCCGAGTCCAGCCAGCTGCTCTGACGTCTGTTTTCATGTCATGGCTTCAGTTACATTATAAAGTTGGAGTGGGGGGGTGTGGGATGTTAGAAGTTTCAAGAGTTATTTCTGTGATCTCTCCTGTCCATAGACCAGTGGACTTTTAATTGTTCCGTCATTAGAAAGTTACTGTTTAGAAAGGGGGTTAAGATCTGCTGTCTAGTCTTGGGGGAAAGATGTAGCAAGTATGGTTCCCATTTGGTCATGAATGACTTAATTCTTTTTTCCCTGTCTCCCTTAACATCTGCTTGCTCTTTTAAGAGTTGGGTATGGGCTAGTCGTGTAAGTTGGGTCAGGTGTGGAGGTTTGACGGAGAGCCAATTTTTGAGGATTAGTTTCCTAGCTAGGAGTATGATTGAGTTTAGAAAGTGGTCCTGGGGGGAAGACTGAGTGTGGCCTCTTAGAAAGAGGGTGTCACGTTTTGTTAAAGTGATGCGGCTCCCACATATTTTTGACATCCAGAATTGTATCTTAGCCCAGTATTGGAATATCCTGGGACAATCCCAGAAAAGGTGCAGGATGTCCGGGTCAGGTAGGGAACATTTAGGGCAACTGTTGCTCGTGTTGGGGACCCATTTAGCCCGCAGCTTGGGTGTGATATAGCTGGGGTGCATGAGTTTGAGGTGTGATTCTCTAAGATCTAATGCTAACGTGGCCTGTCTCACCAGTTCATAGCTGGTAGTCAAGACCTCTTTGTCTATATCTATGCTCGGAAGGCCATTCCAACTGTCACTCATCTGTTGTGTGATTTCCTCAGCTTTGTTCTGTATGATTAGGTCATAAATGTGTGAGATTGAGTGTGCTCCTTGTGAGTGAATATATTTACTACTAATTTGTAGTTTGTACCATTGACATTTTGTTTATGTCTTAAATGAACATGTAACCAAGATTTTATTTATTGAAGCTATACATATCCCTCAATAATTACTACTCTTGAACCTATGTTATTAACTTCTCCTTATCTTACCTGGATCGACCTTTCAGCCATAGATATCAATCTGTTGAAGATAATTTAATAATATTATGAAACAGAAATATTTAAAAATGGCTATTCTATATCTGATTCATAATGCTTTTTGTTTACACATCCATTTTATATATGTAACAATATTTATAAAAATGTTATGTTTAATTTATTTATTTTAAATATTTTTTAGGTGACAGTGGTTATCTGTGTAGGCCCTGGCTTTTGACCTCAGTCCCAATGCCTCACACACGTGCTGAAATTAAATTTAATGAGTCTCATCGTACCACAAGGAGTGCAATTGAGAGAACATTTGGTGTATTAAAGATGTGTTTCAGAGTTTTGGACCGTTCTGTAGGTGACCTTCAATATTCACCAAAAAAATGCAATGACATCATTCTTGTTACATGCATTATGCACAATATAGCCATTGCACAAGGGAACCTAGAGGAGGTGTGTCTTGGTGATGGTCCTGATGATGTATATGTACCACAAGAGATATTAAAAGGCATACAACTAGAGCAGGTGTTCAAAACAGCATGGAAATAATTGAAAGATTTTTTTTACCTGTAAGTGTATACTTTAAAAATTGTGTTAATTTGTTTTTTTTCTTATAATTTATTATACTAATTATTATTTATTTTTCTTTATTACAGAAATTATTGAAGTGGATAAGATTGGAATGTACTTGGAGAGAGACTACCCTTATTCATTTGTTCATATTATATATATATATATATATATATATATATATATATATATATATATATATATATATATATATATGTTAATAAAATAATTAAAAAATATTTTATTCAATCTGTTTTTAATTATATTATCCTATGTATACCCATATTATTGTTTCACCAATTTTAAAATTAAGAAAAAATCATTCACCTAGATTACGAGTCTTGCGTTAGGCTTAAAAAGCAGCGTTGCTGCTTTTTAACACCCGCTGGTATTACGAGTCTTGCAGGTACAGGTGTACCGCTCACTTTTTTGGCCAGACTCGGAAATACCGCTAATCCACTTACGTCAATTGCATATCCTATATTTTCAATGGGACTTGCATAGTGCCGGTATTACGAGTCTGACCAAAAAAGAGCGGTAGACCCTCTCCTGTCTAGCCTGGTACTGCATTTAAAAGTCAGTAGTTAAGAGTTTTACACTACAACGCCGTAGCATAAAACTCTTAACTAAAGTGCTAAAAAGTACACTAACACCCATAAACTACCTATTAACCCCTAAACCGAGGTCCTCCCACATCACAAACACTAAAATAAATATTTTAACCCCTAATCTGCCGAACCGGACATCGCCACCACTATAATAAATATATTAACCCCTAAACCGCCGCACTCCCGCATCGCAAACACTAGTTAAATATTATTTACCCCTAATCTGCTGCCCTAACCCCTAACACCTACCTACATTTATTAACCCCTAATCTGCCGCCCCCAATGTCGCCGCCACTATAATAAAGTTATTAACCCCCTAAACCTAGTCTAACCCTAACCCCACCTAACTTAAATATAATTTAAATAAATCTAAATAAAATTACTACAATTAACTAAATTATTCCTATTTAAAACTAAATACTTACCTATAAAATAAACACATACGCCTAGATTTAGAGTTCTGCGTTAGCCGTCAAAACCAGCGTTAGGGGCTCCTAATCTGCTGCCCCTAACACCGCCGACCCCTATGTTATATTTATTAACCCCTAATCTGCCGCCCCCAACGTCGCCACCACCTTACCTACAATTATTAACCCCTAATCTGCCGACCGGACCTCACCGCTACTATAATAAAGCATCATCCGGCTGAAGAGGTCCATCATCCGGCTGAAGTCTTGATACAAGCGGGGGCTGAAGAGGTCCATCATCGGGCTGAAGTCTTCTATCAAGCGGCATCTTCAATCTTCTTTCTTCTGGATCCATCTTCATCCCGCCGACGCGGAACATCCTCCTTGGCCGACGACTTCCCGACGAATGACGGTTCCTTTAAATGACGTCATCCAAGATGGCGTCCCTCGAATTCTGATTGGCTGATAGGATTCTATCAGCCAATAGGAATTAAGGTAGGAAAATTCTGATTGGCTGATTCAATAGCAATTCAATAGCAAGGACTTAACTAGAGTCCGGCTTGATACCATCTCTATTAATGATGCGTCCGAAGTAAAATAATTCAGATTTTCTAAAATTACATTTTTCTTTATTTAATTTCAGCCCGGACTCTTTGATGGTCTGCAGCACACAGCTCAACCGCTGATCGTGTTCTTCCAGGGTGGACCCATACACCAGAATATCATCCATAACAACTACAGTGCCCTCATGATCCCTCAGGAGGGAACTCATTTATGTTTGAAAAATGTAAGGGGCAGAGGATATCCCAAAGGGGAGTCTGCAAAAGCAAAACCAACCTACCGGTTTAATGAAGGTAGTCAGTTTGCGGCTCTTCAGGTCTAGTACTTGCCTGAGGAAACAGAGTGGTTAACTCTGAGAAACGCATAGCGTGTTTTACTGACTGTTTTTATATGATATATTGATTTTTATAAAGTTCCTTTTATCCACTGAAGTCTCCTGTTGTTTTATTGGAACATCCTGCACAAAAACCTTGGAACTGTTCATTACCAGAGTGTATATGTGCGCTGGGCCACTGCAATATACCCAGCAGGCTGCATTAGCACTATAGTGTGCTTCCCACTGTGTGAGTATTCTTCCAAGGGGAGTTGTTAGTGGGAGAATTTAAAGCTAACTGATCTGCACTAGGAGTCGCCCTCTATATATCTTCCATTTCTACAAATCTCACTCAAGGCAGTTTTTACAACAAGAACAGTGTGTCTTGCAAAGGGATGTTCACTGCTTTAAAATATTTAAAGGTGATGTATACATTACAATAGGGCTCACAAAAAATGTAATTTAAAAGTTATATAAAATGAATAAATTAAATATTGAAATTAAAAAATGGTATTGTTAATAATTAAAATTATTCTGCAAAAATCATATTTTATGGAGAAATTGAAATTCGTATTGAAATTAAGCAGAAGAAAAGATGCACTGTAGAAATCATAATAAAAATTCATATTTATAATATATCATTCAAAGCGTATTTTTTGTAAAATGAATTACCACGTCTCTGTTAGTGGGCTAAACAGGGGGGGTCATGTGTGTCACTGAAATTGCTCTGCAGATTTGGTGCATTCTCTAAACATTTCCCTCCTGCAGAACTTGCAGTTTTGTCTCTCAAACTGAAAGATGACGGGATTGTGCCAGCATACACCAAACACTTACTAATTTAAAATAAAAACCTATGTATACAAATATGGAGGCTGAAAGCAGAATGAAACGCAGTGTGGGCGTGAAACACGTCAGCTGTGGATGCTAAGTACTGTGTGTGCTGTGCCCTATAATGGATTTTAAAACTTTATGTACCAATAAAGAGATTTTTTATTCTTATGATATCCTGCTGCCTATACCTTCTTTGAACACTTTGCACGCTGTCTCTTGCAAGCTTTGACAGCGCAAGTGTAAGCCGTAAGCTGGTTGTATGAGACCAGCATTGGAAGAGGACGCATGCTGAGGTATCGACACGCAATTGTGTGCGCACAATACTCACGGAACCGATTGGAAGTAGTCTCTATACTGAAGGCAGTGAGTATTACTAGGTGTGCGGTTATATGAGCGGTAAGTCGTTCTGACTCTTCTACATATATTGTTTGTATACATTGTGGATATATAGTTACAATAGAGTAACTTGGTATATGCCGCTAAAGAGCATCTGAATGGTTGTATTTCCACCAGTGTTAAATATAAGCGCTACAAGTAAACCTCAGTATATTACCTGAACTGCAGCACCAGTACCACCAACTTTTTGCTGAAACAGAATAATCTAATTTGTATTGGCTGCAGGATTTCATTTTTAAAGTGCACTAGCTGCTCCCTGCTATCTTCGCTCACCCCCTTTGCGCTATTACTTTGTATAAAAGACATCCTGCAGATGACAAAGACCAACCCTTTTTTGTTAGATAATTTCCTAAGGGTAGCTCCTGCAAGTGTCAGTGTGTTTTTTTGGTTGTTTTTTTAATCAAATTAGATAATCTAGCACAGAAAGAGAGGGTGGGGAACAGGGGCAGATCTACCAGTGGTGCAGCCGGTGCAGTGGCACCAGGGCCTAAGTGCTTGGAGGGGCCCATAGCATTCAGTCTATACATAGGCATGTGCCCATGTGATCATTTTCTGTGTATAAATGCTCATCATCATTAAACTGTGCAGCATACTCATCAGTGTATAGATACTCACATCATTATACAGTACAGCATACTCATCAGCATATAGATACTCACATCATTATACAGTGCAGCATACTCATCAGTGTATAGATACTCACATCATTATACAGTGCAGCATACTCATCAGTGTATAGATACTCACATCATTATAATGTACAACATACTCATCAGTGTATAGATACTTACATCATTATACAGTGCAGCATACTCATCAGTGTATAGATACTCACATCATTATACAGTGCAGCATACTCATCAGTGTAAAGATACTCACATCATTATAATGTACAACATACTCATCAGTGTATATATATACTCAGTATCATTATAATGTACAATCAAACACAGGAAAGAGGCGCCGTATGTGTGAATCTGAAGAAGCCAACGACAAATATAAGACATGTGCAGGGTACTCACAATGTGAAAAGGCACTCCAATGTGCCTATAGGGGCAGGCTGGTATTCACAGCAAACCAGCTGGCTGAACCGGCTAACCAGGATACCCAAGGTAGAGGACTCTATGTCTTGATGGACTGTGTATACTGGATCCAGCAATGTGGGAACAGGAGCAGTTTCCACACTGCAGCAAACTTTTGCTGCAGTGTGGAAACTGCTCCTGTTCCCAGCTGGTTTGCTGTGAATACCAGCCTGCCCCTATAGGCACATTGGAGTGCCTTTTCACATTGTGAGTACCCTGCACATGTCTTATATTTGTCGTTGGCTTCTTCAGATTCACACATACGGCGCCTCTTTCCTGTGTTTGATTTTAGATTTATAACCTTTGGAGGGTGAAGATCGAGTGCTGCCTCCAGTCCAATAGAAGACAGATACCTATACCAGATTGGGTTATCCTGGACTTTGTATATTTGTCTATCATCCTGATCTAGGATTGGGTATAATATTGTGAATACACACACTTACATTGTATCTATGTTATATTAGTACTTTGTTGATTGTTTGTCTGAAACATCCATATATGGTCACGTGGGCCTACATATATATTCTACACCGTTCTTAGTAGCGCCCCCTATTGGGTTATTCCCTTTGTTCTCATTATAATGTACAACATACTCATCAGTGTATAGATACTCACATCATTATAATGTACAACATACTCATCAGTGTATAGATACTCACATCATTATACAGTGCAGCATACTCATCAGTGTATAGATACCCACATCATTATACTGTGCAGCATACTCATCAGTGTATAGATACTCACATCATTATAATGTACAACATACTCATCAGTGTATATATACTCATTATCATTATAATGTACAACATACTCATTAGTGTATAGATACTCACATCAATAAACTGTGCAGCATACTCATCAGTGTATAGATACTTATCATCATTATAATGTACAACATACTCATCAGTGTATAGATACTCATTATCATTATAATGTACAACATACTCATCAGTGTATATATAGTCATTATCATTATAATGTACAACATACTCATTAGTGTATAGATACTCACATCAATAAACTGTGCAGCATACTCATCAGTGTATAGATACTTATCATCATTATAATGTACAACATACTCATCAGTGTATAGATACTCACATCATTATAATGTGCAGCATACTCATCAGTGTATAGATACTCACATCAATATACAGCGCAGCATACTCATCAGTGTATAGATACTTATCATCATTATAATGTACAACATACTCATCAGTGTATAGATACTCACATCGTTATACAGTGCAGCATACTCATCAGTGTATATATACTTATCATCATTATAATGTACAACATACTCATCAGTGTATAGATACTCACATCATTATAATGTGCAGCATACTCATCAGTGTATAGATACTCACATCAATATACAGCGCAGCATACTCATCAGTGTATAGATACTTATCATCATTATAATGTACAACATACTCATCAGTGTATAGATACTCACATCGTTATACAGTGCAGCATACTCATCAGTGTATATATACTTATCATCATTATAATGTACAACATACTCATCAGTGTATATATACTTATTATCATTATAATTTACAACATACTTATCAGTGTATATATACTCATTATCATTATAATGTACAGCATACTCATCAGTGTATAGACACTCACATAATTAAACTGTGCAGCATACTCATCAGTGTATAGATAGTCACATCATTATACTGTGCAGCATACTCATCAGTGTATAGATACTCACATCATTATACTGTGCAGCATACTTATCAGTCTATAGATAATCACATAATTAAACAGCACAGCATATTTATTAAAGTATACATACTCATCATATTTATACAGAGCAGTGTACTCATCAGTGTATAGATACTCACATCATTATACAGAGCAATGTACTCATCAGGGTATAGATACTCACATCATTATACAGAGCAGTGTACTCATCAGTGTATAGATACTCACATCATTATACAGTGCAGCATACTCATCAGTGTATAGATACCCACATCATTATACTGTGCAGCATACTCATCAGTGTATAGATACATCATTATACAGTGCAGCATACTCATCAGTGTATAGATACTCACATCATTATATGGTGCAGCTTACTCATTAGTGTATAGATACTCACATCATTATACAGTGCAGAATACTCATCAGTGTATAGATACTCACATCATTAAACCGTGCAGCATACTCATCAGTGTATAGATACTCACATCATTATATTGTGCAGCATACTCATCAGTGTATAGAAACTCACATAATTATACAGTGCAGTGTGTTTACTATTAGTTTATAGATATTCCGTCATTATATAGCACATCATATTTATTAAAGTATACATACTCATCAAATTTATACAGAGCAGTGTACTCATCAGTGTATAGATACTCACATCATTATACTGTGCAGCATACTCACCAGTGTATAGATATTCACATCATTAAACTGTGCAGCATACTCATCAGTGTATAGATACTCACATAATTATACAGTGCAGTGTGTTTACTATTAGTTTATAGATATTGCCTCATTATACAGCACAGCATATTTATTAAAGTATACATACTCTTCATATTTATACAGAGCAGTGTACTTATCAGTGTATATATACTCACATCATTATACTGTGCAGCATACTCATCAGTGTATAGATACTCACATCATTAAACTGTGCAGCATACTCATCAGTGTATAGATACTCACATAATTATACAGTGCAGTGTGTTTACTATTAGTTTATAGATTGTTACAGAAGCATTAGTTATTTTGTTGTGAAAAGCTTATTTCCCAGCAGCAATGCCTGAACCAGCAAGCCAGCGCCTAAGAAGGGCTCCAAGAAAACCGTAACAAGTTTCATTTCATAAAGAGTTAACTCTTTTTTTTCAGCTTTTAGAAACTATTGTCTAATCACCTCTGGAGCCAGACTGCTAATTGATAAGATGAACTTGTAAACTTGTTATCTTAAGTACTGTAATCCTATTGTGGCCTGTCAAAGGACAGTGCTCTCTATCTAAATGTGTGATGGGGGATTTTGTGCTTCCCCCCCTCTCCCCCTGGGAGTGCCCTGTGTGCATGTAACCTTAATAAAAAGCAGGCTGGGCATCCCAGTCCTGAGTTCTTGTTTTGACCCTCAATCGCAGCGTTGACTCGTTTTTGTGGGCAGAAGGGTATCCCAGCTGTACTGCAGCTAAGGGAGATTATTCTATATTTGCGAGACTCATATAGAATACTATGGAAAGCAGCTTCTCCCCTCTTTAGCAATAGGGATCCAGGCTACTAAGCGGTCCATCTCTCAGCGAGACTAAGGGTAACCGTAACATTTGGCGGCAGCGGTGGGATTTTCCTGGATTTCCTAGGAGAGGTACAGAACGGATGGAGAGCGCTTACGAAAAATTGAAGCGTACAACCCTAAAGGATTTACTTGAAAGCAGAGGGGGGTACGCCAGCAACCGGCCGAGGAGAGAGCTGATCGCAGAATTGACCGAACTGGATCAGAGCTTCACAATGGCGGAAACACCGACCACGATTAGTGACGAAAAAACCAGGATTGTTCGGGAAAGGCTCTCATTATACGGGCCGAACCCCTCCATGGAATTGGTACAGCAGTTGATGGCGGAGGCGGACGAGGATATACGAGAGACTCGAGCCCACGAACTCAACCTAGCGAACGCACACCGCAATGCTGAAGCCCCGCAGGTAATCATCCCTGTCGAAAATGCTGGGAGGCCCAAGATACCCTATGCGGCATTTCGACCCTTCCTAGAGAGCGAGACAGGGATTGATGAATATTTGGCGGACTTCGAAAGGCAATGTGCCCTGCACCAGATTCCCAACAGAGAGTGGCCCACGATATTGTCTGGGAAACTATCCGGGCGAGCCCTGGAAGCCTTTCGTACTCTGGGTGCTGAGGAAGTGACACAGTATGAGCTAGTTAAGGAGACACTGTTGCGACGGTACGCTGTAACTCCGGACACGTATCGCCGACAGTTTCGGGGCACGGAAAAGAAGCCTAACGATACCCATATGGAATGGGCGCACCGAATGCGGAGAGCGGCAAATCACTGGCTGAGCGGAAGTAAAGCGGTGACTGGGGAGGAAATTTTACAATTGTTTCTCTTAGAACATTTTTATAATGGCATGGAACAGCAAGGGAAGGAATGGCTGCGAGACAGGCGGCCTTCTACCTTAGAAGAAGCAGCCAAATTGGCCGATGAACATTATGACTCCCGTCTTCACGAACCCATGAACTACCGAGCTCCAGCACGGGTCGAACCCAGAGAGGTTTACCGTGCACCCCCTCGTGCTGAATTCCGAGCCCCGGTGCCCACAGAGCCCGTCCGACACTCAGGACCACCCAATAACAGCTCTGAGCGTCCCAGACCGACTTGCCACCGATGCAAGCAACCAGGGCATTTCATGGCTAGCTGCCCCCTTAATACGCACCAGACACCCAGGAATTACAATGACCCCTCTGGGTCCTATCGTCCGGCCCGGGCCCTCTGTGTTAACCAAGAGGCCCCTATGGAGGGATATGTGGGGCCGCTTCACGAGGCAGACCCTGTATATGCTGCCTCAGATAACCGCCAGCACCATCGGCAGAGGGTATGGCTCGAGGGGCGATCTACCGAGGGATTGCGAGACACAGGGGCTACTATCACGCTGGTACAGAGTCATTTGGTGCCAGAGCACAAGCGATCCGGACAGACTGTGGCCGTTAGAGTGGCGGGGGGGGATGTGTACAAAATTCCAACAGCTAAAGTGCATCTTGATTGGGGAGCGGGAAAGGGGGCTGTGAACGTGGGCCTAATGGATAATTTACCTGCCGAAGTACTACTGGGCAACGATTTGGGCCCCATGACTTCTGCCTATGCTCCAGTATGCAACAACGAGGCGGACCCAGTGACTACACGGGCCCAAGCCCGGACGGAGCGAGAGCTTTCACCAGTGCGGGAGACACAGGTAAGACCTACCCCGACCTTGCCTGACAGGTTAGGCCCCATACCCTGGGACACCCCAGATGCTTTCGAGGCAGAGTCTAAGACTGACCCGACCTTACAAAAGTACCGGGAACGAGCAGAGACCGGAGGGGGCGGGGCAGATAACGAAACATTCTTATGGGAAAAAGGGAAACTATACCGCTGGACAGAGAAAAGGGGACAGCGTAGGCGACAGCTGGTAGTGCCCCACAAATACCGTCAAGAAATCCTCAAAATAGGCCACGACATCCCCTTAGCAGGCCACCTAGCCGTTACCCGTACCCTACACCGCATTACTCACACGTTCTTTTGGCCAGGGGTGCACGCTGACGTTAGAACTTACTGTAACACCTGCGATGTGTGTCAACGAGTAGGAAGGCGAGGCGATCACCCTAAAGCCCAGCTAGTAAATATGCCCATTGTAGAGGAACCCTTCAGCCGGGTTGCTATTGACCTAGTGGGACCACTGGCTACCCCTAGTCCCTCCGGTAAGCGATACATTCTTACCGTAGTGGACTACGCTACCAGGTACCCAGAGGCTGTCGCCCTATCCAACATACAAGCGGATACGGTAGCGAATGCACTAGTACAGGTGTTCTCCCGGGTAGGATTTCCAAAAGAAATCCTATCCGACCGAGGCACCCAATTTACGGCTGAATTGACCCAACAACTCTGGCAGGTTTGCAAAATTAAGTCCCTCCTAAGCTCCCCATACCACCCCCAGACGAACGGGCTGTGTGAGAGGTTCAATGGGACCCTCAAGCAAATGCTCAAGACGTTCACTCAGGAATACCGAGACTGGGAACGCTTCCTGCCGCACCTCCTATTTGCTTATCGGGAGGTGCCCCAGGAAACGACAGGGTTCTCTCCCTTCGAGTTGCTCTACGGAAGAAAGGTCCGGGGACCCCTAAACCTGATCCGGGAGCACTGGGAGGGAGAGATGGAGGCTGACGGTGTCCCAATTGTGCCATACGTGCTGGAACTCAGGGACCGAATGGAGCAATTAGCCAAATCCGTGCGGGCTAATCTCCAGTTGGCCCAGAGAAGACAGAAAGTATGGTACGATCGGGGGGCCCGAAAGAGAATCTTCACCATAGGACAAAAGGTGTTAGTACTTAAGCCGGTGAAGACAGACAAATTGCAGGCGTCCTGGCAGGGTCCCTACCAGATCGTAGAGAAAAGGGGAGACACCACTTATGTGATAGCTAGCTGCCACGACAACAATCTTAGAAAGACATTCCATGTAAACATGCTCAAGGAATATTTTGAGCGACCAGAGAACGTGACGGCCATATGTTGTTCCCCTCAGGAAGACCCCGACAGTTTACCCATTCCAGACCTATTAGAAAAGAGCCTCCCCACAGGTATAGTGGCTCAGGTTCAGATAGGGGACCGACTTAGCCCCACTGAAAGGGAGCAGCTCAACCAACTCCTCCAGTCCAAACACCTCACCTTCTCCCCGAAGCCAGGGTACACTACTTTAACCACCCACCAGGTAGATACTCCGGGACAAGCTCCCTTGCGCCAGGCTCCGTACCGAATCCCCGAAGCAGTTAGGACAGGAATGAAGAAGGAGATCGATGAGATGCTCCAGCTCAGGGTAATTGAGCCCTCCGATAGTCCCTGGGCCTCCCCAGTTGTCTTGGTGCCCAAGAAAGATGGGACCACCCGGTTCTGCGTAGACTATCGGAGGCTCAATGAAAATACCGTGACGGACGCTTACCCTATGCCCAGGGTAGACGAGCTACTCGATCGTATAGCCAGGGGAAATTACCTGACCACTATTGACCTCTGCAAAGGTTACTGGCAGATTCCCCTGGCCCCGGAGGCTATCCCCAAGTCGGCATTCGTCACCCCATTCGGCTTATATCAGTTTAGGGTAATGCCGTTTGGGATGAAGAATGCCCCAGCTACATTCCAGCGCTTGGTGGATAGGCTCCTGGATGGCTTCCAGAGTTTTGCTTGCGCCTACCTGGACGACATAGCGATCCACAGTGAGTCCTGGGAGGACCACTTAGCTCATGTGGGAATGGTTCTGGATCAGATCCGGGCTGCTGGCCTGACTCTGAAGCCAGAAAAATGCCACTTTGGGATGGCCGAGGTACAGTACCTGGGTCACCGGGTGGGGTGTGGAAAGCAGCGACCAGAGCCGGCCAAAATAGAAGCTGTCGCCAATTGGCCCACCCCCATCACTAAGACTCAGGTCCTAGCCTTCCTGGGCACGGCAGGGTACTATAGACGGTTCGTACCAGACTACAGCACACTTGCCAAACCCCTGACTGACTTGACCAAGAAGAACTTACCTCGACAGGTCCTGTGGTCTCCCCACTGTGAAACGGCTTTCCAGGCTCTCAAAAATGCTCTAATTAACGCTCCTGTCTTGGCGGCCCCAGCCCTTAACAAACGTTTTATCGTCCATACCGATGCTTCCATGTTCGGGCTGGGAGCCGTCCTCAGCCAAGTAGGCGAAGATGGAGGGGAGCATCCAGTTGCCTACATCAGCCGGAAGCTCCTGCCCCGCGAAGTCAGCTATGCAGCGGTCGAAAAGGAGTGTTTGGCTTTGGTGTGGGCATTAAAGAAATTGACTCCCTATTTATATGGTCAGGAGTTCACTCTGGTCACCGACCATAACCCGTTGGTGTGGCTGAACCGGGTCTCTGGAGATAACGGCAGGCTATTACGTTGGAGCTTATCGTTGCAAACCTTCAATTTCACCATTACTTACAGACCTGGGAAACAGAATGGCAACGCCGACGGGTTGTCCAGACAAACCGACCTCAGCCCCGCATAACCAGCGGTCTGGACAGCCTTAGTCTGCCCCGAAAAGGGGTCAGACCGTGTCTGCCAGAGTGTTCCACAGAAAGGGAGCAATGTTACAGAAGCATTAGTTATTTTGTTGTGAAAAGCTTATTTCCCAGCAGCAATGCCTGAACCAGCAAGCCAGCGCCTAAGAAGGGCTCCAAGAAAACCGTAACAAGTTTCATTTCATAAAGAGTTAACTCTTTTTTTTCAGCTTTTAGAAACTATTGTCTAATCACCTCTGGAGCCAGACTGCTAATTGATAAGATGAACTTGTAAACTTGTTATCTTAAGTACTGTAATCCTATTGTGGCCTGTCAAAGGACAGTGCTCTCTATCTAAATGTGTGATGGGGGATTTTGTGCTTCCCCCCCTCTCCCCCTGGGAGTGCCCTGTGTGCATGTAACCTTAATAAAAAGCAGGCTGGGCATCCCAGTCCTGAGTTCTTGTTTTGACCCTCAATCGCAGCGTTGACTCGTTTTTGTGGGCAGAAGGGTATCCCAGCTGTACTGCAGCTAAGGGAGATTATTCTATATTTGCGAGACTCATATAGAATACTATGGAAAGCAGCTTCTCCCCTCTTTAGCAATAGGGATCCAGGCTACTAAGCGGTCCATCTCTCAGCGAGACTAAGGGTAACCGTAACATAGATATTGCCTCATTATACAGCACAGCATATTTATTAAAGTATACATACTCTTCATATTTATACAGAGCAGTGTACTTATCAGAGTATAGATACTCACATCATTATACTGTGCAGCATATTCATCAGTGTATAGATACCCACATCATTATACTGTGCAGCATACTCATCAGGGTATAGATAATAAAATCATTATACAGAGAAGTATACTCATCAGTGTATAGATCCTTACATTATTTTACACTGCAGCATACTTATCAGTGTATAGATACTCATCATCATTATACTGTACAACATACTCATCAGTGTATAGATACTCACATAAGTATAATATACAACATACTCATCAGTGTATAGATACTCACATCATTATACACTGCAGCATACTCGTCAATGTATAGATACTCACATCATTATACAGTGTAGCATACTCATCAGTGTATAGATACTCGCATCATTATATTGTGCAGCATACTCATCAGTGTATAGATACTCACATCATTATACTGTGCAGCATACTCATCAGTGTATAGATACTCACATTATTATACAGTGCAGCATACTCATCAGTGTATACAGGGAGTGCAGAATTATTAGGCAAGTTGTATTTTTGAGGATTAATTTTATTATTGAACAACAACCATGTTCTCAATGAACCCAAAAAACTCATTAATATCAAAGCTGAATATTTTTGGAAGTAGTTTTTAGTTTGCTTTTAGTTTTAGCTATTTTAGGGGGATATCTGTGTGTGCAGGTGACTATTACTGTGCATAATTATTAGGCAACTTAACAAAAAACAAATATATACCCATTTCAATTATTTATTTTTACCAGTGAAACCAATATAACATCTCAACATTCACAAATATACATTTCTGACATTCAAAAACAAAACAAAAACAAATCAGTGACCAATATAGCCACCTTTCTTTGCAAGGACACTCAAAAGCCTGCCATCCATGGATTCTGTCAGTGTTTTGATCTGTTCACCATCAACATTGCGTGCAGCAGCATCCACAGCCTCCCAGACACTGTTCAGAGAGGTGTACTGTTTTCCATCCTTGTAAATCTCACATTTGATGATGGACCACAGGTTCTCAATGGGGTTCAGATCAGGTGAACAAGGAGGCCATGTCATTAGATTTTCTTCTTTTATACCCTTTCTTGCCAGCCACGCTGTGGAGTACTTGGACGTGTGTGATGGAGCATTGTCCTGCATGAAAATCATGTTTTTCTTGAAGGATGCAGACTTCTTCCTGTACCACTGCTTGAAGAAGGTGTCTTCCAGAAACTGGCAGTAGGACTGGGAGTTGAGCTTGACTCCATCCTCAACCCGAAAAGGCCCCACAAGCTCATCTTTGATGATACCAGCCCAAACCAGTACTCCACCTCCACCTTGCTGGCGTCTGAGTCGGACTGGAGCTCTCTGCCCTTTACCAATCCAGCCACGGGCCCATCCATCTGGCCCATCAAGACTCACTCTCATTTCATCAGTCCATAAAACCTTAGAAAAATCAGTCTTGAGATATTTCTTGGCCCAGTCTTGACGTTTCAGCTTGTGTGTCTTGTTCAGTGGTGGTCGTCTTTCAGCCTTTCTTACCTTGGCCATGTCTCTGAGTATTGCACACCTTGTGCTTTTGGGCACTCCAGTGATGTTGCAGCTCTGAAATATGGCCAAACTGGTGGCAAGTGGCATCTTGGCAGCTGCACGCTTGACTTTTCTCAGTTCATGGGCAGTTATTTTGCGCCTTGGTTTTTCCACACGCTTCTTGTGACCCTGTTGACTATTTTGAATGAAACGCTTGATTGTTCGATGATCACGCTTCAGAAGCTTTGCAATTTTAAGAGTGCTGCATCCCTCTGCAAGATATCTCACTATTTTTTACTTTTCTGAGCCTGTCAAGTCCTTCTTTTGACCCATTTTGCCAAAGGAAAGGAAGTTGCCTAATAATAATGCACACCTGATATAGGGTGTTGATGTCATTAGACCACACCCCTTCTCATTACAGAGATGCACATCACCTAATATGCTTAATTGGTACTAGGCTTTCGAGCCTATACAGCTTGGAGTAAGACAACATGCATAAAGAGGATGATGTGGTCAAAATACTCATTTGCCTAATAATTCTGCACTCCCTGTAGATACTCACATCATTATACTGTGCAGAGTGTTCACTATTAGTGTATAGATATTCCGCCATTATAAAGCACATAATATTTATCACAGTATACATGCTCATCATATTTATACAGAACAGTGTACCCATTGGGGTATAAATACATCATTATACACTACAGCCTGTCCACTATTATTATCACAGTATAAATACTCATTATATTTATACAGAGAAAATTACTCATCAGGGTATAAATACTCATATAATAACAGCGTAACCCATCTAGCACAAAATCTTAATTCTAGCTGAGTTTTCGCTATAGCGAAAAAGCAAAATTACAACTCTACTTGTAACCTGACCCTTATTGTTTAAAAAAGATAGATAATCCATTTATTACCCATTCCCCAGTTTTACAGAACCAACACTGTAATAATAATAGACTTTTTACCTCTGTGATTACCTTGTATTTAAGCCACTGTAGACTGCTCCCTTATCTCAGTTCTTTGGCGGACTTGCATTTTAGCCAAACTCTAAGGGAAAGTTGTTTAAAATTGCATGCCCTGTTCAAATCATGAACGTTTAATTTTGACTTCACTCATTCACTGTTCCTTTAAATAACTACAAATAGAGATTCAATTCTACCCAGCTCTAGGTCTTGACAGCATATTTTAAAGTTGGATTGGTGGTTCCACAGTTCCACATACCTCACAGAAAAAGGATATAACATTTTATAAAAAAAATATAAATACTAAAAACAACACAGGAGGATAGATTGTCACATAAACATACAAGGACTTCAATTTTATTTACATCAACAAAATGAAGCTCTCACACTCATGCTGCGAGCAGCAGGAATGTTTAGGCAGCATCCTACAATCTAGAAATAACTGTTTTCTTTTGTGATCTACACCACCTACATCTAACTTATGTTTTTCTGAGTTCAAATAACAAAAGCAAAAATATCTCAAAGAAATAACGTTTACTCCTCCACGCTCCCTAGAGAAGCCAAAGAAAAACCTTTGTAACCTGGGCTTTCAAAATGCTGCAATTGTCTAAACCAGATATTTGATTTTGCAGTATTTGTAGGTAACAGAATTTGTGTCTGGTGGTCTCACCCTCCGCTCATTTTACACACTGTTTCTAACAGAATTTGTGTTTAGGCCTCACTTGGGAGTTTAGACCCAACATAATATTTTATAAAAAGCAGGATATGTTTAATTTCCTTTTAAGTTCCTAGTATGGGCTCCAGCCTCTCTTGAGGGAAGTGGAACAAATATAGGACAAGATTACGAGTGGAGTGCCATTTATCACTGCCGCTCATACATTAGCTGCGCTAGAAGTAATCTTTTTGCATGCGTCGTGTAGTGTGCGTATTAAAAGTTGAAAGAAAAAAGTTTTAGAAGAAGCGCTAACCTGAAATGCGCAAAATGCAGAACTTCAAATATTGCTACCACATTAAAGATATACAGATATATATATAACAACTTTTAAAATTATGGGGAGGAAAAGTTAGCTTAACTCCTTAAGGACCAGGCATTTCAGACAAAAACTTCCCCAAAAGACCAGAACATTTTTAGCATTTTTGCCATCACTACATTTAAACAGAAATAGAGCTTTTTTTGTTTGTTTTTTTATTCCCTGTAGCATGGGGTAGCGGTGCCATACAGCGATGGACCACCCACTCACCTCCCTCCTTACTCTCCCACCCACTAATGATCGGCACCACCGATGTCCAAAGCAGAGAGGGCTACAGAGTGGCCCTCTCTGCATCAGTAACTCTGCAAATCTATTTCTGCAGTGAACCACTCGTGGGGCATGCAGAAATAGCACAATCTCGCTATTTTTAGCGAGATCACGGCAGAGAGAAGCCCAGGACTGCAGTGACGTACAGGGTACATCACTGGTCCTTAAGGACATAAGGACCAGCGTTGTACTGGGTACAGCACTGGTCGGTAAGGGGTTAAAATCCTGCATTAGACATAAAATGTAGAGAAAATAACTCATTGTGTAGTTTAACAAATCTAGACAATTCATCCTTGCTTTTCCCACAGAAAACATCTGGATACACTGTTTCCAATGCAGCAAAGGATTTGGGGTATGATATGCAAATGAGGTTCACGACTAACTTTTTTACTTCAGCCTGCTTTTAGGCAGACTCCCTTTACGCCATAGCATCGCTGTATACACAGCTTAAATGCAGCCACCAATCAGCAAGCACTATCCAGGGTGCTGAATAAAAAATGGGCCGACTCGTAAACTTACATTCCTGCTTTTTCAATTAAAGATACTAAGGCCTAGATTTAGAGTTGGGCGGTAGCCGTCAAAACCAGCGTTAGAGGCTCCTAACGCTGGTTTTGGGCTACCGCCGGTATTTGGAGTCAGTCAGGAAAGGGTCTAACGCTCACTTTCCAGCCGCGACTTTTCCATACCGCAGATCCCCTTACGTCAATTGCGTATCCTATCTTTTCAATGGGATCTTTCTAACGCCGGTATTTAGAGTCGTGGCTGAAGTGAGCGTTAGAAATCTAACGTCAAAACTCCAGTCGCAGAAAAAAGTCAGTAGTTAAGAGCTTTCTGGGCTAACGCCGGTTTATAAAACTCTTAACTACTGTGCTCTAAAGTACACTAACACCCATAAACTACCTATGTACCCCTAAACCGAGGTCCCCCCACATCGCCGCCACTATATTTTTATTTTTTAACCCCTAATCTTCCGCTCCGTACACTGCCGCCAACTACGTTATCCCTATGTACCCCTAATCTGCTGCCCCTAACACCGCCGACCCCTATATTATATTTATTAACCCCTAATCTGCCCCCCTCAATGTCGCCTCCACCTGCCTACACTTATTAACCCCTAATCTGCCGAGCGGACCGCACCGCTACTATAATAAAGTTATTAACCCCTAATCCGCCTCACTCCCGCCTCAATAACCCTATAATAAATAGTATTAACCCCTAATCTGCCCTCCCTAACATCGCCGACACCTAACTTCAATTATTAACCCCTAATCTGCCGACCGAATCTCGCCGCTACTGTAATAAATGGATTAACCCCTAAAGCTAAGTCTAACCCTAACCCTAACACCCCCCTAAATTAAATATAATTTAAATCTAATGAAATAAATTAACTCTTATTAAATAAATTATTCCTATTTAAAGCTAAATACTTACCTGTAAAATAAACCATAATATAGCTACAATATAAATTATAATTATATTATAGCTATTTTAGGATTTATATTTATTTTACAGGTAACTTTGTATTTATTTTAACCAGGTACAATAGCTATTAAATAGTTAAGAACTATTTAATAGCTAAAATAGTTAAAATAATTACAAAATTACCTGTAAAATAAATCCTAACCTAAGTTACAATTAAACCTAACACTACACTATCAATAAATAAATTAAATAAAATACCTACAATTACCTACAATTAAACCTAACACTACACTATCAATAAATTAATTAAATACAATATCTACAAATAAATACAATGAAATAAACTAACTAAAGTACAAAAAAGAAAAAAGAACTAAGTTACAAAAAATAAAAAAATATTTACAAACATCAGAAAAATATTACAACAATTTTAAACTAATTACACCTACTCTAAGCCCCCTAATAAAATTACAAAGCCCCCCAAAATAAAAAAATGCCCTACCCTATTCTAAATTAAAAAAGTTCAAAGCTCTTTTACCTTACCAGCCCTTAAAAGAACCTTTTGTGGGGCATGCCCCAAGAAATTCAGCTCTTTTGCCTGTAAAAAAAAACATACAATACCCCCCCCCAACATTACAACCCACCACCCACATACCCCTAATCTAACTCAAACCCCCCTTAAATAAACCTAACACTAAGCCGCTGAAGATCTTCCTACCTTATCTTCACCTCGCCGGGTATCACCGATCGGTCCTGGCTCCGATATCTTCATCCAACCCAAGCGGGGGCTGGCGATCCATAATCCTGCGGCTAAAGAGGTCCAGAAGAGGCTCCAAAGTCTTCATCCTATCCGGGAAGAAGAGGCGATCCAGACTGGCAACCATCTTGATCCAAGCGGCATCTTCTATCTTCATCCGATAAGGAACGGCTCCATCGTGAAGATCTTCAGCGCGGATCAATCTTCTTCCGACAACGTCCAACTGAAGAATGACGGTTCCTTTAAGGGACGTCATCCAAGATGGCGTCCCTCGAATTCCGATTGGCTGATAGGATTCTATCAGCCAATCAGAATTAAGGTAGGAAAATTCTGATTTGGTCGATGGAATCAGCCAATCAGAATCAAGTTCAATCCGATTGGCTGATCCGATCAGCCAATCAGATTGAGCTTGCATTCTATTGGCTGATCGGAACAGCCAATAGAATGCAAGCTCAATCTGATTGGATGATCGGATCAGCCAATCGGATTGAACTTGATTCTGATTGGCTGATTCCATCAGCCAATCAGAATTTTCCTACCTTAATTCTGATTGGCTGATAGAATCCTATCAGCCAATCGGAATTCGAGGGACGCCATCTTGGATGACGTCCCTTAAAGGAACCGTCATTCTTCAGTTGGACGTCGTCGGAAGAAGATTGATCCGCGCTGGAGGTCTTCACGATGGAGCCGTTCCTCATCGGATGAAGATAGAAGATGCTGCTTGGATCAAGATGGTTGCCGGTCTGGATCGCCTCTTCTTCCCGAATAGGATGAAGACTTTGGAGCCTCTTCTGGACCTCTTCAGCCGCAGGATTATGGATCGCCAGCCCCTGCTTGGGTTGGATGAAGATATCGGAGCCAGGACCGATCGGTGATACCCGGCGAGGTGAAGATAAGGTAGGAAGATCTTCAGGGGCTTAGTGTTAGGTTTATTTAAGGGGGTTTGGGTTAGATTTGGGGTATGTGGGTGGTGGGTTGTAATGTTGGGGGGGTATTGTATTTTTTTTTTTACAGGCAAAAGAGCTGAATTTCTTGGGGTATGCCCCACAAAAGGTCCTTTTAAGGGCTGGTAAGGTAAAAGAGCTTTGAACTTTTTTAATTTAGAATAGGGTAGGGCATTTTTTTATTTTGGGGGGCTTTGTAATTTTATTAGGGGGCTTAGAGTAGGTGTAATTAGTTTAAAATTGTTGTAATATTTTTCTGATGTTTGTAAATATTTTTTTATTTTTTGTAACTTAGTTCTTTTTTATTTTTTGTACTTTAGTTAGTTTATTTCATTGTATTTATTTGTAGATATTGTATTTAATTAATTTATTGATAGTGTAGTGTTAGGTTTAATTGTAGGTAATTGTAGGTATTTTATTTAATTTATTTATTGATAGTGTAGTGTTAGGTTTAATTGTAACTTAGGTTAGGATTTATTTTACAGGTAATTTTGTAATTATTTTAACTATTTTAGCTATTAAATAGTTCTTAACTATTTAATAGCTATTGTACCTGGTTAAAATAAATACAAAGTTACCTGTAAAATAAATATAAATCCTAAAATAGCTATAATATAATTATAATTTATATTGTAGATATATTAGGGTTTATTTTACAGGTAAGTATTTAGCTTTAAATAGGAATAATTTATTTAATAAGAGTTAATTTATTTAGTTAGATTTAAATTATATTTAACTTAGGGGGGTGTTAGTGTTAGGGTTAGACTTAGCTTTAGGGGTTAATCCATTTATTACAGTAGCGGCGAGATTCGGTCGGCAGATTAGGGGTTAATAATTAAAGTTAGGAGTCGTGATGTTAGGGAGGGCAGATTAGGGGTTAATACTATTTATTATAGGGTTATTGAGGCGGGAGTGAGGCGGATTAGGGGTTAATAACTTTATTATAGTAGCGGTACGGTCCGCTCGGCAGATTAGGGGTTAATAAGTGTAGTTAGGTGGAGGCAACGTTGAGGGGGGCAGATTAGGGGTTAATAAATATAATATAGGGGTCGGCGGTGTTAGGGGCAGCAGATTAGGGGTACATAGGGATAATGTAGGTTGCGGGGGTGTACTGAGCGGCAGATTAGGGGTTAAAAATAATATGCAGGGGTCAGCGATAGCGGGGGCGGCAGATTAGGGGTTAATAAGTGTAAGGTTAGGGGTGTTTAGACTCGGGGTACATGTTAGAGTGTTAGGTGCAGACGTAGGAAGTGTTTCCCCATAGAAAACAATGGGGCTGCGTTAGAAGCTGAACGCAGCTTTTTTGCAGGTGTTAGGTTTTTTTTCAGCTCAAATGGCCCCATTGTTTTCTATGGGGATATCGTGCACGAGCACGTTTTTGAAGCTGGCCGCGTCTGTAAGCACCGCTGGTATCTAGAGTTGCAGTGTCGTTAAATTATGCTCTACGCTCCCTTTTTGGAGCCTAACGCACTGAAAACCCAGCCATTCTGTGAACTCTAAATACCAGCGGTATTTAAAAGGTGCGTGGGAAAAAAAGCAAGAGTAGCTAACGCACCCCTTTGGCCGCAGAACTCTAAATCTAGGCGTTGGAGAATGAAGAAAATTTGATAATATGAGTAAATTAGAACGTTGCTTAAAATTGCATGCTCTATCTGAATCATGAAATAAAAAATGTGGGTTTAGTTTCTCTTAGCTAGGGTTAGTACAGTGATTCAGATTGGGATGGTTCTGAATCAGATGCGCTGTACTAACCCTAGCTAAGCTTAAAATCTGTGTATACAGCGATGCTATGGCGTAAAGAGAGTCTGCCTAAAAGCAGGCTTAAAGGGCCATGAGACCCAAATCTTCCTTTCTTACAGAGATTCTCAGATGATATTTTCCTGTCAGCTTTTTACAGTTATGCTGCATCATTTTCAAGGGATTTAGCATATGAGTATTATGTCCCTTTAAGTAAAAAAGTTAGTCGTGAACCTCATTTGCATATCTTACCCAGAATCCTCGGCTGCACTGGAAACAATGTATATAGAGGTTTTCTGTGGGAAAAGCAAGCCTTCTGACTTGTCTAGATTTGTTAATGAACTACACAATGGCCCCTATTTATCAAAGGTCTTGCGGACCTGATCCGACAGTGCGGATCAGGTCCGCAAGACCTCGCTAAATGTGGAGAGCAATACGCTCTCCGCATTTAACATTGCACCAGCAGCTCACAAGAGCTGCTGGTGCAACGCCGCCCCCTGCTGACTCGCGGCCAATCAGCCGCCAGCAGGGAGCTGTCAATCAACCCGATCGTACTTGATCGGGTTGATTACCGGTGATTCCTGTCCCCCTGCTCAGAGCAGGCGGACAGAGTTATGGAGCAGCGGTCTTTAGACCGCTGCTTCATAACTTGTGTTTCTGGCGAGTCTGAAGACTTGCCAGAAACACGGCCCTTCAAGCTCCATTCGGAGCTTGATAAATATGGGCCAATGAGCTATTTTCTCTACAGATATATATGGGAATATCTATTTAAAAATACTTATAATATTCCCCTATATGAAGAACAGGGTATGGCGCTGGTCGGTAAGGGGTTAAAATCCTCCACTAAGCATAAAATGTAGATAAAATAACTCATTGTGTAGTTTATTAACAAATCTAGACTAGTCAGGTTGCTTTACCCACAGAAAACATCTGGATACACTATTTCCAATGGCCATAATACACAAATGTTGAAACACTTGAAAGTGCTGCAGCATAGCTGTAAAAAGCTGACAGAGAAATATAACCTGAACATCTCTATGTAAAAAAGAAAGATATTTTACCTTAAAATGTCCTAAGTATTTACACCCCATTGTAAATGACTTTAAGCAGCAAATCAGTATTTCTGTCCCGGGACAGGCAAGGGAGTGAGCCTCGTGCACACTCATCTTATTTCCCTATTTAGTTTAAGGAAGTTTACTATGAAATCTCATGAGAGTTAAGTGAAGTCTTATGAGATCACAGTATAAGAGTTCATGACCTCAGCACTGCTGATGCTGATTGGCTGCTGTTCATTTATTCCTTACTTTTCTTTACCTGCAGCTAGACAGATGATAAAGTATAACTTTTTTACACAACACTTACTCTGGTGAGCTGAGGAAATTGTGAGGTAAAATATCTTTCTTTTTTACATAGAGATTCTCAGGTGATATTTTCCTGTCAGCTTTTTACAGTTATGCTGCATCACTTTCAAGGGATTTAGCATATGAGTATTATGTCCCTTTAAGCAAAAAAGTTAGTCATTGTGAACCTCATTTGCATATCTTACCCAGAATCATCTGCTGCACTAGAAACAATGTATATAGAGGTTTTCTGTGGGAAAAGCAAGACTTCTGACTTGTCTAGATTTGTTAATGAACTACACAATGAGTTATTTTCTCTACAGATATATATGGGAATATCTATTTAAAATTACTTATAATGTTTCCCTATGTGAAGAACATTGGAATGTGAAATATTTCACATCTCAGAACAGGGATCGGATCTTTTGATATCTTGCCTTATCCTTTCCCTAACCTCCCTAGAGGTGCATCCCTCATACTGCCTATTTGTACAAGTACACCATATGAGATACACAGCATTTTTTTGAAATTGACACATGATGTCACAGTATATCCTTTCCCTGTTGAATAGGATTGAAATGAGTCTCCTCTTTGGATAATGGTACAGGGTATACAGGCACTATACCCGCACTTGTACATAACCTTTGAATTGAGCCATGAACTGTTAGTACATGGTGTGGGTAACACACTAGGCGAGATCTAATTTCTAATGGTGACCCCTCTCCTATAGGAGAACCCATAGTTCTTCGCAACATATCTAAGTCTGGTAGATTTTTATCTCCCTTTTAGTATAAGAGACTATTTAATATAAGATACTTTCCTGATATTCATTTACATTGTTCTTCTTCATAGAACATTAGGACTATTATCATTAATTTGAAATTATAGTCTAAAGTCTGGACATAGGTTCGTTGTGAGCAAGCTCTTGCAGCTACTATATATACTCAAGTGATGTACCCTATTCTACTTCATTTTATCCCAATATGCATATATTACATTATGCATTAGCATATGTATGACGCTGACATTTGCAATATTTCCACACCCCTAAGGATTTTACATGCTAATGTTCATGTCTATTCCGATATGTTTTCCCTTATCCTATTTGTATATATATATTGTCTATTCTGAGTAAAGTTTAACCTTAAGTGGTAGCTCACTAAATAATCATTTAAATTATGCTGCGGGCAGTTGTTGTAATTAACTTACCTGTTAAGGTATCAACCAATGAGATGTCAGTATTTGCTTTTAAATATGGTGGAAGTTCTATCAAGTTTATGTCTATGAATAGGGCCCAAGGCGAAACATGTCAGACCCTTGCTTCTGATGTCGCTGTTAATTTTTTAATATATATTTTTGTACAATAAAATGTTGGAATTTTAAGAAGCTGTGCTGACTTTTCTCTTTCTCTACGGCTTGTAATTTCCCCTTAAGCAAGGCACTTTTTCATTTTATTTTTGAATCGTGTTTCCAGTATTCTCATTGGTGACTCAGATGGATCATGTGGTGCACTGGAGATAGGCGATTGGCGGAGTGATACGATAGTCATCACTGACGACTCCTAGCTTCTGGAAAGTGAGTACAGGAACGTACCATGAAGAAGGGCGCTTGGAGCGCCACACCTACCGGACTGTAGGACACAGACAATGGATCAGAGAGGATGACTGGTTCTTTTCCTTCTTACCAGCACGGCGGTGGTGGCGCAGACGAGGTGGTGAGCATGGCCGTTACACGTCCTCCCTAGGTATGTCCTCTGCCTCAGAGCAGACGGACAGGTTATGAAGGCTCGCCAGAAACACGAGCCTTCAAGCTCCATACGGAGCTTGATAGATAGGCCCCATAGTATATATACCTATACCTACAGTATATATCTATTCTTATAGAGATCTATTTTATATGAACAGTAAATATAATAATAAAAAAATATATTTAATAATAAAAAATACATTATTTTCTATGTGAAGAACAAAGGATTGTAAAATTGGAGTTTGCAACATAATATTTACAAAATGTATAATTTAAAATAATTTTTAATAATATTTTTTAGTAGTTTATTTTTAATATTTCAATAACGTGCATTGAAGATAGTAATTCTTCATGAGTGTTAACCCAACCGCATTAGTCCTAAGTTGCGAACCCCGATGCACATTACACATATTTTACATTCCGATGTTCTTCACATATAAAATAATGTATTTTTTATTGTTGAACATATATTCCTATATTTATCTTATACTGTTCATTTAAATAAGAATAGATATACAGGTATAGGTATATATAGATTATATAGAAATATATACAGATTTTCATAATTCATGTTGGGTTTAGCGCACTGGAATAAACACGATCGTGTTAGCGCGTGAGTATGGGTGTTAGATTTTTTCAGTTTGCGTGCTCCATTAAAGTCTATGGGGGAATATGTTAAAGCGATTACAGCCTAGTGAAGTCTATCTTTTTATGCACATTGGGTTTTGTTAATACGTTAATACGAGTGTAACCCGACACACGCAAATAGCCTCCATCTAGCGAAATAATGGGCAAGCGGGAGGACAAAATAGCACTCAACTCATATTCTAGCCCTAAAGGGGTTAACCTTATTTGAGAAGGATTAATCAGGCGTGGGAGAGACTGGCTTTGGCCATCCACTATGTAAAGTTATTTAGGCAATTTAAAACTACTTTCCTTTTACATTTACAATGTTATACTCTAAAGCTTCTTACCTACTTGCTAACTGTCTTGATTTTCCCAAGACAATCCAATTTTTTGTTGTTGTTCTTCTTCT
Organism: Bombina bombina; assembly: GCF_027579735.1. NCBI lineage: Eukaryota > Metazoa > Chordata > Amphibia > Anura > Bombinatoridae > Bombina > Bombina bombina. The sequence goes on from NC_069503.1 coordinate 531,055,226, forward strand.
TCTTCTTCTTCTTCATTGTATAACTGTCCTAGGAATCTGTCACACGTTGTGAAATTGTCTTGAGATGTGTGCTTGGTATGGGTGCCTGGCAATGGGAATACAACATTAAGGGCAAAATTAAAAGTGGAGCGCTAAATTATTGCGCTCCCGCTAATGGGCAAATTTTATATTTGGCAACTTTTTTTCTCTCACATTATTTGCACATCTTATCAGACATTTTTTATTTTCTACCTTATATATATTTTTTTTATTTTTATCATTGGGATCCCTCTGATCATTTTAACACATAAATATATATGTATATATTCATATATGTGTATATTTAAAAATGCTTCCCATTGCTTCGCTACTTATCTCCTTCGCTGTGCAAGGTTCTGAGGCCATCTATGACGGCATCAGAATGAGGCTTCCATAGGAGCCTATGACAGCGTGCTCTCATGAGCGCAATGCTTCCTAGCAATCGTTATTAACTTGTAATACAAGCACACATTATTGTGCACTGGTATTATAAAGTGGAGCGCTAATATCACTTGCATGCAAGCGATATTTAGCGTTCCACTTGTAATATGACCTTAAATATTTTTTGATCTTATTCATATATTACCCTGCATATTGAGTAGGGATTGGCAAACGTGTGGAAAGTACAATTAGTTTGGTTGAATGAATAGTCCCGTGGATATTCGTTTTAGACACACAAATGTTGAAGATGAAAGGATGAAAAACCCTTAAAATTCTTTTCAAAAATTTTATTTCTGAATTTCGAATGTTATGTTAGTTTTCGAATCTTCTTAATTAGAACGAATATCCACATTTTAAATTTTGAATGTAACATTCAATTTAACAAATAATATTCAGAAGTTCAATAGTTCATATGGTAGGAAATTTAGTAAAATGATACATAATAGATACCAATATATTGATTCAATTTTTTGTATTTCGAATATTGCATAATTCGAATATTACATTTAAAGAGAGCATTAGAAATACTATTACATTAAACAAATATTAGAATGTTGTGCAAATATTCTAAATTTGAAACGAACAAACAAATGTGATAAAATTAGTTTCATATTTCAAATTTTGCAAAACATCCACCCACTCCTAATTTTGAGGTATCTGTGTCGCCTAAACTTTGGGGCAGATTTATCAAAAGGCATATGCCTATATCGTTTTATACCACACCGTTCTATGGCCTCTCCACTACCTCAGAGCTGGCGGAATAAAATCACCTTGGACTGACCTGATCGGGGTGATTGACAACCAATTGCGTGAGAGCAGTGGTTGCCATTGTACGAACATCTGCTTGTGTAATGAGAAATATGTTCCCCAAATTTTGCAATCTTGGGCAGACAGGTTCAGATAAAGATAAATGTGTCCCTTTACATTAGAATAAATAACACAGTTATGCAATGTTTAATATTTTGTGGATATTGTGTGCAATTTACATACATACGTTTTGGGGTGGGTCACAGTGTGAGGTGCATGAAAATTTGCATTCTTGACTTCTCAGCTGCAAAATACTCTTGTCTATTTAATGTTAACTATCTTAATATCAGCAACCAGTGTTTACAGTTTTAAATAAAGTTTTCCTCCAGTACAACATTTGAAGAGTTTATTAGCCATTGCATAACCTCAAAAAATGTGCTGCCCCCCTCCAATCTGATGCCCTAGGCAAGTGCCTTGTTTGCCTAAGCCAAAATATATTTGCCCCTGGCATAACTATTCTACTAGAGAAATTGTTGCATTACATTACAGGATTGTGAATCACTCACAAAAACCTGTTATTTAAATTAAAGATAAAATCAAAGAAAATGCCTTAGTTTTATATCCTTTTAGAAATGTATTCTAGGTTAAAATCTGTCACATTCAGTGATGAGAAATAAACCATCAGATACAATATCTGTTGATTCAGATAATGTAGTGAATGAGTCTCTGTTAATCATACTAGGCAAATGTGTTTATAAATTACCATGGTGACGCAGTGACTGCTTATTACATGTGCTAAAAGACTGTGATTCACTAATCTGTGTGGGCAGATGATGACGTAAAAAGAGTGACGAATTTTATGTGCTAGTAGATGTGCATTTCCACAGTGCGTGATAAACCTTAAACATATTAATGGTTATGTTAATCAACTGATTTTACTTACACTGTACAGCTGCATAGAATGTGTCTCTTTCAGCAAAGCAACTTACTGTACAGGCCTGGTAAAGAACGATAATTTATTTAGCAATAGAAAGTTCAATACAAAAGGGGGTAAATAGAAGAGGGGCAATAAAAGGTTAAGTATATTAAGGCTATATGGAATATTATTCAATTACGTAACAGCTACTGTTAAGCATCATTAAAAAAATGGTTTAACCTTTTTCAAACTGAAAATGTGCATGAGTCAAGTGTCAACCTCAAATGTTTTGTAGGTTTGCTTTGTGTACCGCATACAGAATGAACAACCCTGTAAACTTTGAGATGAGAACTGTATGATCTAGAACAGGGGTTGCCAACCTTTCAGACCTTAGGGACCACTAAACTCACGATTCTGAATCCCGTGGACCACTAACATTAATTTTTTTTAAAAGTACAAACCTCTATAATTTATATGCAGTATATATATATATATATATATATATATATATATATATATATCCTCCATGTGTATCTGCACTCTCAATCTCCTCCAGTCATCAACCAGGGTGCCAGGTCAGTAATATTCACAGTATTTTCAAAATAGGACTGCACTCGCTGGATTTAAGCATAAAACTTATTTTATTGTGGTAACGTTTCGGAGTCCACAGACTCCTTCCTCAGACCAGTACAAACATGCAAGTGAACACAGTGCCTTATATATACAATAAGCCCCACCCATCTAACAATACCTGTGTGAATTGCGCCAAAAACATGGTTGTCATGGTGATGACCCCCTCAACCAAACAATATTGCCATACTACTAAGCTAATAAAATAGTAAAATATATAGAGCAGAAATACAAACATATCATTATAGCAATGTATATCTATGTAGACCAACATTTGCAGTATCAGGTTACACTGTGTTAACAATAATTCAGCACATGATTCATGTTATAAAGTCACATTAAGCATGGAACAATTGAGTCACAATAATCTATCCCTACTTTATAGCTAGTTGGTTACTTATATGAGTCTGTATGTGTCCATAATTGAGGTTATTACACAGTCATCATATCACATATTGTTTAAATAAGCGTTACCCAGAATTGGAGAATCCTAGTAAATCTCTGCCACTGCTTTTGTAAACGCATCATGTTTGTCAGGTCATAACAGATCTAGATTATTGCTGATACTCATAGCAGACACCTCCGTATAGGAACATACCTTATGTAAAAATGCCAGTATCCCCAGTCTGATTAGTGATCTGCCAAAAAGATGTGTTGCTGTCAAGTGCCAAGTTATGTGTCTCAGAGATGCTGTGCAGTGAACTCCGGCATCTGTGGTGTAATTCCTCAAACCGCATGGCTAATTAGCATATGCGGCTGACGTCACCCGGCTTGCGCTACTGCTTGTAGTCATGGTAACCGCGGTGCGTTTATACAGCTTCAAGCCCTGTCAGTATTATCAGAGTGATTTGAACACATTAGTGAGTGTTAGGTGGCCATGTAACAATACAGCAGTAGCTCACCCAATGTTACCAGAACGGTTACAACAGATGTAAAAGGGCAAGGTATTAAGGCTTCCACCGGTGGGGAATAATTTACATAGTGCACAACTTATAGTGCATAGTTAAAGTGTATTGTCACCCATATAGCTATTGTGGGGTAGTTGCTAAGGCTCTAGTAATAAATCCCTTGTTAGGTTACCGCAGCTGTGGTGGCAAATGGGTCATATGAGAAAGAAACAAAAATGTACATAAAGATAAAACTAAATGTAAATACAGATACAACTAAGGCTTCCACTAGAAGCAACATAACATGGTCCAACACATTATTGTATCCCACATACCTCATCAAATAAGGTAGCATATTGTCTTGTTACTCCAATTTTAAGCATATATCTGATACAGACTAACACAATGAGTATATATCTCAGGATACTTATTAGCATCACATTCGTTTAACAGTATTACCTCCTTGTGTCTGGATACCATTGTGTCCATATAGCTGAACCTCAAATAATATCATTGGTTCACTATTCATAATTGGCAATCAAGGAAGGGCATGTAATCTAGTTTAGTTCTGGTCCATACATAAGTCATTATAAGGTGTTAACTCCTTTTATAAGGTGGTGGTATTATAGTGGTCATAGACTTCCATTCATGATGGTGACAGGTGACTCCATAGAGAGATGAGAGTTATATTCATACTAGGTTCGTGGAGATGTCATGGTACCCTAACATTATCCAAGTGCCCTTCAATCCCATGTTTCAACCACCTCTGATAAGGCAACAGTAGACACTCATGAGTGGCACGGATACCTAATCCAGTGTGTATCACATTGTGTAACATGAAACACACTGGTTAGTGTTCCAACCCTCATGTATAGTCAAGATCGAGGTGGTCCATCTTAGTGTGTATCCCAGAGCTACAAGTGACTATCCCTGGTTGGATATCAAGCTCTATCAAGTGTCCCACTATAGCGGGTGATTCACCACGGGTGAATCCTCACAAGTATGGGATCAGTGGTATATAACCACACCACACTGTTATCAGAGGAAGCAATGCCAATCGTTAGACATATTTAGGCCCTTAGGATGTAGGGTACCAAGTCTGTGTATCCACCTCGTTTCACACTGAAGTAAGGCTTTGTCCCTGTCACCTCCTCGTTTAAGTGGTGGAACGTGGTCAATCAAGACGAATCTTAGGTCCGTTACCTTATGTTTGGCTATAAGGAAATGGCGTGCCACGGGTTGGTCCGATACCCCTTTGTCCAGGGCACTCCTTATGGCTGATCTGTGGTTCGCCATCCTGAGTCTTGCGTTGTCCGTCGTTTTTCCTACATAAAATAGGCCACAACAACAGCTGAGCAGATAAATAACATGAGAGGTTGTACAGGTAATGAAATGTTTTATTGTATATTTCTGGGTTGTGTGTGGATGTCTGAAGACTTTACACGTGATCATCCCACTGCATGTTGTGCATCCCAGACACCTGTAGCAACCCTTTTTCTTAGTCTTTAGCCATTGTTGTTTATTATAGCACTGCTGGGGGTCTGTGGACATGAGCAGGTCTCTTAGGCTCCTTCCCCGTCTGTAACCCATGATGGGAGGATCCATATGCTTAAATGGTAGAGTATGGTCTGTAGTTAAGATCTCCCATCTCTTCCTGATATTATCAGCCATCTTGTCCTTTCCTTTGTTGAAGGTTGTGGTGAAAACCATCCTGTCTCTCTTTGGCTGCTCCCGTTGGTCTACCGGATTCATTCCATGAGTGACCACCTCAGCAATAAGATTTTGTATGAGTTCCATACTGTAGCCCCTTTGTAAGAACTTTTCAGCCATCATGTTTAATTGTGTTTCACGATTGCTGGCTTCAGTATTGTTTCTTAACACTCTAATCATTTGTGACTTTATAATTGCTTTTCTGGTGTGGGGAGGGTGGTTACTGGATGCTTCGAGTATTGAATTCCGGTCAGTTGGTTTAGTGTAGAGAGTTGTACATAATGTGCCTTGTTTTTTGTAAATCATAAGGTCTAGAAAGTCAATATAATTCCCATCGTATTTAAGTTCAAATTTGATTGGGGTCTCAAGCGCATTTATGTGTGTGACCCAATCCACCAAAGTGTCTTTTGTGCCATGCCATATGAAAAAGACATCGTCAATGTATCTTTTGTAGTGTTTCACTGTGTCGATATTATAGATGTCAATGGTTTCACGTTCAAACTGTTCCATATACAAGTTGGCATATGACGGGGCCATGTTCGATCCCATGGCTGTCCCCGTCAATTGCTGGTAAAATGTGTTTTCAAAACGGAAATAATTCAAGGTTAAGCATTTTTCCAATAGGTCCAGGATCAGAGAGATAGGTGGTCCCACATATGGGAATCGTGTCAACGCCACTGCTACTGCCTTAAGTCCCTCCCTATGGGGAATGACCGTGTACAAGCTTCTTACATCCAGTGTGACTAATAAGTCATTGTCATCAACTTTATCCACCATGTTGAGGATGGAAATGAGGTCACCTGAGTCCCTAATATATGAGTCCATAGATCTTACAAGGGGTTGTAAAAGGGCATCAACAAACTGTGCTATAGGTTGTAGTAAGGACCCTCTGGCTGACACAATTGGTCTTCCTGGGGGATTCTGTTGATCTTTATGTATCTTCGGTAAAGTGTACAATATTGGATGAATCGGATGAGTGGTCCTCAAGAAGTTGTATTCATCAATGTTGATCCAGTTCATCTGGTGTGCTTCTAATAGTGTACTGTCTATATCCCTTTTGAACTCATTCGTTGGGTCCCGGGTTAATTTCTTATAGGTCTGGTGATCATCCAGTTGTCTTAAGATTTCCTTGCGATACTGTACATAGTCCATGACTATGATTGCTCCTCCCTTGTCCGCTGGGCGTATGATAATGTCTGTGTCTTTGGCCAAGGTTTTTAGTGCCATTCTTTCTGCTTTATTGAGGTTAAGTCTGTGTTTCATTTGCTCTAGCTCCTTAGTGTCATTACCAATCAATCTGGTGTAGGTTTTAATGCTTGAGCCACAGGTTTTGGGTTCAAATTTGCTTTTAGGTTTAAATTGCTTTATTTCCTTTTCTATGGATATATCCTTAAAGTGTTCCTTTAATTTGAGGTTCCTTTGGAATCTTTGTATATCCAAGTAATTCTCAAAGTCATCATTAGTAAATGTGGGGATAAATGTGAGACCCTTATTTAGTAAACTAATCTCACCTTCTTCCAGTGTCCTTTGACTAAGGTTGATGACTATATCAGGGTTTTTCATCTTGGTGGCAGGGGGGGTCTTCTGCCTACAGTAGTTCCCCCTCCGCGGGTGCGGCCTCGACCTCTTGTGTTTGCCGATCTTGTGGTTACCCCTAAAAAAGGTGTCTGTGATGGTGTGGGTGCCTGGTCTTGATGGCGTTGTTCGTAGTTCCCGGTCTCATTATCAGAGCCTGAGCTACTGTCAATAGTATTGAGATATCTTGATCTGTAGTTCCGTAGACGTCTCTGTCTCTGTGGGCCTCCTTGGTTACCACCATGGATCCATGCGTAAATTCTTTTGTGTGGCTGAGATTTACTAGGATTCTCCAATTCTGGGTAACGCTTATTTAAACAATATGTGATATGATGACTGTGTAATAATCTCAATTATGGACACATACAGACTCATATAAGTAACCAACTAGCTATAAAGTAGGGATAGATTATTGTGACTCAATTGTTCCATGCTTAATGTGACTTTATAACATGAATCATGTGCTGAATTATTGTTAACACAGTGTAACCTGATACTGCAAATGTTGGTCTACATAGATATACATTGCTATAATGATATGTTTGTATTTCTGCTCTATATATTTTACTATTTTATTAGCTTAGTAGTATGGCAATATTGTTTGGTTGAGGGGGTCATCACCATGACAACCATGTTTTTGGCGCAATTCACACAGGTATTGTTAGATGGGTGGGGCTTATTGTATATATAAGGCACTGTGTTCACTTGCATGTTTGTACTGGTCTGAGGAAGGAGTCTGTGGACTCTGAAACGTTACCACAATAAAATAAAATAAGTTTTATGCTTAAATCCAGCGAGTGCAGTCCTATTTTGAATATATATATATATATATATATATATATATATATATATATATATATATATATATATATATATATATATATATACTGTATATATACATATATATATATATATATATATATATACACACACACACATACAGTACATAACTAGTATAACCATAGCTAAGTTTTCATTATGTATATATTTACACATTTTTAAGAATAATTTTTGGAATTAACTAATTGAATGACAGAAATGAGAGAATACTTCCAAATGACAAATTAAGGGTGAGTGACAACTTTTAAGCTGGAAACAGAGAGGCAGAAAGTGGGAAAAAAAGAAGAGAGGAGATAAAAATACAATCTAGCTACGCAAGTTGCGCAGTACTACGCAACGTGCGTAGACTGTAATTTAACTTCTCCGTCGGTTTTCACTGATGTCCAGCGAGGCACTTTAGGGAGATGCGGCGCGACAGGGGTGACACCATCAGAAGAGATTAATTCCTGCTTAATGGTGTCAAGGACCACCAACATCTTCTCATGGACCAACAGTGGTCCACGGACCACTGGTTGGCTACCGCTGATCTAGAAGGCCTTTTCCTCCAATGCTCCTAACTCAAAAATATGCTATAATGTTATGGCGGTGATCTATTTGAAAATTTTTTAAACTAGAATAGTGGTGTAATGCTTTGGAGGGAGTTGAGTAACTGGTTAAAATTTGGTATACCAATGAGGGGCCACTGTCACAGCGCAAAGCTGTGACAGATCTGGCCCTTGACTGTGACATTATGAAACCAGATAGCACTTTAAAAAGCCTGAGTGGTTGCCCAGCCAGTGATTGGTAATTGCATCTGTTTGTTCCTTACAAAGAAATTAGATCCTGGCAAAGCTCCAAGGTTTTCTAAAGTCTACCACCTTGGTGATGTCTCTTGCTCAGATAGTCTTACATATAAACAATTCCCTGCTGTATTCTGCACTCCCACCTGTCTACAGTTCACCTACTGATCTCTAGTCTACCTTATGCTTCAGGGACCTTCCACCTACACCTCAGCAGCACTCTGCAAACATTGTCAACATGGGGGGATACTTGCAAGGGTGAGATATCTCTGTGATCTTAATCTGGGCGTTACAAAGTAAGCTTTCTACACGTCTACAGCTATTATCTGACAGCCTTATTTTTCTCCAAAAAGCTTTAGAGCCAGGTCTAAAACTTATCCTAGTTGTCCTTAAAACTATTTATTACCAGGGAGTCAAAATATCAACCTTCAGTAAATAAAGCTCTTGATATAATAATATACCTTCCTTGTTCAAATACCCTATTTGTAAAGTTCCATCAACTCAAAGTCCCATATATATGTTAGTTACGGACAGCTGATGTTTTTTTGATTATTATGTTATACACTATTCTTGTTACATGAAATGTCTTAAAGTTATCAAAGACCCTCCTCTTAAAGATTAATCTTACTTTATGAAGTTTCTGTTGGTATTTTCACAAGTCTGGTTTTTATTATGAGCAGTACTGCAAATTTAGCTTTAAAGAAATATTAAACAGTGCTCCTTTCGTAAAATATGTTAAACCAAAGTAAACATAAAAAAAGAGATTGTGTAAAACTGCTTACTTGTTTTCTTGCAAAATTAGCACTTAGAATTTCTCACTGTAGCACCTATCCCCAGTGTGATAAGAGTGAAACATTTTGGAAACCTAAGTTTTATTCTTTATTATTCTTTATTATTTTTAATGCCCCTGTTTCTGCGCGAGCCTTCAGGCTTGCCGGAAACAGCAGTTATGAAGCAGCAGTCTTAAGACTGCTGCTCCTTAACTGGTCTGCCGCCTCTGAGGCTGCGGACATCAATCCGCCCGATCCTATACGATCGGGTTGATTGACACCCCCTGCTAGCGGCCGATTGGCTGTGAATCTGCAGGGGGCGGTATTGCCCAAGCAGTCCACCAGAACTGCTTGTGCAATGTTAAATGCTGACAGCGTATCATGTCCATCAGACATTGGTAAATCGGCCCCCATGTGTCTATTCACTTAATACTAAACCTACTTTGGAAGTTTTATGACATCATGCTAGATAAGCTTCCTGAAGAGACCACATCCTCCTTGTAGGGCTGCAACAGGAAGGAATGGACACTGCACAAATGAAGTCTAAAAAATAAAAATAAAAGGTAAAATCTATCCGCTAGATTTAGAGTTCTGCGGCCAAAGGGGTGCGTTAGCTACGCATACTTTTTTTCTCCCGCACCTTTTAAATACCGCTGGTATTTAGAGTTCACAGAAGGGCTGCGTTTGGCTCCAATAAGGGAGCGTATAGCATATTTACCGCCACTGCAACTCTCAATACCAGCGGTGCTTACGGACGCGGCCAGCTTAAAAAAACGTGCTCGTGCACGATTCCCCCATAGGAAACAATGGGGCCGTTTGAGCTGAAAAAAAACCTAACACCTGCAAAAAAGCAGCGTTCAGCTCCTAACGCAGCCCCATTGTTTCCTATGGGGAAACACTTCCTAAGTCTGCACCTAACACCCTAACATGTACCCCGAGTCTAAACACCCCTAACCTTATACTTATTAACCCCTAATCTGCCGCCCCGGCTATTGCTGACCCCTGCATATTATTATTAACCCCTAATCTGCCGCTCTGTACACCGCCGCAACCTACATTATCCCTATGTACTATAATACAAAGTGAAATCAGAGGCGCCCTCAAATACTAGCTGCAAGTATATTGCTAGTATTGATGTGATATGCACTGCAACAATGTGATAATTGTGAGACCTGTCACTGTTTGCTATGATATGTATCAATGCAATAAAACGTGTATATACACAATATAACAACCTATATAAATATATATAAATTGATAGACGACAAAGCAATTAATAAATATATAATATACTACAATGATATGACTATCTCCTAATAAGTTGTAACAAAGATAGTCCACACTCTAAGAGATATTTTGCAAATCTCCAGGCAGCAGACTCATTCCAGATCGATGTTGGCAGTCACAGGTTCTGTTAAAAAGAAAAAGAGAAGAGGCGCCAAATGGTGTGTATCGTTTTAACTTCAGCAGGCCAAAGCCCCCAAATGAATCTTACTTACAAAATTTCCAGCACTTGAGAAGTGCCACAAATGCCTTCTGAACTGTTAGCAGCCGTCCAGCTAGCTGTTTTTTACCAGTACTGCTTCAATATTGTGCTGTGTAAAACAAAAAACACAAAAGAGCCACAATAGTGTGTATCAGTGTGATCACTATCAAAAGCGCAAATATTGAAATGTACTCACAGGATATGGGGCACTTGAGAAGTGCCACAAAGACCTCCTGGACACTTATCAGCTGTCCAGATCACTGCGTTCACCGGTATTCCTCTGGGCTAAATTGTTCAAGTCACAATGGCTCCAAAAAAGCACCTTGGGATTGCTTTCAGCTAGGTATAAATATCAGTGCATAAATGGCCAGTAAAATAAAATGCCAAAAATGCCATGCTACTCGTATAATAAAAAAATGTTTATTAAAAACAATGTTACACTTGTGTAACATTGTTTTTAATAAACATTTTTTTATTATACGAGTAGCACGGCATTTTTGGCATTTTATTTTACTGGCCATTTATGCACTGATATTTATACCTAGCTGAAAGCAATCCCAAGGTGCTTTTTTGGAGCCATTGTGACTTGAACAATTTAGCCCAGAGGAATACCGGTGAACGCAGTGATCTGGACAGCTGATAAGTGTCCAGGAGGTCTTTGTGGCACTTCTCAAGTGCCCCATATCCTGTGAGTACATTTCAATATTTGCGCTTTTGATAGTGATCACACTGATATACACTATTGTGGCTCTTTTGTGTTTTTTGTTTTACACAGCACAATATTGAAGCAGTACTGGTAAAAAACAGCTAGCTGGACGGCTGCTAACAGTTCAGAAGGCATTTGTGGCACTTCTCAAGTGCTGGAAATTTTGTAAGTAAGATTGATTTGGGGGCTTTGGCCTGCTGAAGTTAAAACGATACACACCATTTGGCGCCTCTTCTCTTTTTCTTATTATCCCTATGTACCCCTAATCTGCTGCCGATAACACCGCCGACCCCTATATTATATTTATTAACCCCTAATCTGCCGCCCCCAACGTCGCCGCTACCTACCTACACTTATTAACCCCTAATCTGCTGACCGGACCTCGCCGCCACTATAATAAATGTATAAACCCCTAAACCGCCTCACTCCCGCCTCGCAAACCCTATAATAAATAGTATTAACCCCTAATCTGCCCTCCCTAACATCACCGACACCTAACTTCAAGTATTAACCCCTAATCTGCCGACCGGACCTCACCGCTACTCTAATAAATTTATTAACCCCTAAAGCTAAGTCTAACCCTAACACTAAAACCCCCCTAAGTTAAATATAATTATTATCTAACAAAATAAATTAACTCTTATTAAATAAATTAATCCTATTTAAAGCTAAATACTTACCTGTAAAATAAACCCTAATATAGCTACAATATAAATAATAATTATATTGTAGCTATTTTAGGATTAATATTTATTTTACAGGCAACTTTGTATTTATTTTAACCAGGTACAATAGCTATTAAATAGTTATTAACTATTTAATAGCTACCTAGTTAAAATAATTACAAAATTACCTGTAAAATAAATCCTAACCTAAGTTACAATTAAACCTAACACTACACTATCAATCAATAAATTAATTAAATAAAATACCTACAATTATCTACAATTAAACCTAACACTACACTATCAATAAATAAATTAAATACAAATAAATACACTAACTAAAGTACAAAAAATAAAAAAAGAACTAAGTTACAAAAAATAAAAAAATATTTACAAACATTATAAAAATATTACAACAATTTTAAGCTAATTACACCTACTCTAAGCCCCCTAATAAAATAACAAAGCCCCCCAAAATAAAAAAATGCCCTACCCTATTCTAAAATAAAAATAGAAAAGCTCTTTTACCTTACCAGCCCTTAAAAGGGCCTTTTGCGGGGCATGCCCCAAAGAATTCTGCTCTTTTGCCTGGAAAAAAACCCATACAAAACCCCCTCAACATTACAACCCACCACCCACATACCCCTAATCTAACCCAAACCCCCCTTTAATAAACCTAACACTAAGCCCCTGAAGATCTTCCTACCTTGTATTCACCACGCCGGGTATCACCGATCAGTCCAGAGGAGGCTCCGAAGTCTTCATCCAAGCCCAAGCGGGGGCTGAAGAGATCCATCATCGGGCTGAAGAGGTCCATCATCGGGCTGAAGTCTTGATCCAAGCAGCGGCTGAAGAGGTCCATCATCGGGCTGAAGTCTTCTATCAAGCGGCATCTTCAATCTTCTTTCTTACGGATCCATCTTCATCCCGCCAACGTGGAACATCCATCCTGCCCGACGACTTCCCGACGAATGACGGTTCCTTTAAATGACGTCATCCAAGATGGCGTCCCTCGAATTCCAATTGGCTGATAGGATTCTATCAGCCAATTGGAATTAAGGTAGGAAAATTCTGATTGGCTGATGGAATCAGCCAATCAGATTGAGCTTGCATTCTATTGGCTGTTCCGATCAGCCAATAGAATGCAAGCTCAATCTGATTGGCTGATTGGATCAGCCAATCGGATTGAACTTGAATCTGATTGGCTGATTCCATCAGCCAATCAGAATTTTCCTACCTTAATTCCGATTGGCTGATAGAATCCTATCAGCCAATCGGAATTCGAGGGACGCCATCTTGGATGACGTCATTTAAAGGAACCGTCATTCGTCGGGAAGTCTTCGGGCAGGATGGATGTTCCGCGTCGGCGGGAGGAAGATGGATCCGGAAGAAAGAAGATTGAAGCCGCTGCTTGGATAAAGACTTCAGCCCGATGATGGACCTCTTCAGCCGCCTCTTGGATCAAGACTTCAGCCCGATGATGGACCTCTTCAGCCCGATGATGGACCTCTTCAGCCCGATGATGGATCTCTTCAGCCCCCGCTTGGGCTTGGATGAAGACTTCGAAGCCTCCTCTGGACCGATTGGTGATACCCGGCGTGGTAAAGACAAGGTATGAAGATCTTCAGGGGCTTAGTGTTAGGTTTATTTAAGGGGGGTTTGGGTTAGATTAGGGGTATGTGGGTGGTGGGTTGTAATGTTGGGGGGGGTATTGTATGTTTTTTTTTCCAGGCAAAAGAGCAGAATTCTTTGGGGCATGCCCCGCAAAAGGCCCTTTTAAAGGCTGGTAAGGTAAAAGAGCTTTTCTATTTTTATTTTAGAATAGGGTAGGGCATTTTTTATTTTGGGGGGCTTTGTTATTTTATTAGGGGGCTTAGAGTAGGTGTAATTAGCTTAAAATTGTTGTAATATTTTTATAATGTTTGTAAATATTTTTTTATTTTTTGTAACTTAGTTCTTTTTTTATTTTTTGTACTTTAGTTAGTGTATTTATTTGTATTTAATTTATTTATTGATAGTGTAGTGTTAGGTTTAATTGTAGATAATTGTAGGTATTTTATTTAATTAATTTATTGATAGTGTAGTGTTAGGTTTAATTGTAGATAATTGTAGGTATTTTATTTAATTAATTTATTGATAGTGTAGTGTTAGGTTTAATTGTAACTTAGGTTAGGATTTATTTTACAGGTAATTTTGTAATTATTTTAGCTAGGTAGCTATTAAATAGTTAATAACTATTTAATAGCTATTGTACCTGGTTAAAATAAATACAAAGTTGCCTGTAAAATAAATATAAATGATAAAATAGCTACAATATAATTATAATTTATATTGTAGCTATATTAGGGTTTATTTTACAGGTAAGTATTTAGCTTTAAATAGGATTAATTTATTTAATAAGAGTTAATTTATTTCGTTAGATAATACTTATATTTAACTTAGGGGGGTGTTAGTGTTAGGGTTAGACTTAGCTTTAGGGGTTAATAAATTTATTAGAGTAGCGGTGAGGTCCGGTCGGCAGATTAGGGGTTAATACTTGAAGTTTGGTGTCGGTGATGTTAGGGAGGGCAGATTAGGGGTTAATACTATTTATTATAGGGTTATTGAGGCGGGAGTGAGGCAGATTAGGGGTTAATAACTTTATTATAGTAGCGGTGAGGTCCGGTCGGCAGATTAGGGGTTAATAATTGTAAGTAGGTGGCGGCGACGTTGGGGGCGGCAGATTAGGGGTTAATAAATATTATGTAGGGGTCGGCGGTGTTAGGGGCAGCAGATTAGGGGTACATAGGGATAACGTAGGTTGCGGCGGTGTGCGGTCGGCAGATTAGGGGTTAAAAAATTTTATTAGAGTGGCGGCGATGTGGGGGGCCTCGGTTTAGGGGTACATAGGTAGTTTATGGGTGTTAGTGTACTTTAGAGCACAGTAGTTAAGAGCTTTATGAACCGGCGTTAGCCCAGAAAGCTCTTAACTCCTGGCTTTTTGCTGCGGCTGGAGTTTTGTCGTTAGATTTCTAACGCTCACTTCAGCCAAGACTCTAAATACCAGCGTTAGAAAGATCCCATTGAAAAGATAGGATATGCAAATGGCATAAGGGGATCTGCGGTATGGAAAAGTCGCGGCTGCAAAGTGAGCGTTAGACCCTTTCCTGACTGACTCTAAATACCAGCGGTAGCCCAAAACCAGCGCTAAACTCTAAATCTAGGCGTAAGTAAATAGATGAAGAATATATATTGCAATGATTTATATTAAGTATATACCACTATGTGCTTTTTTGTATTACAACAATTATTATTATTATTATTATTATTATCGGTTATTTGTAGAGCGCCAACAGATTCTGCAGCGCTAAATCTAAAATAACAAAAAAAAACCAGAATGTTTAATATCCCTTTAAAAAGACATTGAAATTCACAGCATATATGAGCAGTTAAGCACTGTATTGCAAAATAAATGTTTTTAAAATAATGTGATTTTGTACAATCTAAACCACTAAGTGCTAACTTCCTAACTAGGGTTCCCACCCAGTTGGTGTTTTACTGGTACAGCCAGTAAATTGTTCTTACCATACAATGCCTGTATTGTGTAAATACCAACAATGTTAGGACAGCTATAATAGGGATCACACAGATCAGGAGGTCTAGTCACACTTTCAGTGTGTGGAGCCGAACAGAACAGTCTGAATCAGCAAGAGGAAGGAAGCGTACAGGGGAACCAAGGCAACCATGATGTCAGGAATTTAAGAGTCCTTTCAGCTGACCTAAAGGGACATGAAACCCAAATTTTTTTTTTCATGATTCAGATAGGGAATAACATTTTAAACAGCTTTCCAATTTACGTCTATTATTTAATTTGCTTTCTTCTCTTGTTATCCTTTGCTGAAAGGTTTATCTAGGCAAGCTCAAGAGCAGCAGAGAACCTAGGTTCTAGCTGTTGATTGGAGGCTGCATATATATATATATATATATATATATATATATATATATATATATCGATTGTGATTGGCTCACCCATGTGTTCAGTTAGAAACCATTAGTGCATTGCTGCTCCTTCAAGAAATGATAACAAGAGAATGAAACAAATTAGATAATAGAAGTAAATAAGAAAGATGTTTAAAATGGTATGTTCTATCTGAATCATGAAAGAAAATGTTTGGGTTTCATGTCCCTTTAAAGCTGCACTGCCCATTTAGCATTAAAGGGGCAGTAAACTTACAAACTAATGTTATATAATTCTGCGCTGAGGAAAAACCAGACCCGCTCAGTAGAGCAAGGAACGACGTTCTGTAAAAATGAACTTTTAAATAAAAATTCTCTTTTAAAAATACTGTGATGTGAAGCGCTAGACTCTTCCCACCTAGCCAATCTAATGTAACTGCCTCCTTCCTAAGCAGTAAATATTAGTACAAGATTAAATTAATTGAATTCAGATGGTGCTAAAAGCTGTGGGTTTCTAAAAAATAATAAATAAATAAATACTTATCCATAATTAGACTATAGGTCTCTGCTTATACCATAAATTTATGCCACAAATATAAGATTATACCTTGGTTCAATTTCTAAAAAAGGTTTCCTTAAGAATTGATTCCGGCGTACTAAAATATTCAAAATTATTCTTTATTCTTTCAATTTGATCTTTTCACAAATAATAAAATGAAGTCACCCCAAAAAATTAATTCCTTAGAGCTAACTTCTCTTAAAAAATACACAATTTGATAATACTCTCCACATTCATTCCGTGCCAATTCATTCACAGAATGACTGTGGAGAGTATTATCAAATTGTGGCAGGTTGGCAGTTGCCTGCATTTGGTCTCCCTCCTCTTGGGTCTCTGTGCTGGATACTATCTTTCGTTTTAAGCTTGCTAGAGGGACAGGGAGAAGAGCTTTCTACCTGTGACAATCAGGGATGGTTGGCACCTATAATATGTTTTTGAAAATTGGAGGGTTGTTTTATGAGATTTAAATGTACTTTTGGGGTGCTTCTTTTGTTTTCTTCTTAAGTAAATTGTATTATATGATTGAACTCAAAATAGTTTGCCAAGTTCTTCCCTGAACTTCATTAAAGGGACATGAAACACATAATTTTCCAATTTACTTTTAGGGGCCGATTTATTATTGCCTGGCGGACATGATATGATGCAGCGTATCATGTCCGCCAGACATCGCTGAATGCAGACATCATACACTGGTGAACTGCTTGTGCAATGCCGCCCCCTACAGATTTGCGGCTAATTGGCCGCCTGCATGGGGTATCAATCAACCTGATCATATAGGATCGGGTTGATTGCTGTACGCCACTCAGAGGTGGCGGATACAGTTAAAGGGACACTAAACCCAAATTTTTTCTTTCATGATTCAGATAGATCATGCAATTTTAAGCAACTTTCTAATTTCCTATTATCAATTTTTCTTTGTTCCCTTGTTATCTTTATTTGAAAAAGAAGGCATCTAAGCTTTTTTTGGGGTTCAGAACTCTGGATAGCACTTTTTTATTGGTATCAGCAAGGACAGGTTGCTCACCAAAAATGAGCCGGCATCTAAACGTACATTCTTGCATTTAAAATAAAGATACCAAGAGAATGAAGGAAATTTGATAATAGGAGTAAATTAGAAAGTTGCTTAAAATTTCATGCTCTATCTGAATCACAGAAGAAAAAAATTGGGCTCAGTGTCCCTTTAAGGAGCAGGGGTCTTAAGACCGATGTTTCTTAACTCCTGTTTCCGGTAAGCCCGAAGGCTCGCGCAGAAACAGGACGAGATGGCCAGATTCGGGGCTTGTTAAATCAGCACCCTATGTTTTGTTCTATTGGTATCCTTTCTTGAAAAGCATTCTTAGGTAGGCTCAGGAGCTGCAATGCACTACTGTGAGCTAGCTGCTGATTGGTGGCTGCCCATATAAACTTCTTGTCATTGGCACATAAAATGTGTTCAGCTAGCTCCAAATATGCATTACTGTTTCTTCAACAAAGGATACAAACATAATGACGTAAATTTGAAACTTGTTTAAAGTTGTATGTTTTATCTGAATCATAAAATAATTTTTTGGGGTTTCATGGCCCTTTAACAAACCACGGAATAAAATATGACATTGAAGATCCATAAAATCCATTAGAGTGTGCTATCATAACTTCATTCTGGTAATTAACAGAAGACATAAAAACATTATTTTATCGTCTAAAATATTGCAGCCAGAAGCAAAACCCAAGCACAGATGGACAGAATTAATTGTCCTGGAATATGGTTCTGAAATTAATAGGCAGAAACTGTATCTGCTAAAAATCCAAACTTTCATTTAAAATATGTTTCTGTGTAGAAGACACATTAATAAAACATCTTGTTTTGAAATCTGTTCTGTGCTACATGACATTGCACAGACAAATATTGCACTAAACAGGAATAATAATTAGTATACATGTTCCCATAGAGAGATAAAGCAAACACATTTTTTTTTTCTGGGACTAAATTTTTTTAAATAGTTTGTTGCAATCTAGATATATATTTTGGGGCCTATTTGAAAACAAGGTTCAAGATTATAATTTAATAACTGTTATAGGGGGTTTGAAATCCGCAATAGAATTTTTTCTGGCAAATTTCAAAGTTAATTCAATTTTCTGTCCCCCTGTATCATATGACAGTCATCAGCCAATCACAAGATGCATATACGTATATACTGTGCTCAGTAGGAGCTAGAGCCTCAGAAAGTGTGCACATATTGATAATGGAAGTATATTGAAAATTTTGTTTTTGTTTTTTTAATGGCATGGTTTATGGGAATTATGAACGTAAAATTTTGATTTTAGTGGTCGTTTAATCACTGTTTTATGAGTGTGTGTCCGTTTAATCATGTAAGCCTTATGTGACTATAACCAAGAGGTCAATCACTCTTTATTTCTTAGAAATGTATGTGGTAGGGTTAGATTAATGGCCTTGTTCATGTTTAATGTTGTTAGTAGGGCATTCTGGATGAGAGCATTATGGATATAGCTCCATTTGGTAACTCTGCCTCTTGTAACATAGGGCCACTTAGAGCAGAGTTGTTCTCATTATATATATACTGTATATATATATATATATATATATATATATATATACAGGTAGCCCTCAGTTTACGCCGGGGTTAGGTTCCAGAAGGAATGATTGTAAATCGAAACCGTTGTAAATTGAAACCCAGTTTATAATGTAAGTCAATGGAAAGTGAGGGAGATAGGTTCCAGGCCCCTCTCAAAATTGACATAAGTAACACCTAATACATTATTTTTAAAGCTTTGAAATGAAGACTTTAAATGCTAAACAGCATTATAAACCTAATAAAATAATCACACAACACAGAATATATAATTAAACTAAGTTAAATGAACAAAAACATTTGCTAAACAGCATTATAAACCTAATAAAACAATCACACAACACAAACTTCACTTGCACTTTTCTGCAAACAGTTCTTTCTATGCATTCCAATCTGGACTGATTTATAGACAGGAAGATCTTGTTCCTTTGAAATCTGCTCGATAGCTCAGGTCTGGTTAAACTGATTAATTTCAGCTTGCACGGCTTTGCTGCAACAGAAGCGGACAGCTCCACCTACTGGCTATTTTAATAAATGCACTGCTTCTCAATGCTTTTCAATAGCAGTCACATGACTGGAAAAAAAGGTTGTTATTCTGAAACGGTGTAAATTGAACCGTTGTAAAACGAGGGCCACCTGTATATATATATATATATATATATATATATATATATATATATATAGAGAGAGAGAGAGAGAGAGAGAGAGAGAGAGAGAGATACTGCATATATATATATATATATATATATATGTGTGTCTAAATATGTGTATGTGGGTAAATATGCATATTGCCTCATGTTGGAGGAGCAACCTATCCACATTCCTTCTTCTTCTTTTAGGTTCGCAATGGGCAAGATTACATATACGGCATAGGTTTCAGTGCCAGTGCTGAAACCTTCATTGCCCGTAAGTTAACCTTGCACATCGGGTAAATCACATAAACCGTGCCGGCAGATCATATACTGCCATAAATCGGATAAACTGCCGAGGTTCAAAAATGTTTGTAAATACACATTTCTGGAGTTGCCAGTGACTTACCTAACCTAAAAAAAAAACACGTCAAAACCCCTATACCTGCCATCCCACCACATCACAACTATTAATAAAAGTTATTAACCCCTAATCCACCATCCCCACAACAAAAAACTATATAAACCTATTAACCTTTAAACCGCCATCCCTCAACAACGCAATAACTGATAAAAATATTAATACCTAAACCACCAACCCCCCACAATGCAATCTACCTATTTACACTATTAACCCCTAATCTGCCAACCCCCACATCACAAACTACCTAATAAAGTTATTAACCCCTAATTCGCCAACCCCCCCACAACACAAAGAACATAATTACACTATTAACTCCTAAACTGCCACACCCACAACGCAAACAACTCATTAAACTATTAACCCCTAAACTACCCATCCCCACAATACAAAGTAATAATATAATAACTAAGCCCCCTTACCTAACATCCCCTAACTTAACCAAAATTAAAATACAATTACATAAAATAAAAATGACTATCTACCATAAAAATTAATTACAAAGTATCAAAATAAAAAATCCTAACTTTACATTAAAATAAAAATTCCTAACATTACAGTAAAAAAACCTAAGATTACATAAAAATAAAAAAACTTTAGATTAAATTAAAACGAAAAAGCTAAAATTACAAAAAATAAAAAAGCTAAGATTACAGGCAAAAACAAACTACATTATCCAAAATAAATAAAGAATATTCCCAATCTAATACCCTCTTAAAAACAAAAAAGGGGATTGCCATAAAAATTGCCCCCTAACAGTACAACCCCCCCCCACCCAATCCCCCAAAATAAAAAAGATCTAACTAAAAAAACTAATCTACTCATTGCCTCTAAAGGGGCATTTGTATGGGCATTGCCCTTAAAAGTGCAATTAGCTCTTTTAGTGCCCATGAACAAAAAAAACCCTAATCTTAATAAAAAAAAAACACCCCCCAGAAAACAAAAAAACTAACAATAAACCCCAAAAAATTTACTCACCAGACCGGACATCCATCTTTTTCTCCATTGATGTCTATGGGGGAAAATGTGCACGAGCACCACAAGTCAAGACTTGGCTTTTGTGCAGTATGGAGCTTATCGTACCATACCGCACAGCACAAGAAGTTTTTTTTGTAACTTGTAATGGCAGCGCTATAGAAAGTGCGGTACCGCTAAATTTTTAGTGTTATTTACGTACCGGGTTTAGTGCACAACCTGTAAACTAGGTCAATATGAGCACAACCCGACGTGCGCAAAAAGCTTACTTCTAGCGCAGTTAATGCTCAAGCACAACTGTTAGCATGCAAGTGCTAAACTCCCATGCACGCATGTGGTGCTGTAAAAAAAAAAACTTTTATGAATTCTTCCCTACCTCAAAATAACACAGAATACCCTACCATGCACTCTCCCCTGCTGCAGGGGTGGGAGGGTGGTGTGACTGCAGCACCATTCTCCGACCTCACTATTCATCTTTAACATAAGGAAAAATACCTGCCTCACATATTGCAGTTACAAGCACTGCAACAACCCTATACCATTGCACTCTCCCCTGCTGCAGGGAGTGGGAGGGTGGTGACTGCAGCAGGGGAGAATGCAATTGGTATAGGGTTGTTGCAGTGCTTGTAACTGCAAAAGGTGAGGCAGGTATTTTTTCCTTAAGTTAAAGATGAATAGTGAGGTGGGAGGCAGTCAAGTGGGTCAAATCAACTTTATTTATGTTACTGGCAGCTAAAGAGGTTAAATTATTGATTTGTATATCACTGGCAGCCAAGGTGTAAAATGACTGCTCAGTTGTAAAAAGAAAACATGTGTAATCAATAGTGGGGTCTAAGATCGAACTTTTTGGGAGGCATTGTGTGACCCCTGCCTGCAATCATGCGCAGTCACTGACAGATTGTTCAGTATTTTTGTGGAGAACCCTATCTGCAGGGTTTAAGATACTAGGGATATCATTGCTAGAAGTATTTTTGCAAGGACATTTACACTGCAGAAATACTTTTTATTTCAAAACTGAAACAAACTAATGTACACTTCAAATCTGGGAGTTATAGCCTTTCAAGTGTATACGATAAGAAGGGCTGTTTTTTTCTGATCTGGGCAGAATATTTGCAGTTAAATATTTTAATATGCATCGTTGAATGATCTGCATGGTTTAATTCCTGATATTAATTAACCAGAAATCATTATTATGGCTTTCTGATTAACTGTGGAGTTACTCATCTGAGACTTTTAACCAGCTTGACAAGCAGATTGCTAGGTGCTCAACCCACATACTACAGTCTTTTGCCAAGTGCCTTGTAATTTAATAAATGTTTTAAAAATACATTATGGTTGTTAACCAGGCAGAAAGGGCTACATTTGTTCAAGCTTTATTTGTAGTTTTTAACTGGAAACAAAAATCAACATGGAATCTCAGTCATGGTAAACATTTGCAAGTGTAGTTGGGAAAAGAAAACAAGTGAATGTAATAAGCAGTATATTTTTCAGTTGGTAGATCATATATTTGGCTTCATATACTTTGTGTCTCATTGGTTGAAGGATGCTAATACATATTGCTAAACGATGTATTTTGTTATAAAAAGTAAGGATTGTAACCTATAATCTTATTATTTATAGATTCATAGGGCAGGGGCTTAATTAAAGGTACATGAAACCGAAAGAAATTTTCTTTCATTATTCAGATAGATTTCAATTTTAAACATCTTTCCAATTTACTTCTATTATTTAATTTGCTTCATTCTTCAGTTATCCTTTGTTGAAGAAATAGCAATGCACATGGGTGAGCCAATCATACGAGGCATCTATGTGCAGCCAAAAAATCAGCAGTTACTGTTCCTATTTAGATATGCTTCTTTTTAACAAAGGGTATCAAGAGAATGAAGCAAATTAGATAATAGAAGTAAATGGAAAGTTGTTTAAAATGGTATGGTATCTAAATCATGAAAGAAAAAAATTGGGTTGCATGCCCCTTTAAGGAACAAAAGGACATGGTGTTAAAGGCACATGAAACCCAAACTTGTTCTATCATGATTCAGATAAAGCATGCAATTTTAAACAATGTTCCGATGTATTTCTATTATCTAATTTGTTTTATTCTCTTTGTATCCTTTTTTTTTAAAAGTATACCTAGATAGGCTCAGAAGCTGCTGATTGTTGACTACACAATGCCTCTTGTTATTGGCTTTCAGTTAGCTCCCAGTAGTGCATTGCTGCTCTTTCAACAAAGGATACCAAGCAAATGAAGCAAATTAGATAATAGAAGTAAATCGGAAAGTTGTTTAAAATTGTATGATTTATCTGAAGCATGAAAGAAAAAAAAAAAAAGTTTCATGTCCCTTTAATTAAAAGGACACTGAACCCAATTTTTTTCTTTTGTGATTCAGATAGAGCATGACATTTTAAGCAATTTGCTAATTTACTCCTATTATCAAATTTTCTTCGTTCTCTTGCCATCTTTATTTGAAAAATAAGTAATCTAAGCTTATTTTTTGGATTCAGAACTCTGGACAGCACTTTTTTATTGGTAGATGAATTAATCCACCAATCAGCAAGAACAACCCTGGTTGTTCACCTAAAATGGGCCGTCATCTAAACTTACATTCTTGCATTTCAAATAAAGATTCCAAGAGAATGAAGAAAATTTGATAATAGGAGTAAATTAGAAAGTTGCTTAAAATGTAATGCTCTATCTGAATCACGAAAGAAAAAAAATGGGTTCAGTGTCCCTTTAAGGAACAAAAGGACATGGTATTAAAAGGAACATAAAACCCAATTTTATTCTTTCAGGATTCAGATAGAGTATGCAACTTTTACTGCAGTTGTTGAAGTCAGCTTTGCATATAACTTGATAAGAGATGACACATGTACGATTGTTTGAAGAGCAAATAAAGCAAACAATAAGATTGCTTCTCAAATTTTAACGAAGAAAAACATACACAAAACCCCCCACATAGCCACATGACAAAAAATGTATCAAGTAAACAATATGAACATTGAGGAGTGTAATTTTCAGACAGCATGCAATTTTAAATAATTTTCTAATTGATTTCTATGATGTAATTTGTTGCATTCTCTTTGTATCCTTTGTTGAAAAGTAGCATCAGAAGCTTCTGATTGGTGGCTACACATATATGCCTGTTGATCTGGTCTTTCAGCTAGCTCCCAGTAGTGCATTACTGCTGCTTCAACAAATGATACCAAGAGAATGAAGCAAATTAGTAATTTGGAAAGTTGTTTAAAACTGTATGATCTATGTGAATCATGACAGAAAAATGTTGGGTTTCATGTCCCTTTAAAGGTTTATATAGAAGAGGCAATTGATTGATTTATAGAAGTTACAGAAGTTTAAATCCTAATTAAAACATTTAGTGCTAGATTACAAGTGAAGATACATCTTTAGCCTAGGGTGAGTTATCGGGGTCAATTTATCATTGGTCGAATTCGGCCAATTCACCCTGTTTCTGCGTGAGCCTTTAGGCTCGCCGGAAACAGGAGTTAAGAAGCAGCGGTCTATAGACCGCTGCTCCTTAACTCATACGCCACCTCTAAGGCTGTGTACAGCAATCCGCCTGATCCTATACAATCGGGCTGATTGACACCCCTTGCTAGTTTGGCCGCGAATCTGCAGGGGGCGGTATTGCACAAACAGTTCACTAGAACTGCTTGTGCAATGCTTAATACGGACAGCGTATGCTGTCCGCATTCAGCAATGTCTGGCGGAGATGATATGCTACAGCGTATCATGTCCACCAGACTTTAATAAATTGACCCCATCATATGCGAAACTGTGCAAATAATAACACACAATCTTGTATTACAAGTAAATGTTAAAATCTTTTAACTAGAGAATCTCAATGCGGTTGACACTATTTTAGCGCACATTATACGCTTAATGGATAGTGCAGGGGGCGCTATTTACATATTACAAGTGGTTCGTTAAATGTTACACTCAAGAGTATTACAAAATAGAGCTGAACATTTTTGCGTTTTTGGAGACCTGGCATAAAATGTTAACGCTTACAAATATGCATAACAAAACACATGAGCAAAATATATGAAAATTAGGTATTTCACTCCTATTTATATATATATATATTAATTTTAAATTAAAGATTTATTATTGGGAAAAAGGCTTTAACACTGATTTAAAGGGATATTGTTTATGACAAGGCACTGGTATTTAAAGGGCTCAAAGGTGTATATGTATTTGTGTTTATATTTGTGTGTATGTATATATGTGAATGTGTGTATACATATATATGTATGTGTATGTAGTATGCATGCAGTGTTTTTAACTTTTATATCAATGCAAAACCATTGTATAAAAGTAAGTTAAAAACTCCACTACTTGAGCGGAGGTTTTAAGGGAGAGATAGCTGATATTAGCTTTTCAGCACCACCCCCCACCAGAAGTAAATTATGTGAAGTAACGAGCTATCCAACATCCAGATGTCAGAGCACCAGAGACTTTTGCTAAAGTGATAAAGTGATAAAATTTTACTTTCAACATGCACTACGAGTGCAAAAATAAAAGCGCTATTGAGCAATGATCGAGCACAATAGTGTTAATATTTTTGCTCTCCACTTGTAATCTAGCTCCTATTTGTTTATTTTAATGGCCTTGTGTCAGCACTCTTTGAAATTTCCTGAGCATACAAAAACATTCACAACTCAGGTATTGTATTTCAATACCTGACTGCAATAGACAAGGTTATTGGTTTGTCAGTATATGGCCTTGTTATAATACAATATATTTAATAATGATTCTTTAAAACAAACCCCCAATAAAATACATATACGAAACAATTAAAATTAATATAAATTCCTTAATTCTTTATATTAGTTAAAGTTATAAACACATTGAATTATAGTTATAGAAACCAGCTATGAATCAAACTATACAAGCTTAAACTGTTACAATATTCTATACAAAGCAAACCAAATGTATCTTTAGAATTAACCTTATTCACAATTGAATTGCATTACATCACCACAATGAAATACCAAAGTATGGGCCACTAACTTTCAGACCAGTACAATTAAGCTACTTAGCCACAATTGATCCTATATAACTCCAATTATATACATCAGTAATTATATATATTATTAATGCAAACAACCAAATTATATGCCAATTTATCTGAGCTGAAATAAGTTACTTAGCATACAAAAGACTATCTTAAAACTACACAGGACTGTGAATATGAGTTTAAAATACAAAGTGCCCTTTTAAATGTCCTAACTGTAATTAGACTGTAGCAACAATGAATGTATTTGCTTTAAAATATTTAAAAACTAGAACAGTTATAAATTACCACATGAGCCAATTCAGTATTCCAGTCATTTCCAAATAGATTCAGATCACCTCATATGAAGAAAGGTTATTGCATAGATCAAGAAGGGAGTCCCAGATTTCACTTAAAGTGATTGTGTCCCAAATATGGCAGCCAGTTATTCAATCACAAGTTTCAGCAGATAAAAGACTTCCCTTCTATCTCATTTTGCATGAGGTTATATCATGTGATATACCAGACCCTTCTTATCCTAATCATTGGTGATTATTTGGAAATGCTTGTCTTTTAGATTGGCCCTTCGGATGCTTAGCATTGATTGGTTATTTGGGAGACGCCTCCCTTATTGCCTCATCTGGCTCTGCATGTGTTCCAATAGTTAATTTATTTGACTGTCATACCAGTTTTAATCCCCTAGGGGGCAGCAAATGACCAGAAATGCAGTTTCACCATCAATTATTGCCACAGCTTAATATATCATTTTAAAGTGTTCATTTAACATACAGTACTTATATATTTTTATTCAACATACCATAATTTCTTAATTTCTAATTAGTATTAATAAGTCACATGTTTAAATAATTCCCCCTTCCAATTTTAAATAGATGTAGGACACATGTATTTAAATTGGCTTAAAGTCAGTGGTACTTGTTAAATGTGTGTTGATAGTATGCATTATAGACAGCCTTCTATGAAGAGAGTCTTTTAATTTTGATCCCTTATGCTCATTAGCTAGGCATATTTAAACTACAATATTTCTTTAGTGCATTTGGGAATATGACATTTCATTCTCCCTCTATGACTTGTAGTTGGGATCTAGGATGGTACGCTCGCAACTGATTAATATGGACCCATTTATCCATAAAAGTATAATTTTTGGGTATCCTAATTTTATAGGCAACTGGAGATATTTTGTCAGTAACGACAAAAGGACCCTTCCATGATGGAAGAAATTTCTTCTCCTTAACCTGATCTCTTCCAAAGTTATAAAGATAAACTTTGTCATTTATTTCATATTCCTTTTTGGATGTCTTGAGATCATAATAGGTTTTAGTGGCAGTTGCAGCCTTTGAGCAAATGCAAAAGTTCCTTTGAGCAAATGCAAAATCATATTGCAGGTGCTTCCTTACGGCTAGATTTAGAGTTTTGTCGGTAAGGACCCGCGTAGCTAACGCCGGCTTTTTTCTGGCCGCACCATAAAAATAACTCTGGTATTGAGAGTCCACATAAAGGCTGCGTTAGGCTCCAAAAAAGGAGCGTAGAACATATTTAACACAGCTTCAACTCTCGATACCAGAGTTGCTTACGGACGCGGCCAGCCTCAAAAACGTGCTTGTGCACGATTCCCCCATAGGAAACAATGGGGCTGTTTGAGCTGAAAAAAAACCTAACACCTGCAAAAAAGCTGCGTTCAGCTCCTAACGCAGCCCCATTGTTTGCTATGCGGAAACACTTCCTACGTGTGCACCTAACACTCTAACATGAACCCCGAGTCTAAACACCCCTAGCCTTACACTTATTAACCCCTAATCTGCCGCCCCCGCTATCGCTGACCCCTGCATATTATTATTAACCCCTAATCTGCAGCTCCGTAAACCGCCGCTACTTACATTATCCCTATGTACCCCTAATCTGCTGCCCTAACATCGCTGACCCCTATATTATATTTATTAACCCCTAATCTGCCCCCATAACGTCGCCTCCACCTGCCTACACTTATTAACCCCTAATCTGCCGACCGGACCTGAGCGCTATTATAATAAAGTTATTAACCCCTAATCCGCCTCACTAACCCTATAATAAATAGTATTAACCCCTAATCTGCCCTCTCTAACATCGCCGACACCTAACTTCAATTATTAACCCCTAATCTGCCAACTGGAGCTCACCGCTATTCTAATAAATGTATTAACCCCTAAAACTAAGTCTAACCCTAACACTAACACCCCCCTAAGTTAAATATAATTTACATCTAACAAAATTAATTATCTCTTATTAAATAAATTATTCCTATTTAAAGCTAAATACTTACCTGTAAAATAAATCCTAATATAGCTACACTATAAATTATAATTATATTATAGCTATTTTAGGATTAATATTTATTTTACAGGTAACTTTGTAATTATTTTAACCAGGTACAATAGCTATTAAATAGTTAATAACTATTTAATAGTTACCTAGTTAAAATAATAACAAAATTACCTGTAAAATAAATCCTAACCTAAGTTACAATTAAACCTAACACTACACTATCATTAAATTAATTAAATAAAATATCTACAATTACCTACAATTAAACCTAACACTACACTATCAATACATTAATTAAATACAATATCTACAAATAACTACAATGAAATAAACTAACTAAAGTACAAAAAATAAAAAAGAACTAAGTTACAAAAAATAAAAAAATATTTACAAACATAAGGAAAATCTTACAACAATTTTAAACTAATTACACCTACTCTAAGCCCCCTAATAAAATAACAAAGCCCCCCAAAATAAAAAATGCCCTACCCTATTCTAAATTACTAAAGTTAAAAGCTCTTTTACCTTACCAGCCCTGAACAGGGCCCTTTGCGGGGCATGCCCCAAGAAGTTCCGCTCTTTTGCCTGTAAAAAAAAAACATACAATACCCCCCCCCAACATTACAACCCACCACCCACATACCCCTAATCTAACCCAAACCCCCCTTAAATAAACCTAACACTAAGCCCCTGAAGATCATCCTACCTTGTCTTCACCATACCAGGTTCAACGATCCGTCCTGGCTCCAAAATCTTCATCCAACCCAAGCGGGGGCTGGCGATCCATCTTCTGGCGGCTGAAGAGGTCCAGAAGAGGCTCCAAAGTCTTCATCCTATCCGGGAAGAAGAGTAGATCCAGACCGGCAACCATCATCTTCCAAGCGGCATCTTCTATCTTCATCCGATGAGGACCGGCTCCATCCTGAAGACCTCCACCGTGGACCCATCTTCATCCGGCAACGTCCAACTGAAGAATGACGGTTCCTTTAAGGGACGTCATCCAAGATGGCGTCCCTCGAATTCCGATTGGCTGATAGGATTCTATCAGCCAATCGGAATTAAGGTAGAAATATTCTGATTGGCTGATGGAATCAGCCAATCAGAATCAAGTTCAATCCGATTGGCTGATCCAATCAGATTGAGCTCGCATTCTATTGGCTGTTCCGATCCGAACCGTCATTCTTCAGTTGGACGTCGCCGGATGAAGATGGGTCCGCGGTGGAGGTCTTCAGGATGGAGCCGGTCCTCATCGGATGAAGGTAGAAGATGCCGCTTGGAAGATGATGGTTGCCGGTCCGGATCTACTCTTCTTCCCGGATAGGATGAAGACTTTGGAGCCTCTTCTGGACTTTTTCAGCCGCCGGAAGATGGATCGCCAGCCCCCGCTTGGGTTGGATGAAGATTTTGGAGCCAGGACGGATCGGTGAACCTGGTATGGTGAAGACAAGGTAGGATGATCTTCAGGGGCTTAGTGTTAGGTTTATTTAAGGGGGGTTTGGGTTAGATTAGGGGTATGTGGGTGGTGGGTTGTAATATTGTGGGGGGGTATTGTATGTTTTTTTTACAGGCAAAAGAGCTGAACTTCTTGGGGCATGCCCCGCAAAGGGCCCTGTTCAGGGCTGGTAAGGTAAAAGAGCTTTGAACTTTAGTAATTTAGAATAGGGTAGGGCATTTTTTTATTTTGGGGGGCTTTGTTATTTTATTAGGGGGCTTAGAGTAGGTGTAATTAGTTTAAAATTGTTGTAATATTTTTCTTATGTTTGTAAATATTTTTTTATTTTTTGTAGCTTAGTTCTTTTTTATTTTTTGTACTTTAGTTAGTTTATTTCATTGTAGTTATTTGTAGGTATTGTATTTAATTTATTTATTGATAGTGTAGTGTTAGGTTTAATTGTAGGTAATTGTAGATATTTTATTTAATTAATTTATTGATAGTGTAGTGTTAGGTTTAATTGTAACTTAGGTTAGGATTTATTTTACAGGTAAATTTGTAATTATTTTAACTATTTTAGCTATTAAATAGTTCTTAACTATTTAATAGCTATTGTACCTGGTTAAAATAAATACAAAGTTACCTGTAAAATAAATATTAATCGTAAAATAGCTATAATATAATTATAATTTATGTTGTAGCTATATTAGGATTTATTTTACAGGTAAGTATTTAGCTTTAAATAGGAATAATTTATTTAATAAGAGTGAATTAATTTCGTTAGATTAAAATTATATTTAACTTAGGGGGGTGTTAGTGTTAGGGTTAGACTTAGCTTTAGGGGTTAATACATTTATTAGAATAGCGGCGAGATTCGGTCGGCAGATTAGGGGTTAATAATTGAAGTTAGGTGTCGGCGATGTTAGGGAGGGCAGGTTAGGGGTTAATAAATATAATATAGGGGTCGGCGGTGTTAGGGGCAGCAGATTAGGGGTACATAGCTATAATGTAGCTGGCGGCTCTTTGCGGTCGGCAGATTAGGGGTTAATTATTGTAGGTAGGTGGCGGCGACGTTGTGGGGGGCAGGTTAGGGGTTAATAAATATAATATAGGGGTCGGCGATGTTAGTGCAGCAGATTAGGGGTACATAGGGATAATGTAGCTGGCGGCGGCGTGCGGATGGCAGATTAGGGGTTAATAAGTGTAGGTAGCTGGCGGCGACGTTGAGGGGGGCAGATTAGGGGTTAATAAATATAATATAGGGGTCGGCGGTGTTAGGGGCAGCAGATTAGGGGTACATAAGGATAACGTAGGTGGCGGTCGGCAGATTAGGGGTTAAAAATATTTAATTGAGTTGCGGCGATGTGGGGGGACCTGGGTTTAGGGGTACATAGGTAGTTTATGGGTGTTAGTGTACTTTAGAGTACAGTAGTTAAGAGCTTTATGAACCGGCGTTAGCCCAGAAAGCTCTTAACTACTGACTTTTTTCTGCGGCTGGAGTTTTGTCGTTTTATTTCTAACGCTCACTTCAGCCACGACTCTAATTACCGGAGTTAGAAAAATCCCATTGAAAAGATAGGATACGCAATTTACGTAAGGGGATCTGCGGTATGGAAAAGTCGCGGCTGAAAAGTGAGCGTTAGACCCTTTTTTGAGTGACTCCAAATACCGGAGGTATCCTAAAACCAGCGTTAGGAGCCTCTAACGCTGGTTTTCACGGCTACCGCCAAACTCTAAATCTAGGCCTTAGGTTCTGCACATATTGATGCATATTGGCAGCGTTTATCAAGTTCTGGTCTGATGTATGGTACAGTAGATGCTGAGGTAGAACCATTCTTCTAACAGTCATCAACTCAAAAGGTGACATCTTGGTAGCACTACTTGGAGTTGCTCTTAATGCCATTAGGACTAGAGATAATTTTACATCCCAGTCTTTACCCGTTTCACTCACAAACTTTTTGAGGATTTTCACAATGGACTGGTTGTAACACTCTACACCACCACTTGAGGCAGCTCTATATGCAATATGGAGCTTTCTTTTGACCCCTAGTATTTTCCACATTTTGGTCATCACTTCGCTAGTGAAGTGGGTTCCCCAATCGGATTCGATGGGGTAAACCAAATCTGGAAAAAAACGTGGTTGATAAGCAATGCTGCGCATGTTTCAGCACTATTGTTAGGTGCACTGATGCACTCTACCCATTTAGTGAATAGGCACGTTACTGCCAACATGTATTTATTACCTCTTGATGACCTAGTCACTGGACCAATAAAATCAATCTGTATATCTGACCATGGCATTACCATCCCCCTTTTCTGCAATGGCTCTCTATGTGTTGGTGCAGTGGGTTGGATCTGTGGACAGATTAAACAACCTTGACAATAGGTTTGAACATCTTTCAACATGTGTGGCCAAAAGGCGTAGTCATGCAATATTTCATATGTTAATTTGGCACCACGATGGCCAGATGTGGGAGCATCATGGGCATGTTGAAGCATGAGACCTCTGAAATTGGTGGGTACTACCCATTGCTGGATGCCAGTTTTGGAGGTTCTAATTAACAAACCATCCTGTAACTTGAATTGTGATCTTGACTTCATTAAGATTCTAAGATCTTCCTCACCAATGCAATCATCTTTTGAGATGGGGTTGTTTTTAGGATCTTCTATGTGTTTATAGAAGATGCCTACAATGGGGTCTTCTTTTTGACTAGTGATCAGGTCCTCACTAGGAGAATCCTGACTCCATTGTACCAAGTTATGACCACTCTGTTGTTTAGCCTGGTTTCTGATAATGGTTTCTACCAGAATTGCACCCATTAAGTGGTCGATATTAAGGATTTCTCCAGTTATGGTTCCTTGTTTGGCTAATGAATCATTGCCTTCCTTATCAGGACCTAGAACCCTGGAATGACCCTTGGTCTTCTTCCAGTGTATGGTTAACCCATTGGTCACTACCAGATTGTCAATCTTGCAGAACAACTTGCCATGTTTGACTAGTTTGTTGTTGGTTTTCTGCTTGCCATTTCTTTTCCAAGTTGGCAGGTAATCAACAAAACTGTCACGCACGTAATTTGAGTCAGTAATGATCACAAATTCATGAATACCGTGTTCAATAGCTATCTCAATTGTTTTTAGAACAGCAGTTAGTTCCGAAACTTGGCTGGATCTTGGTCCAATGTTGAAACCTATAGATATATTTGGGAATCCATTTGCCCAAGTTATACCAATGCCAGTGACTAATCTGTGCTCATTATCAATAGTGGCATGGTAAGAACAACCATCAACATATACCCGTAGGTAATGTTTGACAATGGTCCTCATTGTATATTTTATACGGGAAAAGCAATTGTTCCTCCAGGAAATCATCTTCTGATAATTCTTCTCCATGATCTTTAGCAGTACAGTTGTGGAGCTCAGCAAGCCCCTGTGCGACTGGATTCTTTTTATTCTGCTTGTAGCAAATTTCTAAAGGCCAACCTTGTAAGGAAAGAGTCCAAGCTGTTATGTGGCTATTAAACAAAATCCCATCTCTTATTCTCTAGCTTTGCAGATATAGCAAAGGCTGGTGGGCTGTTTCTACAATAGTTTTCTCGCCCTGTATATAGCTGCGGAAATTTTGTAGAGCCCATACAGTAGATAAGAGGGCTTTTTTGCAACCGCTAAATTTTATTTCTACTGGGGATAGAGTTTTGCTCAAATAAGCAATGACTTTGCCTTAATTATCATGCTTTTGGTACAAAACAGCGCTCATGCTTATATCTGTGTAACCTGTCTCTAAGTAGAAAGGTTTACCCCCTTCAGGGTACGCAAAGCAAGGTGCTTGAGTGAGTTTTCTATTCAGTTCTCTAATGGCTGTCTCTTGAGCCTCACTCCAGTGCCATTTCACATCTTTCTTTAGAAGGAGTAGTAGTGGTTTAGCAAATTCTGCATAATTATCAATACATTTGCGAGAATAATTTGTCATACCTAGGAATGATCTCAATTCTTTTAAGTTAGTTGGGTTCTTAGAATTTATTATAGCTTCCACCTTTTTCTTCTGAGGATTTAACCCTTCAGAGGTAACTTCATGTCCCAAGAAGTTTACATGAGTGGGGCAACATTGAGTTTTTTGAAGGGATAATTTGACACCTGCCCTTTTAAGTTGGCTGAGGATGTGTTTAAGCTCTGTGATGTGTTTTTCAAAGTCTGTGATTTTGATTAAAACATCATCAACATAAGATAAGATCCCCCTTTCCAGTGCATCAGGCATATCCTTATGCATGAATACAGCAAATTCATGTCCTGAATTTATGTATCCAAACAGGAGTCTTTGGAATGCATACTGGACCTTTTGGAACGAGAATGCATGCTTATACTGATCCTCTTCATGTATCTTTATGGTCCAATATCCCTGTGCACCATCAATGGCAGTGAATATTTTAGATCCCTGCATCTGTGCTAGGCACTGGTCAATGTATGGCACAGGCCAGCCAGACATGTATACTCATTTGTTTAGCTGTCTTAAGTCAGCAGACAAACGCCATTGTCCATTGGGCTTAAGAACACCTAGAATAAGATTGCTATAAGAGCTATGCACCTGTCGGATAATACCCCTCTCTTCCAAGTTTCTTATGATTTCTGCAAGAGAATCATATGAGGCTAACGGAAGTCTGTATTGTTTAACAAAGACAGGTGGTGCATTGGGATCTGTTTGGATCCTTGCAATGAGTAAGTCTGTTGTCCCACAGTCATAAGAATCCCTAGCAAAAATATCCTTGTACTCCATCAGGAGTTCTCGTAGCTGCCGGCGTTCATCATCACTGGAACAGCCATTAGCTAAAGATATTTGCTCTTCGACTATTTGCTGAAATCCTGGAAAGATTTCAGGCTGTCCTATTTCATAGGCTTCTTCCAACCTAGAGGTAAGATCCCCTTGATTATAATTTACATTGTCCCCATGACTCTGGGTATTGGGGTATTCTTGCTCTTTGATCGGCTGATCAAATACTAGAGAGGCTTCATCAATTTTACAGATGCCTTCCTCTGAGCTGAAGGGATAAATAGACTGAATTGTAAATAGTCCCTCTGGCATAGATGCAAAGGTTTGTTCTATTAATTGTCCTTCAGTTAAGTATCCTTCAGGTATTAGCCCAATTACATTATTCTGGAATCCAAAAGTGTGTTAACTTGATTCCAGCGCATATCCTATGGTAGTTCCCTTGGATAAGGTTATATACTGTGGGATCATGTTATGCACAATGACATGTATTAGAATAGTTCCAATATTTACCATAGGAGTATGGGTTTTATACCCAGATTTTGCATTCTATGGGAGAGAGGCAAATTAGTGTTTCAGAAGTTTTTAATTTCTGACCTCTCTTTACCTGTAAGGATAATAGGAATTTATCAGCCCCAGCAGGAATTATAACATCGTTAGACACCTGCATATTCACAGCAGATGGCATATGCTGGTTTGAATTCAGGGCAGCATTGTCATCCTGAAATACTTCAGGGTCCCCCTTTAACCTGCTCTAGAGGCAAGAGTTAATCAAATCTATTTGTATGGCATATCTATGTAAGAGATCATTGCCAACATATATTTGATTATGGGGAGTATTTAAAAACTAAAAACAAGTGCTTTGCTGATTTATTACCTATGGAGATAGATAATAAGCATTTAGCTGTGACATTATAGCTTTCAGACCTGTCATCCAGGCCATGGACACAGTGGTCTTGGGGAGAAAGATATGTAATCACTTTAGGTTCAGCTATCTGCGCAAATAAGCCTTCGCCTATATAGCTAGCTTCCTGTTTTAATTTCAATTTAGCATATTTGGTTTTACCAAGGTCATGCATGTGCATATGGATAAATAGATCATCCTTAACTCTCTCAATTCCTGCGAGGTATTGAGTGTGGCCTCCCCCTTTAGGGATTTTATGATCCCCCTTGTGGAGAGATATGGTTAATACATCACCATCTAAGGAAATATTTGCTATCTTTCCAGGTGAAATTTTAAAAGTATTACCATCAGAACCACTTAAAGGAGTCTGCTCATCTATTTGTAAGATAGTGATTTCAGGTACAGAGTTATTCCTGAAATGAATCTCCACAGCATCTGGCTTCTCTTCCACCACGTGACAGTTATGTTGGGTGCGAGATACACCGGATTGCTCATAATTAATTGGCCTTTTTACTTGTGATCAAAATACATTATTTATGCAATTAATTATGGTGCTTAATCGCTTCAGGAGATCACTACCAATTATTAAAGGATCAGTTGCCAGATCCACTATAATGACAGGGTGTCTTATTACCTTGTTCCCCAGTTTCAATTTTAACCATGCCTTACCGTAGACTTTTAGAGAGTCACCCTCAACACTTATTAGTGAACCATCAAATTCTTTTATTTTAGGTTTGTGGGGTGTTAGCTCATTTAGCTGTGTGTAGTACCTGTGGGATAAAATAGTTGCCTGAGATCCAGTATAAATTAATCCCATGATAGGGTTGGAGACTGAATCCTGGAGCTCAGCTAATATATAATATCTCCCTGCAGTTTCTACCATTTCATATATAAAATTGGCATTATCACACATCTGTGGGCTTCACCACATGTTACCTGAATCTGCCACGTTACCTGATGCAGAAGAAACTTTATTCTTACCAGTCCATCCCTCTGTAATAGGATCAACAGGGTTCCTGTGTACTGTATCTGTTGAAATTAGGTTAAGAGAATACTGCAAAGGAAGAGATTTGTTAGTGCTTTCATGATGAGGTTGCTCGTCATCACAGCTAAATCGTCCATTTCCGGTCTGTAGGGAGAAAATGATTAGTACCATTATTGACATTTATTATTCCATTTAGTAAATCTTTCCCCCCTCTCTCAGGTAATACTGCAGTATTTATGACTGTGCCTGTGGCCCACTGCTGGCCACTAGCTGTACCCCTAAAAAAGGATTATTAGGGTGCTGAGCCATAAAAGCTTGGCTCATATTAGTAAATAGTGTACATAATTGACTAACTCACGTACTGAGTTGGTCTACTTGAATGGACAAGCTATCTTTACCCATGGACGGATTTTTTGATATCCCAGGGTATTGATTCCTGGATCCTTGGGATCCCTCAGAATCATAGCTATTTCTCCTATTTTTACGCGGTTGTCTTTGGGGTTCAACTTGTTCAGCGTTAATATTTTGGGGATCACTATTTACTTGGGGTGTCTGGTTACCCTGAGAGTATTTTCGCCACTTTTGGTATTTACTTTTATGGGGATACTGATAACCTTGTGGGTTTTCATCTCTTTGGGGATAATTATTTACCTGGGTATGCCCCCATTTTGAGTATAGTCTCTCTGCGCTTCAGCCCATGTTGGGGGATGGGCAGAGTTAAAACTTTATGGGGATGGCCTGTTTTCTCGGGCCACCTACGCATAGGTTTTCTTGTTAGACTCCAAATTGAGGGGACTAGGTGACACCCTAGTTTCTGCCACAATATTGGGGCTGGGCCGTGGTTCCTTTTTAACCCCCTGTTCACTGGACTGCGGAATAGAGTATAACTTTGTACTCTCTTTGATCAGCCAGTCCAGTGAGCAGTGCTCATCAAAATCTCTAGCTAAATTCATTTTGATGTGCGCAGGCAATGCTTCAAAGAATAAATTTACAAATTCTGAGCTTTCAAATATGGGGTAGTCTTCGGCCATACTGTATGCTCTTTTCAGTACAGAAAGGAATTTAATTGGGCTTTGATTCGCGCCACATTTCAAACCGTATACAGTTATTTTCGCAGCGGTTTTAGTGCGATATTGCCCAAATTCTTTTCTGCACTGATTTTTTGTTTCACCCCAGGAATGAATATTCATTTTCTTTAGTGAAGCAAAGAATTTGTGATGTTTACCCTCCAATACCCAGGGCAAAAATTCATTTTTTGACTGCTCACTAGTAACATTCATAATGGAAAAAGCATTTTCATAAGTCACTAAGTGGCCAATTATAGAATTGGTTCCCTTGTTGAAAACTTAGGCACTGAATCCCTTAAGAAAGTAATTATTTTAGGGGTGTCATATACCTTATTTGGCATATCTTGGGGCGTTATTTTTGGGACTGGAGCACCCCCTATCTGTCCTATATTCACTATGGGGAGACCCCTTGCGTACATTATTACTACGTGGGCTATTTGGGTAGCTGACTCCGCCCTCTGACTCACTATAATCACTGGCCTCCCCCTCTGAAGTGTAGCAGTTCTCTGAATTTAAAACATGAGGTGATTGTCTATGTGGGAAGTTAATTTCTGACCCAATAGGGGTCCTTTGTTTAAATTCTTCCCTAAATGTCTGCAGTTCATTTCTGATGTATTCTTTAAGGGAGTTAGATTTATCTGCATTATCCTCATTGCTAATAGAGGGGTTTTCATTATGACAATACAGCCTTTTTAAATCACTTCTCTCTGGCTTTGTGCGAGTTCCTTATGCAAATCTTCTACCTGAGCTACTAAACATTGGTTATATTTTTGTAAAGTGGCCATGTTTTGGGCAAACTCATCAATTTTATCCTGGATTTGTTCTGCCTCTTCCTCATCTTACCTTAAGGAATAATTTTCACCCCTCAGTTGCTCCAATTGTGAATTTTGTAATTCTATTTTATTGTACATTTCATTGTTCACATAGAGGAGCAGGCCCCAAGTTTTGAAAATTATTTCATTGTGTTTTCCTCGCTTTTGAGTTTGGCCCAATTTTAACAGCCCTTGAAATATTTTCACTTTCGCCACACCATATATTATCTGCAATATTTTTGGCCTTAGTCTTCAGCATCTTAATGTTAGCGCCTAATTCTCCCTTAATATTTAATTTATTTTTAAGATGAGAAATCGCTTCTGTTTTAAAGGGACACTGAACCCAATTTTTTTCTTTTGTAATTCAGAAAGAGCATGCAATTTTAAGCAACTTTCTAATTTACTCCTATTATCAATTTTTCTTTGTTCTCTTGCTATCATTATTTGAAAAAGAAGGCATCTAAGCTTTTTTTTTGGTTTTAGTACTCTGGACAGCACTTTTTTTATTGGTGGATGAATTTATCCACCAATCAGCAAGGACAACCCAGGTCGTTCACCAAAAATGGGCCGGTATCTAAACTTACATTCTTACATTTCAAATAAAGATACCAAAAGAATGAAGAAAATTTGATAATAGTAGTAAATTATAAAGTTGCTTAAAATTTCATGCTCAATCTGAATCACGAAAGAATTTTTTTGGGTACAGCGTTTCTACCTGACGATTTTGGGGAACATATTTCAACACTATCTATAGAATTAATTGATTCACTTCTAGTAACAGACATTATTATATTGGCTTAGTATTTAGTTAAATTAAAACGCTAATACAATTTTGACCAATAAGAAGAAAGAAAAAAATATTTTAAAAATATTAATATTAATTTTGAAATATGAAAAATTAATATTTTTTTATAATTTTAAAAAAAAAAAATGTAATATATATATTTTAAATCTCTATTTACTGCAAATATATTATATCAATGTGATAAATATTAATAATATCTACTGCAGTGCCTACAAATAATATGTCAGTATATGGCCGGGTTATAATACAATATATTTAATAATTATTTTTTAAAACAAACCCCCAATAAAATGCATATACGAAACAATTAAAATTAATATAAATTCCTAAATTCTTTATGTTAGTTACAGTAATAAACACATTGAATTATATTTATAGAAACCAGATATGAATCAAACTATACAAGCTTAACCCCTTAACGACCAAGGATGTGCAGGGTACATCCTCAAAAAAAGGCAGTTAACGCCTGAGGACGTACCCTGCACGTCCTCGGTGTGGAAAGCAGCTGGAAGCAATCCTGATCGCTTCCAGCTGCTTTCCGGTTATTGCAGAGATGCCTCGATATGGAGGCATCCTGCAATAACCTTACATGGCCATCCGATGCAGAGAGAGCCACTCTCTGCACCGGACATCGATGGCCGGTATCGTTGGTGGGTGGGAGCCGACTTGGGAGGCGGGTGGGCAGCCATTGGTGGGCCGTGTAAGGTGGAGGGGGGTGGGATCGGGGGCAGAGGCAACAGGGGTGCGTGCACGGGCACGCGCACGTGCACAGGGGCGGCGGGTGGGCGCGTGCACTGGCGGGAGCGGGTGGGAACCGCTATACTACAGAAAAGTTGCAAGTACATATGTGGGGGAAAAGGGCATACTTAAAAAATAAAACAATAATCAAAGGGATCTTGGAGGGGTGGGGGGGAGCTACACTACAGAAAAGGGATTTTTTTTTTTAAAAAAACACACTTTTTTCTAAACTGGGTACTGGCAGACAGCTGCCAGTACCCAAGATGGCGCCCATTAAGGCAGAGGGGGAGGGTTAGACAGCTTTTTTGTGGGGGATCAGTGAGGTTGGGGGCTAATGGGGGATCCTACACAGCAGCATATGTAAATATGCTAAAAACACACACAAAAAAGCCCAAATATACCTTTTATTTTAGTACTGGTAGAGTTTCTGCCAGTACTTAAGATGGAGGGGACAATTGTGGGGTGGGGGAGGGAAGAGAGCTGTTTGGGAGGGATCAGGAGGTCTGATGTTTCAGGTGGGAGGCTGAGCTCTACACTAAAGCTAAAATTAACCCTGCAAGCTCCCTACAAGCTACCTAATTAACCCCTTCACTGCTGGGCATAATTCACGTGTTGTGCGCAGTGGCATTTAGCGGCCTTCTAATTACCAAAAAGCAACACCAAAGCCATATATGTCTGCTATTTCTGAACAAAGGGGATCCCAGAGAAGCATTTACAACCCTTTGTGCCATAATTGCACAAGCTGTTTGTAAATAATTTCAGTGAGAAACCTAGAGTTTGTGAAAAAGTTTGTGAAAAAGGGAACATTTTTTTTAGTTGATCGCATTTGGCGGGGAAATGGTGGCATGAAATATACCAAAATGGGCCTAGATCGATACTTTGGGTTGTCTACTACACTACACTAAAGCTAAAATTAACCCTACAAGCTCCCTACAAACTCCCTAATTAACCCCTGCACTGCTAGGCATAATACACGTGTGGTGCGCAGCGGCATTTAGCGGCCTTCTAATTACCAAAAAGCAACGCCAAAGCCATATATGTCTGCTATTTCTGAACAAAGGGGATCCCAGAGAAGAATTTACAACCATTTATGCCATAATTGCACAAGCTGTTTGTAAATAATTTCAGTGAGAAACCAAACGTTTGTGAAAAAATTTGTGAAAAAGTGAACGATTTTTTGTATTTGATCGCATTTGGCGATAAAATGGTGGCATAAAATATACCAAAATGGGCCTAGATCAATACTTTGGGTTGTCTACTAAAAAAAAATATATACATGTCAACGGATATTCAGAGATTCCTGAAAGATATTAGTGTTCTAATGTAACTAGCGCTAATTTTGAAAAAAAAAAAAGGTTTGGAAATAGCAAAGTGCTACTTGTATTATGGCCCTATAACTTACAAAAAAAGCAAAGAACATGTAAACATTGGGTATTTCTAAACTCAAGACAAAATTTAGAAACTTTTTAGCATGGATGTGTAGATATGTAACAGATTTTGGGGGTCAAAGTTAGAAAAAGTGTGTTTTTTTTCATTTTTTCCTCATATTTTATATTTTTTTTATAGTAAATGATAAGATATGATGAAAATAATGGTATCTTTAGAAAGTCCATTTAATGGCGAGAAAAACTGTATATAATATGTGTGGGTACAGTAAATGAGTAAGAGGAAAATTACAGCTAAACACAAACACCGCAAAAATGTAAAAATAGCCTTGGTCCCAAACGGACAGAAAATGGAAAAGTGCTGTGGTCATTAAGGGGTTAAACTGTTACAATATTCTATACAAATCAAACCAAATGTATCTTTAGAATTAACCTTATTCACAATTGAATTGCATTACATCACCACAATGAAATACCGAAGTATGGGTCGCTAACTTTCAGACCAGTACAATTAAGCTACTTAGCCACAATTGATCCTATATAACTCCAATTATATACATCAGGAATTATATATATTATTAATGCAAACAACCAAATTATATGCCAATTTATCTGAGCTGAAATAAATTACTTAGCATACAAAAGGCTAGCTTAAAACTACACAGGACTGTGAATATGAGTTTAAAATACAAAGTGCCCTTTTAAATGTACTAACTGTAATTAGACTGTAGCAACAATGAATGTATTTGCTTTAAAATATTTAAAAAAATAGAACAGTCATACATTATTACCACATGAAGCAATTCAGTATTCCAGTCTTTTCCAAATAGATTCAGATCACCTCATATGAAGAAAGGTTATTGCATAGATCAAGAAGGGAGTCCCATATTTCACTTAAAGTGATTGTGTCCCAAATATGGCAGCCAGTTATTCAATCACAAGTTTCAGCAGATAAAAGACTTCCCTTCTATCTCATTTTGCCTGAAGTTATATCATGTGATATACTACACCATTTTATTCTTATCCTAATCATTGAAGATTATTTGGAAATTCCCCATGGTGCTTGTCTTTTGGATTGACTCTTCATTCAGGTGCAGTCCATCCTTACTACACAAATTTTACCCAAGGGAAAATTCAGCCCAGTACAAGCCAGGTATGGGCCGCCAGGATACGGGGAAAAATACTGGTAGGCTGCCCTGGCAGAGAGAGCACAGCACGGTGAGCAGGTGAGGGAGCAGGGCAACCTGCTTTTTGAGCACACAGAGGCTCAAGCTTCAAGCTGTCATAGTGAGAGAGGCGGCCACTCTGCTCCAATAGGCAATAGCACTGCTGAGATGGTGGGAGGGGGGACATCACATGAGCCTATGCAAACACACGCAACACAGAGGGAGCAGGCCGGCACATAGGGAGCAGCAGGCCACAGCCACAAGCACACATCAAGTAAGTAGCAGCAGCACCGCTGTACTGGTTATAATGGTGCTAGATGATTCTATGCTCTTCCCTCCATTATCACATATGAATAAAAAGGTGCCTGCTAAAGTGTCCTATTGCCTTGTTTGATTTCATTATATGCCGATGGTCCCATTATTATCTTGGGACACTTGTTTTAGCCTATGCCTATTGTTACATCTCCTTGTGGCTGACTGTATTATTTGCTTGAAACTTAATAAAATAAAAAAATAAAGTGCCTGCTAGTGGCTATTGACCTATTGAGATGCCCAGAACTCTACCCAGAGCAAGAAAATGGTGCATAAAACAAAGGTTAAAAATATTAGGAAGATGTAATATAGGATAAAGTAGACACGTCTTGATGTTAAGCTTTATCAAATGTTTGCGTGTGGTCTGGTATCACCTCTCAGTGCAACAGCTCTTTAAAGTGATGGTAAATTTACCAAAGAAATTTTGCATAGTTTGAAGGTACTTTTCATTTGGAGCATATCAATGTGATTATGTCAGAAACATAATATATATTTTTTAAGACCCCCTTTTTATGAGGCTTTGTAACCTGCTTTAATGCTGCCTCTGTTTCAGAATTTCTTATTCTTCTGTTTGACAGGCAGCTGTTGCAGCCAATAGGAGAAGCATCATACGCCCTATGTAAGCTACTGTCAGCAGACTCCTGTGCTGTTAACTTGAAGCCGACTCAGCTTGAAGTAGAATTGCACAAGCGCAGTTTGCTACACTATTTGAGCGTTTTAAACAGGGAATCTTGCTTTACCGTAGTGATTCACTGTCTACAGATTCAAGTTACTAGGACAGGAGCGTCCTGGCAGTAGCTTACATAGGCCGTATGGTGCAGGTTCTATTGGTTACAACAGCTGCCTGTAAAACATATGAATAAGAAATTCTGAATTGAAGCAGGTAACGAAGCCTCATAAAAAGGGGTCTTAAAAAGATATATTGTGTTTCTGACATAATCACATCGATATAATCAAAATTAAAAGTAATTTTAAAACTATGCAAAATGACTTTGGTGAATTTACCATTACTTTAAACCAAGATATTGGTTAAGTAGGAAGCCATCTCCAAATAACACAGTTCTCTTTTTTTCATAAACATGTTTATTAGTAAACTGATGTATACTTTATAATTTATAAATTGTGTGTCCAAGTTGTAAATATGTTAATTTCTTATTTCAAATGTATTAATTTTATTCCTGTTTAATCATTGTACATTTCTGTTCCAACCATCAGTATTTTATACTAAGGTTAAACAGTGATGCTAGTGTAATTAATAATCCAAATGGTAAAAAGATTTCCGTTTATAAAATTGCGTAGGCAAATGGGTTGGCGAGGGGAGTAGAAATATCCACTGCACAGGCAATAATACTTTATATGGTTTTAAGATGAATATATATATATATAT
This sequence comes from Bombina bombina, assembly GCF_027579735.1. NCBI lineage: Eukaryota > Metazoa > Chordata > Amphibia > Anura > Bombinatoridae > Bombina > Bombina bombina. The sequence goes on from NC_069503.1 coordinate 531,099,566, forward strand.
ATATATATATATATATATATATAGTGCATGCAGCCTTGACCATAGCAATAAATAAGGTAGTTGAGTGCTTCAGTGTAAAAAAAATATCTAAAGGGCGGCTGTGCTGCCTTTAGATATTTTATTTTACACTGAAGCACTTAACATAGGCCTAGATTTAGAGTTTGGCGTTAGCCGTGAAAACCAGCGTTAGAGGCTCCTAACGCTGGTTTTAGGCTACCGCCGGTATTTGGAGTCACTCAAAATAGGGTCTAACGCTCACTTTTCAGCCGCGACTTTTCCATACCGCAGATCCCCTTACGTCAATTGCGTATCCTATCTTTTCAATGGGATTTTTCTAACTCCGGTATTTAGAGTCGTTTCTGAAGTGAGCGTTAGACATCTAACGACAAAACTCCAGCCGCAGGAAAAAAGTCAGTAGTTAAGAGCTTTCTGGCTAACGCCGGTTTATAAAGCTCTTAACTACTGTGCTCTAAAGTACACTAACACCCATAAACTACCTATGTACCCCTAAACCGAGGTCCCCCCACATCGCCGACACTCGAATAATTTTTTTAACCCCTAATCTACCGACCGCCACCTACGTTATCCTTATGTACCCCTAATCTGCTGCCCCTAACACCGCCGACCCCTGTATTATATTTATTAACCCCTAACCTGCCCCCCACAACGTCGCCTCCACCTACCTACACTTATTAACCCCTAATCTGCCGACCGCAAAGCGCCGCCACCTACGTTATCCTTATGTACCCCTAATCTGCTGCCCCTAACACCGCCGACCCCTGTATTATATTTATTAACCCCTAATCTGCCCCCCTCAACGTCGCCTCCACCTGCCTACACTTATTAACCCCTAATCTGCCGACCGGACCACACCGCTACTATAATAAAGTTATTAACCCCTAATCCACCTCACTAACCCTATAATAAATAGTATTAACCCCTAATCTGCCCTCCCTAACATCGCCGACACCTAACTTCAATTATTAACCCCTAATCTGCCGACCGGAGCTCACCGCTATTCTAATAAATGTATTAACCCCTAAAGCTAAGTCTAACCCTAACACTAACACCCCCCTAAATTAAATATAATTTTAATCTAACGAAATTAATTAACTCTTATTAAATAAATTATTCCTATTTAAAGCTAAATACTTACCTGTAAAATAAATCCTAATATAGCTACAATATAAATTATAATTATATTATAGCTATTTTAGGATTAATATTTATTTTACAGGTAACTTTGTATTTATTTTAACCAGGTACAATAGCTAAATTAGTTAAAATAATTACAAATTTACCTGTAAAAGAAATCCTAACCTAAGTTACAATTAAACCTAACACTATACTATCAATAAATTAATTAAATAAACTACCTACAATTAACCTAACACTACACTATCAATAAATTAATTAAATACAATTCCTACAAATAAATACAATTAAATAAACTTGCTAAAGTACAAAAAATAAAAAAGAACTAAGTTACAAAAAATAAAAAAATATTTACAAACATAAGAAAAATATTACAACAATTTTAAACTAATTACACCTACTCTAAGCCCCCTAATAAAATAACAAAGCCCCCCAAAATAAAAAAATGCCCTACCCTATTCTAAATAACTAAAGTTCAAAGCTCTTTTACCTTACCAGCCCTGAACAGGGCCCTTTGCGGGGCATGCCCCAAGAAATACAGCTCTTTTGCCTGTAAAAAAAACATACAATAGCCCCCCCCAACATTACAACCCACCACCCACATACTCCTAATCTAACCCAAACCCCCCTTAAATAAACCTAACACTAAGCCCCTGAAGATCTTCCTACCTTATCTTCACCATACCAGGTTCACCGATCCGTCCTGAAGAGCTCCTCCGATGTCCTGATCCAAGCCCAAGCGGGGGGCTGAAGAGGTCCATGATCCGGATGAAGTCTTCTATCAACGGCATCTTCAATCTTCTTTCTTCCGGATCCATCTTGCAGACCTCCGACGCGGAACATCCTGCTGGCCCGACGGACTAACGACGAATGACGGTTCCTTTATGGGACGTCATCCAAGATGGCATCCCTCGAATTCCGATTGGCTGATAGGATTCTATCAGCCAATCAGAATTAAGATAGGAATATTCTGATTGGCTGATGGAATCAGCCAATCAGAATCAAGTTCAATCCGATTGGCTGATCCAATCAGCCAATCAGATTGAGCTTGCATTCTATTGGCTGATCGGAACAGCCAATAGATTGCGAGCTCAATCTGATTGGCTGATTGAATCAGCCAATCGGATTGAACTTGAATCTGATTGGCTGATTCCATCAGCCAATCAGAATATTCCTACCTTAATTCCGATTGGCTGATAGAATCCTATCAGCCAATCGGAATTCGAGGGACGCCATCTTGGATGACGTCCCTTAAAGGAACCGTCATTCGTCGTTAGTCCGTCGGGCCAGCAGGATGTTCCGCTTTGGAGGTCTGCAAGATGGATCCGGAAGAAAGAAGATTGAAGATGCCGTTGATAGAAGACTTCATCCGGATCATGGACCTCTTCAGCTCCCGCTTGGATGAAGACTTCATCCGGATCATGGACCTCTTCAGCCCCCGCTTGGGCTTGGATCAGGACATCGGAGGAGCTCTTCAGGACGGATTGGTGAACCTGGTATGGTGAAGATAAGGTAGGAAGATCTTCAGGGGCTTAGTGTTAGGTTTATTTAAGGGGGGTTTGGGTTAGATTAGGGGTATGTGGGTGGTGGGTTGTAATGTTGGGGGGGGTATTGTATGTTTTTTTTTACAGGCAAAAGAGCTGTATTTCTTGGGGCATGCCCCTCAAAGGGCCCTGTTCAGGGCTGGTAAGGTAAAAGAGCTTTGAACTTTAGTTATTTAGAATAGGGTAGGGCATTTTTTTATTTTGGGGGGCTTTGTTATTTTATTAGGGGGCTTAGAGTAGGTGTAATTAGTTTAAAATTGTTGTAATATTTTTCTTATGTTTGTAAATATTTTTTTATTTTTTGTAACTTAGTTCTTTTTTATTTTTTGTACTTTAGCAAGTTTATTTAATTGTATTTATTTGTAGGAATTGTATTTAATTAATTTATTGATAGTGTAGTGTTAGGTTAATTGTAGGTAGTTTATTTAATTAATTTATTGATAGTATAGTGTTAGGTTTAATTGTAACTTAGGTTAGGATTTCTTTTACAGGTAAATTTGTAATTATTTTAACTAATTTAGCTATTGTACCTGGTTAAAATAAATACAAAGTTACCTGTAAAATAAATATTAATCCTAAAATAGCTCTAATATAATTTTAATTTATATTGTAGCTATATTAGGATTTATTTTACAGGTAAGTATTTAGCTTTAATTAGGAATAATTTATTTAATAAGAGTTAATTAATTTCGTTAGATTAAAATTATATTTAACTTAGGGGGGTGTTAGTGTTAGACTTAGCTTTAGGGGTTAATACATTTATTAGAATAGCGGTGAGCTCCGGTCGGCAGATTAGGGGTTAATAATTGAAGTTAGGTGTCGGCGATGTTAGGGAGGGCAGATTAGGGGTTAATACTATTTATTATAGGGTTAGTGAGGCGGATTAGGGGTTAATAACTTTATTATAGTAGCGCTCAGGTCCGGTCGGCAGATTAGGGGTTAATAAGTGTAGGCAGGTGGAGGCGACGTTGTGGGGGGCAGATTAGGGGTTAATAAATATAATATAGGGGTCGGCGATGTTAGGGCAGCAGATTAGGGGTACATAGGGATAATGTAAGTAGCGGCGGTTTATGGAGCGGCAGATTAGGGGTTAATAATAATATGCAGGGGTCGGCGATAGCGGGGGCGGCAGATTAGGGGTTAATAAGTGTAAGGTTAGGGGTGTTTAGACTCGGGGTACATGTTAGGGTGTTAGGTGCAGACGTAGGAAGTGTTACCGCATAGCAAACAATGGGGCTGCGTTAGGAGCTGAACGCGGCTTTTTTGCAGGTGTTAGGTTTTTTTTCAGCTCAAACAGCCCCATTGTTTCCTATGGGAGAATCGTGCACGAGCACGTTTTTGAGGCTGGCCGCGTCCGTAAGCAACTCTGGTATCGAGAGTTGAAGCTGCGTTAAAAATGCTCTACGCTCCTTTTTTGGAGCCTAACTCAGCCTTTATGTGGACTCTCAATACCAGAGTTATTTTTTTGGTGCGGCTAGAAAAAAGCCGGCGTTAGTTTTTTGGGTCGTTACCGACAAAACTCCAAATCTAGCCGTAAATTATTTATTGCAAGCAAAGCACCTTTGTATATTCATCTTAAATACATAAAAATTATTATTGCCTGTGAATGACATTTTTTTTATATACATACTGTATATATATATATATATATATATATATATATATATATATATATATATATATATATATATATATATAAAGAGAGAGAGATAGTTAGATAAATAGATAGATAGATTGATAGATATTGATAGAGAGATATATATTGATAGATAGGTAGATAGATATTGATAGATAGCTATTGATTGATAGATATACAGACAGATAAATAGATAGATAGATATTGATAGATAGATGATAGATATATAGATAGATAGATACATATTGATAGATAGATATTGATAGAGAGATAGATATTGATAGATATATAGATATTGATTGATAGATAGATAGATAGATTGATAGATAGCTAGATATTGATAGATAGATAAAAATTTATAGATAGATAGATAGATATTGATAGATAGATATTGATAGATAGAAATTGATAGATAGATACTGATAGATAGATAGATAAATAGATATTGATAGATAGATATTGATATATAGATATAGATTGGCCAGAATATAGGGCTGGTCTTTCGTTTTCCCTGTGCTGCTTTTTTTTCCCTGTTTTCCCCTGTCTAAAAAGTGGAACCCCTCATTTTACACCATGTTTTTAACCAGGAATTAACTGACCTTAGCTGGGTTGGCACATGGCACTGGTAATATCTCCGAAAATATCACCTTGGAGGTCCGGTCCTTGCTTTAAACTTTCTACCTAACTTCCTGAAGTCATTTTTTAGGACACTCCATCTCCAGCTGATTTCTTCATTAGTGCCAATATGTACCATGACTGCAGGATCAGACACAGATCCCTCTAACAATCTATAAATACGCTACACAATATGCCTAACACGAGCCCCTGGAAGACAGGAAACTGTTATATTTAAGGGATATGGATGAAAAATTACCCTATGAACCTTCCTAATAGTAGAGTCTCCTACAACCAATATTTGCCTAAGTCCCAGACTTGTATGTCCCTCTTCCATGACTGAACTTCCATTTTGATATCGGAAATTCTTTTTTGACATTGCGTAACAGATTTCTCATTCTGCGCAGTTAAGTTGAAAAATATCTGTGATGTCACTCCACATGACATAATTTCCCATTAGGTAGATAAATTGTGGCAGCCACAAGCACTTTTCTCCCAAGGTAAAGCGTGATGCCAAAATGGCAATAATTTTCAAGACTAATGGGATTTAAGGAAGTGGTCCAATTTATATATTTTTCTTCGTGCAATGAGTGAAATGTGTTTTAAATTCTCATTGGCTGCTAATAGGGATGATAATTGTATTTTTGGTTAAAATAAACATTTCACTGAATTATGGTTGATGTGTGTTTTGTTAAAAATAAAATAAACTGTGATTGATTGAAAAGTGTTGTGCAGTTAGAAAAGCAAATTAATTGTATTACATTATGCATATGTCAGATGCTAATAATGACCATATACTTTATTAGTGAAGACAACAAAAGACTCCATACAAATGCTGCTTATGGATTCTAAAACCACAAAATAAGAACTACAGACGATTACCAAACACATAAAAAATCAGAGGAAAAAATATGCTTAATGAAATCATGATCACTAGCATTATTGGGACTGTCTTGAGATTTCCTTACATCTAATGATTCTAGCAGAAGCCTAGTTTATATTAACCATAAAGCCTAAGGGAGGAAGTATGGCATATTGCACAACAGAATGGACACAGCATTTTTGCCTTGGTTTTGGTGGTATTGAAACCCACAACACTCCCTTTAGGCAGTGTAGGGACCAGTATGGGCCTATAGCGAGCTAAGGGTTAAGGTTGTAGGGAGCGAGATAGTAGAAGAGGACTGGTTGAAGGGTAATTGCAACAATGTTGCTAGAGTTAGGGAGTGGTCCCACCTTACCTTATAAGCTGTAACCACAGTCTCCTTGCCCTCTTCTCCACCTGGACCCGAAGCTGAGACATCTGCCCTCCCTCCCTCCCTAGTATTGATGGTGGCTCATCAACATTCTCATAGGTGCCAATGGCTTTGGTATAATTAGTCAATCTAATCCGTGTAAGACCATAGTGGTAATGTATGACTCTACCATCTCTGATCAACCGGTTTGATTGGCTGAGTGTCAGACAACCTTCGTTGGAGGAGAATCTTCTGCACCCTGGCTGCGGGAGGTTGTGGGCCTGTTATGCTGGAGAGGGTAAAAAGGAGGAAAGATTGCTGAACTGACGGAAGGGGTGGATAGCCCCCCTATGTGGGTAGGTCACATGATCTTTCATAGCATCTCCTTTGAGCAGAGGGTACTTTGTTGCTGATTCTGTTTTGGCCTCTTTCCTCCAGTAGTGCTATGTTAGTTAGAACTCTCTGTTGCCGCCATCATAGTTTAACTTATCAGTTTTATATATTTATATACATATATATTTAATGTCTTAATAAAATTTGACCTGTGATGGTCAATTTCCCATTAGGAAATTGTTGTGTGTTTATAAGTTATAGTGTAATTTTTCCTGTTTTGCTGGTAACAATCAGTAAGTCTTTAATCCCTTAGAACTTCTAAGTGAACACTGTCCTGTAACCTTATTTACTGGTATATTAATTAAAATATGCCAGTGCTACAAATATTTAAATAAATGGCCAAATGATAATACATCTATGTCTTTATTTATTTATAATAATGGGAAATTTTTAATGACAACAACTTAAGGTACAGCGTAGTGTACATCCTTTATCTGTTTGCAGTTTGATTTGTAGCAGCTGCAGTGTAGATCTATTTCTTAAAGGGACACTGAACCCAATTTTTTCCTTCATGATTTAGATAGAGCATGCAATTTTAAGCAACGTTCTAATTTACTTCTGGTATAATTTTTTTCTTCGTTCTCATGCTATCTTTATTTGAAAAAGAAGGCATCTAATCTAAGGAGACAGCAAATGTTTGGTTCAGAACCATGGACAGCACTTGTTTATTGGTGCTGTCCAATCAGCAAGGACAACTCAGGTTGTTCACTAAAAATCGGACGGCATCTATTTTCAAATAAACATACCAAGCGAATGAAGACAATTTGATTATAGGAGTAAATTAGAAAGTTGCTTAAAATTGCATGCTCTATCTGAATCACGGAAGAAAAAATTTCGGTTCACTGTCCCTTTAATAAAAGAAAAAAATATTTGGCTATATCTTGCAATCTGAACAAAATATTGTTATTAATTCATAACACTATGATGTTTAAATATTTAAAATAATCCAATTCAATGTAATAATACAAAATGAAAATGTCTAGTAGGATGTGAGCAATTATTCTACTAGACTGTCCCTATAGTGGCCTATGTATTTACATAGAGATGACTTCTTTTTTTAAATATAGCAAATGTAAGAGTATAAACCTCTATTCAAGATTAGCATGTCTAAAAAGTTGTTTGTTTGAAAACTATATAATGCCTCTGCCATGTTTAACATGTGATCATAATGCGCACACACGTTTATGTAGTAGTCTCCAACATGACGTTTGCTCAGTGTACTAGTTTCAGTAGCAGTGTTCTGAGTTACCCATGTTTCAGCACACGTATATTGAGGCTGGGGATGACTATTCCTGTTCCCCTCTTCACACCCTGCAGCATGTATAAGTCGCAGGTGTCCATAAAAACATGGCTGAGGTGTCAACCACAGGCTCACTCCAGCGATCATTGTAAATTGTGCTAAAGTTGTATATCAAATTAAAATGACCGATGTCCTTTCTTGTGCTAACCCTATAAATACATTTTGTATATGCATATGCACAGGTAGATGTGTTAATATGCAATTGTTCTAAGCGTTTTTCCAACACATTAATGGTTGTCACCATTTTAATTAATTTGTTTTAATTCAACTGTTTTAATTGAAAAAGCGTGTTCTTATCCCCTGAATTAATGATGTCACAGAACAAGCAGACATCTGTGTGTGTAAGTGGTGTAGCACAAACTTAATACTGTAGAAAAACCCCTCATGATAATATATGCAAACCTATAAATGGCGCTAGCAAGTGATGTTTCTACTTTCAACTTGTAATCCCATGCCAAAGTTCCATACACAAGGTTCACGATAGCACAATATCGCCAGTGCAATTTACGGCTTTGCATAAATGCTATTTTACGCTCCAACTGTAATCTAGCCCTATGTGTTAAACCATTTTATAGCAGCTAAACACTTTTGTAAAAGAAGAGAATTTCTTTTAAAATAAAATAATCCCTCCTCCATTTTCCGATAGAGAACATTCTTACACATCATAATAATCTAACAGCAATGATCTGTACAGTCACCAGATTAAGCATCACCAGATAATGGAGATCAGAACCCCGATCATTTAACATATACTACGAAAATTAGAACATCATTATCATATGAGTAGCCTAACTGCAACTCTACTACATAAACAAAATCAATTCATTGAAAGTTGGGAACCATACATTATGTATTATGAGGAAATGAGAAGTAACACAAGACAGGGAACTATTGCATAAACTATGTGATGTCTTGACAATAATTGAATCTTTATTATCAAATAGAAGGTTAACTAACTAATAATTCTTCTTGCAAAGGTACTGTGATTGTACTGTAAAACTCTGAAATAAATAAATAAAAATTATTTCATAAAAAAAAAACAAAAAAACAATAATCTAACAAGAAATACTTTATTGTGTTGAATAGCTGATGTTGATCTTGTTCTATGTTTTTGAATAATTTGATCTCATTTTGACTCATTCAAGATCCTGGCTTCTTTTATTTCATGCGTCCTTGACCTACCTGTAGCCACAAGAATTATCAGCATACTGTGTGGATTTTAGTGACTGTTAGTGTTCTTTTGTTAGCCAGGATTCTTAAAAAAATGAATTTTCCTCATCTGTCACAGCTGATTGTCTTTGGCAGAGATAGATAATTATTTGCAAGCACATTGAAATTAAATTGACCCAAGCAAAAAAAAATAGAGAGAATAAAAAAGAAAAATCTATAATGAAGCCAAGAACAGTTTTCTTTTTTCATAAATGATGGAGTTTTGAAAATAATATACTGCTGGAAAAACTGTATGTCAGTTTCTGTTTATAGATAAAGCAAATAAATAAATAAAACCTATCTAAGCAATAGTTTCACAAATCCATGCGACACAACAATGTTGTTTGAGCTGGATTTATTAAAGTTCAAAACCTTTCATCTTTCCAGGCTAAAAATAACACCATAGATCTCCGCAGGACAATTTTCTAGTGAAAATGATAAGCATCGTGTGTTTGTAAAATTGCAATTGGTTTATTGTAGCTTTAGTAAAAGCAATATATTTCAGAAAATGTCAGTGTGTGCAGCACGCAAATGCATGGCATATAAATACTAAAGTACAGTGTACGGTTCTAGAGGCCATGGGGCTGATTTATCAACCCCCAAATGCTTCTAATTCCGTGCAAGCCTTCAGGCTTGCCGCAATCAGGAGTTAAGAAGCAGCGGTCTTAAGACCACTGCTCCTTAACTCGTCCTCCACCTCTGAGGCTGCGGATAGCAATTATCCCGATCAGATACGATCGGGATGATTGACACCCCCTGCTAGCAGCCGATTGGCCTCGAATGTGCAGGGGCGGCATTGCACAAGCATTTCACTAGAAATGCTTGTGCAATGATAAATGCCTACAGCGGATCATGTCCGCCCGATACTTGATAAATCTGCCCCCATATCTCCAGAAGGATATAAACAAATTGGAATTTTTACAAAGGAGGGCTACTAAAATGGTACATGGTCTAAAAATAAAACTTATCAAAAAAGGTTCAATGACCTAAATAGGTATAGCTTGGAGGAAAGAAGGAAATATATATCATAGTAACTGTCAAGTATATTAAGGGGCATAATAAAGCTGAGATAGTGAATATTTTTCATTAAAAGAACAATTCCAGAATTAGGGGTAATGATCTCAAGCTGAAGGGTAGTAGATTCAGGAGCAATTTGCATAAGCTCTTCCTCACAGAAAGGGTAGTTCATGGATACACACCCTAAAACTACTTAGCCTAAACAAAAAGGGGGCACACTTAGGGCTTGTTTCCATTGAACCTCAATTGGGTTTCCGCGAGGTTGTAAAATGAAAAACCTGCTGCTGGAAGCCATTATGTTTATCGACAGTTCACGAGGGTGCGTTTTCCATTATTAACAGCTTTGGCTGCCGAAACAGAATTACACGTCCCATAGAAAATAATAGAAGCTGAAAAGCACAAATTTACACCAGGTTTCCATTGAAAGCACAAACAGGTAAAACACTGGGCTAGTTTCCATTGAGGTGGTAACGTTTGGAAACTGGTGATAAAAACAGTTTCCAAACTTTTCCACCTCAATGGAAACTAGTCCACTGTTGGAAGCTGTTGATAAGATCTCAGACATTACAGCATTAAGGTGTACAAGGGAAAAAATAAGCTTTTTGAGGCATATTTTCTATTGAGATATTGAAGTTTTCAAACAGTAGAAGTGTTTCACTTTATAACTGTATTGTTATTTGTAATATTTATTCCTGGCCTAGGACTAGTTGAAGTTATGTTTCTATTTAAATATCAATATGTATTTAGATATAAAAATACAATCAACACAATTTAGGGATATTAACTCCGCTATTCTAAATTGGGCATAGTAATATATAACAATACAATAGGTGTGAAGTGTGTTTCAAAAAGAGGTTAAAATTAATATCTTTATTGATAACCATAAAAATCTCTTAAGAAGAGAAAAAAGATTTAGGTGCAAACCCTTTGTACTGTCAGAGAAAGAGGGTCACATTCCTTCATTACCCTCCTGCCAAATCGCTAATCAGACATATACAAAGGAATGAAATTTCAGGAAAAAAATATTAAAAAGTTGCCAGGGGCTTATGCCATAAGTTATATATGTGAGGGGATACTCTGTTGTTTTAGTATTGATGATTGGCAAGTCTAGTTTATTGCTTCTAGATACTCTTGCTCCTAAAAGTCAATTATACAGAGAGAACCCTTTCAAATGGTCATTCTCGCTCTCAAGTGCTTAGCGTGTTATCAGGTGTTATACTTTATCTAATACACATGCATACAGTTTCATTACATAATCTCACGCAGTAGCGATTTGGCAGGAGGGTATGAAGGAATGTGATCCTCTTTCTCTGACAGAGATTTTTATGGTTATCAATAAAGATATTAATTTTAACCTCTTTTTGAAACACACTCCACACCTATTGTATTCTTATATATAAAGATATAATCAAGCATATATCTCCATATTTCTAACTAGGCAGCACTAATTAGTGCCTATACCATTACATTTAAAAATACATGAATACATTAGAGTTTGCACTTATCTCGCTTTTGTTTAAATAATCACAGATAACTATATAACATTGCTGCCAGTGGTAACTCTATTTAGTGGACCATGTACAGCCCTGACGAAGTGCCAGTTGTGGCACAAAATGCTTAGACTGTTGGTCCGCTTCTAGGACTTGCTGGCTCTAGTGACTGCTTTCTTGTTGGCGTTTATTTTAATGCACATCAAATAAGTAGTTTTTTTTCCTCTTTTGACGTCTGTGGACTTTCTCTTACATTGTTTACATTTTGGAGCTGAGGCTGCTCCTCCCCATTCCTGGTGATGTCATCTTTTAGCGTGTCTCCTGAAGATGCTCCGGAGCCATCACTGTGTTTGGACGGATTGTGAAGCATGGCTGCATCGGATGGCGTCTGAGGAGGTGAGCACGCTTACCACTAGTGAATAATTCTTAACCAAGAATCTATTAAACTTAGAAGACTACGGATAGTGAGTCATACTTGTCTATTGTGAGATACTTTTCACTTTGTGGTAACACTTTGAATTACGAGCCAAATGAAGCACAAATAATACGTATGGCTCAAACAATTTAAAAGCCAATTTTACTTTATATTGGTTAACATATACACACATTGCCAAATAATTGTACTTTTGGCATTTCGTTTGAATACTTTAAGCTTATTTAAACTGGAGGACTTGTATTATCTTGGTTGGCCATCAGATAACTTTACTAATACGTCTGGTCCGTTAAAAGCAGTATACATGTATTAACATACTAACTTATACTCATAGCAGCGATTAAGTAATACTGTAATATTATAAAATGTTCTGAAATTGATACTGTAAATGTTGTTTAAGCTTTCCAAAACACAGTTTAAATGATTATTTGTGCAACAAACAAAAAATAATATTGGCTTAAATTTTGTTGGATGATCAGTAAAAACAGCAGAGTGGTGTGGCCATTAAATAGGTCCTATGGAGAATACATATATTTCTGTCTGCAGTGACTATATTCCTGCTTTGCAGCTGGTACATCAGTTCAAGATAGGTGTAAAGAATTGAGTAGACACTGAGCCCTTTCTCTCACCCCCATCAAGCCCCCTATCACTGTGTCTTATCCTCTAGGGCTTAGATTCATAGACACTTTTGAGGTTGCTGAGGGGCCTTGTAAAAATGAGATCATGTCTGAAGTTTATTGTGCAATTGTGCATTGTGTTTCGTAAGTGAGAGATCCTGTCATCTATAGTTGTGTAAAGGACCCAAAGCATAATATTGATCAAACAAGAACCCTTAGCAACGTGGGAAATTAATGATTTTAACCCACACATTTTGGAAACACAATTTTAAAACAATTTATGTAAATGTTTGTAATTGTAAATTATTCACGTATGTTTTCTATAATAAAGAAGTCAGTGGAAAGAGGTGTGTACAGGATTTTTCACCTACCTCTCAGCCCAGCATTGGATGTGAAATACCTTGACAACATTTGCAGGGCTGAAATCAGCAAATTCTCTAAAGTTGCAAGATGTCTCCCCTAGAACGTAACAGAGTTTGCTGGAAAGGGAAACTAGGCTAGGGAGAGGAAAGTTAGCAGAGAGCAGGGGGCGCACTTTAAAAATTAAATAATGTGACCAATACAAATCAGATTACTCCAGGGCCGGATTGGGAATAAAAAGCAGCTGTGTAGGGGGCGGAGCCAGCCGTTGAGGTGAATGGCTGCACTTTGAGTGAGCTCCTGAGGCAGCCCCAGATTAAACAATTAAAAAGGTGTGTTAGGCACAAGGATCCCACTCCAGGTATGGATGAATACATCTGAAGGCTAATCCTCACCCTTGGGACCCTTTTTTTGCCTAAAAAAAGACGCGATCGCACTTCCGGTTCGGATCTGGCCCTGGCCGTTTACTACAGTCCCCGGCTTCAGTTTGGGCCTAACATAAAAATTGCTGAAAATCGGGGAAAAAAGGCCTGCATCAATTCCAGCACGACATCCAAGGTCACTACTGCTCCTCAAGATGCCCGAGGCTGTTTTTTCATGACTGAAACGTTGACTTTGCATCTAACTGAATCCAGGCTTTTCTAGGCCTACAATGTCCTAATCAAGTCTCAGCAGGATCAGCTCCCACTGTGATGTTTCATCAGAATAGGCAATCAATCTTACCAAGTAAGGCTGCAATGATGGTGAAACTGTATGTCAGCGCTGCGGAATCTGTTGGCGCTCTACAAATAACCGATAATAATAATAATAATAATTAATATACTTATTCATAGGAGATTTATCAGTGTGTGGTGCTGTACATCACCATGCTTATGAAGCCTGTTATACTTATTCTATCACTATAGATCACATAACTTGCAGCTTTTTATTATGCCCAACACCTGAAAGCTATTAGCAGCACTTATCCACTTCTATATGGGGTGATTTAATACTTCTCGGGCCTATATATCAAATCAATCCTTGCTGTTGGTTGTTTTGGCAGATTTATATTGATAATTGCAAAGCTGATCAATCCATGAATATTGTTTTATCTGCATATTTTCTTGCTTTAAATCACCGTGCTGCACACTACTGCAACTGAGCCTCAGCTATACAAGCAAATATACTCTCTACAGCCCAGACATGTCTCCAAAAAGACAAGCAAAGCAAGATAGAGTGCATAAAAGTCATCATAGCTTAACAGCTTCTGTGAACAGGTTTTTTAAACCGCTTGAAAATCCAGACTCATCACCAGGAGCCACGGATTATGCAGAAGATATACCACAACTCCAGGCCAGCATGGCCGCTAAAGCTCCTGAATCTATGTAAGTCACACAAGCATTCCTAGAAACTCTTCCGAAGACAGAAGAATACTACAGCATCCACAACAGAAAACGGGTGAGATCAATCCAATGTACTAGTTTTATATGATCTTTTCTTGACTTTCAGGTGACTTTAATCCCAATTTAATATAACTAGCTTTATGTTTAATAATATTGTTGCATTATGCCTTTTACTAAAAGTTTATTACTGTGCCTACACAGACTTCTGATCCACTATAATCTGGGGCTCCACTAGCCCCCTTCTAGGAACTCTATGTTACTTAAATGAACCATAATGCTAGGTTACAAATTCTCTATCTAATCATTACCCTTGCTAATACAAGCGGGGTTATCTGTTTGTTCACCATTTGTTCAAAAAGGTTATACTTATTGTTAACATGTTTATTGTTATTTTGTTGTATTATGCATTGTTATTCCTTGTAAAACTTCTTCACAGAGTACACAAAATGAACATCTCTTTTGATCATGACTTCTCTTTTGACATCTCTTATAGCTATTCTATAATATACTGACATAATGAATCGAAAGACTCCCGACCAACTGTTTACTTTACTCACAATCAATGCCAAAGGCTTAAATTCTCCTTTCAAAAGGTCCAAAGCGTTTCATGACCTACACCATAAATGGCAGCATACTGTTCCTGCAGGAAACCCATTTTAAACAAGGCAGCAAACCCAAATACTTCTCTTCACATTACCCAAATCATTTCCATAGCAGTAACACTAAGAAAAAAGTCAACGGAGTTAGTATACTTATACATAAATCGGTCCCATTTGAACTTCTACACAAAGACCAAGATGAGGATGGGAGATATTTGGGTTTACATGGGCTATTATATGGGAAACCAATAACTCTTGTAAACATCTATGCCCCAAACACAAATCAAGCCCCCTTTTTTCAGCGCACAACTAACTCCATACTTATGTACCTAAAGGGGCCACTGTTGTTGGCGGGGGACTTTAACTTTACATTGGACCCAAAGCTAGACAGTTCCAACCAAACTCTAAAACTCCTGGGCACTACTCTACACTCTGTTTGGAACAATCTATCACTACTCACCCTACATGACACATGGCGACACTTGCATCCACAGAAAAGGGATTACACGTTTTTTTCTAATCCAAAAAAATCCTATTCTAGACTTGATTACATCATGGCCGACAACTTGTCCCTATTAAACTTACGCCATTCTCGTATTATTCCTATTAGCTGGACAGACCACTCTGCTGTTAGCAGTTCCTTTTTCTGGCCCTCAATACCAGTACACCCATTTTTGTGGAGGCTTGATGAATTACTATTGTCAGACCCCATAGTATCATCATAGGTAGAGAAAGATCTCCAGGAATACTTTACCATCCATGCCCCTAGTGTATCTACCCCAATTATTACATGGGAAGCGCACAAATGTGTCCTCAGAGGGATATTAATTAAGCAGAAAGCCATCAAAAACAAACAAAATAGACAGAAATATCTCACTCTCTCACAAGAAATAAATAAATTAGACTACTCCCACAAAGGACACCCTACAGACTTAGATACCCTAAATAAGTTAAACGCGGATAGACTCCAACTTAATGACCTTCTAGATATTAAAGCTCAGAATACTGCTTTTCTTCTATGCCAAAAATACTTCATACAGGGGAACAAACCGTGCAAACTCCTAGATAGAGCCCTCAAAAGTAAACAATCCACTACTTATGTACAGTCCCTAAAGGTTAATGCATCCACGAAGACTTCAAGCTCTAAAACAATAGCTATAAACTTTATAATTTGCATCCTTCCCGCTCTATAGAGGAACATTCCCAAAAATGCAAAAAATACCTATACCAAATTCTGCAGGTCCACCCGGGAACATTCCCAGCTCTTAAGCCAGGCCATTACTCCTCAGGAGTTGGATTTGGCTCTCCATTCCCTTAAAAATGGTAAAAGCCCCGGGCCGGATGGCTTCAGCAATCTTTACTACAAAACTTATAAACAGACCCTCTCTCCCCACCTTTTAAACCTCTTTAATTCCATGGGCCCAAATCACACATTCCCATCAAGCATGCTGGAGGCTTTTATTACAGTTTTGCCCAAGCCGGGTAAAACAACAGATTCGCCATCAAATTTCAGACCTATATCACTACTGAATGTAGACCTCAAGATCTTTTCTAAGATCTTGGCTAATCGTCTGAATTTAGTACTTCCATATCTGATTCATAATGACCAAACAGGGTTTGTCCCGCAAAGAGAAGCCAAGGACAATACAGTTAAAGCTTTGCACCTACTTCACTACTCACACAGACAGAAAATTTCGACCCTTTTTATTTCCACAGACGCTGAAAATGCGTTTGACCGGCTAGACTGGACGTTTTTGACATGTATTCTCCACAAATTTGGCCTACCTGAAGAATTCATATCCAAAATTAGCGTTTTATACACTGTCCCCACAGCCAAAATCAAGGTCAATGGCCTCTTATCTGACCCCTTCCCAATTCAAAATGGCACCCGTCAAGGCTGCCCTCTTTCGTCATTTCTGTTTGTTCTCTCTATGGAAATTCTGGCGACTATTCTACGCACCTCAAGCTCAGTAGAGGGCATCAAAATTAAAACTTCAGAGTATAAATTGGCCCTATTTGCTGATGATCTTCTCATGATGCTCACAAACCCTGTGAGCTCACTCGCAGCTGCCCACTCAATTCTCAAGGTCTATGGAGACGTCAAATTTTTCTGTTAATTACGAGAAATCAGTCATCCTCCCAGTTTGTGTTACTCAGACAGACTTAACGACCCTCCAAAGTATCGCCCCATTTACATTCAATTCCCAATCATTCAAATACTTAGGCATATATCTATCCCCCATTCTGGAAGAGTTGATCAGACTCAATTATGATACTCTAACATCACACATACTTTCAAACACTGAGAACTGGTCCCCTAAATCTATATCTTGGTTGGGTAGAATAGGAGCAGCTAAAATGACACTACTCCCTAAGATGTTATACATTTTACAGACAGTACCCATTCCTCTCCCAAAATCCATGATTCCAAAACTCCAATCAATCATCAATGCCTACATTTGGAAAACTAAGCCACCAAGGATAGCTAAGTCAACCCTATACAGAAACCCTATACAGGGAGGCCTAGGGGTCCCTAATATACGCGAATATAGAAATACTATTTTCCTTTCCAGAATTATAGATTGGTGCTCGTTTGAAGAGCATCATCACAAACAATGGGTCAAACTAGAACATGAACTCTCCGGTTGCACCCAGCTGGGATCCTTGTGCTGGACTGATATAAACAGATCCAAAACCAAGTATCTTAATAACCCAATCATATATGAGACTCTTAACACTTGGATAGAGATAGTTAAACTGCACCCTAACCTGTCCACAATTCCCTCCCCTTTGACGCTCATATTACAGAATGATAGCTTTATACCAGGACTCACCTTTACTCCCACAGGTGTTAAGGACATTCACCTGTTATTACCGGCCTATACACTGACAGAAGGTGGTGACTTATTACCTAGACACTCTATAGAACTTTTAGGTGACGGGTTTTTTAATATGTGGTTCCGGTACCACCAACTCAACCACTACTTCCAGTCATCACACAAAATCCATTTAACTAGTCAAAGATTTTATGTAGTTTGACCTCTCCCAACTCCCACACTATATCCCGTACGTATAAACTTCTTACAACACCAATTGAGACCGATTTACCATCATTTACCAAGGCTTGGGACAGAGATTTACCATTTTTAATTCCAAATTCAGATTGGCATTCCATTTTCTTAGCTGTAAAAAAGTCTTCACACTCGGCTAAACTTATAGAAACTAACACAAAACTACTAACCAGGTGGTACCTCACGCCACAGAGACTTAAACACCTTTTCCCTGGCTCCTCCAATTGTTGCTGGAGACCATGTAGAGAAGAAGGTACGCTATTCCATATTTTGTGGGCTTGTCCCAAAATTCAAACATTTTGGACATCTATTATACCATATATTCAGAACACCATTGGCACTTCGATGCCACACGACCCAATTACATACCTGTTCCACAAATACCCTAAACTCAATTCACTATTACACTATAGATTATTGAAAATAATGATTAATAGTGCACATCAATTAATTCCACGAATGTGGAAAAAGGATTCAGTTCCTACATTAGCGATGTGGCTACAAGAGGTACAGCTCAACCTTAAACTAGAAAGATATCATTATCTTTTATTGAACAAACTAGATACTCATGCAGAAATAGTGTTTCTATGGGACTCCAGGCCCACTTAAGAGCTATGTCATGACTCCTTTATATACTCTGGCCTACTATATATAGACTATTCAAGACAATGTCCACTACCTGTATAAGGTGACAATAGGCCTCGCAAGATATCATAGATCCTCACACTTTAGACTTGGACGTAATTACTACTAAGCGCCACAAGGCATAGGCAAAAATTGTGCTTGCTTTGATGAAGACACATGCTAACTAATATACTTTGACCAGGAATTAACAAATATACATGGTGATTACAACTGTTTATTGTTTATTGTTACTAGTTTATTATGTTATAAAAGGAAAGAAAGATTGTAAAAATGTATGGCCCACAATGATGGAACTTTACTTGCTCCCCCTTCAAAAGATCCATATAGTTAGCTCCCTATTGAACTTTCCATTGACTCACTTATTTGAGCTTTATATGGACTCTACTTCTCTAATGGGGACTACGTCTGTATCTTTCATCTTGCAATTGTTTATCACACTTTTTTTTCTACATATGTATGTCTCAAACAGAAATAAACAATTTTTCTTTAAAAAAGCAGCTGTGTAAAAATTGGACGACCAGCCCTATTTTCCTTTATGTTCTTGAAATGCATACGCACCATTTTTCTCAAGGGGATTACTGAGATACTCCTTCCCCAATTTTTTTTTTTCAGAATAAAATTATATCAGTTTGTAAGATAAAAAAAATGGCTAAATGTTCTTATTTAGACACCTAACCCAATTTCATCCATGACTCCCTTTTAGGGTGTGAAAATGGTTATCCATAGTGTGATCTGGAGAAGACACTCAAAACAGTGTGTCACTCTGTCTTACAGTGTGAATTGACTAGACCCTAGAACCCATTCAAAGGAGAACTACTAAAATGGTATATAGTCTAGTAGATAAAACTTACAAACAAATATCTTGTGACCTTAATACTTTTAGGTCAGAGGACAAAAGAGGGGCAATACAATTGCATTGTTTCACCAGTAGCACCACCACCCTAAATTGTAGCTAGCCAGCTCTGGCCCACCGGGAAATCTCCCAGTATCCTGATAGGCCAATCCAGTCTTGGATTACTCTGTTTTCAGTGTATAGTATTTACTATAACCTCTATTTGTGCATGCATGTGTTTTCCTATAAAGGTGATAAGTGTTTTGTGTTTTTAAACCATCCCACCACCTTTGAGTTTGCGATATGAAACAGTGAAATCTATAACAATAAATAAAGTAATAAATGATACATTTTATTAAAAACGCCCCTGTTCATCCCACTAGCATAGACTAGCAACAATAATTAAAACAACATTTGTTTAATCTTCAGTGTACTTTCATTATGATTTTTCAAAAAATGTTTTTTTCAGAACAATTGTGTTAAAACTGTAAATGTGATTTAACATTACCATTTTGACACTAGCACAAACAGTCACTGTTTATTGACTGATCAGCAAAACAAGACTAAAACATTGAGCTAGGTCACTGATTATTGACTGATCAGTAAAACAAAAGTAAACAACTGAGCTCACATGCCTCTAATACGATTGGTGATGCTCATTTCAATAAACAGTTTTTTACTTTGATCATCAACATGCAAGATGTTATGTGAAAGGTCAGGAATTGCTGGAAGGTACAACCGAAGATTTTTTTTCACTGCTTAGACTGCTGACAGTTTATAGCATAAAAAAAAAAAAACAAAGAATTGAAGTGGTATATAAATATATTTGGAATGCACACTCGGTATGCAATAAGCTTACATCTATTCACGACCTATTTATTTCACGTTCACTTAACCTGTTAGCCCTCACTGAAACGTGGCTTTCCTCCTCTAACACAACTGCTGTAGCCTCTCTGTCCTATAGCGGCCTGCATTTCAGTCACACTCCCAGGCCTGGAGACAAACAAGGAGGAGGAGGAGGAATTCTCTTGTCTCCACACAGTACCTTTCATGGCATTCCTTCACCCCCCTCTCTTTGCTTCTCATCTTTTGAAGTTCACGCCATCCGTCTCTTCTCCCCTATAGCTCTTCGTGTTGTAGTTATCTATCGGCCCCCTGGCCCAGCATCACAATTTCTGGACAATTTTGAAGTCTGGCTTCCACATTTTCTCTCTTCTAATGTCCCTTCTCTCATCTTAGGGGACTTCAACATACCCCTTGATAATCCTAACATGCCTGCTGCCTCTAAACTTCTATCCATTACCACCTCTTTAGGCCTGTCCCAATGGAAAACATCTCCAACACACTGTGAAGGCAACTCCAAAAACCTGGTCTTCACAAATCTCTGTGCTGTTTCCAACTCCCTTAACCTCCCCTTTCCTCTCTCTGACCACCATCTACTAACTTTCTCTCTTACTCTACCTGCTACATCTTTGCAAGCCCCCAAAAAACTGCTACCTTACAGGAATTTAAATGACTTGGATCTCACAGACTTTTCCACTCAACTGAGTCCTCTGCTCTCTTGTCCATACCTCGTGAATCTACAGTATAATTCGGCAATAAAATCAACACTTGACAAAACTGCACCCTCCACTCTTTGACGTACATCAATTACACGACGGCAACTGTGGCACACTAAACAGACCAGAAATATTCAGCGATGCTCACGGGCTGCTGAATGGCAGTGGAGGAAATCACTCACCTGTGCTGATTTCCAGCATTATAAATTCACCCTTAAGTCCTACAACTCTGCGCTCAGCCTGGCCAAACAAGTCTATTTCTCCTCCCTTGTGTCATCTCACGCATCCAGCCCCAGAAAGCTGTTCTCAACCTTTAACTCCTTTCTACGTCCGCCCGCCCGCCCACAACCAACCTCACTGCTCAAATTATTGCTGATCACTTCAAAAATAAAATTGACACCATTAGAAAAGAGATCTGCACCTCACACCCCTTAAACCCAGCAATCCTACCCACCCCTTCTATTAACAAAAATCTATGCTACTTCCCTCCTGTAACAGAGGAAGAAGTCTCTGCACTCCTATCCTTGGCTTATCTCACAACCTGCCCACTTGACCCTATTCTTTCATGACTTATTCCCTCTCTCTCTGCTTCACTAACCCCTACCCTAACTCATCTCTTTAACCAATCTCTCACCGCTGGCACATTTCCTGACACATTCAAACATGCATTAATCATACCAATCCTTGACCCCTCCACCCCTTCTAACTATCGACCAGTTTCCTTACTTCCCTTTGCTTCAAAATTATTGGAACGACTAGTCTATAATCGGCTAACTCAATTTCTCACAACTAACTCCTTACTTGATCCACTACAATCTGGTTTCCGCCCTAAACACTCAACAGAAACCGCTCTTGCTAAAGTAACAAATGACCTGTTATCAGCTAAAGCAAAAGGCCATTACTCCTTACTAAATCTTCTTGACCTGTCCGCAGCTTTTGACACAGTTGACCATCTTCTCCTCCTAAAAATACTACATTCATTTGGCATCCGAGACACTGCCCTCTCCTGGTTTGCATCATATCTGTCAAACCACTAATTTTCAGTTTCCTTTAACAACATATCTTGTGATCCTATGCCTCTGTCACTTGGAGTACCGCAAGGCTCTGTCTTGGGCCCCTTGCTTTTCTCTCGCTATACATCCTGCCATGGAAAACTTATAGCCTCCTTTGGATTCCAGTACACTTGTATGCTGATGATACCCAAATCTATCTTTCCTCTCCCGATATCTCTCCCTCTTTACTCAACCAGATTTCTGACTGCATCTCTACAATTTCCTCTTGGATGTCTTCACACTACCTCCAACTCAATCTGTCCAAAACTGAGCTGCTTCTTATCCCCCCCTCTTCGAGACATCCAACACCTGACATTTCTCTGATGGTTCGAGACTCTATTCTCAACGCCTCACCCCAGGTCTACTGTCTTGGGGTCACACTAGACTCAGAACTCACATTCAGCCCACATATACAAGCTCTTACCAAATCCTGCCGTTCTCACCTATGCAACATTTCCAGAATTCATCCTTTCCTTACTCAAAAAACTACAAAAATACTTATTCATTTCCTCATTTTGTCACGCATTGATTATTGCAATCTACTCCTAAATGGCCTTCCAAAACACCGCCTCTCCTCCCTCCAATCTATTATGAATGCTTCTGCTAGACTCATCCACCTAAGTTGCCGATCTACATCAGCTGCTTCGCTCTGCCAGTCTCTACATTGGCTCCCCATACGCTCCAAAGTATTAACCCTAACTTACAAAGCACTCAACAGGCTAACTCCCAACTATATTTCCTATCTCATTGTGAAATATTCCCCATCCTGTCCTCTTCGATCAACCTCTGACCTACGTCTCTACACTCCTGTTATCTCTACGTCCCACTCCCGCCTCCAATACTTTGCACGTGCTGCTCCTGTCCTCTGGAACTCTCTACCCCGCTTCATAAGACTGTCTCCAACCTTATATAGCTTCAGATGCTCCTTGAAAACTCACCTATTCAGAGAGGTGTACCATCCCTCATCCAAACCAAACTAATACATGTACATGAACTGCCTGACTCACTGCTGCAAATACAACCGATATAACAAGCTACCCCAACCTTATGTCTCTGCACCCTTAACCTATAGACTGTGAGCTCTCCGGAGGAGGGCCCTCTTCCTCCTGTACTAGATTTGTTTAGTTTTGTTATGTTTTGTATTTTAGCACAAATCTTTGTCATTGTATACCCCTATCATTGTACCCAGTGCTACAGAATTTACGGAATTTGGCGGCGCTTTACAAATAAATGATAATAATATAATAATATATATATATATATATATATATATATATATATATATATATATATATATAGTATTAACACACACAAATTGATCAATCTATTTAAAAGGGGTTGGATCCAGCAAAAATTCACTAATAGAAGTCCTTATTATAAAATCTGTGAGACTGAAGTCTGATAAGTCTGATTGCAATGGATGCAGGTAGAGCAAATGATTACAGCGTTAAACCTCCATAGCTCAGGAAGCAGTTTTCAATATATCTTATTATTTTTTTATATACCACCGGTGGTTATGTACAATTAAATTACACTTTTTAACTATACTATTTATAATTGACCTGTTAAATGTATTATTTTAGACCATTTATATTATTATATGATCGGAACAGCCAATAGAATGCAAGCTCAATCTGATTGGCTGATTGGATCAGCCAATAGGATTGAACTTGATTCTGATTGGCTGATTCCATCAGCCAATCAGAATATTCCTACCTTAATTCCGATTGGCTGATAGAATCCTATCAGCCAATCGGAATTCGAGGGACGCCATCTTGGATGACGTCCCTTAAAGGAACCGTCATTCGTCGGGAGACGCCGGAAGAAGAGGATGGATCCGCGTCGGCTGCTTCAAGATGGACCCGCTCCGCACCGGATGGAAGAAGATCGAAGATGCCGCTTGGAGAAGATGTTTGCCGGTCCGGATGTCCTCTTCTTGCCGGATAGGAGGAAGACTTTGGAGCCTCTTCTGGACCTCTTCAGCACCGGATGCCAGGACGGATCGGTGATACCTGGATGGTGAAGACAAGGTAGGAAGATCTTCAGGGGCTTAGTGTTAGGTTTATTTAAGGGGGGTTTGGGTTAGATTAGGGGTATGTGGGTGGTGGGTTGTAATGTTGGGGGGGGTATTGTATGTTTTTTTTACAGGCAAAAGAGCTGATTTTCTTGGGGTATGCCCCGCAAAGGGCCCTGTTCAGGGCTGGTAAGGTAAAAGAGCTTTTAACTCAATTAATTTAGAATAGGGTAGGGCATTTTTTTATTTTGGGGGTCTTTGTTATTTTATTAGGGGGCTTAGAGTAGGTGTAATTAGTTTAAAATTGTTGTAATATTTTTTTATGTTTGTAAATATTTTTTTATTTTTTGTAACTTAGTTCTTTTTTATTTTTTGTACTTTAGTTAGTTTATGTAATTGTAGTTATTTGTAGCATTTGTATTTAATTTATTTATTGATAGTGTAGTGTTAGGCTAATTGTAGGTAATTGTAGGTAGTTTATTTAATTGATTTATTGATAGGGTAGTGTTAGGTTTAATTATAACTTAGGTTAGGATTTATTTTACAGGTAAATTTGTTATTATTTTAACTAGGTAACTATTAAATAGTTCTTAACTATTTAATAGCTATTGTACCTGGTTAAAATAATTACAAAGTTGCCTGTAAAATAAATATTAATCCTAAAATAGCTATAATATAATTATAATTTATATTGTAGCTATATTAGGATTTATTTTACAGGTAAGTATTTAGCTTTAAATAGGAATAATTTATTTAATAAGAGTTAATTTATTTTGTTAGATTTAAATTATATTTAAGTTAGGGGGGTGTTAGTGTTAGGGTTAGACTTAGCTTTAGGGGTTAATACATTTATTAGAATAGCGGTGAGCTCCGGTCGTCAGATTAGGGGTTAATAATTGAAGTTAGGTGTCGGCGATGTTAGGGAGGGCAGATTAGGGGTTAATACTATTTATGATAGGGTTAGTGAGGCGGATTAGGGGTTAATTACTTTATTATAGTAGCGCTCAGGTCCGCTCGGCAGATTAGGGGTTAATAAGTGTAGGCAGGTGTCGGCGACGTTGAGGGGGGCAGATTAGGGGTTAATAAATATAATATAGGGGTCGGCGGTGTTAGGGGCAGCAGATTAGGGTACATAAGGATAACGTAGGTGGCGGCGCTTTGCGGTCGGCAGATTAGGGGTTAATTATTGTAAGTAGCTGGCGGCGACGTTGTGGGGGGCAGGTTAGGGGTTAATAAATGTAATACAGGGGTCGGCGGTGTTAGGGGCAGCAGATTAGGGGTACATAAGTATAACGTAGGTGGCGGTCGGCAGATTAGGGGTTAAAAAATTTTAATCGAGTGGCTGCGATGTGGGGGGACCTCGGTTTAGGGGTACATAGGTAGTTTATGGGTGTTAGTGTACTTTAGGGTACAGTAGTTAAGAGGTTTATGAACCGGCGTTAGCCCAGAAAGCTCTTAACTCCTGCTATTTTCCTGCGGCTGGAGTTTTGTCGTTAGATGTCTAACGCTCACTTCAGCCACGACTCTAAATACCAGCGTTAGAAAGATCCCATTGAAAAGATAGGATACGCAATTGACGTAAGGGGATCTGCGGTATGGAAAAGTCGCGGCTGAAAAGTGAGCGTTAGACCCTATTTTGAGTGACTCCAAATACCGGCGGTAGCCTAAAACCAGCGTTAGGAGCCTCTAACGCTGGTTTTCACGGCTACCGCCGAACTCTAAATCTAGGCCTTATTTTGTTGGAAAAAAAATGCTTTGTTTTGCAGGCCGGGGACACATCTATTTAAACACCTCTTTAATGTAGTTTATTGTACTTGATATTGTGCCTAAATAGAAACAGATACAAATGAGCGCCTATACATATCAGCCAATCATTGTGCAGCATGTAGGAGTGTATTTCACAGAATTGCTCTCCAGCCTTTCTAGGGGAAGTGGAGTTAAATTACAGTTAAAACAGGCAAAATAAATAAATGTACATTGCAATGCTTTTCTACAGGCTCAGTCACAGACTGTTGGTTCTACATTTTCATCACTGCTTGCCAAATTCTCATTTCAGTAAAACCAGGTACTTACGTTACAGACTTAGTTAAGGTTCGCACTGCTATTGCCTTTTTGGTAGGTGAATATCAATGTTGGGCTCATAACCTTATTCAAAGAAACAGTGAGATACATAAAAACTTTTATTAATGCTATGAACAATCTGTATGATTATCCATGTGTATCCAATGTGTATCTTCTACCAAATCAGTAATAATAGCCCTTTATCAAGCAGGATGTCCTGTAGGGGATTACATCTGTGATTGTCGTTGCATTTCCAGGGATACTAATTGAAATGCCCCTGCCCGTTTGTCTGGGCCTTTCTAAACAGCTGAAAGAAGAAGGCCCACATGATGATTTAGATGATTTAGATTTTAGTATGATTACTTTCAGATTGGCAGATGACTACTTGAAAGATATATAGAGAAAATGGCCTCCCAAGTCTCTGGTTCATCTCAAGTGTTTCCAGATAATGCTTATTCTTCTGTTGCTTAATCTTTACTTCAGGAGGAACCTATGCAGATTGGAGCTATCAAGCACCTATTTCTACTTCTGAACACACTAAACGTAGAAACTTAGGCCTCGCTTCCATTGAGTCGTTAAAAATGGAGCCGTAAGCTACCGAAGTGGACGACAGCTAAAAGTAATTTACGGCTCCATTTTAGTACCAGGTTTCCATTGAAAAGATTAGCGTGTTGCGCGCAGTCGCTCTTTTCGGCCGTACGTAAGTTTGCGTTGCCAACCGATGTCGGATTTGTCGAAAAGCGCGCCATAACAAGTGCATTGCCATGGTAACCCGACCTCTGTCTATAAGAATAACGGTTTGCGCATGTGCTCTTTACCTGTGATCGCCTCTAGAGAGAAAGACACGGGAGCTAGTTGCGTTGGTAGGAGTTTTGGGTTTTTGAGAGTTATTTGAGAGTTTGATATTTATTTTCATATATTCTTATTGTAGGCCTCATATAATATTAGGAACACACACACACATCCATACATTAGTTAATTAACACACATTAGTTTATACACACAAATACACACACACACACATACATACACACTTTTATTTGATACAAACACATTCACATTTTTTTTTTATTTCATTAACCCCCATATCCCCATCTTCCTTTATTACTCCTTTCATTAATCCCCTTATTCCACTTCCCATCCCCCCTTTGACTACCCTTCCCTTCCTCACTATATAACTTTTTTTTTTTTATATACATTTTGCCCATCCTATTTTTTTTTTTTTACATCCCATATTTTTTGTTTCATTTGACTATATAGCCCACCCCTTTCTTCATTTGGATCCCTTATTATTTTTCTATAATTTTGTTCTAATCCTCCTTAGTTTTTCCTTTTTCATTTACATCCCTTTGTTTATTTTCACCCCCACATTTTATTTTTATTTTGAGGGATATAGAATAGAGATAGTTAGGGTCTAGATAGGTTAGGTAGTTAGTTTTGGGGCTATTTAATTTAGGGTTTAGTTAGGTGAATTAGTGTAGTTAGGTAAGCTAGGGACTTTAGTGTTAGGTTAGAGTTAGGGAGGAAGGAGAAAGGGATGGATAGGCCTAGTGGAGTTGGGAAGGGGGTGGCTAGGGGGAGGGCAGTGGAGAGGGTGGATAGAGGGAGGGGGAGGGGGGAAGTAGGGAGTAGTATGGGCAGGAATAGGGGCAGAGGTTTGGGTGGAGGATTTGTCCTTCCTCAAACCCTGGCAGAGGAGGGAAGGAGAGAGGGTGGAAGAGGAGTGGAGGTGGGAGGAGTGAGGAGGAGTCAGCCTCAGCTAGGCACAAAAAGAAAAGGGAAAGTGGGGCAGACTGTGGCAAGTGGGGGTGGGGCTGGTGGTAGCCTGTCACAGCCTGCAGGGACAGAGGAGGTAGAGAGGGCTGGTCCCCAGTCACAGGAGGGAGAGTCTGTGGCTGCTGGCCCTTCAGGTGTGAAGGGCAGGCTAAGAGAGGAGAGGTACTCTGAGGAGGAGAAGGAGGCTCTTGTTGAGGCCTACTTGGAGAGGGCAGCTCAGCTGGAGAACCCTAACCTGAGGCCGGCTGTCCGGAATAAGCTGTGGGAGGAGATTCGAGTGGCAGTCAGCTGCTTAGGACGTAATCGTTCTACTGCCAGCATTAAACACCGCTATCATGACTGCAGGAGGGAAACCAAAGCTAAGCTGGCACAGCAGGCCAAATATGCACGTGGGACAGGTGGTGGTCCTAGCAAGAGAATACACCTAAGGTCATGGGAGGAGATGCTGTCCAATGTCATCTCGGATGAATCTGTTCACGGATGTAAGGGGACAATGGACACCTCTGTGCCACCTGAAGAGGTGTATGAAGGTGAATATTCAATATTAAATATAACCATATATGTGATGTATATATGTTGTATATCATAAATACCCATCTGTGTTTAGCTATGAATCTAAATTTACATAGTTGTATTTAATATGTTCAGCAAGCACTCTGTATTGTATATCTGCTCCGACAAGCAAGAATATTGATAATATAATATCCAAGAATATTAAGCATTTCATATAAATCATGTGTCATTGTCCTTAAAGGGACACTGTACCCAAATTTATTATTTTGTGAATCAGATGCAGCATGCAATTTTAAGCAACTTTCTAATTTACTACTATAATCAATTTCTCTTTGTTCTCTTGCTATCTTTATATGAAAAAGAAGGCATCTAAGCTTTTTTCTAAGTTCAGAACTCTGGACAGCAGTTTTTGATTGGTGGATGCATTTATCCACCAATCAGCAAGGACAACCTAGGTTGTTCACCAAAAATGGGCCACCATCTAAACTTACATTCTTGCATTTCAAAAAAAGATACCAAGAGAATAAAGAACATTTGAAAATAGGAGTAAATCCGAAAGTTGATTAAAATTGCATGCTCTATCTGAAGCACAAAAGAAAATATTTGGGTACAGTGTCCCTTTAACAATGTTCCTTTAAGACACAGTCTATAAAGATTCCTCAGTTATGGTCATATATGCTTGGATTTTATCCCAAACACACTATATGTGTGTGTGTGTGTGTGTATGTGTGTGTGTGTATGTGTGTGTGTGTATGTGTGTGTGTGTGTGTGTATGTGTGTGTGTGTGTGTGTGTGTATGTGTGTGTGTGTGTGTGTATGTGTGTGTGTGTATGTGTGTGTGTGTGTGTGTGTGTATGTGTGTGTGTGTGTGTATGTGTGTGTATGTGTGTGTGTGTGTGTGTATGTGTGTGTGTGTGTGTGTGTGTGTGTATGTGTGTGTGTACATATATACACATAAATATGGAATATAATAGTCTGTATTGTTATGCTACAAAGTAATATATTCTATTAGATAGATAATGTAAACATACCGTATATTTATTTGTAGGTTACGAACAGGAGGAGTATGAAGCTGCACCAACACCACAGCAGGATGTTCCTACAGTCACTGAGGAGGATGAGGATATCTATGGTGACACTACCTCCTATATCAGCCTCTTAGAAGATGATATGCAGCAGCCTAGGGCATATGAGGTGGAGGATGTATCATGCCCTTCTCCATCTACCTCAGAGACAACATTTCATGTTTTGGGTTCTGAACCCCAGCAGACTCATCCTCCTCAACAATGGCAGTTCATGCATACTTCGCAGCAACAAATGGCACAGCCCCGACAGCTGCACCCACCGCAGCAGATGATGCACCCCCCACAACATCCTCAGCAGCAGATGATGCACACCCCACAACATCCTCCTCAGCAGCAGATGATGCACACCCCACAACATCCTCCTCAGCAGCAGATGATGCACCCACCACGACATCATTATCCTCAGCAGCAGATGATGCACCCACCACGACATCATTATCCTCAGCAGCAGATGATGCACCCACCACAGCAGCATACAGATCTGCATCATCTGTACTATATGCCTCCCACTTCTATGGCACAACAGGAATCCACACCACCACCCACTGCACCCACCAATGTATTGCCAACAGTGCCATCACAGACAACCTCACAGTCACCAATACGGAGAGACAGCCCTGGAACCAGCTAATTATTAGTTCCTGAGACACCAACTGTACAACAGGGTCTGGCACAGTCCCAGCAGGATGATCTACTGAGGCTCATACATAGAGAGCTTAGGCTGTCCAGGCTCCAGCAGCAGCAGGATTTGAGAAGGATACAGAGCCAAATGGACATCCATAATGCCTCACTCGTCCGCCTGGCAGAGGCAGTGGAGAGGCTTGCGGATAGGCCCCAAACTCCATCCTCCCTTGCATCCTCTGTCATCTCCCTGCAGGACCCTGAATCCCGGTTATTAGCCTAACATTCAGCTGGTGGGCGTCGCACAAGACGCCACACTGCCCCCCTAAGTACCTCTCCTCCAAAGTCAAAATCCCGCCGCAAGAATTAATTAATATTCTTTTTTTTCCACCCAAGATATATCATATCTAATTTTTGCACTAAAGCACTTTTTTAAGTGCGATTTTCATCTCATAAATATGCATCCATTTTTCTAATCCAAATTTGAACATATATCTTAATATTATTCTAATAGCTGTTTATCTGCTAAAAATGAACAGCTTTATTCATTTTTATTTCACATGATGTCAATTAATATGCAGGTGTACATTGTTGATAAATTTATGTGTCCTTTTATTGAGGATATTATGCCGTTTAAGAATACTTGGGGATACGTGTCTGAAATTTATACAGTATATGCTCTCTAACATTAGTCAACATGACATGTGTAAATGTTATGATTTATATTCCACAAGCATATGTTGTTTGCTCCTTCAGATGAAGCTAATAAGGGTTATACAGTTATAGAAGAGTTGAAAAGTAAATACTCCTTCCTGTTGATATGGCCAAATACCTTGCATTCATTCTTATAGTCCTATGTGGAATGTAATATCTGAAATATATACCTATCATGACTAATACCTATCATGACTAATGCACTCCTTTTTGTCAAGATTATTATTCAATATTTAGAATAATTAGATAAATGTATCTTTATGATATTTAATCACTGATGTATACACAACATATATGTGATTGCCATGATATAGAGGTGATTAATACATTTTAATTGACATCATATGAACAGACACAGACTCTCCCTGGGACCAATGCACAATGCACTTTTAAAATGTTTCAATAACTCCATGTTAAAGACAATACTTCATATCTCTTGAAGTATGTAATATTAAGCACTTATGTATTTTGGTTAATAGTCTAAATATTGCAAATGTATTATCTGCTTTAGCAGACATGACATTACATATATTTTATAAATATTAGTACTATGACACATAACTTTAATGTGTCATCGTTTTGTATTGAATAAATATGATTTTCACATTGAAAATTACATTTGAATGAGGGTAAATCTGTAATAATAAAACTCATCTTCATGATAAACAACTTATTTCCTTTGAATTATTTTTCTATATGTATTGAGATTATATATAGCATCCCTGGGCAAAGGTTTCATTTTGAATAGGTAGATATTTTATTTATTTTTATAATATTTTACCAGGAAAGATACATTGAGATTTCTATAGTTTTCAAGTATGTCCTGGGTCCACAAAACATTGCATTGATACAATGGGTACAATAAAATAAAAAACAATAATAATACACAATATATGCACAAAAATTTAACATAGAACCGGTAGGAAATATATAATCAACAATGACAGGTGCATTCTGTTTTGAGATATGTAGAGAGGGATCTCTTAAAGGATATTAGGCATGGGGAAGGTTTAAAAGTGTGCGGGAGGTCGTTCCATAATTGTGGTGCTTGCATATATTTTTATATGCACATACATATTGAAATTTCTATGACAACATGGGTGCAAATATTCCTATACATAGGACCAATAAATGTAGCATATATAATGTTATTTGTACATTGAAACACTCATAATTTTTTTGTGATTTGCAATTTCAATGAGAAACAGGCTTCAAAAAGCTCTTTTTTCCTCCTTTACACCTAGTTGAGCTGGGGGTAATATTTCTCAATGTATCGACAGCCTCCGACAGTGTATTAACGGTTAGCGCTTTCAATGGAAACCTGGTATAATTTATCGATTAACGGCTTCTATTACTTTCTATGGGACGCGAAAATCTTTTCGGCAGCCGAAGTCCGGCAGCCGATATTGAGGTATAACGCGCCATTGGAAACAGTCGTTAAACGCTATTGCTTTCGACAGCATATTTAACGGTTTGCGAGTGCACGCAAACTGAATTACGACTCAATGGAAGCAAGGCCTTAAACTTGTGCTTCTATTGTAGCAAGAGTGGCCACTTTCTTCACATTGTCCTGTGAGGCCTAGGAAGACTCCTAAATAAGGTAATCAAGTTTCAGCGCTCTGTGTTCATGAATACCTCATCTGTTCCTGTAGAATCCTACTTATCTGTCCCCCTTTTGTTACAGTGATCAATATAGAGGATCAGAATTGATGCAATTATTTATTCTGGTGTCAGTGGATGTTTTATTGATTCTACCAAAAGTATTGGAATTCCTCTGTAAGCAAAATCCTCCCTTATACAGTTATTTGTTGCCAATGGTAATCCTGTGGTCCTGTTTCCCAAGAGACTTTACAATTTGTCCCTGGGTTCTGGTCATATTGAGACTTTACAATTTGATGTGGTGCCTTCTCCTCTATTTGTATTAATTCTGGGATTTCCCTGGTTGAAACTGCATAATCCTATAGTAAATTCGGACAGTGGTAGCATAACCTTAGCCTCAGTCAACTGAAAGATTTCTTGTTTATCCCAATCTATTATGATTTTGGAAGTTTGTCAAGAAAATACTTTATTAATTCCTGAACCTTACAGGAACTTTTTCTATGTATTTAAATCAAAGGAGCATATCAGATCTCTCCTAAACACCCGTATGACTGCCCAATTGATTTCGTTCCTGGTGCTCCTATTCCATTTGGAAGAAATTTCCCTTTGTCCGAGACTGAATTACTTAATTTGGCAAAAGGGTTTATTAGGCCTTCCACTTCTCCAGTTGGTGTTGGTATATTTGCTGTAGAGAGATCCGACGGAGGCCTTGTGTGGACTATAGAGCTTTTAACAATATCACTATTCACAATAGATAGTCTTTGTCACTTATTCCCAAGATGCTGGATAGAATTTAGGGGGCTCGAGTGTTCACAAAGATTAATTTGAGAAGGGCCTATAATTTGATGCACATAAGACAAGGTGATAAATTGAAGACTGTCTTTTGCATTCATTAAAGACATTTTGAGTATTTAGTTATGCCCTTGTGATTGTGCAATGCTCCTGCTACTTTCGAACATTTGTTGAATGATATCTTTAGAGATTTGTTGGATACATTTATATACTTGGATCACATTCTGATTTTTTTCTCTCTCTCAAAATGTTCATATTGCTCATGTCCAGTCAGTACTTTTAAGACAAAGGAGAAATGGCCAATTTGCTAAACTGGAGAAATGTCAATTTTCCATTTCTACAGTTGAATTCTTGTGACATATTGTGTGTCCTGGTAGTATTGAAATGTTTCCTAAGAAGTTGTCTGCAATTTTGAAATTGCCAGTTCCTACTAATAAGAAAGTGGTACAGTGTTTTATTGAATTTGCAAACTTCTAGAGATGTTTCATTAGAAAAACCCCAGAGCATGTAAGCCTACGATCCCAGCTGTTTGTAGTTCACATTCATAAGAGCAGACTACAACAGTGAAGCTCTCAGCAGGGCCCTGTACCCACTTGACCCCTGTAAATGTTATTTTGTATACAACCTATATTCATAGCGTTGCAGAATCTGTTGGCAATCTACAAATACCTGATAATAATAATAAAAGTTTGTGTGGCAATTAACCGTTTGACTCACAGGGGGATATTTATCAAGCTGTCAACCTGAAATACACTGGAATTCCACAGCGTAATTGTGGCGAGCTTTTTCCGACCTAGTTATCAAAGCCTACAGACCGGCAAAGTTGAAATCTGTGATGCTGCCAGATATCCCATTGATTTCTATGGTAGAAAACCAGTTACGTTTACCCCTAACACCCTAACATAAGCCCCGAGTCTAAACACCGCTAATCTGCCACCCCCAACATCGCCGCCACCTACATAATGTTATTAACCCCTATCCCGCTGCACCCAGACCCCACCGCAAATAAATAAAAGTATTAACCCCTAAACCCCTGGCCTCCCACCTCACTACCACTAACTAAACCTATTAACCCCTAAACTGCCAGCCCCCCACATCGCCATAAACTAAATTAAGCTATTAACCCCTTAACCTAACAACCCTTTACATTAAAATTACAACATCCCTATCTTATAATACATTTAAACTTACCTTTAGAATTAAAATAAACTATATTAAACTATTAATTAACCTACCCTAACTATTATACTAAAATTGAATTAAACTATATTAAACTATTGATTAACCTACCCTAACTATTATACAGTATCAAAAATAAAAACACTAAGTTACAAAAAATAAAAAACCACAGTATCAAAAATAAAAAAGAATTACACCTAATCTAATAGCCCTATCAAAATAACCCCCCCCCCCAAATAAAAAAACCCCTAGCCTACAATAAACTACCAATGGCCCTTAAAAGCTCTTTTACCTCTAAATAAATACAACCCCCCCAACAGTAAAACCCACCACCCACAGAACCAACCCCCCAAATAAAATAAAAACCCTATCTAAAAAAACTAAGCTCCCCATTGCCCTGAAAATGGCATTTGTATGGGCATTGCCCTTAAAAGGGCATTTAGTTCTTTTACTGCACAGACCCTACTCTAAAAATAAAACCCACCCAAAAAAACCTTAAATAAACCTAACACTAACCCCCGACGATCCACTTACAGCTCTTGAAATTTCACTTAAAGGATCCATCCAGCCGGGAAGAAGTCTTCATCCGGGTGGCCTTTTCCATCTTCATCTAGCCGGCGAAGTCTTCTATCTATTATATAAACTGGATCTTGAATGCAAGTGACGTCATCCAAGATGGCGTTCCTTGCATTCCTATTGGCTGAAAGGTTCCAATCAGCCAATAGGATTAGAGCTGCTAAAATCCTATTGGCTGTTCCAATCAGCCAATAGGATTTGAGTAGCTCTCATCCTATTGGTTGTTCCAATCAGCCAATAGGATTTGAGCTCAATCCTATTGGCTGATTGGAACAGCCAATAGGATGAGAGCTGCTCAAATCCTATTGGCTGATTATTTTCAAAATAGAGAGGTTAATTAAGATAACATATTCCAAGATAACCCATGTAGTCTAAAAATCTCTAACACAAATAAAGAAGCAATCACACTGGCAGTAGGCATACTTGCAACAGGATTTAAATAATCCGTCTTGGTAAGACAATACACCAAAACCAAAATAATATCAATTCAATCAGACAAGAGAAAATCCACAATAAAATCCATCAAAACACAGGCCCAGGGACTATAAGGAACAGGCAAAAGATCCAAAGGACTCACAGGAAAGGATGCATTTACACACCTCCTCTAATAAGCCAGGCCACCAGAAAGTTCTAGCAATCAGCTCCAGCTCCAGGTGAATTGCTGCTTGTTGCGGTGGGGTCCGGGAGCGGCGGGATACGGCTCATGAGGCACAAGTGGCTTTTGATAAGCTTAAGTCTTTGTTCACTTTAGCACCTATCCTTATCCAGTTGCACATACAACTTTTCTAGACTTCAGCTGAGAATTATGATGTTGGGGATAGAGAATTGCTGGTAATCAAGTGTGCCTTGGACACTGTTTAACACCAGATTTCCTTTTGTGATTAAATTTACACCTAAATCAAAGAATAAGAAGGCAAAGGCTGAGGGGTCGATTTATGAAGCAGCGGATGCTGCTTCCTACCCACTCCACTTCAGTTCCGCCTGATGCGGAAGTTAAGAAGCAGCAGTAATAAGATCGCTGCTCCTTAACTTGTCTGCCACCTCTGAGGTGGCGGACAGCAATCAGCCCGATTGAATATGATCGGGTTGACACTCCCTGCTAGTGGCAGATTGGCCGTGAATCTGCAGGGGGCAGTATTGCACCAGCAGTTCACCAGAAGCTGGAGCTGATTGCTAGAACTTTCATGGTGGCCTGGCTTATTAGAGGAGGTGTGCAAATACATCCTTTCCTGTGAGTCCTTTGGATCTTTTGCCTTTTCCTTATAGTCCCTGGGCTTGTGTTTTGATGGATTTTATTGTGGATTTTTTCTTGTCTGATGGAATTGATATTTTGGTTTTGGTGTATTGTCTTACCAAGACGGATTATTTAAATCCTGTTACAAGTATGCCTACTGCCAGTGTGATTGCTTCTTTATTTGTGTTAGAGATTTTTAGACTACATGGGTTATCTTGGAATGTGTTATCTTAATTAACCTCTCTATTTTGAAAACACTTTTATTCCAGTCTGCATATCTCAAGATTCGGGTCCTCTAGTTATCATCCCCAGACAAATGATCAGATGGAACAAACCAATCAGACTTTGGAACAAATATTTAAGATGATTTTCTTCATACCTCCATAATTGGGCTTGTCTGATCCCCAAGGTGGAATTTGCATACAATAATCATGTTTATCAGTCCATTGAAATGTTACAATTCTTTGTGAAAAATGGCTTTAACCCTACAGTTCTTCTGGATCTACTACCTGCTCTCAATTTGAATCAGTGACTGTCCTTTTTGGTGAAGAATTCAAAATTATTGTGAGAAACTTTGGTTTAGGCTCAATGACAGCCAATTTATTTTGCAGAAAGGCTATGTTCCTCTGTTCTTTCTGGTGCTTAAGGGGCTGTGTTTGGCTGTCTACTCTGAATTTGAAATTGTCTTGTACCTCATTTTGTGGCTCCTTTCCAGATTATTAAAATCATCAATCTGATGGCTGTAAAGATGGAACTTACTCTAGTTACTGAATTCATCACATTTGTTTGAAATGTTGTGATAATCCTCTTCTTCCTTCACCTGTTTTTGTTGCTGGTGCAGATGATTGTTAGGTTGAAAAGATCCTGGACTCTCATATATATTGTGGACAACTTTAATATTTGATTAAGTGGAAGGGGTACAATGCTGAAGAAAACTCTTTAGAACCTATGGTGAATGTGCACACTACATCGCTTTTAAGCCAATTCCAGCTTCAGCATCCTTCGCATGGTGGTCCTGGATGCTTTCTTATGTTGCAGGGGCGCTCTGTTTCAAGAAAGGTTGTGTGGTTGAAGGGAACTTTGGCTTAGCGTGGCCAGCAGCTTGGGATGCGCTATTTACTCTTCTTGAAGATCCGCTTGTAAGTGAACTAGAACAGAGCTATTGATATTATACCCATCAGAAGTGACTGTCTCTGACTCCCATTCAGTGTTTGGTTATTTCATATAAAGACTCTAGCAATCTTGTTCCCTAGCTTTTGTAACCTGTTTAACCCCTACATGTACTGCTATCTGAGGACTGATCTACTGGCTAAAGACCCTAAGAACTAAATCTTGACCACTCATATTGGATTTTCCTTTTGTTGTGATACCTGGCTGCTGATGGATCTCCTGGCTTTGACTCCTGGCTTGTCTACCGACTCCTCTACTGATTTATCTAATTCTACCTGTGTGCATCTCTCTTTGTTCAGAGTTGTTTCCAGTATATCTCACTTTAATGCCT
This sequence comes from Bombina bombina, assembly GCF_027579735.1. Lineage (NCBI taxonomy): Eukaryota > Metazoa > Chordata > Amphibia > Anura > Bombinatoridae > Bombina > Bombina bombina. The sequence goes on from NC_069503.1 coordinate 531,137,372, forward strand.
GCAACACATTTTCTGCTTCAGTGGTTCCATTCATCCAATCAGGTAATTACTCAATTACCTTATAATAAGGGACTCAGCAAAGGTACATGGACACATAAGATGTGGGTCTATTGTGAATGTAAAACATTCCAGACAATTAATTCAATATTGATGATGGCTACCTAATGTGTCTGGGGTGCAGTTTTTGTTTTCACTTAAAGGGACATATTACTATCATGTATATGAAAGAGCATGTTAAAACATTTTTAAATGAACAAAAAAAAATATATGTAAAAGCTGTTTAAATTGAAAATAAACGAAACTAACAGAAATTGCCTGATAGTGTACAATAAAGTCAAAGGCTTAGATAACTTTTTAATACAAAATGAATTAATCATGTTTATTGAAATGTGTAATGATTAGGGGCCCGATGTTCAAAAAATAGCTGCGACCGATGAGAAATGTTCATTTTCATGTCGCCAGTTTCACAATGTTCACCCCAGGTAAACTGTTCTAAGTGTGCTCTCCCTCACCACACAGATAATGTGTAATGTTTTTTCTAGAGAAAAGTAGAGGTCTCAATTCCTGAAAGTCAGAAGCATGAGGGGCCATGTTTTCAAAAGATATTTACATATGATAGAACGTGTGTTGTTTAAAGTGAAGGTAAAGTTAGCACTATTGCATTATTCCATTTTAAAATAGTCACAAAATGAATGCTACTTTCATTCATCAATTTCTTTACTTTTCCATATTAACTCTTTTATCTCCGTTTTTATTGAGAATTTCCAACGCTGTTAAATCAACTCTCTATTTTTTTTTTCTTTCTTCTAGCCGGTCATGTTCTTGCAAGAGCTAATTGAAATTCTGGCCGTTAGGCGGCTGTCATTTGACGTCACGGCACTATATGACGATGTGTGCATGCGTTCCCATTATTTCCTCTGCCTTTGTAAGAAAAGCTCGCTCCGGTTTCGCGCATGCGCAATAGTGACAGTTTCTACTTACCATTCAATACTCCAGCTTCTTGGACAAAATTGCAACAAAGATTGACGCCTGCGCTTTGAGTAACACAAGATTAGAGTAACGCATGCGCAAAGTTTATGGTCGGCATATTGTGCGCATGCGCATTAGGCTTCATACACGAGAACGCACTTTTGAGATACGTATAGAGCGGGTATGACCGCTCTATACGTAAGAGTGTCTGAAAACAAGAAATGGCTGATGGGAGGAGTCAATAACGGCAGAGTAAGCAAATATAAATTGTTTTTACTAAAATATGACAAAGCAATGTTACAAAAACAGTTAGCGATTACACTATTTAAGATATTTCTAGCATAGTTATGTTTAAAAAATGTCCAAATTTTACCTTCACTTTAAATCTGAAAATAGATTATGTTTAATTTTACATAATATCACATAATCTATATGTAAATTAATTTTCAAAGCAAATTATGCATTTTTTTAAAAATTGCTCATCACTCCAATGAAAGTATGGTGAGATATGTGTGTGTAACAAAGTTCATCTTAGCTTGGGTAATGTGTATATTGTTTAGAACATACCTGCAAAGTTTCCTCATTGTAATACAAGTTAAGCACCATGGAATGTCTATATCTTCTCAATGTATTGCGAACACTATTAGTAATAACAAACTAGTAAAACAAAAAAAAACAAAAATAATAATAATTCATCCATTTCAGCTGGGACATTATGGGTAAACTGTGCATGTGTATATGGTGTTTTATTTATATGTATTAAATTGCAAAATTGCTTATTATATCAACTTGTCCCGTTACAATAGGGGATTTACAAAGTTTGCATAATGTAAATCGGGTTTTGAAAAAATGCAAGATTTCTAATATTGAAACTATTGAGCCACTTCAATCACATTAAACTAAGTAAGAGAATTTACCTTCAAACAATTGATCTCTTCACATTTCACATGCAGTTTCAATTTGCGATCCAGATACCTTTCCAAGAAAGCGATATCATGATGAGCTTTAGAACATCAGGCCCCATGCCTGAAAACTAAAACATTTTTTAAAACACCTAAATATGTAATTCAAAGGAATCCAAAGTGTTTGAATTAGAAAAGTTCAAAATAATTCAAAGAGCTATCACCGTCTAATTATCTCAAGGAAAAGTATTGATGGAATTTACAAAATTTAAATCAACTTGAAGAAAATCAAACAATAAATGGGTTTTCTAATGCATTTATAATTAATAGAAATGCCCCTGAAATTAACCCCTTGAGCCAACTGGATGTAAGTACTACGTCACACAGTACTTTGCCCAGGGTACTGTGTTGATGTAGTACATGCCTCCAACACTGTGACACATGCTGCGGTCCCTGCCAGATCACCTATCTCTACAGACACTGTCTGTATCGATGATGCAGTGGGGCTGGTGGGAGGAGTGGACAGTTAAGGAAGGAGGTGGGTGGGCAGCTCATCGTTGTCAGGAGGGATTGCCCTAGACTATGACAAATGAGCGCTGGAGAGGGAGGGATGAGCCCACACTACAGAAACTGTGCTGCAGTTACATTTTATAACTTTTATTATTTACACAAAACTACTTAAGTCATAAGACAAATGGTTATAAAACTTTGTGCGGGAATGCTTGAAAAGGAATTTTAGGGCAGTTCATATTCCAGGAAAGTTGAGTACTATCGCTTATGCCCTTTCCAGGTTCCAGTGTGATCATTTCCGGTCTGTGGCTCCAGAGGCAAAGGCTGTTGGGACGTCATGTCTGGAGGAGCTGTGGGACCTGGGCTTGTAGAAATTATTCATTTAGTGAAGGGGGCTTGGAGGGCATATGCTGAAGTGTGAAAGCAGTGGGAGGTGATATGCAGATCCTTTGGTTGGCAGGGGAGGTTGGCTCATAAAATACATTTGAAGGTACTCCTGGATTGGATCAGAGTATGCAGAGAGCTTGGGGTTTCTAAGTCACGGATGTCTAGGAGGTTGGAGGAATTGGCCTTTTTTTCCAGTTATTGGGTTCGGCAGATATAACTAAGGCCTTTGTGATTAGGATGGTGGTGAAGGGCCTGAAGAGAGGGAGTGGTACTAGGGATGGTAGGAGGCCTGTGGTGTTTTCGCCATTGTGTGCAGTGGTGACAAAATTAGGTTCTGTTTTTGTTTCTCAGTTTGAGTTCTTGTTATTTTGCGTGGCTTTCGTTATCCTTTTTTGCAGCCTTCAGGATTTCTGAGTTAGTGGGTGGAATAGAAGGGATAGTGGAAGGTTACAGGTGTGCGATGTGTGGGTGGAAGGTGATTCTGTTGTTCTCTGGTTGAAGAGGCCCAAGACAGATCAAGAAGGAAAAGGAAAGTTGATCAGGTTGTTTGCAATTGAAGGGGAATGTAGCCAGTTACGACTGTGGTGGACTTTCTAAAGGTCCTTCTTGCCAGGGATGGGCCATTTTTAATTCATGAGGATAGGTCTTCGCTATCTCAATTTCAGTTAAGGGCTGTCTTTCATGGAGTTTTAGGTAAATTGGCAGGCAAATTTGGGACCCACTCTTTTAGGATTTACGTGGCGACTGAGGCTGCTAGTTTGGGGCTTGGTGATGCTATGGTGAATAATATTGGGAGGTGGTAGTCGGATGCTTTTAAATTGTATGTGAGACCCCCATGTATTGCTTAGGGCTATAATGTTGTTTTTTTTTCTCTTGCAGGTGCAGTACAGTGCTGGGTAATTGGACATTCATATGTTTACTGGGCTAGAAGAGCAGCTGCGGTCACAAATTATGGGGTTCAGCTGGGTTTATTTAAAGAAGATATGTTGGTCAGGTGGTTTGGTGTTAGGGGAATAAGATGGGACCAGGTTGTGGGTAATGTGGTGGTTTACACCAGGCTTTTTTCGACCCCCTGGAGTTTTAGTAGTGCATATTGGGGGCAACAATTTTGGCTTTGTGTCCTATCAGGATTTGGTGTATAGGATCCATTTTGATTTAGAGAGGCTGACTAATGTGTTTCCTGACTTGGTGGTAGTATGGTCAGACATTGAACCTAGGATGTTTTGGAGATATGCTTGGAATGTGCAGATGTTAGAGGGCTATAGAAAGAAAGTTAATCGTATAGTTTTTAGTTTGTAGGTAAATTGGGAGGTCTTGGCATTTTCTATGTTGAATTTTAAGTGGAGTCTGGAAGATGTTTCTTTTTGAAAGATGGGGTCCATTTGAATGAGGTGGGCTTGCAGCTCTTTAATTTTAACATTAAGGGAGGGGTAATAAAGACCCTAGATTTGTGTGGTGGGGGTTAACAGTAGTGTCGAGCTTTGGCGGGTCAATGTAACCTATGGATGAGGAACTTGAAGGAAGGGGTTTTGACCCTGCATTGGCCTCAGTTGTGAGGTCAAACTTAGGGCATAGGATGGAGTTGGGGGCTAGTTTTTATAAACTGTGGGGGAGGAAGTGTTATCACTTCAGGATTTAAATGGTGAGAAGAAGTAAAATGTTTTTCTGGTACCTCCTGTTTTGTTTCACAGGAGAGATATAGTCATGATGGGGATTTGTATTGTTATTATTTATGATTTAAAGTATTTATTGGTTAATACTTTTTATTTAATAAAAGCTGCAGCCTTTATTCCCCATTGTTGTGGTCTGTGTATTTCTGTTGGTAAAAATGAAGTTCCAAGTGTTCTTCAAGTATAAGGGTCAATCATTTTATAAATATAATAACTGATGTTTATTTTTTTATGAAATGTGTGTGCCGGATATGGGACTCTGCAGGAGATGTACAAAAAAATATTTACAGGCACAGGTACACTCTGTTTGATGCCAATTTGCACTTTATCTAAATCTTTATTAGAAGCCTACTTTAAAGAAGAAAACAAATTCACTTTAAGTTTCATGTGAAAAAACAATAGAACAAAGGAGGGAAAAAAGTGTTCAAAACTTTTGTAGACTTGTATGTAGGTTAACGATAACATCCAGCAAATGTTGTACAAATAAAGTGGTTGACATAAAAAAGGAACAGAAAAAGAATACATATGTATTTCAGATGCGGGTACAAATTCTGATGGTAGATAACTTTTTTGTATTCTTTTTTTTTAAAATGTACATTATAATGTTCTGAATTAACTGATGTCTGCACAGTAAACCAACTATTTATATAAACAGAAATAAGATCTCAGATGCAACTGCACATGCACAGTTGCAGTGCTATCTGATCAAATGAGAATAGATTTGCGCAAGAGCGTGCTTCCATAGACAAACACAGGGAGGGTGGTGAGCATGCTATTGGCTGCACCACCCACCTGTCAAAAAATAAATAAATGAAAAGTGAAAAAGGATTTTCCCAGAGGTGGAGGATGTCAGTTTAAAAAAAATATGTTGCTTTTAGAAATAAAATAACTATATAAGGGCCATCTTACAAGTGGAGCGCTATTGTTAGATAGTGATGTCGCGAACCGCGGACTCGAACTTCCGGTATTGTTTGCGAACGCGCGAACCGCGCGAACCGCGCGAACCGCCATTGAATTCAATAGGCAGGCGAACTTTAAAACCTACAAGGACTCTTTCTGGCCACAATAGTGATGGAAAAGTTGTTTCAAGGGTCCTAACACCTGGACTGTTGCATGCTGGAGGGGGATCCCTGGCAAAACTCCCATGGAAAATTACATAGTTGATGCAGAGTCTGCTTTTAAGCCATAATGGGTCTAAATCAACTAACATTCCCAAAGTGGCTGTCTCAAAACATCCCGGACAGAAGATAGATTGATAGTGATAGATAGGATAGATAGATATACATAGATTGATAGTTAGATAGAATCGATAGAAGAGAAATAGATATATTTGTTAGATATATAATTACCCTAATAAATTCTAATAATCAAACATGCGTTCTTGGACCCAACTAGCTTGTGTCAATTAGTACTTTTCTTAGCACTTTAATCCCTGTCCCCCCCCCCCCCCCTATCGTGGGAGTTCTATATGGCCTGCCAGATTACCCTGAAAAATTATAATAATAAGACATGTGGTCTGCTACCTATTTTAACTAGGTTGTGTTTTAAGTACTACCATTCTTAGCACTTTAATCTCTGTAACTCCCCCTATTTGGTGAGGTCTATACGGCCTGGATGATTACCCATACAAAATATAATAATAAGACATCTGCTCTTGGTCTGCGACCCATGGTAACTATGTTGTGTTAATTAGTAATGTCCTTCGCATTTTAATAGCTGTTACTCATACTCACCCTATCGGTGGAGGTCTATATGGCCTGCATGATTACCCTTACAAAATATAACAACCAAACATATGTTCTGGGACCCATGGTAAGTAGGTTGTATAGTACTGTTCTTTGCATTTTCATACCTGTTACAACACCAAATGGTGGCAGGTCTATCTGTCCTTCATGATTAGCTGCACCCAAACCCAAAAAAAAGCCAAGTGGTCTTAGACTAACACCCATGGCTAGCTCTGTTGTTTCAATTAGTACTATTCTTAGCACTTTCATCCCTGTTACGGGCGGTCTACATGGCCATCATGATTAGCCGAACAAAATACTACAATCCAACCTTTGCTCAGTCTTCATAGGCCCTTCATTGTCTGTATTTTGATAGTACAGTTCTTATTATTTTTATAGCTGATACAACACCGAATGTTGTCAGCTCTATATGGCCTGCAGGATTAGCTGCACCCAATACAAAAATAAATCCAAGCGGTCTTGGATTAACACCCATGGCTAACTCTGTTGTTTCAAGTAGTACTATTCTTAGCACTTTCATCTCATCATCCCTGTTACTTCCAGGACTCTCGGTGGTGGTGGTCTACATGGCCATCATGATTAGCCTAACCAAATACTACAATCCAACCTTGGCTCAGTCTTCCTAAGGCCCTTCATTGGCTGTATTTTGCTAGTACTGTTCTTATTACTATGGTGGTCTACATGGCCATCATGATTAGCCTAACCAAATACTACAATCCAACCTTGGCTCAGTCTTCCTAAGGCCCTTCATTGGCTGTATTTTGGTAGTACTGTTCTTATTAGTTTAATAGCTGATACGACACCGAATGTTGTCAGCTCTATATGGCCTGCATGAATAGCCGCACCCAAAGCCAAAAAAAAGCCAAGCGGTTTTGCATTAACACCCATGGCTAACTCTGTTGTTTCAAGTTCTACTATTCTTAGCTCTTTCATCTCATCATCCCTGTTACTTCCAGGACTCTCGGTGGTGGTGGTCTACATGGCCATCATGATTAGCCTAACCAAATACTACAATCCAACCTTGGCCCAGTCTTCCTAAGGCCCTTCATTGGATGTATTTTGGTAGTACTGTTCTTATTAGTTTAATAGCTGATACGACACCGAATGTTGTCAGCTCTATATGGCCTGCATGAATAGCCGCACCCAAAGCCAAAAAAAAGCCAAGCGGTTTTGCACTAACACCCATGGCTAAATCTGTTGTTTCAAGTTCTACTATTCTTAGCTCTTTCATCTCATCATCCCTGTTACTTCCAGGACTCTCGGTGGTGGTGGTCTACATGGCCATCATGATTAGCCTAACCAAATACTACAATCCAACCTTGGCCCAGTCTTCCTAAGGCCCTTCATTGGCTGTATTTTGGTAGTACTGTTTTTATTAGTTTAATAGCTGATACGACACCGAATGTTGTCAGCTCTATATGGCCTGCATGAATAGCCGCACCCAAAGCCAAAAAAAAGCCAAGCGGTTTTGCACTAACACCCATGGCTAACTCTGTTGTTTCAAGTTCTACTATTCTTAGCTCTTTCATCTCATCATCCCTGTTACTTCCAGGACTCTCGGTGGTGGTGGTCTACATGGCCATCATGATTAGCCTAACCAAATACTACAATACAACCTTGGCCCAGTCTTCCTAAGGCCCTTCATTGGCTGTATTTTGGTAGTACTGTTCTTATTAGTTTAATAGCTGATACGACACCGAATGTTGTCAGCTCTATATGGCCTGCATGAATAGCCGCACCCAAAGCCAAAAAAAAGCCAAGCGGTTTTGCACTAACACCCATAGCTAACTCTGTTGTTTCAAGTTCTACTATTCTTAGCTCTTTCATCTCATCATCCCTGTTACTTCCAGGACTCTCGGTGGTGGTGGTCTACATGGCCATCATGATTAGCCTAACCAAATACTACAATCCAACCTTGGCTCAGTCTTCCTAAGGCCCTTCATTGGCTGTATTTTGGTAGTACTGTCATCCTTTTGAATAAAAGATTACAGTAAAGGCATTGATTTTAGAAAGCCACAGATCATTATTTGCAACCATGAATTTAGAAAAAAAAATTGATTACACACCCGTGACACTTATTTATGCTCAGGCCTTTTTAATACGAGGGTCCTGGAGCCTCAACCGAAACAACAGCATGAAAGAGGAGATATGTCATCCTTTTGAATAAAAGATTACAGGAAAGGCATTGATTTTAGAAACCCACAGATCATTATTTGCAACCGTGAATTTAGAAAAAAAAATTGATTACACACCCGTCACACTTATTTATGCTCAGGCCTTTTTAATGCGATGGTCCCGGAGCCTCAACCGAAACAACAGCATGAAAGAGGAGATATGTCATCCTTTTGAATAAAAGATTACAGGAAAGGCATTGATTTTAGAAAGCCACAGATCATTATTTGCAACCATGAATTTAGAAAAAAAAATTGATTACACAGCCGTGACACTTATTTATGCTCAGGCCTTTTTAATACGAGGGTCCCGGAGCCTCAACCGAAACAACAGCATGAAAGAGGAGATATGTCATCCTTTTGAATAAAAGATTACAGGAAAGGCATTGATTTTAGAAAGCCACAGATCATTATTTGCAACTGTGAAATTAGACAAAAACATTGATTAGACAGCCGTGACACTTATTTATGCTCAGGCCTTTTTAATACGAGGGTCCCGGAGCCTCAACCGAAACAGCATGAAAGAGGAGATATGTCATCCTTTTGAATAAAAGATTACAGGAAAGGCATTGATTTTAGAAACCCACAGATCATTATTTGCAACCGTGAATTTAGAAAAAAAAAATGATTACACAGCCGTCACACTTATTTATGCTCAGGCCTTTTTAATACGAGGGTCCCGGAGCCTCAACCGAAACAACAGCATGAAAGAGGAGATATGTCATCCTTTTGAATAAAAGATTACAGGAAAGGCATTGATTTTAGAAAGCCACAGATCATTATTTGCAACCGTGAAATTAGACAAAAACATTGATTAGACAGCCGTGACACTTATTTATGCTCAGGCCTTTTTAATACGAGGGTCCCGGAGCCTCAACCGAAACAGCATGAAAGAGGAGATATGTCATCCTTTTGAATAAAAGATTACAGGAAAGGCATTGATTTTAGAAACCCACAGATCATTATTTGCAACCGTGAATTTAGAAAAAAAAATTGATTACACAGCCGTCACACTTATTTATGCTCAGGCCTTTTTAATACGAGGGTCCCGGAGCCTCAACCGAAACAACAGCATGAAAGAGGAGATATGTCATACTTTTGAATAAAAGATTACAGGAAAGGCATTGATTTTAGAAACCCACAGATCATTTATATGACCCGTGTAATAGAAAAAAACATTCATTAGACACCGGTTACACTTATTTATTCTCAGGCCTTGTTAATACGAGGGTCCCGGAGCCGCAACTGAAACAACAGCATGAAAGAGGACATATGTCAATCTTTTTGAATTATAGATTACAGGAAAGGCATTGATTTTAGAAACACTGAGATAATTACTTGCAACCGGGAAAAAAAAAAAAAAATTGAACAGACACCCAGTACACTTTATTATCCATAGGCCTTTTCAGCAGAGGCTCCAGGACCCTCAACAAAAACAAGAGCAGGGAGCTGGGCATAGGAGTACAATGGAGTGTGACAATAATAATCTGAAGGTGAAGATTGCATAGTTGTGGCATTTTAATTTTGTTATCGTGGGAACTTAGTACTTGCAATGACCTTGCTCTGGTGAATCCATATTGCAAATGTGTTATTTAAGGCACTGTTTGTCTATTTTTTTGAATATCAGCATTTGTTAAATGAAGCTCAACTTAGGCTGGTGAGAAACGACCTTTCTTCTGGCTGTTTGCAAATGTTGTGGCTCTGGACAAACATGTGAATAAGGGTCCATCAGCCATATTCTGCACGCAACCCCTTTGATGATTGACGATAAACATGTGTCACCTGCAAGCAGAGCTCGTTACTTCTGTCTAAATCATCTTCCTGGTATGGACAGGCCACTGTTTCCCACAGCAAGTACGAATTTTTAAATACAAGATTGTCTTGAGTATGGTAGGAAACCAAAGTTTATTTAATTCAGTACTATCTATCACCACAAAAAATGAACTTCTTGAAGCAACAAAAATGCCAGCAATTTCATGTGCTTATGGATGACAAGGACGTCATGTCCTTTGGTGCACAGAGATGGAGACGATTTTTGCCCTCCCTGTACACTACCCAGATGTCTCAAACATCACCAGAAACACAATACAGCCACTCTTGTGAAGTTCCTGGTGTTCCGGTAGCCATCTCTTTGCGATCCTAAAGGAATACTTTATCATTGTTTTTTTATACATCCGACAACAGCTTCGGAGACTGTGGTGACGCACATGTTATTTACTGTTGTTCCAGCTGTGGCAATATCAATTGACATGAAAAAGTTAAGATTTGTGGGTTGTGGAGCCTATAGCTGTTAAGGTAGGACGTGTGTTTGAGGAGCTCCAGGTCTTACAAGTTACTTTGGAGTTAGTTTTCAACCTTAATTTAATTTTCTTTTTGGGATTCATAGTCACACTTTCTGGGGCTATCCAAGAGGAGCCTGGTAAAAGCAGTAGTAGTCACCCCTTATATCAACGGGTATGGAGACCTGTTTTTTGCGTTTCCAATATTGCGCCGTACCCCAAACTAATCCTGAATGAAAAAAAAATAATTAAAATTTGGACTAGTGACGCACATTTTATGCACGCTGTGGCAATTGCAATTTGCAATAAAAATAATCTGCTAACAACAACCACTACCTACGACCACACCTGACTCCTGAAGTCATGCTTCAGTTATTAAGTCAAGTTAAATTAATTTTTTTTTTCTTTATTATGCGCAGCAGAGGCTCCAGGACCCTCGACAAAACCAGCAGCAGGAAAGAGGACATATGGCATCCTTTTGAAAAAAATGATTATAGGAAAGGCATTGATTTTAGAAACACAGAGATCATTAGTTGCAACCGTGAAATCACAAAAAACTTTGATTATACATCAAGTACACTTATTTATCCTTAGGCCTTTTTAGCAGAGGCTCCAGGACCCTCCACAAAACCAGCAGCATGAAAGAGGACATATGGCATCCTTTAGAAAATTAGATTACAGGAAAGGCATTGATTTTAGAAACACAGAGATCATTAGTTGCAACCGTGAAATCACAAAAAACTTCGATTATACACCAAGTACACTTATTTATCCTTAGGCCTTTTTAGCAGAGGCTCCAGGACCCTCCACAAAACCAGCAGCATGAAAGAGGACATATGGCATACTTTAGAAAATTAGATTACAGGAAAGGCATTGATTTTAGAAACACAGAGATCATTAGTTGCAACCGTGAAATCTAAAAAAACATAGATTATACACCCAGTACACTTATTTATCCTTAGGCCTTTTTAGAAGAGTGTCCCGGAGCCTCAACAGAAAGAACAGCATGAAAGAGGACATATGGCATCCTTTTGAAAAATAGATTACAGGAAAGGCATTGATTTTAGAAAGACAGAAAAAAATTGTTACAAACGGGAAATCTAAAAAAAACATTGAATAGACACCCAGTACACTTCTTTATCCTTCGGCCTTTTGAGCAGAGGCTCCAGGACACTCAACAAAACCAGCAGTAGGAAAGAGGACATATGGCATCCTTTGTGAAAAAAAGATTATAGGAAAGGCATTGATTTTAGAAACCCGGGGATAATTTGTTGCAACCGTGAATTTGAATTAAAAAAAAAGATTGGATGGACACCAGGTACAATTCTTTATCCATAATGCCTTTTTATAAGAGGGTCCAGGACCCTCAAACAAAAAACCAGCAGGAAAGAGGACATATGGCATACTTTTGAACAATACAGTAAGAGTACAGGAAAGGCATTGATTTTAGAAACCCATAGATAATTTTTTGCAAATGTAAATTTGAATAAAAAAAATGATTCGATGGACACCCAGTACACCACTTTCTCCTTAGGCCTTTTTATAAGAGGGTCCTGGACCCTCAAAAAAACACCAGCAGGAAAGAGGACCTATGGCATACTTTTGAAAATTAGATTACAGGAAAGGCATTGATGTTAGAAACACAGAGATCAGTTATATGACCCGGGAAATAGAAAAAAAACATTGATTGGACACCCAGTACACTTGTTTATCCTTAGGCCTTTTTAAAAGAGTGTCCCGGAGCCTCAACAGAAAGAACAGCATGAAAGAGGACATATGGCATCCTTTTGAAAAATAGATTACAGGAAAGGCATTGATTTTTGAAAGACAGAAAAAATAAGTTACAACTGTAAAATCTAAAAAAACATTGAATAGACACCCAGTACACTTCTTTATCCTTCGGCCTTTTTAGCAGACGCTCCAGGACACTCAACAAAACCAGCAGTAGGAAAGAGGACATATGGCATCCTTTGTGAAAAAAAGATTATAGGAAAGGCATTGATTTTAGAAACCCGGGGATAATTTGTTGCAACCGTGAATTTGAATTAAAAAAAAAAGATTGGATGGACACCAGGTACAATTCTTTATCCATAATGCCTTTTTATAAGAGGGTCCAGGACCCTCAAACAAAAAACCAGCAGGAAAGAGGACATATGGCATACTTTTGAACAATAGAGTACAGGAAAGGCATAGATTTTAGAAACCCATAAAAAAAAAATTTTAAAATGTAAATTTGAATAAAAAAAATGATTCGATGGACAGCCAGTACACCTCTTTCTCCTTAGGCCTTTCTATAAGAGGGTCCTGGACCCTCAAAATAAAACACCAGCAGGAAAGAGGACGTATGGCATCCTTTTGAACAATAGAGTACAGGTACAGCATTGATTTTACAAACCCAGAGATCGTTTTGGTCAATTGTTAAATAGAAAAATAAAAATGAGTGGCCAACCAGTACACCTCTTTCTCCTTAGGCCTTTTTATAAGATGGTCCTGGACACTCAAAAAAAAACACCAGCAGGAAAGAGGACGTATGGCATCCTTTTGAACAATAGAGTACAGGTACGGCATTGATTTTACAAAACCAGAGATAATTTAGGTCAAATGAGAAATAGAAAATAAAAATGAGTGGACACCCAGTACACCTCTTTCACCTTATGCCTTTTTATAAGAGTGTCCAGGACCCTCAAACAAAATACCAGCAGGAAAGAGAACATATGGCATACTTTGGAACAATTGAGTACTGGTACGGCATTGATTTGTGAAACCCACAGATAATTGTTTGTAAAAGTGAAATAGCACCAAAAACCATGCTTGGACTCCCACTCCAGGTCGTTCACCTTCAGCTTTTTTATAAGAGGGTCCAGCACCCTCAACAGAAACAACTGCAGGAAACACCACCACATATGCCATCCTTTTGCACAAGCGAGTACAGGTATGGCATACATTTTAGAAACCCAAAGATAATTGAGAGGAACCAGGAACATTTTTATAAAAACTGGATGGGGCAACCATTACTACAGGTCGTTCTCCTTCAGCCTTTTTATATCATGGGCCACGACCCGCAACAGGCACAACAGCATGAAACAAAACATATTCCACCCTTTTGCACAATAGAGTACAGGTATGTCATAGATGGAACACGGAGATAATTTAGATCAACCAAGAGACGGATAAAGATGCTTGGTCCGTCCTACTCTTTCAAATTTGTTGCATTTTGCGTTCAATTGAATGGTCCACCGGATATGAGTGGTGTGTAAAGTTGTACAATTCGTAACAGTTTAATCACTAGTGTTATGTGCCTTATTTTTTTTATTTGAGTTTTGTACCCACAGAGATGCAGCAGAGGCCAAAAAAATTAGGAATGTACAAATGACTGAAACATTGGGGTATTGTTGGAGCAACTGCTGTAGCAGCGGCCAGAAAAATCGATGTTTGTAAAACATTTATAAAGTGCCCTAAAAGCTTGTGGCTTGAACACTAGTTGTTGGAGGATAAGTCAAGCAAGTCCTCCGTCTTTATAACCAAAAAAAAAAAGGCCAGCCTGTGTACCAGTTGTAGCCCAAGGCAGCTCATATCATCATCAGTAGTTTTTTATTCAAATGTATCGCCCAATGTCAGTCCCTTCGGGATCCAGCCCTCATTCATTTTTATAAAAGTGAGATAGTCAAGGCTTTTTTGACCTAGGCGACTTCTCTTCTCAGTGACAAAACCTCCTGCTGCACTAAAAGTCCTTTCGGACAGGACACTTGAAGCGGGGCAGGCCAGAAGTTCCATTGCAAATTGGGATAGCTCAGGCCACAAGTCCAGCCTGCACACCCAGTAGTCAAGGGGTCCATCGCTCCTGAGAGTGTCGTGATCCACAGTTAAAGCTAGGTAGTCTGCTACCTGTCGGTTGAGTCTTTCTCTAAGGCTGGATCCCGAAAGGCTCTGATGGTGCATGGGAGTTAAAAAGGTACGCATGTCCTCCATCAACAAGACGTCAGGAAAGCGCCCGGTCCTTGCCGCCGTGGTCGTGGGAGGAGGAGGATTAATTTCATCTCTTCCCCTGTTACATTCCCATTGTGCTGTGACATCACCCTTATACGCTGTATAAAGCATCGTTTTTAATTTATTATGAAAATGCTCCATCCTTTCCGACTTGCGGGAATTTGGTAACATTTCAGGCACTTTATGCTTATACCGGGGGTCGAGGAGCGTGGACACCCAGTACAGGTCGTTCTCCTTCAGCTTTTTTATACGAGGGTCCCTCAACAGGCACAACAGCATGAAAGAACCCATTTGAACAAGGTTGGATGCTGAGCTAATCATGTCGCGTTCCTCCTCCTCACTGATCTCACTGATGGTATCTTCTTCCCCCCAGCCACGTACAACACAACGGGTACCAGAGAGGTGACAACAACTAGCACCCTGGGATGACTGTTGTGCTCGGTCTTCCTCCTCCTCATCCTCCCCAAAGCCACATTCCTCCTCTGACTCCTCTTCCTCACAATCCTCTTCCTGCGTTGCCGCAGGTCCAGCAAGCAATGCTGATTCGGCTGTTTGTGGGGGTGATGGACACCACAACTCTTCCTCTTCCTCTTTACGCTCATCTACTGTCTGATCCAGCACTCTTCGCAGGGCACGCTCCAGGAAGAAAACAAATGGTATGATGTCGCTGATGGTGCCTTCGGTGCGACTGACAAGGTTTGTCACCTCCTCAAAAGGACGCATGAGCCTACAGGCATTGCGCATGAGCGTCCAGTAATTTGGCAAAAATATCCCCAGCTCCCCAGAGGCTGTCCTAGCACCCCGGTCATACAAATACTCATTAACAGCTTTTTCTTGTTGGAGCAGGCGGTCAAACATTAGGAGTGTTGAATTCCACCGTGTCGGGCTGTCGCAAATCAAGCGCCTCACTGGCAGGTTGTTTCGACGCTGGATATCAGACAAGTGCGCCATGGCCATGTAGGAACGCCTGAAATGGCCACACACCTTCCTGGCCTGCTTCAGGATGTCCTGTAAGCCTGGGTACTTATGGACAAATCGTTGTACAATCAGATTACACACATGTGCCATGCACGGCACATGTGTCAACTTGCCCAATTTCAATGCCGCCACCAAATTACTTCCATTGTCAGAAACAACCTTGCCAATCTCCAGTTGGTGCGGAGTCAGCCACTGATCCACCTGTGCGTTCAGGGCGGTCAGGAGTGCTGGTGCGGTGTGACTCTCCGCTTTCAGGCAAGTCAACCCCAAGACGGCGTGACACTGCCGTACCCGGGATGTAGCATAGTACCTGGGGAGCTGGGGGGGTGCCATAGATGTGGAGCAAGACGCAGAAGTTGAAGAGGACTCAGCCGAGGAAGAGGTTATGGAAGAGGATGGAGTAGAAGGAGTAGAGGAGGTAGCAGCAGGCCTGCCTGCAAGTCATGGCGGTGTCACCAACTCTTCTGCAGAGCCACGCATTCCATGCTTGTCAGAAGTCAGCAGGTTTACCCAATGCGCAGTGTAGGTGATATACCTGCCCTGACCATGCTTTGCAGACCAGCTATCCGTGGTCATATGGACCCTTGCCCCAACGCTGTGTGCCAGACATGCCATAACTTCCTTTCTCACAACAGAGTACAGGTTTGGGATTGCCTTTTGTGAAAAAAATTTCTGCCAGGTACCTTCCACTGCGGTGTCCCAATAGATACAAATTTTTTGAAAGCATCAGACTCCACCAGCTTGTATGGTAAAAGCTGGCGGGCTAAGAGTTCAGACAAGCCAGCTGTCAGACGCCGGGCAAGGGGGTGACTTTGAGAAATTGGCTTCTTACGCTCAAACATGTCCTTGGCAGACACCTGACTGTGGGCAGATGACCAGGAACTGCTACGTAAGAGAGACTGAGTGGAGGATGGTTGAGAGGGGGCAAGGAGGACAGCACTGGTTGACGTGGCTGAAGATGCTGGAGCAGGAGGAGGAGGGCGGCTTTCACTTTGTGTGCTGCTTCTACTCATGTGTTCTTCCCATCGGCCTTTGTGATGGGAGACCATGTGCCTTCGCAAAGCAGTTGTACCTAGGTGGCTGTTGGACTTCCCACGACTCAGTTTCTTTTGGCACAGGTTGCAAATGGCATCGCTGTTGTCAGAGGCAGACACACAAAAAAAATGCCACACTGCTGAGCTCTGCGATGACGGCATTCTGGTGGTGGCAACAGCATGCGTTGATGGGCGTCGGCGGGCTGTCTGGCTGACCCCTGGTGACGATGCATGCTGTCTGACTGTGCCACTAGCTCCTTGAGACGACCTCCCCGTGCTTCCAAATCGTCTCCTCCTCCTCCTCTCTGTCTCCCCATCTGAACTTTCCCCCTCTTCTTCTTCTCTTCTAGCAGGCACCCACGTGACATCCACCGACACATCATCATCAACCGCTTCACTTGTATCTGAAACATCAAGAAAGGAAGCAGCAGCGGGTACAACATCACCATCATCATCACACCGTACCTCCATGTCGGTAATGCTGCCTGACTGAGATTGATCACTATTATCTACATCCTCTGTCAATGATGGTTGCGCATCACTCATTTCTTCAAAATGATGTGTCAATAACTCCTGTGACAGATCAAGTGAAGCGGCTGTGGTGCTAGTGTTGGTGGTAGCGACAGGCGGCGGAGTGTCACTGGTCACTTGAGACCTGCCCAAAGCACAGCTGGACTTAGATGGTGCGTCAAGGTTAGGAGGAAGCTGAAGAAGATTGGGTTTCCTGTGTTAGCCATTCAACTAGGTCCTCCTCAGAAGTTTTTGCATCCCCCCTGGCACCCGGCGTCTGAACAATGTGCATATTTGTAGGGTCTAAAGGAATCACAGCACCACGACCACGACCACGGAACCTGCGGGGTGGCCTGCCTCTGCCTGTCATTTTTTTTTAAATGGACACTAACAATACTATTACACCAATTGAGTGGTGGCACTGTGAAAGTGGGCACAGTATACGCTGTGAGACTGACAACAACAAAAAAGACAGATGTTTTAAAAATCACAAATTGTTAATTTTTTTTAAATATTACTAGTACTGTGGCAACAAATATGATTGTTTGGCACTATTTGGCAAATGAGCCTGTCTGGCACACAAACTGGGAGAAAGGAAAATGCAATTCAATGGCACTAGGAGACTGAAGAATCACAGTCAAAACAGTTATGATTAACAAAAATTCCAATCCTGTTACAATAAATATGAGTGGTGGCACTAATTGGCTAGTTGGGACTGGCACACAGGCAGGCAGGCAGGAGGAAAATGCAATTCAAGGGCACTAGTAGACTGCAGATTGACAGTCAAAACAGTGTTGATTGACAAATTTTGCAATACTGTTAAAAGAAATATGATTGCTAGCACTAATTGGATAGTTGGGCCTGGTACACAGGCTGGCAGGCAGTAGAAAAGTGCAATTCAATAGCACAAGCAAAATGAGGATTAAGATCAACCATCAAGATTTATTTTATTTAAATTAGTAACTATACTGTGACAACAATTAGGATTGGTGTAAATAGTTGGCAAGACGGCCTGGCACAAAAGGATGGCAGGCAGGAGGGAGATGCAATTCAAGGACACTAGGAGACTGATTAATGACAGTCAAAACAGTGATGATTGACAATTTTTGCAATACTGTTAAAAGAAATATGATTGCTGAAAACAATTGGCTAGGTGGGCCTGGCTCACAGCAGGCTACAAGGCAGGAGGAAAGTGCTATTCAATGGCACCAGCAAGCTGACGATTCAAATCACAGCAACTATTAACAAAAAATTTAATTTTTAATTATTAGAATACTGTCACAACAAATATGATTGGTGTAAATATTTTTTAAGTAGGCCTGGCACACAGGCTTGGAAGGCTGTAGAAAAGTGCAATTCAAAGGCACGAGCAAACTGAGGGTTAAGATCATCAACAATAAAGATTTTTTTTATTTTAATTAGTAACTATACTGTGACAAAAAATTAGGATTGGTGTAAATAGTTGGCAAGACGGCCTGGCACAAAAGGATGGCAGGCAGGAGGGAGATGCAATGAATCAAGGACACTAGGAGACTGATTACTGACAGTCTAAACAGTGATGATTGACAATTTTTGCAATACTGTTAACAGAAATATGATTGCTGACAACAATTGGCTAGGTGGGGGCCTGGCTCAAAGCAGGCTGCAAGGCAGGAGGAAAGTGCGTTTCAATGGCACCAGCAAACTGAGGATTCAAATCACAGCAACTATTACCAAAAATTTTAATTTTTAATTATTAGAATACTGTCACAACAAATATGATTGGTGTAAATATTTTTTAAGTAGGCCTGGCACACAGACTTGGAAGGCTGTAGAAAAGTGCAATTCAAAGGCACGAGCAAACTGAGGGTTAAGATCATCAACATTAAAGATTTTTTTTATTATAATTAGTAACTATACTGTGACAAAAAATTAGGATTGGTGTAAATAGTTGGCAAGACGGCCTGGCACAAAAGGATGGCAGGCAGGAGGGAGATGCAATGAATCAAGGACACTAGGAGACTGATTACTGACAGTCTAAACAGTGATGATTGACAATTTTTGCAATACTGTTAACAGAAATATGATTGCTGACAACAATTGGCTAGGTGGGGGCCTGGCTCACAGCAGGCTGCAAGGCAGGAGGAAAGTGCGTTTCATTGGCACCAGCAAACTGACGATTCAAATCACAGCAACTATTACCAAAAATTTTAATTTTTAATTATTAGAATACTGTGACAAAAATATGATTGGTGTAAATATTTTTTAAGTAGGCCTGGCACACAGGCTTGGAAGGCTGTAGAAAACTGAATTCAAAGGCACGAGCAAACTGAGGGTTAAGATCATCAACAATAAAGATTTTTTTAATTATAATTAGTAACTATACTGTGACAAAAAAATAGGATTGGTGTAAATAGTTGGCAAGACGGCCTGGCACAAAAGGATGGCAGGCAGGAGGGAGATGCAATTCGAGGACACTAGGAGACTGATTACTGACAGTCTAAACAGTGATGATTGACAATTTTTGCAATACTGTTAACAGAAATATGATTGCTGACAACAATTGGCTAGGTGGGGGCCTGGCTCACAGCAGGCTGCAAGGCAGGAGGAAAGTGCGTTTCAATGGCACCAGCAAACTGACGATTCAAGTCACAGCAACTATTACCAAAAATTTAAATTTTTAATTATTAGAATACTGTGACAACAAATATGATTGGTGTAAATATTTTTTAAGTAGGCCTGGCACACAGGCTTGGAAGGCTGTAGAAAACTGAATTCAAAGGCACGAGCAAACTGAGGGTTAAGATCATCAACAATAAAGATTTTTTTAATTATAATTAGTAACTATACTGTGACAAAAAATTAGGATTGGTGTAAATAGTTGGCAAGACGGCCTGGCACAAAAGGATGGCAGGCAGGAGGGAGATGCAATTCAAAGACACTAGGAGACTGATTACTGACAGTCTAAACAGTGATGATTGACAATTTTTGCAATACTGTTAACAGAAATATGATTGCTGACAACAATTGGCTAGGTGGGGGCCTGGCTCACAGCAGGCTGCAAGGCAGGAGGAAAGTGCGTTTCAATGGCACCAGCAAACTGACGATTCAAATCACAGCAACTATTACCAAAAATTTTAATTTTTAATTATTAGAATACTGTGACAACAAATATGATTGGTGTAAATATTTTTTAAGTAGGCCTGGCACACAGGCTTGGAAGGCTGTAGAAAACTGAATTCAAAGGCACGAGCAAACTGAGGGTTAAGATCATCAACAATAAAGATTTTTTTAATTATAATTAGTAACTATACTGTGACAAAAAATTAGGATTGGTGTAAATAGTTGGCAAGACGGCCTGGCACAAAAGGATGGCAGGCAGGAGGGAGATGCAATGAATCAAGGACACTAGGAGACTGATTACTGACAGTCTAAACAGTGATGATTGACAATTTTTGCAATACTGTTAACAGAAATATGATTGCTGACAACAATTGGCTAGGTGGGGGCCTGGCTCACAGCAGGCTGCAAGGCAGGAGGAAAGTGCGTTTCATTGGCACCAGCAAACTGACGATTCAAATCACAGCAACTATTACCAAAAATTGTAATTTTTAATTATTAGAATACTGTGACAAAAAATATGATTGGTGTAAATATTTTTTTAAGTAGGCCTGGCACACAGGCTTGGAAGGCTGTAGAAAACTGAATTCAAAGGCACAAGCAAACTGAGGGTTAAGATCATCAACAATAAAGATTTTTTTAATTATAATTAGTAACTATACTGTGACAAAAAAATAGGATTGGTGTAAATAGTTGGCAAGACGGCCTGGCACAAAAGGATGGCAGGCAGGAGGGAGATGCAATTCAAGGACACTAGGAGACTGATTACTGACAGTCTAAACAGTGATGATTGACAATTTTTGCAATACTGTTAACAGAAATATGATTGCTGACAACAATTGGCTAGGTGGGGGCCTGGCTCACAGCAGGCTGCAAGGCAGGAGGATAGTGCGTTTCATTGGCACCAGCAAACTGACGATTCAAATCACAGCAACTATTACCAAAAATTTTAATTTTTAATTATTAGAATACTGTGACAACAAATATGATTGGTGTAAATATTTTTAAAGTAGGCCTGGCACACAGGCTTGGAAGGCTGTAGAAAACTGAATTCAAAGGCACGAGCAAACTGAGGGTTAAGATCATCAACAACAAAGATTTTTTTAATTATAATTAGTAACTATACTGTGACAAAAAATTAGGATTGGTGTAAATAGTTGGCAAGACGGCCTGGCACAAAAGGATGGCAGGCAGGAGGGAGATGCAATTCAAGGACACTAGGAGACTGATTACTGACAGTCTAAACAGTGATGATTGACAATTTTTGCAATACTGTTAACAGAAATATGATTGCTGACAACAATTGGCTAGGTGGGGGCCTGGCTCACAGCAGGCTGCAAGGCAGGAGGAAAGTGCGTTTCAATGGCACCAGCAAACTGACGATTCAAATCACAGCAACTATTACCAAAAATTTTAATTTTTAATTATTAGAATACTGTCACAACAAATATGATTGGTGTAAATATTTTTTAAGTAGGCCTGGCACACAGGCTTGGAAGGCTGTAGAAAACTGAATTCAAAGGCACGAGCAAACTGAGGGTTAAAATCATCAACAATAAAGATTTTTTTAATTATAATTAGTAACTATACTGTGACAAAAAATTAGGATTGTTGTAAATAGTTGGCAAGACGGCCTGGCACAAAAGGATGGCAGGCAGGAGGGAGATGCAATTCAAGGACACTAGGAGACTGATTACTGACAGTCTAAACAGTGATGATTGACAATTTTTGCAATACTGTTAACAGAAATATGATTGCTGACAACAATTGGCTAGGTGGGGGCCTGGCTCACAGCAGGCTGCAAGGCAGGAGGAAAGTGCCTTTCAATGGCACCAGCAAACTGACGATTCAAATCACAGCAACTATTACCAAAAATTTTAATTTTTAATTATTAGAATACTGTCACAACAAATATGATTGGTGTAAATATTTTTTAAGTAGGCCTGGCACACAGGCTTGGAAGGCTGTAGAAAAGTGCAATTCAAAGGCACGAGCAAACTGAGGGTTAAGATCATCAACAATAAAGATTTTTTTTATTTTAATTAGTAACTATACTGTGACAAAAAATTAGAATTGGTGTAAATAGTTGGCAAGACGGCATGGCACAAAAGGATGGCAGGCAGGAGGGAGATGCAATGAATCAAGGACACTAGGAGACTGATTACTGACAGTCTAAACAGTGATGATTGACAATTTTTGCAATACTGTTAACAGAAATATGATTGCTGACAACAATTGGCTAGGTGGGGGCCTGGCTCACAGCAGGCTGCAAGGCAGGAGGAAAGTGCGTTTCATTGGCACCAGCAAACTGACGATTCAAATCACAGCAACTATTACCAAAAATTTTAATTTTTAATTATTAGAATACTGTGACAACAAATATGATTGGTGTAAATATTTTTAAAGTAGGCCTGGCACACAGGCTTGGAAGGCTGTAGAAAACTGAATTCAAAGGCACTAGCAAACTGAGGGTTAAGATCATCAACAATAAAGATTTTTTTAATTATAATTAGTAACTATACTGTGACAAAAAATTAGGATTGGTGTAAATAGTTGGCAAGACGGCCTGGCACAAAAGGATGGCAGGCAGGAGGGAGATGCAATGAATCAAGGACACTAGGAGACTGATTACTGACAGTCTAAACAGTGATGATTGACAATTTTTGCAATACTGTTAACAGAAATATGATTGCTGACAACAATTGGCTAGGTGGGGGCCTGGCTCACAGCAGGCTGCAAGGCAGGAGGAAAGTGCGTTTCAATGGCACCAGCAAACTGACGATTCAAATCACATCAACTATTACCAAAAATTTTAATTTTTAATTATTAGAATACTGTCACAACAAATATGACTGGTGTAAATATTTTTTAAGTAGGCCTGGCACACAGGCTTGGAAGGCTGTAGAAAACTGAATTCAAAGGCACGAGCAAACTGAGGGTTAAAATCATCAACAATAAAGATTTTTTTAATTATAATTAGTAACTATACTGTGACAAAAAATTAGGATTGGTGTAAATAGTTGGCAAGACGGCCTGGCACAAAAGGATGGCAGGCAGGAGGGAGATGCAATTCAAGGACACTAGGAGACTGATTACTGACAGTCTAAACAGTGATGATTGACAATTTTTGCAATACTGTTAACAGAAATATGATTGCTGACAACAATTGGCTAGGTGGGGGCCTGGCTCACAGCAGGCTGCAAGGCAGGAGGAAAGTGCGTTTCATTGGCACCAGCAAACTGACGATTCAAATCACAGCAACTATTACCAAAAATTTTAATTTTTAATTATTAGAATACTGTGACAACAAATATGATTGGTGTAAATATTTTTTAAGTAGGCCTGGCACACAGGCTTGGAAGGCTGTAGAAAAGTGCAATTCAAAGGCACGAGCAAACTGAGGGTTAAGATCATCAACAATAAAGATTTTTTTAATTTTAATTAGTAACTATACTGTGACAAAAAATTAGGATTGGTGTAAATAGTTGGCAAGACGGCCTGGCACAAAAGGATGGCAGGCAGGAGGGAGATGCAATTCAAGGACACTAGGAGACTGATTACTGACAGTCTAAACAGTGATGATTGACAATTTTTGCAATACTGTTAACAGAAATATGATTGCTGACAACAATTGGCTAGGTGGGGGCCTGGCTCACAGCAGGCTGCAAGGCAGGAGGAAAGTGCGTTTCATTGGCACCAGCAAACTGACGATTCAAATCACAGCAACTATTACCAAAAATTTTAATTTTTAATTATTAGAATACTGTGACAACAAATATGATTGGTGTAAATATTTTTTAAGTAGGCCTGGCACACAGGCTTGGAAGGCTGTAGAAAAGTGCTATTCAAAGGCACGAGCAAACTGAGGGTTAAGATCATCAACAATAAAGATTTTTTTAATTTTAATTAGTAACTATACTGTGACAAAAAATTAGGATTGGTGTAAATAGTTGGCAAGACGGCCTGGCACAAAAGCATGGCAGGCAGGAGGGAGATGCAATGAATCAAGGACACTAGGAGACTGATTACTGACAGTCTAAACAGTGATGATTGACAATTTTTGCAATACTGTTAACAGAAATATGATTGCTGACAACAATTGGCTAGGTGGGGGCCTGGCTCACAGCAGGCTGCAAGGCAGGAGGAAAGTGCGTTTCATTGGCACCAGCAAACTGACGATTCAAATCACAGCAACTATTACCAAAAATTTTAATTTTTAATTATTAGAATACTGTCACAACAAATATGATTGGTGTAAATATTTTTTAAGTAGGCCTGGCACACAGGCTTGGAAGGCTGTAGAAAACTGAATTCAAAGGCACGAGCAAACTGAGGGTTAAGATCATCAACAATAAAGATTTTTTTAATTATAATTAGTAACTATACTGTGACAAAAAATTAGGATTGGTGTAAATAGTTGGCAAGACGGCCTGGCACAAAAGGATGGCAGGCAGGAGGGAGAGGCAATTCAAGGACACTAGGAGACTGATTACTGACAGTCTAAACAGTGATGATTGACAATTTTTGCAATACTGTTAACAGAAATATGATTGCTGACAACAATTGGCTAGGTGGGGGCCTGGCTCACAGCAGGCTGCAAGGCAGGAGGAAAGTGAGTTTCAATGGCACCAGCAAACTGACGATTCAAATCACAGCAACTATTACCAATATTACCAAAAATTTTAATTTTTAATTATTAGAATACTGTGACAACAAATATGATTGGTGTAAATATTTTTTTAAGTAGGCCTGGCACACAGGCTTGGAAGGCTGTAGAAAACTGAATTCAAAGGCACGAGCAAACTGAGGGTTAAGATCATCAACAGTAAATATTTTTTTAATTATAATTAGTAACTATACTGTGACAAAAAATTAGGATTGGTGTAAATAGTTGGCAAGACGGCCTGGCACAAAAGGATGGCAGGCAGGAGGGAGATGCAATTCAAGGACACTAGGAGACTGATTACTGACAGTCTAAACAGTGATGATTGACAATTTTTGCAATACTGTTAACAGAAATATGATTGCTGACAACAATTGGCTAGGTGGGGGCCTGGCTCACAGCAGGCTGCAAGGCAGGAGGAAAGTGCGTTTCATTGGCACCAGCAAACTGACGATTCAAATCACAGCAACTATTACCAAAAATTTTAATTTTTAATTATTAGAATACTGTGACAACAAATATGATTGGTGTAAATATTTTTTAAGTAGGCCTGGCACACAGGCTTGGAAGGCTGTAGAAAAGTGCAATTCAAAGGCACGAGCAAACTGAGGGTTAAGATCATCAACAATAAAGATTTTTTTTATTTTAATTAGTAACTATACTGTGACAAAAAATTAGGATTGGTGTAAATAGTTGGCAAGACGGCCTGGCACAAAAGGATGGCAGGCAGGAGGGAGATGCAATGAATCAAGGACACTAGGAGACTGATTACTGACAGTCTAAACAGTGATGATTGACAATTTTTGCAATACTGTTAACAGAAATATGATTGCTGACAACAATTGGCAAGGTGGGGGCCTGGCTCACAGCAGGCTGCAAGGCAGGAGGAAAGTGCGTTTCATTGGCACCAGCAAACTGACGATTCAAATCACAGCAACTATTACCAAAAATTTTCATTTTTAATTATTAGAATACTGTCACAACAAATATGATTGGTGTAAATATTTTTTAAGTAGGCCTGGCACACAGGCTTGGAAGGCTGTAGAAAACTGAATTCAAAGGCACGAGCAAACTGAGGGTTAAGATCATCAACAATAAAGATTTTTTTAATTATAATTAGTAACTATACTGTGACAAAAAATTAGGATTGGTGTAAATAGTTGGCAAGACGGCCTGGCACAAAAGGATGGCAGGCAGGAGGGAGATGCAATTCAAGGACACTAGGAGACTGATTACTGACAGTCTAAACAGTGATGATTGACAATTTTTGCAATACTGTTAACAGAAATATGATTGCTGACAACAATTGGCTAGGTGGGGGCCTGGCTCACAGCAGGCTGCAAGGCAGGAGGAAAGTGCGTTTCAATGGCACCAGCAAACTGACGATTCAAATCACAGCAACTATTACCAATATTACCAAAAATTTTAATTTTTAATTATTAGAATACTGTGACAACAAATATGATTGGTGTAAATATTTTTTTAAGTAGGCCTGGCACACAGGCTTGGAAGGCTGTAGAAAACTGAATTCAAAGGCACGAGCAAACTGAGGGTTAAGATCATCAACAGTAAATATTTTTTTAATTATAATTAGTAACTATACTGTGACAAAAAATTAGGATTGGTGTAAATAGTTGGCAAGACGGCCTGGCACAAAAGGATGGCAGGCAGGAGGGAGATGCAATTCAAGGACACTAGGAGACTGATTACTGACAGTCTAAACAGTGATGATTGACAATTTTTGCAATACTGTTAACAGAAATATGATTGCTGACAACAATTGGCTAGGTGGGGGCCTGGCTCACAGCAGGCTGCAAGGCAGGAGGAAAGTGCGTTTCATTGGCACCAGCAAACTGACGATTCAAATCACAGCAACTATTACCAAAAATTTTAATTTTTAATTATTAGAATACTGTGACAACAAATATGATTGGTGTAAATATTTTTTAAGTAGGCCTGGCACACAGGCTTGGAAGGCTGTAGAAAAGTGCAATTCAAAGGCACGAGCAAACTGAGGGTTAAGATCATCAACAATAAAGATTTTTTTTATTTTAATTAGTAACTATACTGTGACAAAAAATTAGGATTGGTGTAAATAGTTGGCAAGACGGCCTGGCACAAAAGGATGGCAGGCAGGAGGGAGATGCAATGAATCAAGGACACTAGGAGACTGATTACTGACAGTCTAAACAGTGATGATTGACAATTTTTGCAATACTGTTAACAGAAATATGATTGCTGACAACAATTGGCAAGGTGGGGGCCTGGCTCACAGCAGGCTGCAAGGCAGGAGGAAAGTGCGTTTCATTGGCACCAGCAAACTGACGATTCAAATCACAGCAACTATTACCAAAAATTTTCATTTTTAATTATTAGAATACTGTCACAACAAATATGATTGGTGTAAATATTTTTTAAGTAGGCCTGGCACACAGGCTTGGAAGGCTGTAGAAAACTGAATTCAAAGGCACGAGCAAACTGAGGGTTAAGATCATCAACAATAAAGATTTTTTTAATTATAATTAGTAACTATACTGTGACAAAAAATTAGGATTGGTGTAAATAGTTGGCAAGACGGCCTGGCACAAAAGGATGGCAGGCAGGAGGGAGATGCAATTCAAGGACACTAGGAGACTGATTACTGACAGTCTAAACAGTGATGATTGACAATTTTTGCAATACTGTTAACAGAAATATGATTGCTGACAACAATTGGCTAGGTGGGGGCCTGGCTCACAGCAGGCTGCAAGGCAGGAGGAAAGTGCGTTTCAATGGCACCAGCAAACTGACGATTCAAATCACAGCAACTATTACCAATATTACCAAAAATTTTAATTTTTAATTATTAGAATACTGTGACAACAAATATGATTGGTGTAAATATTTTTTTAAGTAGGCCTGGCACACAGGCTTGGAAGGCTGTAGAAAACTGAATTCAAAGGCACGAGCAAACTAAGGGTTAAGATCATCAACAGTAAATATTTTTTTAATTATAATTAGTAACTATACTGTGACAAAAAATTAGGATTGGTGTAAATAGTTGGCAAGACGGCCTGGCACAAAAGGATGGCAGGCAGGAGGGAGATGCAATTCAAGGACACTAGGAGACTGATTACTGACAGTCTAAACAGTGATGATTGACAATTTTTGCAATACTGTTAACAGAAATATGATTGCTGACAACAATTGGCTAGGTGGGGGCCTGGCTCACAGCAGGCTGCAAGGCAGGAGGAAAGTGCGTTTCATTGGCACCAGCAAACTGACGATTCAAATCACAGCAACTATTACCAAAAATTTTCATTTTTAATTATTAGAATACTGTGACAACAAATATGATTGGTGTAAATATTTTTTAAGTAGGCCTGGCACACAGGCTTGGAAGGCTGTAGAAAACTGAATTCAAAGGCACGAGCAAACTGAGGGTTAAGATCATCAACAATAAAGATTTTTTTAATTATAATTAGTAACTATACTGTGACAAAAAATTAGGATTGGTGTAAATAGTTGGCAAGACGGCCTGGCACAAAAGGATGGCAGGCAGGAGGGAGATGCAATTCAAGGACACTAGGAGACTGATTACTGACAGTCTAAACAGTGATGATTGACAATTTTTGCAATACTGTTAACAGAAATATGATTGCTGACAACAATTGGCTAGGTGGGGGCCTGGCTCACAGCAGGCTGCAAGGCAGGAGGAAAGTGCGTTTCAATGGCACCAGCAAACTGACGATTCAAATCACAGCAACTATTCCCAAAAATTTTAATTTTTAATTATTAGAATACTGTCACAACAAATATGATTGGTGTAAATATTTTTTAAGTAGACCTGGCACAGAGGCTTGGAAGGCTGTAGAAAACTGAATTCAAAGGCACGAGCAAACTGAGGGTTAAGATCATCAACAATAAAGATTTTTTTAATTATAATTAGTAAATATACTGTGACAAAAAATTAGGATTGGTGTAAATAGTTGGCAAGACGGCCTGGCACAAAAGGATGGCAGGCAGGAGGGAGATGCAATTCAAGGACACTAGGAGACTGATTACTGACAGTATAAACAGTGATGATTGACAATTTTTGCAATACTGTTAACAGAAATATGATTGCTGACAACAATTGGCTAGGTGGGGGCCTGGCTCACAGCAGGCTGCAAGGCAGGAGGAAAGTGCGTTTCATTGGCACCAGCAAACTGACGATTCAAATCACAGCAACTATTACCAAAAATTTTCATTTTTAATTATTAGAATACTGTCACAACAAATATGATTGGTGTAAATATTTTTTAAGTAGGCCTGGCACACAGGCTTGGAAGGCTGTAGAAAACTGAATTCAAAGGCACGAGCAAACTGAGGGTTAAGATCATCAACAATAAAGATTTTTTTAATTATAATTAGTAACTATACTGTGACAAAAAATTAGGATTGGTGTAAATAGTTGGCAAGACGGCCTGGCACAAAAGGATGGCAGGCAGGAGGGAGATGCAATTCAAGGACACTAGGAGACTGATTACTGACAGTCTAAACAGTGATGATTGACAATTTTTGCAATACTGTTAACAGAAATATGATTGCTGACAACAATTGGCTAGGTGGGGGCCTGGCTCACAGCAGGCTGCAAGGCAGGAGGAAAGTGCGTTTCAATGGCACCAGCAAACTGACGATTCAAATCACAGCAACTATTACCAAAAGTTTTAATTTTTAATTATTAGAATACTTTCACAACAAATATGATTGGTGTAAATATTTTTTAAGTAGGCCTGGCACACAGGCTTGGAAGGCTGTAGAAAACTGAATTCAAAGGCACGAGCAAACTGAGGGTTAAGATCATCAACAATAAAGATTTTTTTAATTATAATTAGTAACTATACTGTGACAAAAAATTAGGATTGGTGTAAATAGTTGGCAAGACGGCCTGGCACAAAAGGATGGCAGGCAGGAGGGAGATGCAATTCAAGGACACTAGGAGACTGATTACTGACAGTCTAAACAGTGATGATTGACAATTTTTGCAATACTGTTAACAGAAATATGATTGCTGACAACAATTGGCTAGGTGGGGGCCTGGCTCACAGCAGGCTGCAAGGCAGGAGGAAAGTGCGTTTCAATGGCACCAGCAAACTGACGATTCAAATCACAGCAACTATTACCAAAAATTTTAATTTTTAATTATTAGAATACTGTGACAACAAATATGATTGGTGTAAATATTTTTTAAGTAAGCCTGGCACACAGGCTTGGAAGGCTGTAGAAAACTGAATTCAAAGGCACGAGCAAACTGAGGGTTAATATCATCAACAATAAAGATTTTTTTAATTATAATTAGTAACTATACTGTGACAAAAAATTAGGATTGGTGTAAATAGTTGGCAAGACGGCCTGGCACAAAAGGATGGCAGGCAGGAGGGAGATGCAATTCAAGGACACTAGGAGACTGATTACTGACAGTCTAAACAGTGATGATTGACAATTTTTGCAATACTGTTAACAGAAATATGATTGCTGACAACAATTGGCTAGGTGGGGGCCTGGCTCACAGCAGGCTGCAAGGCAGGAGGAAAGTGCGTTTCAATGGCACCAGCAAACTGACGATTCAAATCACAGCAACTATTACCAAAAAATTTAATTTTTAATTATTAGAATACTGTCACAACAAATATGATTGGTGTAAATATTTTTTAAGTAGGCCTGGCACACAGGCTTGGAAGGCTGTAGAAAAGTGCAATTCAAAGGCACAAGCAAACTGAGGGTTAAGATCATCAACAATAAAGATTTTTTTAATTTTAATTAGTAACTATACTGTGACAAAAAATTAGGATTGGTGTAAATAGTTGGCAAGACGGCCTGGCACAAAAGGATGGCAGGCAGGAGGGAGATGCAATGAATCAAGGACACTAGGAGACTGATTACTGACAGTCTAAACAGTGATGATTGACAATTTTTGCAATACTGTTAACAGAAATATGATTGCTGACAACAACTGGCTAGGTGGGGGCCTGGCTCACAGCAGGCTGCAAGGCAGGAGGAAAGTGCGTTTCATTGGCACCAGCAAACTGACGATTCAAATCACAGCAACTATTCCCAAAAATTTTAATTTTTAATTATTAGAATACTGTCACAACAAATATGATTGGTGTAAATATTTTTTAAGTAGACCTGGCACACAGGCTTGGAAGGCTGTAGAAAACTGAATTCAAAGGCACGAGCAAACTGAGGGTTAAGATCATCAACAATAAAGATTTTTTTAATTATAATTAGTAAATATACTGTGACAAAAAATTAGGATTGGTGTAAATAGTTGGCAAGACGGCCTGGCACAAAAGGATGGCAGGCAGGAGGGAGATGCAATTCAAGGACACTAGGAGACTGATTACTGACAGTCTAAACAGTGATGATTGACAATTTTTGCAATACTGTTAACAGAAATATGATTGCTGACAACAATTGGCTAGGTGGGGGCCTGGCTCACAGCAGGCTGCAAGGCAGGAGGAAAGTGCGTTTCATTGGCACCAGCAAACTGACGATTCAAATCACAGCAACTATTACCAAAAATTTTCATCTTTAATTATTAGAATACTGTGACAACAAATATGATTGGTGTAAATATTTTTTAAGTAGGCCTGGCACACAGGCTTGGAAGGCTGTAGAAAACTGAATTCAAAGGCACGAGCAAACTGAGGGTTAAGATCATCAACAATAAAGATTTTTTTAATTATAATTAGTAACTATACTGTGACAAAAAATTAGGATTGGTGTAAATAGTTGGCAAGACGGCCTGGCACAAAAGGATGGCAGGCAGGAGGGAGATGCAATTCAAGGACACTAGGAGACTGATTACTGACAGTCTAAACAGTGATGATTGACAATTTTTGCAATACTGTTAACAGAAATATGATTGCTGACAACAATTGGCTAGGTGGGGGCCTGGCTCACAGCAGGCTGCAAGGCAGGAGGAAAGTGCGTTTCAATGGCACCAGCAAACTGACGATTCAAATCACAGCAACTATTACCAAAAATTTTAATTTTTAATTATTAGAATACTTTCACAACAAATATGATTGGTGTAAATATTTTTTAAGTAGGCCTGGCACACAGGCTTGGAAGGCTGTAGAAAACTGAATTCAAAGGCACGAGCAAACTGAGGGTTAAGATCATCAACAATAAAGATTTTTTTAATTATAATTAGTAACTATACTGTGACAAAAAATTAGGATTGGTGTAAATAGTTGGCAAGACGGCCTGGCACAAAAGGATGGCAGGCAGGAGGGAGATGCAATTCAAGGACACTAGGAGACTGATTACTGACAGTCTAAACAGTGATGATTGACAATTTTTGCAATACTGTTAACAGAAATATGATTGCTGACAACAATTGGCTAGGTGGGGGCCTGGCTCACAGCAGGCTGCAAGGCAGGAGGAAAGTGCGTTTCAATGGCACCAGCAAACTGACGATTCAAATCACAGCAACTATTACCAAAAATTTTAATTTTTAATTATTAGAATACTGTGACAACAAATATGATTGGTGTAAATATTTTTTAAGTAAGCCTGGCACACAGGCTTGGAAGGCTGTAGAAAACTGAATTCAAAGGCACGAGCAAACTGAGGGTTAAGATCATCAACAATAAAGATTTTTTTAATTATAATTAGTAACTATACTGTGACAAAAAATTAGGATTGGTGTAAATAGTTGGCAAGACGGCATGGCACAAAAGGATGGCAGGCAGGAGGGAGATGCAATTCAAGGACACTAGGAGACTGATTACTGACAGTCTAAACAGTGATGATTGACAATTTTTGCAATACTGTTAACAGAAATATGATTGCTGACAACAATTGGCTAGGTGGGGGCCTGGCTCACAGCAGGCTGCAAGGCAGGAGGAAAGTGCGTTTCAATGGCACCAGCAAACTGACGATTCAAATCACAGCAACTATTACCAAAAAATTTAATTTTTAATTATTAGAATACTGTCACAACAAATATGATTGGTGTAAATATTTTTTAAGTAGGCCTGGCACACAGGCTTGGAAGGCTGTAGAAAAGTGCAATTCAAAGGCACAAGCAAACTGAGGGTTAAGATCATCAACAATAAAGATTTTTTTAATTTTAATTAGTAACTATACTGTGACAAAAAATTAGGATTGGTGTAAATAGTTGGCAAGACGGCCTGGCACAAAAGGATGGCAGGCAGGAGGGAGATGCAATGAATCAAGGACACTAGGAGACTGATTACTGACAGTCTAAACAGTGATGATTGACAATTTTTGCAATACTGTTAACAGAAATATGATTGCTGACAACAACTGGCTAGGTGGGGGCCTGGCTCACAGCAGGCTGCAAGGCAGGAGGAAAGTGCGTTTCATTGGCACCAGCAAACTGACGATTCAAATCACAGCAACTATTACCAAAAAATTTAATTTTTAATTATTAGAATACTTTCACAACAAATATGATTGGTGTAAATATTTTTTAAGTAGGCCTGGCACACAGGCTTGGAAGGCTGTAGAAAACTGAATTCAAAGGCACGAGCAAACTGAGGGTTAAGATCATCAACAATAAAGATTTTTTTAATTATAATTAGTAACTATACTGTGACAAAAAATTAGGATTGGTGTAAATAGTTGGCAAGACGGCCTGGCACAAAAGGATGGCAGGCAGGAGGGAGATGCAATTCAAGGACACTAGGAGACTGATTACTGACAGTCTAAACAGTGATGATTGACAATTTTTGCAATACTGTTAACAGAAATATGATTGCTGACAACAATTGGCTAGGTGGGGGCCTGGCTCACAGCAGGCTGCAAGGCAGGAGGAAAGTGCGTTTCAATGGCACCAGCAAACTGACGATTCAAATCACAGCAACTATTACCAAAAATTTTAATTTTTAATTATTAGAATACTGTGACAACAAATATGATTGGTGTAAATATTTTTTAAGTAGGCCTGGCACACAGGCTTGGAAGGCTGTAGAAAACTGAATTCAAAGGCACGAGCAAACTGAGGGTTAAGATCATCAACAATAAAAATTTTTTTAATTATAATAAGTAACTATACTGTGACAAAAAATTAGGATTGGTGTAAATAGTTGGCAAGACGGCCTGGCACAAAAGGATGGCAGGCAGGAGGGAGATGCAATTCAAGGACACTAGGAGACTGATTACTGACAGTCTTAACAGTGATGATTGACCATTTTTGCAATACTGTTAACAGAAATATGATTGCTGACAACAATTGGCTAGGTGGGGGCCTGGCTCACAGCAGGCTGCAAGGCAGGAGGAAAGTGCGTTTCAATGGCACCAGCAAACTGACGATTCAAATCACAGCAACTATTACCAAAAATTTTAATTTTTAATTATTAGAATACTGTGACAACAAATATGATTGGTGTAAATATTTTTTAAGTAAGCCTGGCACACAGGCTTGGAAGGCTGTAGAAAACTGAATTCAAAGGCACGAGCAAACTGAGGGTTAAGATCATCAACAATAAAGATTTTTTTAATTATAATTAGTAACTATGCTGTGACAAAAAATTAGGATTGGTGTAAATAGTTGGCAAGACGGCATGGCACAAAAGGATGGCAGGCAGGAGGGAGATGCAATTCAAGGACACTAGGAGACTGATTACTGACAGTCTAAACAGTGATGATTGACAATTTTTGCAATACTGTTAACAGAAATATGATTGCTGACAACAATTGGCTAGGTGGGGGCCTGGCTCACAGCAGGCTGCAAGGCAGGAGGAAAGTGCGTTTCAATGGCACCAGCAAACTGACGATTCAAATCACAGCAACTATTACCAAAAAATTTAATTTTTAATTATTAGAATACTGTCACAACAAATATGATTGGTGTAAATATTTTTTAAGTAGGCCTGGCACACAGGCTTGGAAGGCTGTAGAAAAGTGCAATTCAAAGGCACAAGCAAACTGAGGGTTAAGATCATCAACAATAAAGATTTTTTTAATTTTAATTAGTAACTATACTGTGACAAAAAATTAGGATTGGTGTAAATAGTTGGCAAGACGGCCTGGCACAAAAGGATGGCAGGCAGGAGGGAGATGCAATGAATCAAGGACACTAGGAGACTGATTACTGACAGTCTAAACAGTGATGATTGACAATTTTTGCAATACTGCTAACAGAAATATGATTGCTGACAACAACTGGCTAGGTGGGGGCCTGGCTCACAGCAGGCTGCAAGGCAGGAGGAAAGTGCGTTTCATTGGCACCAGCAAACTGACGATTCAAATCACAGCAACTATTACCAAAAAATTTAATTTTTAATTATTAGAATACTTTCACAACAAATATGATTGGTGTAAATATTTTTTAAGTAGGCCTGGCACACAGGCTTGGAAGGCTGTAGAAAACTGAATTCAAAGGCACGAGCAAACTGAGGGTTAAGATCATCAACAATAAAGATTTTTTTAATTATAATTAGTAACTATACTGTGACAAAAAATTAGGATTGGTGTAAATAGTTGGCAAGGCGGCCTGGCACAAAAGGATGGCAGGCAGGAGGGAGATGCAATTCAAGGACACTAGGAGACTGATTACTGACAGTCTAAACAGTGATGATTGACAATTTTTGCAATACTGTTAACAGAAATATGATTGCTGACAACAATTGGCTAGGTGGGGGCCTGGCTCACAGCAGGCTGCAAGGCAGGAGGAAAGTGCGTTTCAATGGCACCAGCAAACTGACGATTCAAATCACAGCAACTATTACCAAAAATTTTAATTTTTAATTATTAGAATACTGTGACAACAAATATGATTGGTGTAAATATTTTTTAAGTAGGCCTGGCACACAGGCTTGGAAGGCTGTAGAAAACTGAATTCAAAGGCACGAGCAAACTGAGGGTTAAGATCATCAACAATAAAAATTTTTTTAATTATAATAAGTAACTATACTGTGACAAAAAATTAGGATTGGTGTAAATAGTTGGCAAGACGGCCTGGCACAAACGGATGGCAGGGAGGAGGGAGATGCAATTCAAGGACACTAGGAGACTGATTACTGACAGTCTTAACAGTGATGATTGACCATTTTTGCAATACTGTTAACAGAAATATGATTGCTGACAACAATTGGCTAGGTGGGGGCCTGGCTCACAGCAGGCTGCAAGGCAGGAGGAAAGTGCGTTTCAATATGGCACCAGCAAACTGACGATTCAAATCACAGCAACTATTACCAAAAATTTTAATTTTTAATTATTAGAATACTGTCACAACAAATATGATTGGTGTAAATATTTTTTAAGTAGGCCTGGCACACAGGCTTGGAAGGCTGTAGAAAACTGAATTCAAAGGCACGAGCAAACTGAGGGTTAAAATCATCAACAATAAAGATTTTTTTAATTTTAATTAGTAACTATACTGTGACAAAAAATTAGGATTGTTGTAAATAGTTGGCAAGACGGCCTGGCACAAAAGGATGGCAGGCAGGAGGGAGATGCAATTCAAGGACACTAGGAGACTGATTACTGACAGTCTAAACAGTGATGATTGACAATTTTTGCAATACTGTTAACAGAAATATGATTGCTGACAAAAATTGGCTAGGTGGGGGCCTCGCTCACAGCAGGCTGCAAGGCAGGAGGAAAGTGCGTTTCATTGGCACCAGCAAACTGACGATTCAAATGACAGCAACTATTAACAAAAATTTTAATTTTTAATTATTAGAATACTGTCACAACAAATATGATTGGTGTAAATATTTTTTAAGTAGGCCTGGCACACAGGCTTGGAAGGCTGTAGAAAAGTGCAATTCAAAGGCACGAGCAAACTGAGGGTTAAGATCATCAACAATAAAGATTTTTTTAATTTTAATTAGTAACTATACTGTGACAAAAAATTAGGATTGGTGTAAATAGTTGGCAAGACGGCCTGGCACAAAAGGATGGCAGGCAGGAGGGAGATGCAATTCAAGGACACTAGGAGACTGATTACTGACAGTCTAAACAGTGATGATTGACAATTTTTGCAATACTGTTAACAGAAATATGATTGCTGACAACAATTGGCTAGGTGGGGGCCTGGCTCACAGCAGGCTGCAAGGCAGGAGGAAAGTGCGTTTCATTGGCACCAGCAAACTGACGATTCAAATCACAGCAACTATTACCAAAAATTTAAATTTTTAATTATTAGAATACTGTGACAACAAATATGATTGGTGTAAATATTTTTTAAGTAGGCCTGGCACACAGGCTTGGAAGGCTGTAGAAAAGTGCAATTCAAAGGCACGAGCAAACTGAGGGTTAAGATCATCAACAATAAAGATTTTTTTAATTTTAATTAGTAACTATACTGTGACAAAAAATTAGGATTGGTGTAAATAGTTGGCAAGACGGCCTGGCACAAAAGGATGGCAGGCAGGAGGGAGATGCAATTCAAGGACACTAGGAGACTGATTACTGACAGTCTAAACAGTGATGATTGACAATTTTTGCAATACTGTTAACAGAAATATGATTGCTGACAACAATTGGCTAGGTGGGGGCCTGGCTCACAGCAGGCTGCAAGGCAGGAGGAAAGTGCGTTTCATTGGCACCAGCAAACTGACGATTCAAATCACAGCAACTATTACCAAAAATTTAAATTTTTAATTATTAGAATACTGTGACAACAAATATGATTGGTGTAAATATTTTTTAAGTAGGCCTGGCACACAGGCTTGGAAGGCTGTAGAAAAGTGCAATTCAAATGCACGAGCAAACTGAGGGTTAAGATCATCAACAATAAAGATTTTTTTAATTTTAATTAGTAACTATACTGTGACAAAAAATTAGGATTGGTGTAAATAGTTGGCAAGACGGCCTGGCACAAAAGGATGGCAGGCAGGAGGGAGATGCAATTCAAGGACACTAGGAGACTGATTACTGACAGTCTAAACAATGATGATTGACAATTTTTGCAATACTGTTAACAGAAATATGATTGCTGACAAAAATTGGCTAGGTGGGGGCCTGGCTCACAGCAGGCTGCAAGGCAGGAGGAAAGTGCGTTTCATTGGCACCAGCAAACTGACGATTCAAATCACAGCAACTTTTAACAAAAATTTTAATTTTTAATTATTAGAATACTGTCACAACAAATATGATTGGTGTAAATATTTTTTAAGTAGGCCTGGCACACAGGCTTGGAAGGCTGTAGAAAAGTGCAATTCAAAGGCACGAGCAAACTGAGGGTTAAGATCATCAACAATAAAGATTTTTTTAATTTTAATTAGTAACTATACTGTGACAAAAAATTAGGATTGGTGTAAATAGTTGGCAAGACGGCCTGGCACAAAAGGATGGCAGGCAGGAGGGAGATGCAATTCAAGGACACTAGGAGACTGATTACTGACAGTCTAAACAGTGATGATTGACAATTTTTGCAATACTGTTAACAGAAATATGATTGCTGACAACAATTGGCTAGGTGGGGGCCTGGCTCACAGCAGGCTGCAAGGCAGGAGGAAAGTGCGTTTCAATGGCACCAGCAAACTGACGATTCAAATCACAGCAACTATTACCAAAAATTTAAATTTTTAATTATTAGAATACTGTCACAAAAAATATGATTGGTGTAAATATTTTTTAAGCAGGCCTGGCACACAGGCTTGGAAGGCTGTAGAAAAGTGCAATTCAAAGGCACGAGCAAACTGAGGGTTAAGATCAACACTAAAAAATTTTTTTATTTAAATTAATAACTATACTGTCTGACTGTGACAACAATTATGATTGGTGTAAATAGTTCGCTAGACGGCCTGGCACAAAAGGCTGGCAGTGGCAGGGAGGAGGTAAATGAAATTCAATGGCCCTAGGAGACTGAATATTTGCAGTCCAAAAAATTATGTTTTTTTTATTTTTTATTACTGTTACAAGAATTGTGATTGGTGCCACTAATTGGCTACTTGGGTCTGGCAGACAGACTGGCAGATATGAGTCGTGGATGGTAGGTAGGGCAGTAATTTAACACAGTATGCTGTGTAAGTGACAAAAACACAGGACTGATAGAAAATTAAGTTACATTACACTAGCAAAATATTTTAAAATTTTAGATTTTAATATTAAAATTATGTTAAGAAGTGCAATGCACATATGACTCTATGAGTGGTCGCACTGGCTGGCTGCTACGTAGGGCAGCAATTATAACAACAGTATGCTGTGTAAGTCAGATAGACAGTTAGACACAGGCCTGATAGAAAATACAATTAGATTACACTAGCATAATGATTTAAAGACTTTTTTTAGGAAATTTTAAGAAAAAGGTTAAACACATACATATGAGTCGTGGCTGATAGCCTTGGAAGGGCAGCTATTAAAAACAGTAGGCTATGTATGTCGGATACACACACGCCTGATAGAAAATACTATTAGATTACACTAGAAAAATGATTGAAATTATTTTTTTGGGGGGGAAATTAAAAAAAGGTTAAACACATATGAGTCGTGGCTCATAGACTAGGGCAGCAAGTAAACACAGTAGGCTCTCTATGTCAGCAAAACACACAGGCCGGACAGAAAATTAGATTTGATTACACTAGCAAACAAATTTAAACTTTTTTTTTTTTTATATTAAAATTAAGGTGAAAGAAAAATAGATATGAGTGCTGGGTGGCTGCCTGGCACAGACCAATTAACCAAAAGACTGAAAAAAAGAGGTATATTAATGCTGAGTGAGCCTGACAGACACAGGCATGATAGTAAATGTAATTAGATTACACTAGAAAAATATTTTTTTGTGTTTTTTTTTTAAATTAAAAATAATGTTATTAACGGATATTAACACTGCTGGCTGCTGGCTGGCACAGAGCAATGAACCAGAGTATATGCTGTGTGACACTGGCCTGATAGAAAATGAAAAAAAATTACACTAGAAAAATAATTATATTTTTGGGTTAGTTAAATTTAAACTAATGTTGTTAGAGAGATATCAGTGGTGGCAGTAGTCACAGCATATGCTGTGAGCCTTAAACACACAGCTGAAAGCCAGGCAAATGCTAATAAAAAAAACAAACAAAAAAAAAAACGGCACGAAATATAGCCCTAAAAATGGCTTTTTGTGGTGCTGTGCTTGCAGCAGAGATGAGTGGCGTCCTTCTGGACTGTAAATACACTAGCCTAGCTATGTTTTTTCTATTAATGTCAGGAGGAAAAACACAACACGTCCTCTCATTAAAAAAGCAAGGTCGTTATGAGTCTAAAATGGCGGATTCCGAGTAGCTGGGAGTGTCTGTGAGGGAGTGTCTGATGTTGATTGGCTCTAATGTGTCAGGCGGCTGTGACATAAAGGGTCAAAGTTTCCACAATGATGACACATAGGGGCGGATCGAACATCGCCATGTGTTCACCCACAAACGCGAACCCGAACAACCTATGTTCGCTGTGAACCGTTCGCGGGCGAACAGTTCGGGACATCACTATTGTTAGAACGAGGAGCGTAAACAGGATTGCGAGCTCATGATGTTCTTTATGCTCAAATCCATATAACAAATGGCATGCTGTTAAAATTTTGTGCAAACTCGCAGTAATTTACGCTCCCCATATTTTCTGTGGGTAGCGTAGAACGGTAATATTTGCTCGTATTACAAGTTGAAAGTAAATGTGATTGTGCAAAAGAAATTGCATTTGCCGCTCAAACTTTTTAGTCGCGTAAAGCGTTTATTCAGAGGAAACAGTTGCATTAGACTATACTATGAATCCCTAAACTGCCACCCTCTCACAAACCAAACTACCTTTTTACACTATTAACCCCTAAACCACCACACACCCCACAGCAAAGTAAGCTTCTACACTATTAACCCCTAAACCACCAGCCCCCCTGACATCGCAAACTACCTCTTTACACTGTTAACTCCTAAACCGCCACACCCTACACCGCAAAATAACACACTACACTATTAATCCCTAAAGCGCCAGCTCCCCACCGCAAAGTAACCCATATACAGGGAGTGCAGAATTATTAGGCAAGTTGTATTTTTGAGGATTAATTTTATTATTGAACAACAACCATGTTCTCAATGAACCCAAAAAACTCATTAATATCAAAGCTGAATAGTTTTGGAAGTAGTTTTTAGTTTGTTTTTAGTTATAGCTATTTTAGGGGGATATCTGTGTGTGCAGGTGACTATTACTGTGCATAATTATTAGGCAACTTAACAAAAAACAAATATATACCCATTTCAATTATTTATTTTTACCAGTGAAACCAATATAACATCTCAACATTCACAAATACACATTTCTGACATTCAAAAACAAAACAAAAACAAATCAGTGACCAATATAGCCACCTTTCTTTGCAAGGACACTCAAAAGCCTGCCATCCATGGATTCTATCAGTGTTTTGATCTGTTCACCATCAACATTGCGTGCAGCAGCAACCAAAGCCTCCCAGACACTGTTCAGAGAGGTGTACTGTTTTGCCTCCTTGTAAATCTCACATTTGATGATGGACCACAGGTTCTCAATGGGGTTCAGATCAGGTGAACAAGGAGGCCATGTCATTAGATTTTCTTCTTTTATACCCTTTCTTGCCAGCCACGCTGTGGAGTACTTGGACGCGTGTGATGGAGCATTGTCCTGCATGAAAATCATGTTTTTCTTGAAGGATGCAGACTTCTTCCTGTACCACTGCTTGAAGAAGGTGTCTTCCAGAAACTGGCAGTAGGACTGGGAGTTGAGCTTGACTCCATCCTCAACCCGAAAAGGCCCCACAAGCTCATCTTTGATGATATCAGCCCAAACCAGTACTCCACCTCCACCTTGCTGGCGTCTGAGTCAGACTGGAGCTCTCTGCCCTTTACCAATCCAGCCACGGGCCCATCCATCTGGCCCATCAAGACTCACTCTCATTTCATCAGTCCATAAAACCTTAGAAAAATCAGTCTTGAGATATTTCTTGGCCCAGTCTTGACGTTTCAGCTTGTGTGTCTTGTTCAGTGGTGGTCGTCTTTCAGCCTTTCTTACCTTGGCCATGTCTCTGAGTATTGCACACCTTGTGCTTTTGGGCACTCCAGTGATGTTGCAGCTCTGAAATATGGCCAAACTGGTGGCAAGTGGCATCTTGGCAGCTGCACGCTTGACTTTTCTCAGTTCATGGGCAGTTATTTTGCGCCTTGGTTTTTCCACACTCTTCTTGCGACCCTGTTGACTATTTTGAATGAAACACTTGATTGTTCGATGATCACGCTTCAGAAGCTTTGCAATTTTAAGAGTGCTGCATCCCTCTGCAAGATATCTCACTATTTTTGACTTTTCTGAGCATGTCAAGTCCTTCTTTTGACCCATTTTGCCAAAGGAAAGGAAGTTGCCTAATAATTATGCACACCTGATATAGGGTGTTGATGTCATTAGACCACACCCCTTCTCATTACAGAGATGCACATCACCTAATATGCTTAATTGGTAGTAGGCTTTCGAGCCTATACAGCTTGGAGTAAGACAACATGCATAAAGAGGATGATGTGGTCAAAATACTAATTTGCCTAATAATTCTGCACTCCCTGTATATCTAAACCCTCTAACCTAACACCCCCTAAGTTAACCGAAAATAGACTAACCCTACCTTTACCGAAACCCCCCCCAACTAACTACCATTAAAAAAAACAAAAAACATGTGAATGTTAAAAAA
Organism: Bombina bombina; assembly: GCF_027579735.1. Lineage (NCBI taxonomy): Eukaryota > Metazoa > Chordata > Amphibia > Anura > Bombinatoridae > Bombina > Bombina bombina. The sequence goes on from NC_069503.1 coordinate 531,179,893, forward strand.
ATCTAATCTTTTAGGATTAGGGATTTTTATTTTTTCCCCTCTGGGCTGCAAATGAGCCGGCAAATGCCCTTTTCATGGCACTTTTTAGATGAGGTTTTTTTAGATTCTTTTCACAAAAAAAGCTTGATCACTTTAGGGCAATACCCTGCAAAAGACCCTTTTAAGGGCTATTTGTAAGTTAGCTTTAGAATAGTGTTTTAGTTTTTAGTTTTATTTTGGGGTTTTAGAATAGGCATAACTCTTTTATTTTTGGTAATGTGTTGTTATTTTTTGTAATGGTAGTTTTTATTTTATTTTACCAGTAATGTAGTTTTTTTTTATTTTTTATTTAGAGGTAGGATTAGATTTTTTTAACTTTCACAGGTAAGTTTTTTTTTTTTTTTTTTTAAAGGTAGGATTTTTAGGTAAAGGTAGGGTTAGTCTATTATGGGTTAGCTTAGAGGTTGTTAGATTAGGGGTTTTAGATGTTAGTGGGTTTTATGCTTTGGGAGGCTGACTGATTAGGGGTTAATAGTGTAGTGGTTTACTTTGTGTTTGGGGGCTGGCGGTTTAGAGGTTAATAGTGTAGATTGGTAATTTGCAATGTGGGGGTGGCGGCTTAAGGGTTAACAGTGTAGTGGGGACTTTGTGGTAGACTATGTGGTGGTTTAGAGGTTATTAGAATAGAGGCTTATGGCGATTTGTGTTAGCGTGCGAGTAGGGTGTTGTTTTTATTTCACATTTTTTTTCCCTATTGACTTCTAAGGGGGAACAGGTTATGGAGCACATGATAGTGTAAGATCGGCTTTTAGCTCTCGTCAGGTTAGCGCTGGAGCGATAACTTTTTACTTTTAACTCATAATACCAGCGCAACCTGACAAGTGCAAAAGGTTTACTTTTAGCGCAGTTACCACTTTAGCCAAAGCAGTAATTAGCGCTCCACTTGTAATCTAGCCCTGAAAACAATCTTTCATATGGTGCAAATTGAAATGTCTCACTTTAACATCTCTTTAAAGGGACATGAAACCCCAAAAATGTCTTTCATAAGTCAGATACAGCATACATTTTTAAACAACTTTCCAATGTTCTTCAATTTTGCTTCATTCTATTGCTATCCTTTATTGAAGGAGCAGCAATGCACTACTGGGAGCTAGCTGAACACATTGAGAAGCCAATGACAAGAGGCACATATATGCAGCCACCAATCAGCAGATAGCTCACCGCTTCTGAGCATACCTGGTATCCTTTTCAACAAAACTGGAAGCTGTTGGCGCAAAAGCATGACAATACCCGCAAGATCAGGACTGGTTAGGAGGTCTGTAATAATATACACACATGTATATACAGTTTAAAAAATTAAATTTAAAACATAAAGGGGCATGAAACCCAAATTTTCATAAATCAGATAGAGCATACTATTTTAAAAAAACTTCCCAGTTTACTTATATTATTTAATGTGCTTCATTCTCTGCTGAGCATATCAGATGAGCCAATAAAAAGAGGCATATAAGGATATTCATTGAAACTGAAAATTCATACAGCAATATTTATTATAATACATGCAGACAATGTATTCATAGAGAGAACCCCCCAGAGCAGCATTGACTGTTAGAACTTAACATTGCACAAGCAATCGCTTGTGCAACCAATAGCACAAGAGCAGGGCTTGTCAATCATTCAGGATAAACAATTCCGTATTGTCTGACTCTGACATCTGTAACCTCTGAGTTTGCAGACTTGTTAGGAAGCAATAGTTGACAACTAGAGCTTACGCAGCTTCATAAACGGGGCCCAAATAACAAAGCAAACAATCACCTAGATTACGAGTGGCGTGCTAACTGTAGCGCAAGTGCGATATCATTTTTTGTTAAGCTCCCTAGAAAAAATTCTGAAGAAAAAAGCTTGCTAGAAAAAATTCTAAAAATTCTGAAGATGATCTAGGGAGCCTAACAAAAAACGATATTGCACTTGCGCTACAGTTAGCGCACCACTCGTAATCTAGGTGAAAGAAAATACTATGCATTGTATTGGTTATACAAGTATATAGTTGAGGGTTTCAATCACTTCAAAATGATTTTTTCCTGCAAGACAATTGAGCACATTATATAAATTCTGTAAAAACCAAACATACATTTTCTGTGAACAAAGTTAGTCTATGGGGTCAATTTATCAAGGCGTCCATCTCAGTGCATTCGCCGGCGTCAATACGCGCTCACTAGACATCGTTGACGTGGATCTGAATATGATACCCTTATTTATTAAAAAAGCCGTCAAAAACATGTGCATCAAGTATGATGTGAAGAGCATCGGACTGTTGTTAATGTCAGGGTACGTGTGAAATAACATTGAATAAACTACAGAGGTATCCCAGAATGTAAAATTTCATTTTAGCTAATTTGATATAAATGTATCTCACTACAACCCATGCCCCCTCACTGCTGTTTAAGACAAGTGAGGACAAAAGGAAGACATTTGGTTCAATTAGTGAAGATAGAAAATAAACATTTAGCCTTTGAAGCTCATAGCTCCACATGAAGGATAAACATTGGACCTGATAATTACCCGAGCCTGGGAGCATCCTGGGGTTTTGGAGACAAAATTCTCTACACAAGTCAGATATGCAAACGAAATTCTGAGGATATAGTAATTAGCACAGGCCTGTTAATCACCCCTGAACCTCATATACACAAAGAGTCTAAACTCAAGCTACCTACAGACATATGGGAATGCTGTGACTTAATCTTCATATAAGATCATATTAAAGGGACAGTCTAGTATAAATTAAACTTTCGTTATTCAGATAGGACTTTTAATTTTAATCAACTTTCCAATTTACTTTTATCATCAAATTTGCTTTTTTCTCTTGGTATTCTTAGTTTAAACTAAACATAGGTAGGCTCATATGCTAATTTCTAAGCCTTTGAGGGCTGCCTCTTATCACATGCTTTTAAAATCTCTTTTCAACACAAAGAGACAGAAAGTACACGTGGGCCATATAGATAACACTGTGTTCAGGCACAGGGGGTTATTTAAGATTTAGCACAAAACAATGCTAAATTTAAGACAATAGATAATAAACAGTCACAGTCATGTGATCAGGGGGCTGGAAGAAGATGCCTAGATACAAGGTAATCACAGAGGTAAAAAGTATATTAATATAACTGTGTTGGTTATGCAAAACTGGGTAATGGGTAATAAAGGGATTATCTATCTTTTAAAACAATAAAAATTCTATGGTAGACTGTCCCTTTAAAACATGTATGTATGTATGTATATATATATATATATATATATATATATATATATATATATATATGTATGTATATAAATATATATATTTATATATATATTTTTATATATATATATATATATATATATATATATATATATACATATGTATGTGTATTGATCTGAAACTAACTGTATTGGATAATGTCTGCTGTATTGAAGGGCTGCATTGGTGAATTTTAAATGTGTTATAGAGTCTCAAAATAACAACATTGTTTCTTCCATTTCAGACTGAGGAGAAAACAGTAAATTGTCCCATAAATTATATATAAATTGTGTTTTTCATGCACTCAAAATAACACTATCAAGAGATATACCATGATGTGGGCTATATTTATATTGGAAAGAAATGAGACTCCAATAAGCATATTTTAACATAAATTGATAATATACTAAATGGACCATATATGGAACATATAATTATTAAAACTAAAAGATTAAAAGTATATAAAAACAGGCAGTTGATAAAAATATATATAAGAACTGTATTTAATGTAGCAGTATTGATAGTGAGATTGCAATTCTGGTTATCTGCTGCCACCAATAGTTCAGAAATGGTATGACAGCATAACGAATTGGCTGTTTAAAACATATGCCAAACCAAATAACCAATCAATGCTCAGCTCCGTTAAGGGCGAATCACAGGCAAGTACCCGAGGGCCTATCAAAATCTTGTGGGAATGATTAAAGGAAATGAGGAGGTATTCTTTATTTTTTTTTGGAATAAAGACCCACATACACATTAGACAAAGGACACGGACAGACTCAAATAAGTTTTGAATAGGAAAATACACAGACTTTGTGCCAAGTAGATTCTCTGCCATTTTGGGACACTTTCTTGAATAAAGAAAGATAACAGTTCTGAGGCCTGTACCTTTGTGATATAGTGGATAAATCCTTCTTAGATGACCCACAAGAAATTCTGGAAACTGAATAATCATTTATGTGGTAACATATGGCAGTGACTATAATTTAATATTTTAAAGCAAATACATTCATGGTTTCTACAGTTTAATTGAAGTTAATAATTTTAAACGGGCACTTTGTATTTTATGCTTATATCCATAGTCCTGTGTAGTCTTAGCTAGTCACATAAATTGGCTGTTTGCATTAAGAATATATATAATTTATGGTGTTTTTAATTAAAATTATATAGAATCATTTGTTAGCTAAGTTACTTAATTATACTTGTCTGAAGGTTATCTTAAATCTATTGAAATCCAGTAAGATTTGGGTGACGTATCTTGGTATATTGTTTATCTAAACACTGTAAAGTTAGCGGTCCATATTCTGGTATTTCATTGTGGTATTTTAATGTGATTATTGTGAGTAAAGTTAATTTTAAGGATATATCTTTTATGATCTTCTGTATAGAATATTGTAACAGCATAAATGCGTATAGTTGATTCATAATCTAGTTTCTATAAAAATAATTCAATGTGTTTATAAATTTTCACTAATCTAAAGAATTTAGGAATAATTATTCATTTCAATGGTTTTGTATATACATTTTTAATTGGGGGTTTGTTTTAAAGAATAATAACAAATAAATTGTATTATAATCCTGGTATATATTGACATATTGTTTGGAGGCACTGCTGAAGATTATTATTTTTATCATATTGATATAACATATATTTGTAGTAAATAGAGAGTATAAAAAAGAAAAAAGAAAAATAAATTGGAAAAATTGATAAAAAAAATTTGTAATGTTTTTTTTTGTCTTGTTGGTCAATTGTATTAGCGTTTTAAACTTAACCAAATACTAAGCCAACATAATAATGTCTGTTACTAGAAGTGAATCAAATGAATCTACACTCAGTGTTGAAATATGTTCCCCAAACTTTCCCCTCACTCAGGGCGATCTCCTTAAGATAGACATTATAGACCACATTAAAAATAGGTATAATATTGCGGGTGATTTAAATAATTATATGGATATGCTTGCAATTAAGGCTAAAAATATTGCTATTGATGATGGAAGGTGGAATGAAAAAAGTGAATTGTTCCAAGAATTCTTAAAAATGAATCAATGCAAAAATCCCAAAAAACAGGATGAACTAATACTAAAATCTTGGCACCTTGTAATATGCATTATTGATGAAATGTCCACACTCCTTATAGAAAAGGAATTGCAAATACAGGGGCTAGATGATAATATTCGCTCATCACGCAAGAAATGGCCAAAAATTAAATTGTTACATTTAAGCAAGATGTGGCTGCCTTAGATAAGCATAACCTAAGTTTACTAGCCAAAATACAAGAGTTAAATAAACAACTCGTGCAAAACCAGAAACAACTTAGTGAACTGAAAAGGCAGTCTAGCAATTATGCACCCCCTTCTGTTAGCAATGAGGATAATTCAGGTATTTTTAAAACCCTTAAAGAATTAATGAAAAGTGAATTACAGAACTTTAGGGAAGAGTTTAAACAAAGGACCCCTTTCTGGTCAGAAATAAACTTCCAAAAAAAGGAATTTGGATAATGGCACCACTTAGTACAAATATTAAGGGTCTCTTTACCATACAGATAAGGTCAAGTTGGCTTCAGAATACAACTGATAATAGGTGGTGTAGGTGCTAAGTATCAAAAATACAATTGATTAATGATCAGTTGGAGAAACTGAACAAAATAGATACTATATAAGCACTCAATTGAGACCCTCACGTGAAATGGAGTTTGGAAAAAAAGTCACACAAATTAAAATATGAATCTTTATTAGAACGTGTTTAAAACCATGGGTGTATTAAAAACTAAAATGCTAGCAGATAAAAAGTCCAGTTAAATAACTGGTATAATTTAGGAGAACACTGGTTGCTTAATATAAATATCTACTGCTGGCTCAAGGCGACAAAGTATATATAAAAAAAACGATATCTAGAATGATAATATTATGAATGTAATTGGGAAGGTATCCAGTTATGTTAATTGTACAACATTTCATATATCATAAGTTATACATGAAGTGGAAGTGTTTGTGCATTTACGATGAACATTTGCAACTTTCTTGCTTGTATAAATGTCAGCTTAAATTGCCTGTAATAATTCCCACTTGACCCTTGTATTTGAATAGGGGTATTATATTCTAGTAGTTAAAATATAGTAGTACAAGTTTCAGACTAAGTGCTCTACCTCTATGTCATATTCCACTGCTGGTAGTTAGAATATTACACTCGTGATTGGGTTAAATTATATTGCTCTGCTTGAATATCCACTTAATAGAGCCAATACAAAATAGTACCAAAAAATGAAGCCTTCTAGCTACTTGTTATATTTGCTCATTACAGTGTTCACCTGATACATTGAGTTGAATCCCTGCCAATAAATGCTATTAAATATCCTAATTAAAGGGCAAAACTTCCGTTTATATTATTGAAAGTTGGCAATAATCACTCAGTTACGAGTCAGTCATGTAACGCTTAAGACAATTGACACTTGTAGTACTTAACACTTACTGTTAACTTAGTGTTTGAATCACAGTGTGATACTACCAATGTGGTACTGTACTAGAGTTTTCAATGACTGTGAACGCATTACATATAAGCAGGAACCTCAGTAAATAACTTAAAATAACAATCAAGAGGTTTTGTATGCCATAAAGGTACAGTCCATTATTACCAGCCGTTAAAATATTCTTGCCCTTTAAGTCATAGGCAAATATACTGCCTAGGGTTTATACTCAGAGTCACACTAGAGTTAGCTCAATATATTGAATAAAGTTTGGCTATTCGCTATTAACTAAGTGCCTAGGTTTCTATTAGAGCCCCAACGTCAAGTCAGCCCACAAATTACTGCTAGCAAGTATTTTTTAAAATGTTACCAGAGCTCCCATCAGCTCACTCTCCTTGACATGTTTCGCCGGGTTTCCGGCTTTATCAAAAGGCGAGGCGCCGCGGATGCGGCAGCTTTTTATGACAATTGGTCCGCCTCCTACTTTAGCATACAGCCAATCACCGCCCTAACATGACGGGCTGATTTTAGAATGACAGACTCATCTAATAGATATATAGATATTATACTGAGAGTATCGCTGTCCCTTAGCACATATAAGTACAGATTTATTTTAGAGCTACATTTATTAGATTTGAATTTTTTGCCAGGTAATAGGAATTCTCATATTTCCTCAGAACAAAAAGAAACTGTTCAGATCCAGCGACATACCAACAAAGAGCAACTGAACTACAAAATCAACTGAAAGCAAGAGGTTATAGCAATCGCTCCATAAAGAAAGCTAAACATAGAGCTGAAACTACAGACAGAAAAAAATTATTACACAAAAACATAAAAGCAAAAGATGAGACCACAAGAATCATTATGACTTACTCACCCCTGGCGAAAGAGGTATTTAATATCCTAAACAAACATCTAGGAATATTAAAATCAGACCCAATATTGGATAACATCCTGGGGGATCAAGTACAAGTAGGATATAGAAGATCCAAGAATCTTAAGGATCTTCTAAGTCCAAGTCATTTTGAGAAGAGAAAACGCAAATTAAATCCCATCTAATTGGGCAATTTCAAATGTAGAAATTGCTCCATTTGCAAACATCTCTTACCAATTAAATCCATCTCGGATAGGTTCGGCAAAACACATACAATTAATACTCATATCAATTGTAATATGGAGGCTGTAATCTACGGAATTACATGCAAATGAAAGGTTACCTATGTTGGTATGACTTCATGCAAATTGAGGATCCGTATGCTGGAACATTTGAGCAACATTAGAAATGCTGAAAAAGATCTTAAAGGAAAGAAAATTATAACTACTGTCGCATCTCATTTTCTCAAAAAACATCAAGCCAATACTTCAGAATTCCGCTGTTTTGGAATCAAAACAGTGAGATTAGGAATTAGAGGCGGAGACATTGAACAATTACTTTTACAAGTTGAAAGTCGCTGGATCTACCTTTTAAATTCCCTACAACCTAATGGACTAAATGAGCACAATAATTTCTTTACATATTTATAAGAAATGTATAGTTAATATATGATTCACGTTGGTCAGTAGTATACAATCTAATATTATTGTATGCTTTTCCATATTTTAATGGTTCTATGATCACTTTATTTCACCTCTCCTCATTATTTATCCCCCACTTATATATACACCTAAAAAAAATTAAAATGGTTTAGTAGTTTTAATCACCTCTCACTTAGCACATAATTCAATTTATTTCTACATATCTGTAATACAGAATCTAGAATTTGTATTCTGTAATGCAATATTTTAATACCATATATCACTTAAAGGGACACTGTACCCAAACATTTTCTTTTGTGATTCAGATTGAGCATGATATTTTAAGCAACTTTCTAAATTACTCCTATTATCAAATTGTCTTCATTCTCTTGGTATCTTTATTTGAAGTGCAAGAATGTAAGTTTAGATGCCGGCCCATTTTTGGTGAACAACCTGGGTTGTCCTTGCTTATTGGTGGATAAATTCATCCACCAATAAAAAAGTGCTGTCCAGAGTACTGAAACAAAAAAAAAAGCTTAGATGCGTTCTTTTTCAAATAATGATAGCAAGAGAACGAAGAAAAATTGATAATAGGAGTAAATTAGAAAGTTGCTTAAAATTGCATGCTCTATCTGAATTACAAAAGAAAAAATTTGGGTTCAGTGTCCCTTTAACAAATCACAATGTTCACCTCACATGTATAGTACTAAACAGGAACATAAATCTTTATGTATAGCTATATCATCACTAAAAATCACTTATCGATTGCTACATATAGTAGCTAAATATAATATTAACAATTGAGCATTTAGCACTTACACTTTATGATGTGTTAGAGACCACTATTAGTTCACTTTAATTTTAAAATCACTTAATGTTTCGATTAGAACATTAACCTATTACCTGGCAAAATATACAAATCTAATAACTGTAGCTCTAAAATAAATCCGTACTTATATGTGCCAAGGGACAGCGATACTCTCAATATAATATCTATATGTCTATCAGATGAGTCTGTCATTCTAAAATCAGTCCGTCATCTTAGGGCAGTGATTGGCTGTATGCTAATATAGGAGGCGGACCAATTGTCATAAAAAGCCGCCGCATCCGCAGTGCCTCGCCTTTTGATAAAGCCGGAAACCCGGCGAAACATGTCAAGGAGAGTGAGCTGATGGGAGCTCTGTTAACATTTTAAAAAATACTTGCTAGCAGTAATTTGTGGGCTGACTTGACGTTGGGGCTCTAATAGAAACCTAGGCACTTAGTTAATGGCGAATAGCCGAACTAGGCACTTAGTTAATAGCGAATAGCCGAACTTTCTTCAATATATTGAGCTAACTCTAGTGTGACTCTGAGTATAAACCCTAGGCAGTATATTCGCCTATGATTTAAAGGGAAAGAATAGTTTAATGGCTGGTAATAATGGACTGTACCTTTATGGCATACAAAACCTCTTGGTTGTTATTTTAAGTTATTTTCTGAGGTTCCTGCTTATATGTAATGCGTTCACAGTCATTGCAAACGCTAGTACAGTACCACATTGGTAGTATCGCACTGTGATTCAAACACTAAGTTAACAGTAAGTGTCAAGTACTACAAGTGTCAATTGTCTTAAGCGTTACTGCAAAACCATAAGGTTTCAATACATGACTGACTCATAACTGAGTGATTATTGCCAACTTTCAATAATATAAACAGAAGTTTTGCCCTTTAATTAGAATATTTAATAGCATTTATTGGCAGGGATTCAACTCAATGTATCAGGTGAACACTCTAATGAGCAAATGTAACAAGTAGCTAGAAGGCTTCATTTTTTGGCACTATTTTGTATCGGCTCTATTAAGTGGATATTGAAGCAGAGCAATATAATTTAACCCAATCACGAGTGTAATATTCTAACTACCAGCAGTGGAATATGACGTAGAGATAAAGCACTTAGCCTGAAATTTGTACTACTATATTTTAACTACTAGAATATAATACCCCTATTCAAATACAAGGGTCAAGTGGGAATTATTACAGGCAATTTAAGCTGACATTTATACAAGCAAGAAAGTTGCAAATGTTTATCGTAAATGCACAAACACTTCCACTTCATGTATTACTTATGATATATGAAATGTTGTACAATTAACATAATTGGATACCTTCCCAATTATATTCACAATATTATCATTCTAGATATCGTATTTTTGATATATACTTTGTCGCCTTGAGCCAGCAGTAGATATTTATATTAGGCATCCAGTGTTCTCCTGAATAATACCAATTATTTAACTGGACTTTTTATCTGCTAGCATTTTAGTTTTAAATACACCCATAGTTTTAAACACGTTCTAATGAAGATTCATATTTTAATTTGTGTGACTTTTTTTCCAAACTCCATTTCACGTGAGGGTCTCAATTGAGTGCTTATATAGTATCTAATTTCTTCAGTTTCTCCAACTGATCGTTAATCAACAGAAATAAACTTCCCACATAGACAGTCACCTCATGGTATAAATTCAGGGAACTGCTACACTTCAGAGGGGGAGGGCAGTGATTATAGTGAGTCATAGGGCGGAGCCAGCAACCCAAATAACCCACGTAGTACTAATGTACATATGGGGTCTCCCCATAGTAGAAGGGTAGATAGGGAACACTCCAACCCTAACAAGAAGGTCCCTAGGAAAGCCAAAGATATGTCTAATAAGGTATATGACACCTCTAAAATAATTACTTTTTTAAGTGGTTTAGTACCTAAGTTTTCCAACAAGGGAACCAATTCTATAATTGACCACTTAGTAACTTATAAAAATGCTTTATTCATAATGAATGTTACTAGGGAGCAGTCTAAAATTGAATTTCTGCCCTGGGTATTTGAGGGTAAACATCACAAATTCTTTGCTTCACTAAAGGATATGAATATTCATTCCTGGAGTGAAACAAAAATTCAGTGCAAAAAGGAGTTTGGACAATATCGCACTAAAACCGCTGCGAAAATAGCTGTATATGGTCTAAAATGTAGTGCCAATCAAAGCCCTATAGAATTCCTCTCTGTACTAAAAAGTGCGTACAGTATGGCCGAAAATTACCCCATATTTGAAAGTTTAGAATTTGTGAATTTATTTTACGAAGCATTGCCCGCACACATCAAACTTAACTTAGCTAGAAATTTTGATGAGAACTGCTCATTGGACTGGCTGATCAAAGAGAGTACAAAGTTATACTCTATTCAGCAGTCCGGTGAACAGGGGGTTAAAAGGGAACCAAGGCCCAGCCCCAAAATTGTGGCAGAAACTAGGGTGTCAATTTGGAGTCTAACAAGAAAACTTATGCGGAAGTGGCCCGAGAAAACAGGCCTTCCCCTCAAAGTTTTATCTCTGCCCCTCCCCCATCATGGGCTGAGGTGCAGAGAGAATATACTCAAAATGGGGGGCATAACCAAATAGATAATTATCCTCAAAGAGATGAATACCCACAAGGTAATCAGTACCCCTGTAAAAATAAATACCAAAAGTGGCGAAAAAACTCTCAGGATCACCAGACATCCCAAGTAAAAAGTACTCCCCAAGGCATTAACGCTGAACAAGTTGAACCCCAAAGACAACTACGTCAAAATAGGAATAATAACTATAATTCTGAAGGATCCCAAGGATCCAGGAATCAGTACCCTGGGACATCAAAAAATCGGTCCATGGGTAAAGATAGATTGTCTATTCAAGTGGGCCAACTCAGTACGCAAGTAAATCAATTATGTACACTATTTACTAATATGAGTCAAGCTTTGATGGCTCAGCACCCTAATAATCCTTTTTAATGGGGTACAGACAGTGGCCAGCAGTGGGCCACAGGCACAGTCATAAATACTGCGGTATTACCTGAAAGAGAGGGGAGAGATATACCAAATAAAATGATAAATGTCAATAATGGTACTAATCATGTTCTCTCCCTACAGCCCAGAAATGGATGTTTTATCTGTGATGACAAGCAACCTCAGCTGGGAAGTTCTAACAAACCTCTTCCTTTACCGTTTTCTACTAACTTTATACCCACATATGCAGTACACAGGAACCCTGTCAGCCCTATTATAGAGGAAGAGACTGGTGAGAATAAAAATTCTCCTGCATCAGGTAACGTGGCGGATTCAGGTAACTCGTGGCAAAGCCCACAGATGTGTAAATATGCAAACTTTATGTGTGAAATGGTAGAAACTGCAGGGAGATATTATGTATTAGCTGAGCTCCAGGATTCAGTTGCCAACCCTATCATGGGATTAATTGATACTGAATCTCAGGCAACTATTTTATCCCACAGGTACTACACATGAGCTGTCACTTGGGGGTAGAGAAGACAGATGCTGTGCTGTGAGATTCATTTCAGGAATAACTCTATACCTGAAATCACTATCCTACAAATAGATGATCAGACTCCTTTAAGCAGCTCTGATGGTAATACTTTTAAAATTTCGATTGGAAAGATAGCAAATATTTCCTTAGTCTGCGATGTATTAACCATATACCTCCACAAGGGGGACTCTAAATCCCCTAAAGGGGGAGATCATTCACAATTCCTCGCAGAAATTGTGAAAGTTAAAGAGGATCTATTTATCCCTATGCAAGTGCATGACCTTGGTAAAACCAAGTATGCTAAATTGAACCAAAAACAAGTGAATTTGATACATATCTTTTTTTTACATTGAACACATAAAAAAAACTGTGAATCAGATTACATGTTTGCAAAAGGAGGTACCCTGTGTCCACAGTCTGTGAGATGGTCTGACCCCATATTACTGTATATAGTGACACTGTTTAACCCACCAGTACTGTATATAGTGAGTCAGTGACACAGTCTGTAATCTGTCGGTGAGATGGCTGGCCTGACCCTACCCACCCCAGTACTTTATAAAGTGACCACAGTAGTCTGTGACATGGTCCAGCTCCCCCGTACTGTATATAGTGGTACTGTATAGACTGACACTGTTTACCCCCCACCCCCCATGCTGTAGTAACAAGGTCTGTACTTTGCTGGTTCCACAAACATACATGTATAAATACACACAGTCACAAACATACACACATACACACACACACACACACATAAACACCAATGGGTAAAACAGAAACACTAACCCCTGTAGTCAGAGACACTAGTGAAGCATCATGTTACACTCACATGATATCAGTGCAGGCAGTGGCAGGTCAAAGTTTTTTATTGTAAAAAAAAACCTTGGGGGCCCAGTCGCAATTGCGACCTCTACGCCCCCTGTAGTTTCGTCCCTGGACAAGTGTGAAAGCTATAACATCACAGCTAAGTGTTTATTATCTATATCCATAGGTAATAAATCAGAGAAGCACCTGTTTTTAATTTTAAATACTCCCCATAATCAAATATACATTGGCAATGATCTCTTACATAGATATGCCATACAAATAGATTTGATTAACTCTTGCCTCTGGAGCAGGTTAAAAGGGGACCCTGAAGTATTTCAGGATGAAAATGCGGCCCTGAAATCAAACCAGCAATTACCATATGCTGTGAATATGCAGGTGTCTAATGATATTGTAATCCCTGCTGGGGCTGACAAATTCCTCTTACCCATACAGGTAAAAAGAGGTAAAAAATTTAAAACTTCTGAAACACTAATTTTTCTCTCCCAAAGAATGCAAGATCTACGTATAACAATGAACCCATACTCCTATGGTAAATATTGGAACCATTCCAATACATTTTATTGTGCATAACATGACCCCACAGGATTTAACCTTATCCAAGGGAACTACCATAGGATATGCGCTGGAATCAAGTTATTACACTTTTGGATTCCAGAATAATGTAATTGGGCTAATACCTGAAGGATACTTAACTGAAGAACAATTAATAGAACAAACCTTTGCATCTATGCCAGAGGGACTATTTACAATTCAGTCTATTTATCACTTCAGCTCAGAGGAAGGCATCTGTAAAATTGAAGAAGCTTCTCTAGTATTTGAGCAGCCCATCAAAGAGCAAGAATACCCCAATACCCAGAGTCATGGGGGCAATGTAAATTATAATCAAGGGGATCTCACCTCTAGGTTGGAAGAAGCCTATGATATAGGACAGCCTGAAATCTTTCCAGGATTTCAACAAATAGTCGAAGAGCAAATCTCCTTAGCTAATGGCTGTTCCAATGATGATGAATGCCGACAGGTACGAGAACTCCTGATGGAGTACAAGAATATTTTTACTAGGGATTCTTATGACTGTGGGACTACACATTGCACATTGCAAGAATCCAAACAGATCCCAATGCACCACCTGTCTTTGTTCAACAATACAGACTTCCTTTAGCCTCATATGATTCTCTTTCAGAAATCATAAGGAACTTGGAAGAAAGAGCTATTATCAGACAGGTGCACAGCTCTTATAACAATCCTATTCTAGGTGCTCTTAAGTCCAATGGACAGTGGCTTCTGTGTGCTGACATAAGACAGCTAAACAAATGAGTGTACATGTCTGGCTGGCCTGCGCCATATATTGACCAGTGCCTAGCGCAGATGCAGGTATCCAAAATATTCACTGCTATTGATTGTGCACAGGGATATTGGACCATAAAGGTACATGAGGAGGACCAGTGTAAGCTTGCGTTCTCTTTCCAAAAGGTCCAGTATGCATTCCAGAGACTCCCATTTGGTTACATAAATTCAGGACATGAATTTGCTGTATTCATGCATAAGGCTATGCCTGATGCACTGGAAATGGGGACCTTATCTTATGTTGATGATGTTTTAATCAAAAGCACAGACCTTGAGAAACACATAACTGAACTTAAACATGTCCTCAGCCAACTTAAAAAGGCAGGTGTCAAATTATCCCTACAAAAAACTCAATGGTGCCGCACTGGTGTAAGCTTCTTGGGACATGAAGTTACTTCGGAAGGGTTAAATCCTCAGAAGAAAAAGGTGGAAGCTATAATCAATTCTAAAAACCCAACTATTGATTTGATATAATTCCTGGGTATGATGAATTATTCTCGCAAATTTATTGATAATTATGAAGAATTAGCTAAACCACTACTACTTCTTCTAAAGAAGAATGTGAAATGGCACTGGAGTGAGACTCAAGAGATAGCATCAAGGAGCTGAAGAGAAAACTCACTCAAGCACCTTGCTTAGCATACCCTGAAGGTGGTAAACTTTTCTACTTAGAAACAGGTTACACAGATATAAGCATGAGTGCTTTTTTGCACCAAAAGCATGATAATTAAAGTAAAGTCATTGCTTATGCGAGTAAAACTTTATCCCCAGTAGAAATAAAATTTAGCGATTGCAAAAAGGCCTCTTATCTACTGTATGGGCTCTACAAAATTTCCGCAGCTATATACAGGGTTTGAAAATTATTGTAGAAACAGCCGACCAGCCTTTGCTATATCTGCAAAGTGAGAGAATAATAGATGGAAATAGCAGCATAACAGCTTGGAACTCTTTCCTTACAATGTTGGCCTTCTGAAATTCGCTATAAGCAAAACAAAAAGAATCCAGTCACACAGGGGCTTGCTGAGCTCCATGATTGTACTGCTAAGGATCATGGGAAAGAGTTATTAGAAGATGATTTCCTGGAGGAACAATTGCTTTCCCCATATAAAATATACAATGAGGACCAGTGTCAAACACCTTGGGTATATGTTGATGGTTGTTCTTACCATGCCACTATTGATAATGAACACAGATTAGTCGCTGGTATTGGTATAACTTGCGTAAATGGATTCCCAAACATTTCTGTAGGTTTCAACATTGGACCAAGGTCCAGTCAAGTTGCAGAACTAACTGCTGTTCTAAAAACCATTGAAATGGCTATTGAACATGGTATTCATGAATTTGTGATCATAACTGACTCAAATTATGTGCGTGACAGTTTTGTTGAATACCTGCCAACTTGGAAAAGAAATGGCATGCAGAAAACTAACAACAAACCAGTCAAACATGGCAAGTTGTTCTGCAAGATTGATAAGCTAGTGGTGTCCAATGGGTTAACCATACGCTGGAAAAGACCAAGGGTCATTCCAGGGTTCTAGGTCCTGATAAGGAAGGCAATGATCTGGCGGATTCATTAGCCAAACAAGGAGCCATAACTGGAGAACTCCTAAATATCGACCACTTAATGGGTGCAATTCAGGTAGAAGCCATTACCAGAAACAAGGCTAAACAACAGAGTGAGCCTAACCTGGTACAATGGAGTCAGGATTCTCCTAGTGAGGACCTGATCACTAGTCAAAAAGAAGACCCCATTGTAGGCATCTTCTATAAACACATAGAAGATCCTTAAAACAACCCCATATCAATAGAGGACGGTATTGGCAGGGAAGATCTTAGAATATTAATGAAATCCAGATCACAATTTAAGTTACAGGATGGTTTGATAATTAGAACCTCCAAAACTGGTATCCAGCAATGTGTGGTACCTACAAAGTTCAGAGGTCTCATGCTTCAACATGCCGATGATGCTCCCACATCTGGCCATCGTGGTGCCAAATTAACGTATGAAATATTGCGTGACTATGCCGTCCGGCGACATATGTTGAAGGATGTTAAAACCTACTGTCAAGGTTGTTTAATCTGTCCACAGTTCCAACCCACTATGCCAACGCATAGAGCACCATTGCAGAAAAGGGGGATGGTAATGCCATGGTCAGTTATACAAATTGATTTTATTGGTCCAGTAACAAGGTCATCAAGAGGTAACAAATACATTTTGACAGTAATGTGCCTATTCACTAAATGGGTAGAGTGCATTAGTGCACCTAACAATAGTGCTGAAACATGCGCAGCATTGCTAATCAACCATGTGTTTTCCAGATTTGGTTTAACCCAGAGAATCGAATCCGATCAGGGAACCCACTTCACTAGCGAAGTGATGACCAAAATGTGGAAAATACTAGGGGTCAAAAGAAAGCTCCATATTGCATATAGGGGTGGCGTAGGTGCCTCAAGTGGTGGCGTAGGTGTTACAACCAGTTTATTGTGAAAATCCTCAAAAAGTTTGTGAGTGAAACGGGTAAAGACTGGGATGTAAAATTACCTCTAATCCTAACAGCATTAAGAGCAACTCCAAGTAGTGCTACAAAGATGTCACCTTTTGAATTGATGACGGGTAGAAGAATGGTTCTACCTCAACATCTACTGTACCAAACTTCAGACCAGCACTTGATAAATGCTGCCAATACACATCAATATGTGGAGAACTTAAGGAAGCACCTGCAATATGCCTTTGCATTCGCTCAAAGGAACATAGAAAAATCTGCAACTGCTGCTAAAATCTATTATGATCTCAAAACGTCCAAAAAGGAATATGAAATAAATGATAAAGTTTATGTTTATAACTTTGGGAGAGATCAGGTTAAGGAGAAGAAATCTCTTCCATCATGGAAGGGTCCTTTTGTCATTACTGACAAAATATCTCCAGTTGCCTATAAAATTAGGATACCTAAAAATTATACTTTTATGGACAAATGGGTCCATATTAATCAGTTGCGAGCGTGCCATCCTAGATCCCAACTTCAAGTCATAGAAGGAGAATAAAGTATCATATCTCCAAATGCGCAAAAGAAGTTCTGTAGTTTAAAGATGACTAGCGAGCGAGCATGTGAGGATTGAAAAATAACAGAATCTCCTCATCAGAAGATTGTCTCTGGTGGATATCGTCAATACACTCACCAAGTACCACTGATTTTAAGCCAATTCCAATACATGTGTCCTACATCCATTGAAAATTGGAAGGGGGAATTATGTCAGGGTACCTGTGAAATAACTTTGAATAAACTACAGATGTATCCCAGAATGTAATATTTCATTTTAGCTAATATCTAATTTGATCTAAATGGATATCACTGTAAACCATGCCCCCTCACTGCTGTTTAAGACAAGTGAGGACAAAAGGAAGACATTTGGTTCAATTAGTGAAGATAGAAAATAAACACTTAGCCTTTGAAGCTCATAGCTCCACATAAAGGATAAACATTGGACCTGATAATTACCCGAGCCTGGGAGCATCCTGGAGTGTTGGAGACAAAATTATCTACATAAATCAGATATGCAAACGAAATTCTGAGTACATAGTAATTAGCACAGGCCTGATAATTGCCCCTGAACCTCAGATAAACAAAGAATCTGAACTCAAGTTACCTACAGACATATGGGAATGCTGTGACTTAATCTTGATATAAGATTATATTAACAACATGTATGTATGTATATATATATATATATGTGTGTATTGATCTGAAACTTACTGTATTGGATAGATGTCTGCTGTATTGAAGGGCTGCATTGGTGAATTTTAAATGTGTTATAGAGTCTCAGAATAACAACATTGTTTCTTTCATTTCAGAAGGATGAGAAAACAGTAAATTGTCCCATAAATTATATTTTAATTGTGTTTTTCATGCACTCAAAATAACACTATCAAGAGATATATCAAGATGTGGGCTATATTTATATTGAGAAGGAATGAGTCTTCAATAAGCATATTTTAACATAAATTGATAATATACTTTTGTTTGATCTCAAATTGTACATTTTAAATTATATTAAATGGACCATATATGGAACATATAATTATTAAAAATAGGAGATTAAAAGTATATAAAAATAGGCATTTGATAAAAATATATATAAGAACTGTATTTACTGTAGCAGTATTGATAGTGAGACTGCAATTGTGGTTATCTGCTGCCACCAATAGTTCAGAAATGGTATGACAGCCAAACGAATTGGCTGTTTAAAACATATGCCAAACCAAATAACCAATCAATGCTCATCTCCGTTAAGGGCGAATCACAGACAAGCACCCGAGGGCCTATCAAAATCTTGTGGGAATGATTAAAGAAAAGAAGGAGGGATTTTTTCTTTATTTTTTTGGAATAAAGACCCACATACATAGTAGACAAAGGACACAGACAGACTCAAAGAAGTTTTGGAGAGGAAAATACACAGACTTTGTGCCAAGTAGATTCTCTGCCATTTTGGGACACTTTCTTGAATAAAGAAAGATAACAGTTCTGAGGCCTGTACCTTTGCGATATAGAGGATAAATCCTTCTTAGATGACCCACAATAAATTCTGTAAACTGAATAACCATTTGGTTATGTCGTAACGTATGGCAGTGACTATAATTTAATATTTTAAAGCAAATACATTCATAGTTACTACAGTTTAATTGAAGTTAATAATTTTAAACGGGCAGTTTGTATTTTATGCTTATATCCATAGTCCTGTGTAGTCTTAGCTAGTCACATAAATTGGCTGTTTGCCTTAATTATATATATCATTTCTGGTGTTTTAAATTGAAATTATATAGAACCATTTGTGGGCTAAGTTACTTAATTATACTTGTCTGAAGTTTATCTTAAATCTATTGAAATCCAGTAAGATTTGGGTGAAGTATCTTGGTATATTGTTTATCTAAACACTGTGAAGTTAGCGGTCCATATTCTGGTATTTTATTGTGGTATTTTTTATGCGATTATTGTGAGTAAAGTTAATTTTAAGGACATATCTTTTATAGTGCAAACATAAAAATTTGGGTTCGCGAATGGCAAACGCAAACTTCCACAAATGTTCGCGAATGGGCGCACCGGGCGAACCGCCATAGACTTCAATAGGCAGGCGAATTTTAAAACCCATAGAGACTCTTTCTGGCCACAATAGTGATGGAAAAGTTGTTTCAAGGGGACTAACACCTGAACTGTGGCATGCCGGAGGGGGATCCATGGCAAAACTCCCATGGAAAATTACATAGTTGATGCAGAGTTTTAATCCATAAAGGGCATAAATCACCTAACATTCCTAAATTGTTTGGAATAACGTGCTTTAAAACATAAGGTATGATGTTGTATCGATCAGGTAGTGTAAGGGTTACCCACGCTTCACAGTGATAGACGCACGCGCGTGCACGGGAGGAGGCGGGCGGGCGCGTGCACGGGGAGGGAGCGGGTGGGAACCGCTACACTACAGAAAAAAATGTTTTTATAAGTGGGAGAAAGGGGTGCAAAATATTTAGTACTTGGAAATCTAAGTGATCTGGGAGCGGATGGGGGATTGGTCTTGTGGGGGGGAGCTACACTACATAAAAATTAAATAAAAATAAAAAAAAACATTTTATTTGCAAACTGGGTACTGGCAGACAGCTGCCAGTACCCAATATGGCCCCCAATAAGGCAGAGGGGGAGGGTTAGGAAGCTGTTTTGGGGGGGATCAGGGAGGTTAGGGGCTAAGGGGGGGGATCCTACACAACAGCATATGTAAATATGCTAAAAAAATATATATATATAAAAAAGATACCTTTTATTTTAGTACTGGCAGACTTTCTGCCAGTACTTAAGAAGGCGGGGACAATTGTGGGGTGGGAGAGGAAAGAGTGCTCTTTGGGAGGGATCAGGGGGTCTGATGTGTCAGCTGATCTCTACACTAAAGCTAAAATTAACCCTGCAAGCTCCCTAATTAACCCCTTCACTGCTGGGCATAATTCATGTGTTGTGCGCAGTTGCATTTAGTGGCCTTCTAACTACCAAAAAGCAACGCCAAAGCCATAAATGTCAGCTATTTCTGAACAAAGGGGATCCCATTTACAACCATTTGTGCTATAATTGCACAAGCTGTTTGTAAATAATTTCAGTGAGAAACCTAAAGTTTGTGAAAAAGTTTTTTTTTAATTTGATCGCATTTGGCGGTGAAATGGTGGCATTAAATATACCAAAATGGGCCTAGATCAATACTTGGGGTTGTCTACTACACTAAAGCTAAAATTAACCCTACAAGCTCCCTAATTAACTCCTGCACTGCTGAGCATAATATACGTGTGGTGCGCAGCGGCATTTAGCGGCCTTCTAATTACCAAAAAGCAATGCCAAAGCCATATATTTCTGCTATTTCTGAAAAAAGGGGATCCCAGAGAAGCATTTACAACCATTTGTGCCATAATTGCACAAAATGTTTGTAAATGATTTCAGTGAGAAACCTAAAATTTGGAAAAATGTAACGGTTTTTTTTTATTTGATCGCATTTGGCGGTGAAATGGTGGCATGAAATATACCAAGATGGGCCTAGATCAATACTTTGGGTTGTCTACTACACTACACTAAAGCTAAAATTACCCCAAAAAGCTCCCTACATGCTCCCTAATTAACCCCTTCACTGCTGGACATAATACACGTGTGGTGCGCAGTGGCATTTAGCAGCCTTCTAATTATCAAAAAGCAACATCAAAGCCAAATATGTCTGCTATTTCTGAACAAAGGAGATCCCAGAGACAAAATTTACAACCATTTATGCCATAATTGCACAAGCTAATTGTAAATAATTTCAGTGAGAAACCTAAAGTTTGTGAAAAAAGTTGTGAAAAAGTGAACAATTTTTTTTATTTGATCGCATTTGGTGGTGAAATGGTGGCATGAAATATACCAAAAAGGGCCTAGATCAATACTTTGGGATGTCTTCTAAAAAAAATATATACATGTCAATGGCTATTCAGGGATTCCTGACAGATATCAGTGTTCCAATGTAACTAGCGCTAATTTTGAAAAAAAAAATGGTTTGGAAATAGCAAAGTGCTACTTGTATTTGTGGCCCTATAACTTTCAAAAAAAGCAAAGAACATGTAAACATTGGGTATTTCTAAACTCAGGACAAAATTTAGAAACTATTTAGCATGGGTGTTTTTTGGTGGTTGTAGATGAGTAACAGATTTTGGGTGTCAAAGTTAGAAAAAGTGTGTTTTTTTCCATTTTTTACTCATATTTTATAATTTTTTTATAGTAAATTATAGGATATGATGAAAATAATGGTATCTTTAGAAAGTCCATTTAATGTCAAGAAAAACGGTATTAAATATGTGTGGGTACAGTAAACGAGTAAGAGGAAAATTACAGCTAAACACAAACACCGCAGAAATGTAAAAATAGCCCTGGTCCCAAACGGACAGAAAATGGAAAAGTGCTGTGGTCATTAAGGGGTTAATATACACTACTGTTACACCAGATATGAGTTGCACTGGTGTGACACGGTGCCCTGACAGGCACTGAAACGCACACGTGTGAAGGAAACTGACTGCTATTATTTCACAGTCAAAAAAGTGTTGTTTTTTTTAAATGTACACTACTGTTACAACAGATATGAGTGGTGGCACTGGGCAAGTGGGCACAGTATACGCTGTGAGCCTGACACACATGCTGGCAGGCAGGCAACTGCAATTAGATTACACAGGAAAAAAAAAAGCAGACTGATGTTCTAGCCCTAAAAAGGGCTTTTTGGGGTGCTGTCCTTACAGCAGAGATCAGATGAGTCCTTCAGGACTGTAGTGGACACTGAATACACTAGCCTAGCTATCGATTTCCCTATTAAATCAGCAGCAGCTACACTGTCCCTCCTCTCACTAAGAATGCAGCTTCCGAATGAATCTAAAATGGATGCTGTCCAGGAGGTGGGAAGGTCTGGGAGGGAGGGTTGACTGCTGATTGGCTGGAATGTGTCTGCTTACTGTGAGGTACAGGGTCAAAGTTTACTCAATGATGACGAATAGGGGGCGGATCGAACATTGCATATGTTCTCCTGCCGCGGCGAACGCGAACAAGCTATGTTCGCCGGGAACTATTCACCGGCGAACTATTCGCAACATCACTAATCTTTTATGATCTGCTGAATAGAATATTGTAACAGCATAAATGTGTATGGTTGATTCATAATCTAGTTTCTATAAATATAATTCAATGTGTTTATAAATTTTAACTAATCTAAAGAATTTAGGAATAATTATTAATTTCAATTTTTTTGTATATACATTTTTAAGTGGGGGTTTGTTTTAAAGAATGATAACAAATAAATTGTATTATAACCCTGGTATATACTGACATTAACTAACAGTCATGTCACGGTTATTTGGGTTTTCCCCAACTTTATTTATACCATTTCATTACTGAACAAGCACATTTCTCTAAAGCTAATCTTTTATTTTTCAACTGTTAATGTCCAAGAAATAGCTACATTTATTCCTCAACAAACAATATCTCATAGAAAGTTATTTTTATATTTATTTGTTATACAAAAAAATCTGTTATATGATACTTTCACATAAATTAATGTGTATTTGTATTTCTAGAAGTCATTATCTGCTTTTATCTCATATTTTTTTTTGTAAATGAATATTAATGCTATAATTTGTACATATATATTTGCACATACTTGTATATATATATATATATATATATATATATATATATATATATATATATATATATATATATATATATATATATATAAAAAATGAAAAGTTGAAAGCACTCACTGGACTGTAGACAGCAATGTAAATCAAATATACTTTATTGTGACGTTTCGGGACCAACAGCGTCCCTTCTTCTGACAAGCAACAAGTGAAAAAAACAAACATTTAAAGACCCATAAACCACTCCCCTTGGTGACCTACCAATCAAAATGTGCCGTGTGCAAAAGCAAATGAGCCGTGTGCAAAACCGGCATCAATCTCTGTGATTAGATTCAAATCCATACTAACATAGTGAAAAATATATAAAACTGTAAATACATATGAATACAAATATACCTCTATGTGTGTGTAGTGCTAATGTGTCTAGAACTGTATCCGATCTTATACATGCTCAATAATATCCGTGGTGCACTTATACTAATAAAAAAGACAACAAAAACCTGATAGGTGGACATCACACCCCCCCCGCTGTGTGATAGGCTTGACGAATTCATCTAACAAAACCCCGCCTGCATCAACATCGCAGGCCAACTGAATAAGCAAAGGATGTCAACAAATGACCTGATTGGCTACATAAGCACGTCCTCTGTGATGCATAGGGGCGTGTAATACTTCATTTATATATAATAAATCAACACCTATAAAGACAACAGACACTTAACCCGTTATCTATATCTGTCCGTATCGTCAACAAACTAACTGTCCATAGCGTTGCTGAAACCGCTGGTCCGAAGGTTGCCATGGCTACCAGAGCAAACAGATCCCCATACACAAATCCGACCGGGTAGCAGCGTGACTAAAATTCAAATCTGCAGCGTAACCAAACACACTCAATATCCCTTCATACCTCCAAATGTCAACACTCAAGGTCCCATTATGACCGCAACCAGAAGTCATCAATCGGCTTGATTCACTATCAAACCGCTCGCCGCGATCGCCATTATCCAATACCGAGGTTGCTATGGCAACATGTATACAAAACTCAAACCACGATTGTGGCTGCACATTGTTCCAAGTGAGGAAGCGTTAGCGTACTGGGGGCCCAACCCAACCATAAAAAAGGACGGCTATGCTGATCGCCATATGGCAGTGTGTCCACCTATAAACAAAGTGAAATAAAATAGAAGAAAAAATATAGAAGAAAAAAATTAATAATTAATGCATGCGCTCAGGTCAATCAGACAGCAAACCTGTCCTCTTATTCATGGAATATTGCCCAATATTACTATTGTTAAGTAACATGGCATGAATACAAATCTATATCCTAAGCCCATATCTCAGACAAACAAAACAAAAACGAATACCAATACCAATGTATAAAGTAAAAACCAAAAACGGAGTATAACTAGATCCTACTAAGCGTCTGCCCAAAAGTGCTTACAACAAGATCACACCGTCGAAGACATAACACGTAAAAAATCAAAATAACCCTATAATTCTATGAATCATACCCAATTATGTGGTGTGGAAACCGTGCTGTTCGCAAACTAAGTCTCAAATATAACCACCAAAAAATATCGCCCTATACGGGATAATCAAGGTTGAACCTACCCCCATAGGGGGACTTTATCTCAAACAGTCAACCCCATATCCATAAAAAACAAACCTCAAATCATAAAAAATATAAATGTAACCATATGTATCCAAAATTGACCAAGAGAAGGCATAAACAAACAACCAGACATCACCATACTAGAATCCCCTAGTGGTAATGACCTATAGTGACCGGGTGTCCATAATAGTAAAGACAAGACACCATCCTATAGCAATAACAAAATAATCTATTACCAAATCAATTGAGCATGTATAGAAGGCATATCAGTCACAAAGAATACCCAAAACATGGAAATGTGACAGGTGTAGAGAAACAAGATTAAAAACAAATAAAAACATAGCACACCTCATATATTTACAAATTCAAAACTAGATACATAGAGAGTAGAAATCATGGAACACCATATCAGGTAAAATTAAGTAAAATAATGCAATCCAAAAAAGGAAATGGATATAACTCAAGAGTGGGAAGTAGACTCTCATTTATTGCGATACTAACAGTATCGCTTGCCAACATAGGCACAGAATCAATGGGTCAATGGACTCTCACAAATCATGCTACTTATAGAAAGTTCTGCCACCCCGTCTGTATATTTAAGCCTCTCGGGGGCCAATGTGCACAATTCATGAATCCAGCGTGCTTCTTTTCTATGAAGTATCTTGGCTCGGTTCCCTCCTCTCCGTAGGACTGGCACATGATCAATAATTCTGAAGCGTAAGTCGCTCACAGTGTGTCCTGCTTCAAGGAAGTGACGGGCCACCGGAGATGTTCTGCCTTTCCTGTGTTAATTGCCGATCTGATGCTGGAGCGGTGATTCGCCATCCTCACTCTGGCGTCGTCAGTCGTCTTACCAGTATAAAATTTCCCACAGGGGCAATTAAGTAAATATACGATAAATTGGGTTGTGCATGTCAGGAAGTATTTAATCTGATATCTTTTACGACAATCAGGGTGTTGAAATGTCGTACCAGTGTGCATGCTGTTGCAAGTTACACAACTAATGCATTTATAGCATCCCATTTTCCTCTTCAGCCAGGTTTGTTTATCATTTTTCAAAGGGATGTCAGTCTTCACTAGCAGATCCCTCAGACTCCTACCCCTACGATATGCCAATCGTGGTGCTGCCCATTCAGCGAATGGTAGTGTGGGGTCACTCTGGAGAATTTTCCATTCCTCCTTTACTGCTTGGGCAATCTGGTATTGGTCTGGATTGTATGTGGTCACAAACGTGAGTTGGGGATTTGTTGTGGTACTTGTAGTGCTTTGTTCTTGTTGAGCTAAGAGAGCCGATTCTAGTTGTTGCTCTAGGTTCTTCTTGTTGTACCCTCGTTGAAGGAATCTTTGTGTCATTTCTGACATCTGTATCTGCATCAGATCCTTGTTAGTGTTATTTCTTATCACCCTTTGATATTGTGCTTTAGGGATGTTCCGTATGAGTGCCGGCTGGTGGCAACTTCTGGCATGTAGTAGTGTGTTGCGGTCTGTTTTCTTCCGAAACAATGTGGTACCCAACCTATTAGAAGTTTTGAACACTCTGACATCAAGAAAATCAACTGTAACACTGTTGACCGTGTGTTGAAATTTGATTGTACTATCCATCCCGTTTAGGGTATGGATCCAGTTGTCCAGGGCCTGTTCGCCATCTCGCCATATCAGAAAGACGTCGTCTATGTAGCGACAATAGTATAAAATGGCATCCATTTCGTACACCTTCATTTCTATAGATTCATAGTCCGCCATAAACAGGTTGGCCAACAATGGGGCCATGTTTGACCCCATCGCGGTCCCTTCTATTTGTAAATAAAAAGTATTCTCGAACCGGAAAAAATTGTTCTCCAAGCACATCTTTAGGAGATCCACCAGAACATCCTCTGGGGGCCCCACATATGGACTCTTTCGTAGATGGTTAACCACAGCTGCAACCCCCCAATTTATGGGGAATTACTGTGTAAAGACTACATACATCCATCGTCACTAGTAGATCAGTTGGTTGTATATCCTCTAGTTGGGTAATAGATCGAATGAAGGCATTTGAATCTTGTGTGTATGATTTCATTCTCTTAACTATTGGCTGTAGATGAAAGTCCAGAAACTCAGCCAGTGGTTGTAGGAGTGATCCCCTTGCTGAAATGATAGGCCTTCCTGGGGAGTGTGTGGGATCCTTATGGATTTTTGGTAGCGTGTAAATAATGGGTGTTATAGGATAATCCCTCTTCAGAAATGTATGTTCCTGTGTGGTAATACATCCCATTTCACACCACCTATCAAGTTTTTCATCAATGTGTCTTTTCAATTGATGAGTTGGATCCATTTGTAAGGTCCTGTAGGTCTTTTTGTCTGTTAGTTGGCCCAAAAGTTCCGATCTGTACTGTTGCACATCCATCACGACCACCGCCCCACCCTTATCTGCCGGGCGTATTATAATGGTCGTATCCTCTGCTAATACCTTTAGTGCCAGTTTCTCTTCCTTAGAAAGATTATCCACTCTTCTCCTATTGGGGATCTTTTTGGAGACTTGACTCAGATAGTTCGTATATGCAGTAATGGATGGATTTTGTGACTTTGGGTCAAATGTTCCAGGTGTTCGGAAAGGTGTTATTTCACTGTTGTCTGTCTGGTAGAATTCTTTGAGTCTCAAATTCCTCCCAAATTTTTGAATGTCGATATATGTATCAAATGAATTCAACTTCATTGTCGGGACATAGGATAAACCCTTATTCAATAGGGAGTTTTCTGGTTGTGACAGCGGTCTCGAGCTGATATTATATACATTATTATTCATCTCCTCTGTATTGGACATTATTATTCATCTCCTCTGTCCCGAAAATGAAGTTGAATTCATTTGATACATATATCAACATTTGGGAGGAATTTGAGACTCAAAGAATTCTACCAGACAGACAACAGTGAAATAACACCTTTCCGAACACCTGGAACATTTGACCCAAAGTCACAAAATCCATCCATTACTGCATATACGAACTATCTGAGTCAAGTCTCCAAAAAGATCCCCAATAGGAGAAGAGTGGATAATCTTTCTAAGGAAGAGAAACTGGCACTAAAGGTATTAGCAGAGGATACGACCATTATAATACGCCCGGCAGATAAGGGTGGGGCGGTGGTCGTGATGGATGTGCAACAGTACAGATCGGAACTTTTGGGCCAACTAACAGACAAAAAGACTTACAGGACCTTACAAATGGATCAAACTCATCAATTGAAAAGACACATTGATGAAAAACTGGATAGGTGGTGTGAAATGGGATGTATTACCACACAGGAACATAAATTTCTGAAGAGGGATTATCCTATAACACCCATTATTTACACGCTACCAAAAATCCATAAGGATCCCACACCCCCCCAGGAAGGCCTATCGTTTCAGCAAGGGGATCACTCCTACAACCACTGGCTGAGTTTCTGGACTTTCATCTACAGCCAATAGTTAAGAGAATGAAATCATACACACAAGATTCAAATGCCTTAATTCGATCTATTACCCAACTAGAGGATATACAACCAACTGATCTACTAGTGACGATGGATGTATGTAGTCTTTACACGGTAATTCCCCATAAATTGGGGGTTGCAGCTGTGGTTAACCATCTACGAAAGAGTCCATATGTGGGGCCTCCAGAGGATGTTCTGGTGGATCTCCTAAAGATGTGCTTGGAGAACAATTTTTTCCGGTTCGAGAATACTTTTTACTTACAAATAGAAGGGACCGCGATGGGGTCAAACATGGCCCCATTGTTGGCCAACCTGTTTATGGCGGACTATGAATCTATAGAAATGAAGGTGTACGAAATGGATGCCATTTTATACTATTGTCGCTACATAGACGACGTCTTTCTGATATGGCGAGATGGCGAACAGGCCCTGGACAACTGGATCCATACCCTAAACGGGATGGATAGTACAATCAAATTTCAACACACGGTCAACAGTGTTACAGTTGATTTTCTTGATGTCAGAGTGTTCAAAACTTCTAATAGGTTGGGTACCACATTGTTTCGGAAGAAAACAGACCGCAACACACTACTGCATGCCAGAAGTTGCCACCAGCCGGCACTCATACGGAACATCCCTAAAGCACAATATCAAAGGGTGATAAGAAATAACACTAACAAGGATCTGATGCAGATACAGATGTCAGAAATGACACAAAGATTCCTTCAACGAGGGTACAACAAGAAGAACCTAGAGCAACAACTAGAATCGGCTCTCTTAGCTCAACAAGAACAAAGCACTACAAGTACCACAACAAATCCCCAACTCACGTTTGTGACCACATACAATCCAGACCAATACCAGATTGCCCAAGCAGTAAAGGAGGAATGGAAAATTCTCCAGAGTGACCCCACACTACCATTCGCTGAATGGGCAGCACCACGATTGGCATATCGTAGGGGTAGGAGTCTGAGGGATCTGCTAGTGAAGACTGACATCCCTTTGAAAAATGATAAACAAACCTGGCTGAAGAGGAAAATGGGATGCTATAAATGCATTAGTTGTGTAACTTGCAACAGCATGCACACTGGTACGACATTTCAACACCCTGATTGTCGTAAAAGATATCAGATTAAATACTTCCTGACATGCACAACCCAATTTATCGTATATTTACTTAATTGCCCCTGTGGGAAATTTTATACTGGTAAGACGACTGACGACGCCAGAGTGAGGATGGCGAATCACCGCTCCAGCATCAGATCGGCAATTAACACAGGAAAGGCAGAACATCCGGTGGCCCGTCACTTCCTTGAAGCAGGACACACTGTGAGCGACTTACGCTTCAGAATTATTGATCATGTGCCAGTCCTACGGAGAGGAGGGAACCGAGCCAAGATACTTCTTAGAAAAGAAGCACGCTGGATTCATGAATTGTGCACATTGGCCCTGAGAGGCTTAAATATACAGACGGGGTGGCAGAACTTTCTATAAGTAGCATGATTTGTGAGAGTCCATTGACCCATTGATTCTGTGCCTATGTTGGCAAGCGATACTGTTAGTATCGCAATAAATGAGAGTCTACTTCCCACTCTTGAGTTATATCCATTTCCTTTTTTGGATTGCATTATTTTACTTAATTTTACCTGATATGGTGTTCCATGATTTCTACTCTCTATGTATCTAGTTTTGAATTTGTAAATATATGAGGTGTGCTATGTTTTTATTTGTTTTTAATCTTGTTTCTCTACACCTGTCACATTTCCATGTTTTGGGTATTCTTTGTGACTGATATGCCTTCTATACATGCTCAATTGATTTGGTAATAGATTATTTTGTTATTGCTATAGGATGGTGTCTTGTCTTTACTATTATGGACACCCGGTCACTATAGGTCATTACCACTAGGGGATTCTAGTATGGTGATGTCTGGTTGTTTGTTTATGCCTTCTCTTGGTCAATTTTGGATACATATGGTTACATTTATATTTTTTATGATTTGAGGTTTGTTTTTTATGGATATGGGGCTGACTGTTTGAGATAAAGTCCCCCTATGGGGGTAGGTTCAACCTTGATTATCCCGTATAGGGCGATATTTTTTGGTGGTTATATTTGAGACTTAGTTTGCGAACAGCACGGTTTCCACACCACATAATTGGGTATGATTCATAGAATTATAGGGTTATTTTGATTTTTTACGTGTTATGTCTTCGACGGGGTGATCTTGTTGTAAGCACTTTTGGGCAGACGCTTAGTAGGATCTAGTTATACTCCGTTTTTGGTTTTTACTTTATACATTGGTATTGGTATTCATTTTTGTTTTGTTTGTCTGAGATATGGGCTTAGGATATAGATTTGTATTCATGCCATGTTACTTAACAATAGTAATATTGGGCAATATTCCATGAATAAGAGGACAGGTTTGCTGTCTGATTGACCTGAGCGTGTGCATTAATTATTAATTTTTTTCTTCTATATTTTTTCTTCTATTTTATTTCACTTTGTTTATAGGTGGACACACTGCCATATGGCGATCAGCATAGCCGTCCTTTTTTATGGTTGGGTTGGGCCCCCAGTACGCTAACGCTTCCTCACTTGGCACAATGTGCAGCCACAATCGTGGTTTGAGTTTTGTATACATGTTGCCATAGCAACCTCGGTATTGGATAATGGCGATCGCGGCGAGCGGTTTGATAGTGAATCAAGCCGATTGATGACTTCTGGTTGCGGTCATAATGGGACCTTGAGTGTTGACATTTGGAGGTATCAAGGGATATTGAGTGTGTTTGGTTACGCTGCAGATTTGAATGTTAGCCACGCTGCTACCCGGTCGCATTTGTGTATGGGGATCTGTTTGCTCTGGTAGCCATGGCAACCTTCGGACCAGCGGTTTCAGCAACGCTATGGACAGTTAGTTTGTTGACGATACGGACAGATATAGATAACGGGTTAAGTGTCTGTTGTCTTTATAGGTGTTGATTTATTATTATATAAATGAAGTATTACACGCCCCTATGCATCACAGAGGACGTGCTTATGTAGCCAATCAGGTCATTTGTTGACATCCTTTGCTTATTCAGTTGGCCTGCGATGTTGATGCAGGCGGGGTTTTGTTAGATGAATTCGTCAAGCCTATCACACAGCGGGGGGGTGTGATGTCCACCTATCAGGTTTTTGTTGTCTTTTTTATTAGTATAAGTGCACCACGGATATTATTGAGCATGTATAAGATCGGATACAGTTCTAGACACATTAGCACTACACACACATAGAGGTATATTTGTATTCATATGTATTTACAGTTTTATATATTTTTCACTATGTTAGTATGGATTTGAATCTAATCACAGAGATTGATGCCGGTTTTGCACACGGCTCATTTGCTTTTGCACACGGCACATTTTGATTGGTAGGTCACCAAGGGGAGTGGTTTATGGGTCTTTAAATGTTTGTTTTTTTCACTTGTTGCTTGTCAGAAGAAGGGACGCTGTTGGTCCCGAAACATCACAATAAAGTATATTTGATTTACATTGCTGTCTACAGTCCAGTGAGTGCTTTCAACTTTTCATTTTTTACATACCTGGCTACAGCACCCTGGCAAGTTGCGGTCTGTTGATGAGAGTGCATATACTACAACAAACTTTTACCTATGCTCCTACGGTACAGTGCACCCATATTTTGGCTGAATCAGCTCAAATCATTTCCCTTTTTCTCATTATTTGTGCCTCATCTATAATCATTATGACTGAGCTTAATACTGATAACATGGAAACACCTAACTTAACTCAAAGTGAGTGTATGGAAGAGAGACATGAAGATATCTTTACGTTCACGGATGAAGATGCAGAGGCCATCAGATTTGGCTCCATTGAAGAACAACAGGTAGAAGAGTCATGTCAGTCTCTGTACAATACATTGGCGAAACTCAAGCAACGTGAGATAGATCTAAACCCCTATGGAATATATCTTTCTGACTATCATAAAAAGAGATTATTGCCACGAGGTTTCAGAGTGAAGAACATCCCTACGATTGGTAGATCAAATGCTGAATTTTGCACTAATTGGTACAAAATTCTCAACAAGTGCTCATTTGATCTCATACTTCTTGTGATTAGAGAAGCCGGACGACTACTCCAGGAAGTGAGAACCGAAATCCAAGCATTTGAAGCTGAACAACTTAACACACTCAGAGCAGATAAGACCGTTGATTGGATGGATAAATTGACACAACAAATCAAGTTATATAAACAAGAACTTATTGCTTTCAAGAATCGGAAACTCCAAACAGTTAACCAGGACTACACATATAAGAGTGTATACCGCTGGATGTTATCACCAGATGAAAGGAAGAACTTTAGATCAAGACGTGAAAGAAGATTCACAAAAAGAAACATCAACACGGTTGATACCAGCTCGGGCTACAGCTCAGACCCAGATGTGGCAACAACAAGCGGAGACTCTTCATATCGTGGCATCACCGCAAGATCCAGAGGTGCAAATAGAGGACAACAGTGGGACAACATGAGGGGAGCGAGTAATAGAAGCACCTCATATACTTCATCTCACACTCCTTCGGTTCGTTTTTTAGGACGAGGCACAGGCCACATACGAGGAGGGGGGGGCATGTCACGCCGCCCTCCGATACAGAGGAGATGAATAATAATGTATTTAATATCAGCTCGAGACCGCTGTCACAACCAGAAAACTCCCTATTGAATAAGGGTTTATCCTATGTCCCGACAATGAAGTTGAATTCATTTGATACATATATCGACATTCAAAAATTTGGGAGGAATTTGAGACTCAAAGAATTCTACCAGACAGGCAACAGTGAAATAACACCTTTCCGAACACCTGGAACATTTGACCCAAAGTCACAAAATCCATCCATTACTGCATATACGAACTATCTGAGTCAAGTCTCCAAAAAGATCCCCAATAGGAGAAGAGTAGATAATCTTTCTAAGTAAGAGAAACTGGCACTAAAGGTATTAGCAGAGGATACGACCATTATAATACGCCCGGCAGATAAGGGTGGGGCGGTGGTCGTGATGGATGTGCAACAGTACAGATCGGAACTTTTGGGCCAACTAACAGACAAAAAGACCTACAGGACCTTACAAATGGATCCAACTCATCAATTGAAAAGACACATTGATGAAAAACTTGATAGGTGGTGTGAAATGGGATGTATTACCACACAGGAACATAAATTTCTGAAGAGGGATTATCCTATAACACCCATTATTTACACGCTACCAAAAATCCATAAGGATCCCACACACCCCCCAGGAAGGCCTATCGTTTCAGCAAGGGGATCACTCCTACAACCACTGGCTGAGTTTCTGGACTTTCATCTACAGCCAACAGTTAAGAGAATGAAATCATACACACAAGATTCAAATGCCTTCATTCGATCTATTACCCAACTAGAGGATATACAACCAACTGATCAACTAGTGACGATGGATGTATGTAGTCTTTACACGGTAATTCCCCATAAATTGGGGGGTTGCAGCTGTGGTTAACCATCTACGAAAGAGTCCATATGTGGGGCCCCCAGAGGATGTTCTGGTGGATCTCCTAAAGATGTGCTTGGAGAACAATTTTTTCCGGTTCGAGAATACTTTTTACTTACAAATAGAAGGGACCGCGATGGGGTCAAACATGGCCCCATCGTTGGCCAACCTGTTTATGGCGGACTATGAATCTATACAAATGAAGGTGTACGAAATGGATGCCATTTTATACTATTGTCGCTACATAGACGACGTCTTTCTGATATGGCGAGATGGTGAACAGGCCCTGGACAACTGGATCCATACCCTAAACGGGATGGATAGTACAATCAAATTTCAACACACGGTCAACAGTGTTACAGTTGATTTTCTTGATGTCAGAGTGTTCAAAACTTCTAATAGGTTGGATACCACATTTTTTTGGAAGAAAACAGACCGCAACACACTACTACATGCCAGAAGTTGCCACCAGCCGGCACTCATACGGAACATCCCTAAAGCACTATATCAAAGGGTGATAAGAAATAACACTAACAAGGATCTGATGCAGATACAGATGTCAGAAATGACACAAAGATTCCTTCAACGAGGGTACAACAAGAAGAACCTAGAGCAACAACTAGAATCGGCTCTCTTAGCTCAACAAGAACAAAGCACTACAAGTACCACAACAAATCTCCAACTCACGTTTGTGACCACATACAATCCAGACCAATACCAGATTGCCCAAGCAGTAAAGGAGGAATGGAAAATTCTCCAGAGTGACCCCACACTACCATTCGCTGAATGGGCAGCACCACGATTGGCATATTGTAGGGGTAGGAGTCTGAGGGATCTGCTAGTGAAGACTGACATCCCTTTGAAAAATGATAAACAAACCTGGCTGAAGAGGAAAATGGGATGCTATAAATGCATTAGTTGTGTAACTTGCAACAGCATGCACACTGGTACGACATTTCAACACCCTGATTGTCGTAAAAGATATCAGATTAAATACTTCCTGACATGCACAACCCAATTTATCGTATATTTACTTAATTGCCCCTGTGGGAAATTTTATACTGGTAAGACGACTGACGACGCCAGAGTGAGGATGGCGAATCACCGCTCCAGCATCAGATCGGCAATTAACACAGGAAAGGCAGAACATCCGGTGGCCCGTCACTTCCTTGAAGCAGGACACACTGTGAGCGACTTACGCTTCAGAATTATTGATCATGTGCCAGTCCTAGAGAGGAGGGAACCGAGCCAAGATACTTCTTAGAAAAGAAGCACGCTGGATTCATGAATTGTGCACATTGGCCCCGAGAGGCTTAAATATACAGACGGGGTGGCAGAACTTTCTATAAGTAGCATGATTTGTGAGAGTCCATTGACCCATTGATTCTGTGCCTATGTTGGCAAGCGATACTGTTAGTATCGCAATAAATGAGAGTCTACTTCCCACTCTTGAGTTATATCCATTTCCTTTTTTGGATTGCATTATTTTACTTTATTTTACCTGATATGGTGTTCCATGATTTCTACTCTCTATGTATCTAGTTTTGAATTTGTAAATATATGAGGTGTGCTATGTTTTTATTTGTTTTTAATCTTGTTTCTCTACACCTGTCACATTTCCATGTTTTGGGTATTCTTTGTGACTGATATGCCTTCTATACATGCTCAATTGATTTGGTAATAGATTATTTTGTTATTGCTATAGGATGGTGTCTTGTCTTTACTATTATGGACACCCGGTCACTATAGGTCATTACCACTAGGGGATTCTAGTATGGTGATGTCTGGTTGTTTGTTTATGCCTTCTCTTGGTCAATTTTGGATACATATGGTTACATTTATATTTTTTATGATTTGAGGTTTGTTTTTTATGGATATGGGGTTGACTGTTTGAGATAAAGTCCCCCTATGGGGGTAGGTTCAACCTTGATTATCCCGTATAGGGCGATATTTTTTGGTGGTTATATTTGAGACTTAGTTTGCGAACAGCACGGTTTCCACACCACATAATTGGGTATGATTCATAGAATTATAGGGTTATTTTGATTTTTTTACGTGTTATGTCTTCGACGGTGTGATCTTGTTGTAAGCACTTTTGGGCAGACGCTTAGTAGGATCTAGTTATACTCCATTTTTGGTTTTTACTTTATACATTGGTATTGGTATTCATTTTTGTTTTGTTTGTCTGAGATATGGGTTTAGGATATAGATTTGTATTCATGCCATGTTACTTAACAATAGTAATATTGGGCAATATTCCATGAATAAGAGGACAGGTTTGCTGTCTGATTGACCTGAGCGCGTGCATTAATTATTAATTTTTTTCTTCTATATTTTTTCTTCTATTTTATTTCACTTTGTTTATAGGTGGACACACTGCCATATGGCGATCAGCATAGCCGTCCTTTTTTATGGTTGGGTTGGGCCCCCAGTACGCTAACGCTTCCTCACTTGGAACAATGTGCAGCCACAATCGTGGTTTGAGTTTTGTATACATGTTGCCATAGCAACCTCGGTATTGGATAATGGCGATTGCGGCGAGCGGTTTGATAGTGAATCAAGCCGATTGATGACTTCTGGTTGCGGTCATAATGGGACCTTGAGTGTTGACATTTGTAGGTATGAAGGGATATTGAGTGTGTTTGGTTACGCTGCAGATTTGAATGTTAGTCACGCTGCTACCCGGTCGCATTTGTGCATGGGGATCTGTTTGCTCTGGTAGCCATGGCAACCTTCGGACCAGCGGTTTCAGCAATGCTATGGACAGTTAGTTTGTTGACGATACGGACAGATATAGATAACGGGTTAAGTGTCTGTTGTCTTTATAGATGTTGATTTATTATATATAAATTAAGTATTACACGCCCCTATGCATCACAGAGGACGTGCTTATGTAGCCAATCAGGTCATTTGTTGACATCCTTTGCTTATTCAGTTGGCCTGCGATGTTGATGCAGGCGGGGTTTTGTTAGATGAATTCGTCAAGCCTATCACACAGCGGGGGGGGGGGGGGTGTGATGTCCACCTATCAGGTTTTTGTTGTCTTTTTTATTAGTATAAGTGCACCACGGATATTATTGAGCATGTATAAGATCGGATACAGTTCTAGACACATTAGCACTACACACACATAGAGGTATATTTGTATTCATATGTATTTACAGTTTTATATATTTTTCACTATGTTAGTATGGATTTGAATCTAATCACAGAGATTGATGCCGGTTTTGCACACGGCTCATTTGCTTTTGCACACGGCACATTTTGATTGGTAGGTCACCAAGGGGAGTGGTTTATGGGTCTTTAAATGTTTGTTTTTTTCACTTGTTGCTTGTCAGAAGAAGGGACGCTGTTGGTCCCGAAACGTCACAATAAAGTATATTTGATTTACATTGCTGTCTACAGTCCAGTGAGTGCTTTCAACTTTTCATTTTTTACATACCTGGCTACAGCACCCTGGCAAGTTGCGGTCTGTTGGTGAGAGTGCATATACTACAACAAACTTTTATATATATATATATATATATATATATATATATATATATATATATATATATATATATATATATATGTGTGTGTGTGTGTGTGTGTGTGTATGTGATGTCAGAAATCTTTTGCAAACATATTTACATGTCCCTAAATTCCTTTTTTTGTTCTAAACAATGTTGTCTTTCATAGCTCTGTGTTTATTTATACCACTATATGTATATAGTGTAAATGTATTATTATTCTGAGCAGGAATAATTGCAAATATATCATGTAATCAGGGTATTATATGTATTTATTTGCAATCAATCAATATTTTAAGAGCTGGGCCAGTTTTCTCTCTGTACCTATGTAACCCTTTCCTAGTACAATACACAATGTAACAAATGGCACTTACAAGTTCTGATGAGTGATCAATGACACAAGTATTGAGCATTTTGATTAGTTTGTGATAGTTTAATATGTATATTTGAATAATATTGGCTGATGTCATAAATCATGTGATTATGCATATTCCAATCAAAAGTGTTTGAAAAATTCACTAGTGTGTGGGTTGATTAGGAGTTTGCATCATAATTGGTGCAATAAGTGTTGCGTCAAAATTGGTGCGAAGTGGAGAGTGGGGCTTGTATTACATGGCTTAAACATGGTGCACATACGCCTAGATTACGAGTTTGGCGTTAGCCTTAAAAAGCAGCGTTGAGAGGTCCCAACGCTGCTTTTTAACGCCCGCTGGTATTACGAGTCAGGCAGGAAAGGGTCTACCGCTCACTTTTCTTCCGTGACTTGAGGCTACTGCAAATCCCCTTACGTCAATTGCATATCCTATCTTTTTAATGGGATTTGCCTAATGCTGGTATTACGAGTCTTGGAAAAAGTGAGCGGTAGACCCTCTCCTGTCAAGACTTCTACCACAATTTAAAGTCAGTAGTTAAGAGTTCTATGGGCTAATGCCAGAACATAAAACTCTTAACTAAAGTGCTAAAAGTACACTAACACCCATAAACTACCTATTAACCCCTAAACCAAGCCCCCCCCACATCAGAAACACTTAAATAAATTATTTAACCCCTAATCTACCAACCGGACATTGCCGCCACTTTAATAAATATATTAACCCCTAATCTGCCACCCCCAACGTCGCCACTACTATAGTAAAGGTATTAACCCCTAAACCTAAGTCTAACCCTAACCCCCCCTAACTTAAATATAATTTAAATTAAACGAAATAAATTTAACATAATTAAATAAATTAATCCTATTTAAAACTAAATACTTACCTATAAAATAAACCCTAAGCTAGTTTAGGATTTATATTTATTTTACAGGCACCTTTGTATTTATTTTAACTAGGTACAATAGTTATTAAATAGTTATTAACTATTTAATAACTACCTAGCTAAAATAAGTACAAAATTACCTGTAAAATAAATCCTAACCTAAGTTACAATTCCACCTAACACTACACTATCATTAAATAAATTACCTAAACTACCTACAATTAATTACAATTAAATTAAATAAACTAAATTGCGAAAAAAACAAACACTAAATTACAGAAAAAAAAGAAAAGAATTACAAGAATTTTAAACTAATTACACCTAATCTAATCCCCCTAATAAAATAAAAAATCCCCCCAAAATAATAAAATTCCCTACCCTATACTAAATTACAAATAGCCCTTGAAAGGGCCTTTTGCAGGGCATTGCCCCAAAGTAATCAGCTCTTTTACCTGTAAAAAAAATACAATACCCCCCAACATTAAAACCCACCACCCACACACCCAACCCTACTCTAAAACCCACCCAATCCCCCCTTAAAAAAACCTAACACTACCCCCCTGAAGATCTCCCTGCCTTGAGCCGTCTTCACCCAGCCGGGCACAAGTGGACCTCCAGAGGGGCAGAAGTCTTCATCCCTAACTTAACTTATATTTAAGTTAGGGGGGGGTTAGACTTAGGGTTAGACATAGGGGTTAATGAATTTAATATAGTAGCAGCATCGTTGTGGTCGGAAGATTAGGGGTTAATAAATTTAATATAGTAGCAGCATCGTTGGGGTCGGAAGATTAGGGGTTAATAAATTTAATATAGTAGCAGCATCGTTGGGGTCGGAAGATTAGGGGTTAATAAATTTAATATAGTTGCAGCGACATTGGGGGGGCAGATTAGGGGTTAATAAATATAATGTAGGTGTCGGCGATGTTGGGGGCAGTAGATTAGGGGTTCATAGGTGTAGACATAAAATTCCTTTCCCCATTGGAAACAATGGGGCTGCGTTAGGTGCTGGACGCTGCTTTTTTGCAGGTGTTAGTTTTTTTTCCAGCCAACTCAGCCCCATTGTTTCCTATGGGGAAATTGTGCACGAGCACGTTTAGCCAGCTCACCGCTGACTTAAGCAACGCTGGTATTGAGGTGAGATGTGGAGCTAAATTCTGCTCTACGCTCACCTTTTTGCGGCTAATGCCAGGTTTAAAAAAACCCTGTAATACCAGCGTTGTCTTAAGGGAGTGGTGGGAAAAAAAGGCTTGTTAGCCCCGCAAGCCTTACCGACAAAAACTTGTAATCTAGCCAATAGATATTTCCCAAAAAATCAAAAGGAAGTTAGCTATATTATGTTGTGTATTTCATTTTTATCTCTATATCTATTAGTGCGACAAGTTTGGGGCAAAACTTTTCACCAAATTTGTAGAAATATTGTCCCCTTTGTAATGAGAGACAAATTTGTAGCATAATCCATAAGTAATAATGTATTTTTCATTTTTATCCCTATATCTACTAGTGCACCAAATGTGGAACAATAATATTGTTTGATTTAGAAAGGGTATACAAATTTAATAAAGTTTCTAATTTACTTTTATTATGTAATATACGTCATTCTCTTGCAGCATCGAACATAAGCTTTCTGTGTTTTCAGACTCCCATTGAGTTCTATTGCATCCGCGACCTCAAGGGTGGCGGATTAAAAACTAGGCTTGCTGCGTCGCAATAGACACGAGCGTACCTGTTAAATGTTTGATAAATTGGACAAATGTGAATTCGAAACATCTGTAACAATGCAAGCATCGATCTGCGTCAGATTGAGATTGCAGGATCGTATTTTACATTACAAATTTAAACATTTGCCGATCTTGACGCTTTGATAACTACAGCGGATCAATCTCGCGACAAATACGCTGCGGAATTCAAGCGTATTTTCAGTTGATGCTTTGATAAATTGACCCCTTGATGCTTTCACTCAAATGCC
Source organism: Bombina bombina (assembly GCF_027579735.1). Lineage (NCBI taxonomy): Eukaryota > Metazoa > Chordata > Amphibia > Anura > Bombinatoridae > Bombina > Bombina bombina. The sequence goes on from NC_069503.1 coordinate 531,220,615, forward strand.
ATAAGGTCACACATACCCAAAGACATATGCACTAGATTCTCGAAAAAGACTGAAATGATCAAACTGAGGAAAAGAGGGTAGGTTGTGTTCATATTTCAGCTGTCAGTTGCAAGTAAGAGTTATTTTGGTGAACATTGTGTGCCTCGTATGTCTGGAGAAATAATGGTGTAATCCCAACACAAGTATTTGATTTTTTTTCCTTATAAATAAAAAAGGTCTACCAAAATCAATAAACGTAAATATGACTTTTAGCATTATATATATTTTCATAGCTAATTTATTTTATATGAAAATAAGTGTGAACGATAATTTAGAACAAAATTGCTATACAGGTAGCCCTCAGTTTACGCCAGGGTTAGGTTCCAGAAGGAATTGTTGTAAATCGAAACCGTTGTAAATTGAAACCCAGTTTATAATGTAAGTCAATGGGAAGTGAGGGAGATAGGTTCCAGGCCCCTCTCAAAATTGTCATAAGTAACACCTAATACATTATTTTTAAAGCTTTGAAATGAAGACTGTAAATGCTAAACAGCATTATACACCTAATAAAATAATCACACAACACAGAATATATAATTAAACTAAGTTAAATGAACAAAAACATTTGCTAAACAGCATTATAAACCTAATAAAATAATCACACAACACAGACTTCACTTGCATTTTTCTGCAAACAGTTCTTTCTATGCATTCCAATCTGGACTGATTTATAAATAGTCATAAGTTGTGTGAGCACCTGTTGTAACTGCCCAGTCTTTTTACTTGATTTGATAGGCAATCCCAATCTTGTATTACATCAAGGTAGAGATGTCTTGTAAATAGACTCACCCCTGCTTGGAGAATGTTCCCGGGTTGTTGCCGCTTACCGCTACTCGCAGAGACTGGCCCGTCCACAGAGAGCTTACTCGTACTCCCGGGGCAATGGGATGGTATCAATCAGAGCCCCTCTTTCTGCCTCCGGCTTATCCTCCGTTCTCCTCCTGGGTCCCTCTCCACTCGCGGTAGCTTGGTGTCTGACGTCACCGGAATCTCCACATTCGGCTTCCTTTTCCTCAGCTGTTCGATCAGCTGTCAGATCCGTCCGATGGGTGCTGGCTGGATAGATAGCGGTCACAAGCTACCAATGTGCATGCTCCGTTTCAGTTAACTCCAAGACACAAAGTGATGAGCTGCACCAGGGTACTTGTTAAAAAAACTTTTATTGCAGGTCACAGAAACTCCCCTCAAGAAGCATTGTTACACAACAACAAAGGACATTGTGGTGTGTGTAGAAATCACCCAAAGAGCTTATCGCTGACGCGTTTCAGCCTGACTGGCCGTAATCGTAGCATAATGCTCATAATCCCAATCCACCTTTAAATACATTGTGCTAAATTGTGATTGGATAAAAGAATTATCCTGGGCGTTTTCTAAGAACACACCTCTTATATATATTCACCATTATAAAACATTGTTCCTGAATGTTTAATAAATAATAATAAGTAATATAAACATTATGCAGTTGCTTATTTTCAGATGAGCTGTTGGTGAGGACTTACAATAGGCTTACAGTCTGTGTAGTATAATTCTAGACTTTACAACTTTGAAACTTTTTTTGGCTTAATTGCAAAGTTTGCCAACATATCCATATCATTCTTTGAGCTCTAAACTACTCTAACTTGATGTTTGCTTATGTATTTAAGTCCCTTACCAAATTGTTTAATGATTGAGTCATTTAAAAACTGAAGAAGCTACACAGCTTTGCAAAGAATTACAAAAAACTTTTTTGCAAAAAATTATTTTCTTATCTCTTTGCAAAAGACTATTGTTGCCAAAAAATATTTAATTAAATATACTTTAAACTTTAAATTCTAGCCTGACTTAGGGGATGCCCCCGGACACACAGACCCAAGAACCTTTACTCCCAAAAATTGATTATATCAAATTCTGAATTTAATCCTGTAGGGATTCTAGTCCTGAGTCTGTGTATCCAGAAGGCCTCCCTTTTGGCTAGAAGTTTGTCCCTGTCTCCACCCCTTGCCTTACAAGTTACTTGTTCAATGATGGTCCACCTCAGTGTTTCTGCATTTTTATTATGTGTCATTTTAAAATTTTGCACTAATGGCGTTGTCAATTTTCCTGCTTTGATATTATTTACATGTTCACGTATTCTCTCCCGTGTTTCTCTAGATGTGAGTCCTATGTATTGAACTCCACATTGTACACAGGTCAGCAGGTAAACCACATAAGTGGCTCGACAATTCAGGCATGAATAGTGCCTGAATTGTTCCCCTGTTACTGAACTTGAAAAACCTTCCCCACACTGTAGGTATCCACAAGCTATACATGATGTGTAGCTACATTTAAAGACTCCTTTAAATCTTAACCATGATGATTGATAAGGTTTTGTGGTGCTTATTTTTGTGGGAGCTAAAATATTTGCCAATGTTTTTCCTTTTTTGAAAGCATACCTACATCCCTTAGATACAATATCACTAAGATCATCATCAGCTGATAACATACGGAAATGCTTCCGTATGATGTTACAGACCTGGTGGTACTGGTTACTATATCTAGTGATAAAGGAAACACCTTCAAATACATCCTGTTTCCCAGGCTTCTCCGACTTGAGAAATTGAGACCTGCTTTTTTTGGCTATATCCAATCTAGAAATAGACACTTCCTTTCTTTTATAACCTCTTTGACATAAGCGGTCCTCTAATTCTGAAGCCTGTTTATCAAATTCCTCTTGTGTTGTACAATTACGTTTCAAACGTATGAACTGTCCTTTTGTAACAGATCGAAAGACCCTTTTTGGGTGATTGCTTTTCGCGTGGAGCAGTGTATTTCCTGAGATAGTTTTTCTAAACACCTTAGTGAACACTTTGTTTTCTCTACTCATAAGTGTTACATCCAAATAGTTGAGTTGCGTAACATTAAACTCATGTGTTAGTTTAATCCCCGCCGGATTATTATTAAGGTGCATTAAGAAATCCTTAGCCTCTGATTCACTGCCTTCCCAGATGATCAAAAGATCATCTAAGTATCTTCTGTAGTAATTGATCTTATCTTTCCAGGGTCCACTCCCTCCATAGATGTGGGACCGCTCCCACCAACCCATAAACAGGTTGGCATAGGAGGGGGCAAATTTGGCCCCCATAGCTGTCCCACATCTCTGGAGGTAGTGGTCTCCCTCAAACATGAAAAAATTATGAGTTAATAAAAACTCTGTAACTTTTAGGATATAGCTGCAAAACTGGGGACTATACTCAGTCATTCTTTTCAGGAAAAATGATTTTGCTTCTAGACCTTTGTCATGAGGTATAGATGAATATAAGGAAGTTACATCTATAGAAAGCCAACCAAAATTGCTTTGCCAAAAGATAGATTCAAGCTCAATCAAAAGTTGCTTTGTGTCTCTCAAATAACTAGACAACTTAGATACCATTGGCTGTAAGATGGAATCTAACCATTGTGACATAGGCTCTAATATAGAGCCAATGCCGCTGATGATGGCTAGTGTACAATCTGAGTTACATATTGTAACTTTGTTTCTTGCTGTGTCCTCCTCTTCTCCTGAAGTGGAGCAATCCCCAGAGGACTCAGCCTCACTTTCATTAAAGGTTACCTTTTTAGATTTAAAAGCTTGTTTATTCTGTTTCTTGCCTGATTTTTTACCTTTGGGGAACCTTTTTTGATCATTTTCTCTTCTATAATTTGTTCTTTGTTTTCTATTCCAAATATAGATTTTATTATTTTCATAATCACTTAAATTTCTTAGGTACTTATCGTGCTTAATCTCCATAATTAATGCTTTTGATTCTACCAGTGTAACCTGCAGTATTGAATCAAATTTCTTAAATTGTAACTCTTTGCTACGCACATTTAATTCAATTTACAAAACATCAATTTCTTTCGACACAGTAACTAACAGCTTAGATTTAAACTCTATTAACATTCCCATCAGTTTAAGTGAACAGTCTGATAGCACCCCATTCCAGACCCTTATGAACTCTTCGTCTTCCACCACAAAAGTGGGAAACTTGTTGACCCTCAGGCCCCTGGGTATCATACCCTGATTCAGATACTTTTGCAGTGTCCATATGTCCCATTTGAGTCTTATTTCTTTATCTAGGAGAGACTACATATGCTCAAATAGTCTGCTAAGTGTATAGGTGGAAAAATCAGAGGAAAACACATTCTCAATCTCTAAAGTATTCTCCACACGTTCATCTGAACTTCGCAATGAATACAATTTAATTACTTCAATGTCCCTCATTTCTTGTTCCATGTTGTGTGCTTCTGTGTGACTAATGCCGCATACACGCCAGAAACGTTATTAGTGCTCAACCACAATTAACAGGAAACAAACTGTGTGATAATCAATAGTCATAAGTTGTGTGAGCACCTGTTGTAACTGCCCAGTCTTTTTACTTGATTTGATAGGCAATCCCAATCTTGTATTACATCAAGGTAGAGATGTCTTGTAAATAGACTCACCCCTGCTTGGAGAATGTTCCCGGGTTGTTGCCGCTTACCGCTACTCGCAGAGACTGGCCTGTCCACAGAGAGCTTACTCGTACTCCTGGGGCAATGGGATGGTATCAATCAGAGCCCCTCTTTCTGCCTCCGGCTTATCCTCCGTTCTCCTCCTGGGTCCCTCTCCACTCGCGGTAGCTTGGCGTCTGACGTCACTGGAATCTCCACATTCGGCTTCCTTTTCCTCAGCTGTTCGATCAGCTGTCAGATCCGTCCGATGGGTGCTGGCTGGATAGATAGCGGTCACAAGCTACCAATGTGCACGCCCCGTTTCAGTTAACTCCAAGACACAAAGTGATGAGCTGCACCAGGGTACTTGTTAAAAAAACTTTTATTGCAGGTCACAGAAACTCCCCTCAAGAAGCATTGTTACACAACAACAAAGGACATTGTGGTGTGTGTAGAAATCACCCAAAGAGCTTATCGCTGACGCGTTTCAGCCTGACTGGCCGTAATCGTAGCATCATGTATAGCTTGTGGATACCTACAGTGTGGGGAAGGTTTTTCAAGTTCAGTAATAGGGGAACAATTCAGGCACTATTCATGCCTGAATTGTCGAGCCACTTATGTGGTTTACCTGCTGACCTGTGTACAATGTGGAGTTCAATACATAGGACTCACATCTAGAGAAACACGGGAGAGAATACGTGAACATGTAAATAATATCAAAGCAGGAAAATTGACAACGCCATTAGTGCAACATTTTAAAATGACACATAATAAAAATGCAGAAACACTGAGGTGGACCATCATTGAACAAGTAACTTGTAACGCAAGGGGTGGAGACAGGGACAAACTTCTAGCCAAAAGGGAGGCCTTCTGGATACACAGACTCAGAACTAGAATCCCCACAGGATTAAATTCAGAATTTGATATAATCAATTTTTGGGAGTAAAGGTTCTTGGGTCTGTGTGTCCGGGGGCATCCCCTAAGTCAGGCTAGAATTTAAAGTTTAAAGTATATTTAATTAAATATTTTTTGGCAACAATAGTCTTTTGCAAAGAGATAAGAAAATAATTTTTTGCAAAAAAGTTTTTTGTAATTCTTTGCAAAGCTGTGTAGCTTCTTCAGTTTTTAAATGACTCAATCATTAAACAATTTGGTAAGGGACTTAAATACATAAGCAAACATCAAGTTAGAGTAGTTTAGAGCTCAAAGAATGATATGGATATGTTGGCAAACTTTGTAATTAAGCCAAAAAGTTTCAAAGTTGTAAAGTCTAGAATTATACTACACAGACTGTAAGCCTATTGTAAGTCCTCACCAACAGCTCATCTGAAAATAAGCAACTGCATAATGTTTATATTACTTATTATTATTTATTAAACATTCAGGAACAATGTTTTATAATGGTGAATATATATAAGAGGTGTGTTCTTAGAAAACGCCCAGGATAATTCTTTTATCCAATCACAATTTAGCACAATGTATTTAAAGGTGGATTGGGATTATGAGCATTATGCTACGATTACGGCCAGTCAGGCTGAAACGCATCAGCGATAAGCTCTTTGGGTGATTTCTACACACACCACAATGTCCTTTATTGTTGTGTAATAATGCTTCTTGAGGGGAGTTTCTGTGACCTGCAATAAAAGTTTTTTTAACAAGTACCCTGGTGCAGCTCATCACTTTGTGTCTTGGACTGATTTATAGACATGAAGATCTTGTTCCTTTGAAATCTGCTTGATGGCTCAGGTCTGGTTAAACTGATTAATTTCAGCTTGCTTGGCTTTGCTGCAACACAAGCAGACAGCTCCACCTACTGGCTATTTTAATAAATGCACTGTTTCTCAATGCTTTTCAATAGCAGTCACATGACTGGAAAAAAGGTTGTTATTCTAAAATGGTGTAAATTGAACCATTGTAAAATGAGGGCCACCTGTATATTACTTTGGACATACACATACAATATTCTTATACTACCTGCTTGCAACTAAAAATCAAAACAGAAAAAATAATGACATTTTTATAATGTATTTTTTCATCTTTTAAATTTTTTTTTGCCATACAGTAAGTTCATAAAATGATCAGGATTTAGAATATTAAACAGTACTCGTTTAATTTTCTTGTATCAAACAAATTTCATAAACTCACATATATCTAAAATTTCTAACATATAATGTGGCTCAATAATAACAACAACAAAAAAGCCAAACGTTTACATGTAAGAAAAAAACCAAACAAACAAAAAAACCAACTTAAATTACAATAAAAAGTTAACATTTTTTAAAAAAATATTTGCATAAATTGTTGTCATGATACATAGAAAGGTAGTTATGGGTACTAGTATTTCAGTAGGTTTTACATATAAAAGGGTGTGTAAAAAAAGAAGATAAAGATAAAAATATCTCGATAAACTGATCAAAAGAAGAACAATAAACATGAATGTTTATGACACAAGTTCCATCAAATGATATTCTCAATACATTTTCTTACACATACACTTAGTGATAAGAATGTATACATAGAAATTTGCAGGCACATTACATTTCCCGTTAGGATCATTTTAATATCTTAGTCCAGGGAAATACAGTTTATTTGTAGGAATAAATGCTGAGCCAGATATGCTCTTCTAAAGGCATAATTATTAAAGCTACCCCTTCAAACCTGTTGTTCAAAATTCCCAGTATAACATTTCCTTTTAAGACATAAAGTTATTTTCTATCACGCAAAACTTTTTCCTCCTCTGCTTTAAAAGATCTAATTTCTCTTTTCTCAATTTGTTAACCAAGTATTTTTTAAAGATTATAACAGTCTCAAAGCTCCTCTGATTTCCTATTTTCATAGGTCTTGTCGATTCAGCGATGGAACGACTCATGTTGATAACGCAGTGCTAGATGAAGCAGACCTGCATTTCCAGAAAGCTTATCCATTTGTAATATCCACTATCTGAAGTCAGACGTTTTCCAGCACATCTAAGGGAACGTATCCTTTTTTCTTCCCACTGTTCACTCTGAGAAAGCCATTTTGTTCCTTTTCAGAACTTGTACAAATCTGGTGGAAGTATAAAAATAGAATAATAATAATAATTAATAATAAAAATAATAAAGTAATAATAAAAAAAAGTACAAAATTAATATAGTGCTTTGAGATATGTCTTTGAAATGTATATTTTTGGCTTTTTGGGGGGATATTTTTTTTTACTTTAGTACAACATGCAATTTTTGTTATGGGAAGATCTTATTTTATTTATAGGGTTGCCAGCTGGACACAATAATATGTAATAATAATAATAATAATGCCCCCCGAAAGCTATACATTAGCCCCCACTCTTGATCCCATGTATATTTTTCACAGCTGAGCAGTCATTTTACACCTTGGCTGCCAGTAACATACAAATCAATACTTTTACCTTATTATCTGCCAGTAACACATGTACATAGAAGTGATTTACCCCATTGACTACCCCCACTTTTTCCTTTTTGTACTGTATTGAGGTATATGCAGCATTTTATTTTTAGATAACACACAGGGACTTTAACCCCTTAAGAACCAACAACATACCCTATAATTAATGGTCTTTCTATGGGGCTTGCATTTTTAATAGCACAGTCTTGCTGCCAGCGTCAAGACCATGCTATTTCCCATGGCCAGGGAGGGTATAATAGCACTATTATAACAAAAAAAACAACAACATAATGACCAGCAATGTACATGGTGTGTTGTGGTCGTTAAGGGGTAAAGAAACTGGACATTCAAGTGTCCAGTATTTTTGTGAAGATTTTACTGGGCAGACTGCTAAAATACTGGACTGTCCGGTTAAATACTGGACATCTGGCAACCCTATTTATGTCCTGTAAGTAGCGAAGTATAACTTGACTATGCACCAGCCAAACAATACTGCTCTGTAGCAAACGGTATGACATTGCAAAGCATTTTAGAAACACCTTCTGGGTGCATATGCTATGTGATAACAATGTATCTGAGAGCTGGTTTTCAACATGACTGGGTTGTATTGCTTAGTGTATTTTCTTTTCTTTCAAGATTTAAATAATTAGCCATGCCCACAAGAAAACAGATTTTATAGACAAGTAGGTTTTTATTTTTGGTGATATATATATATATATATACTGTATATATATATATATATATATATATATATATATATATATATATATATATATATATATATATATATATATATATATATGTAAAGACAGTGTGATACAGCACTATGAACCTGGACAGTCCCAATTTGAATTAAATATACCAGTATAGTCCTATGTGTGTAGGGCTCCCAGTGACACCAATGTTAGTGTTTGGAGGGAATAAGAGTCATTCAATTCCACCTGCAGCCTTTTCCCAAAGGTGAGAGAAGTCCCCCTGTGAACAGGGAAGCTCCTTAGGGCAAAGATATCTGAAACAGAACAGGGAGGGGCGCACAGCAGAGAAAAACTCCTGGTGTAGTATGTCTGGACACTTGTTTGATGGTTACAAAACAGTGACAAATGCAAACTCACGTGTTTCCACCTCAACCATATGAGGTATAGATAAGACTCTGAGTGGTGAATATCCACTAGGGAAGGCAATCAAATCCCCTTGCGTCTGCGACTTGTCTTTCAAGTGAACTCAGCTCGTGAGGGGGGCGTGGCCTGATGCGTTTCGTGACACGATTGGTCACTTCATCAGACCTCTGATGAAGTGACCAATCGTGTCATGAAACGCATCAGGCCACGCCCCCTCACGAGCCGAGTTCAAACAACGAAGTGCTACGGCACTGCCTGCTAAGGACCCAGATTCACTGGGGATCAATACAACCAGCCAGAGTGGTTTAGCATATACGAGTGAGTTTCTTATTATAACCGTTCACACATGCTGTTACATTGCATTTGCTCTGGTAGAAGCGGTTTTTAAACAAGTGACTTTTTATGGAAAGTATATATTTTTTATGGAAATTTTATATGACTTTTATATGATTTGTGTCTCTGAATAAAACACCCTTTTAGAACTTCAAGGTGTTTGACACATATATTCATTTAACCCACTAACCAATAACGTTTGCAAGAGACTTTTCCTCCAAGACACATGTTACAGCCCCCCCCCCCCTTTCTAGAAGTGGTTAAGTTTCTGCCGGAGAGGTGAGGACTGTTCAGGAGGAGTGAAAGACAAGTCGCCGACGCAAGGGGATTTGATTGCCTTCCCTAGTGGATATTCACCACTCAGAGTCTTATCTATACCTCATATGGTTGAGGTGGAAACACGTGAGTTTGCATTTGTCACTGTTTTGTAAACATCAAACAAGTGTCCAGACATACTACACCAGGAGTTTTTCTCTGCTGTGCGCCCCTCCCTCTTCTGTTTCAGATATATATATATATATATACACACAGTATACACACACACACACACATCAAGATATATAAACACTGTATTATGTGGCATGAAAAATACATAATAAGAATTCAAAGAGCCTCTATTTTATGTTGCCAGACTAAGATCAATGATGTATGGAGTTATGGTGACCTAAAGTCCCCTGCTGAATTTATTTCAAAAGCAGGAATTGCTCCACTGCACTTTCCAAACTAAGCTCGTTTTGCTGAAGTCTAATAGCTGTCACTTTGAATGAAGAACTTAATTGATGGCATTCTAAGCTCTGTCATGACAGTGCCTCAGCTGCCTTGAAGACTATACAACAATAATGAATTAGACGGCACATAATAATTTGCTCCTGAAAAATAATAAAGTGTGCTCCTTCTGAGAAATCAGTCCTGGCACCTCTGTCTTTTTACTAATTTGGCCCAACTACAAAATAAAGTAGAGATTGTCTCCACTGGTTGGAAGATGCCAAACTAAACAGGCTATCAGACAGCTGTAAACAAAGACCCAGCTGAACTGTCACCAGGGAGTGACACTGATGCTTGACTCTGGTACTGCATTTTTGAAAAAGTGTCAAATTTAATTTCACGTTCTTGTATAGAAGAATTGGATGGCACTGTACGCATACACAACATTTGTTTCTACACAAACGAAACAGGTGATAAAATCAGCATATACAGCTGTTCTCTGTAGTAAGATCAAAGCATGACATAAAAGGGACATATATCACATCATATACCCAAAAGTATCCTGATTTAGATTTCTGCATGAATGTAATACGGGATTACACATTGTTCTGGTTTTAAATGAAACGTCCAGACCAGTTAGTTTGATAAAGTGTTGATTAAAATGAACAGGCTTCAGGGAAACTCAAATAATCATCACAGGCTGCTAAGGAATTAGGGACTGCTAATCTAAACTTTGTCAGCATGTTCATGTACATAGAAAATAATGAAGCTCTATAGAATTCACAATTTTGCAGTGGAGAGAAAATGTTACAGGGACAGCAAAGTCAAAATTAAATGTATTATTCAGATAGAGCACTGGTTTTCAAACCTGTCTTAAGGTTTCCCTAAAAAGGACACATTGTGAGGATATCTGAACTAGAGCACAGGTGAAATAATCAGCTGATTAGTAACCATGGTTATTTTACCTGATCTCATCCAAGGCAATCCTGAAAACCTGGACTGTTGGGGAGGCGTGAGGACGGGTTTGAAAACCAGTGAGTTAGAGCATGCAAATTAAAAAATGTTCCAATTTACTTCTATTATCCAATTTGCTTTGCTCTCTTGGTGTCCTTTGTTGAGGAGTCAGATCAGAACATCAATGCACTACTTGGGAGCAAAGTGAATACATCTGGTGGACAAAAGACAAGAGGCATATATGTGCAGACACCAATCACCAGCTAGCTCCCAACAGTGTATTGCAGCTCCTGAGGCTACCTAGGTAGTCATTTCATGAAAGGATACCAAGAGGACAAAGCACATATCATATTATAACTAAATTGGAAAGTTCTTTAAATTGCATGCTCTATCTGAATAATGAAACTTTGTTTGAACTTTACTGTTTTGTTAACTTGGATATCCCAGAGTGTCGGGTATAGACTTTCATAAGAAGTAATGATGATCTATGGAATGCACAATTTTGCAGGGGAATGGAAATGTAAAAGGAAGCTCCCGACACTGATAGAAAGATTTTTTGTTGTTTCCTGTGTACTTTACCTACCATGGCCTAGTTTTCATTAAGATGGTAACGTTTGGAAACTGGTGATAAAAATATTTATCTCCATTAATGTCTATGAAGAATTTTATGTTACCACTAGTTTCCAAACTTTACCACCTCAATAGAAACTAGGCCCATGTGTTTCTATTTTTGCATACAGTGCAGTTTAATAAGTACAGTAAACAGCAAGAACTGCAGGTGTAACAGGCTTAGAGTATTCTGATGACAAATGCAGGAAAATGTCATACACGCTCAATAACTGCCCCTGGTCAGCTCCATCACCAAAGTTACAAGACTCATTTTATAATAGAAATATAAGGAACCCTTTGAATTTTGGTTTCACAATTTCCTCAGAAGCCACATCCCATTATAAATGAACTTTAAGGGACCGATTTAACAAATGGCAGGCAGACATGATTTGCTGTAGTGAATCATGTCCTCCCGACATCGCTAAATGCCAACAGCATATGCCGTTGGCATTCAACATTGCAAAAGCATTTCTGGTGAACTGCTTGTGCAATGACGCCCCCTGCACATTTGTGGCTAATCGCCTGCTAGCAGGGGGTGTCAATTATTCCGATCGTATCTGATCGGGATGATTGCAGTCTGCCACCTCAGAGGTGGCGGATGAGTTAAGAAGCAGTGGTCTTATGACCGATGCTTCTTAACTTATTTTTCCGGTGAGTCGGAAACATGGGGCGGAGCTAGCAGCATCGGCTGCTTGATAAATCTCCCCTGAAGCATCCAGTTGGGATGCTAGTACCAGGAATTGCAAGGCAGTGTGAATCTGGCATGTGCATGCACAGCCATTTTATTACCCTCCTCAGTCTAAGGACGTTACCTATGAAATCTAGCATTATTTCATAAGATCACTGTAAAGAAAAGTGTGAATTCAGCACTGGTGATGTTGATTGCCTGTTGTTTTTTTCTTCTTCGCCAGGACAGTAAAAAGAATAGCTCTGGTTCACAGCGAACTTACTCTGGTAAGCTGAAGAAATTTTGAGGTAAAAAATCTTTTTTTTACCTAGAAATATACAGGGGATAATTTATTGTAAGCTTTTTACAGTAAGCTGCATCATTTTTAAGTGATTTAGTATATGGATGGTATATCCCTTTAAACTGACCTGGAGTGTGCTGAAGCTATAAAGGTCTTGTTAAATCAGTAATGGCGGAGTGGTTATTGTTGTTGAAGGAAAGTGTTGGAGTACAGACAATGGAATGGGCCAGTGTTAAAACAGACATTGATTTTCTGGAATTTTTCTGTGAGCTATAAATAAGCAGGCCACAGGCCTTTTAAACTAAACGTTTTAAACTTGGTTTTCGACATGTATTCCTTAACCACTTGACCCAATGTGAGGTATGTATATATCATGTGGTACGAAGCTAATTGTACCACTTAACTTATATATACATTGCAGCTGCAGGAAGCTACAGCAGTCTCGGCAGTAAAGTTACAGCCAAGAGCTGGTCTTCCTGAGCTGCAGGCACCTGTCTGCATATGGAACGGGAGCACGTTCGGTGCACCGGTTCCATATGAAGGCAGATGCCAGATCGTTACAGACAGTGACTCTGTGTGTGTCATCATCTCTAATGAAAATCTGCTGGTGCCCGCGGAGGTGTGGAAAGCCGGAGGAAAGTGGGCAGCCCAGCAGTGGAAGGGCGAGGGAGGGAGTGGGATGAAGGGAGCTGGAGGGATCTATCTATCTATCTATTGGCTACTTGTAAAGCGCAAACTAATCACCCGTGAGGTGGAAAAAAGGTGGAATGGGGGGTTCTAACTAACGATTGCCAGAGGGGAGAGGTGTGGGACCACTACACTACAGAAATATAAAAAATAAACAAAATTAAAATATATATATATGTTCATCTTCCTTACACGTCGTAAGGCATAAAGCTCGTGCGGAAACAGCGGCATCAAGCTCCATTCAGAGCTTGATAATTTGGCCCCTTTGTCGCCTTAAAAAAATATATAGTTTTGACAGGAAGATAAAAAAAGCAAGGCTCTATTTCTGTTTAAATGGAGTGATAGCAAAAATGCTAACAATTCTTTGGTATTTTTGGCAAGTATTTTGAAATAGCTGGAAACGAAATGAGTTAAAACCCGAAAGGGCTGTAAAGTCCCAGATAGACAATTTGTGTGTCACAATTCCTTATCGTAAATTCACATTTTGCTGTGGGCTTTTAATGCAATTTAGATTCATACAATTAATACAAGTTTATATGTGCAATTTGATTATAATTTAACAACATACATTCAAATACACTTTTAAAATGCTTATTTTATTGAGCACTATACTATATGTAGGTGTGACAACCCAGACTTTAGGTTTCCCCCTCTGCTATACTTGGTATCAAGTGTTGGGGTCCCCAAGCTGCTAGGAAAGTTAAGTAGTAGTGGACAGTGACCGAGGGTTAAGTAGTAGACGAGGTCAGGTAGGCAAGGTTCTGCAAACAAAGTCAGGCCAAAGTAGTCAGCAATAAGATTCCAGAACTGCCAGACAAGATACAGCCAGGAAGCTAGTCCTATTAACAAGCAAGGAATACAGGAAAGGGCTGACTTTTAATAGTCTGAGGTTAATGGGACATTAATCTGCTGGGTACAACTAGAGTAGGATTGTTATTATTTACTATGTTATTGTTTTCCTCCTGTACCCAAAGCCGTTGTCTTATTTTAACTCATTATAGAATCAAGCTAGTAAAGCTCTGCATTTTATACTGGGCGCCTCCATCTTTTAACATCCTGCAGATCTGTGATTTTACCGGCTTCTTGATGGCTGTACCTTGCACTTCAGTTTAGTTTACATAATAGCGAGTAGAAACGTTAAATTTTTGCAGTTTTATTAAACATATTAAATGTGACATAACAAATATAAGCTCCAAGATGGCAGCACCCAGTTTGAAGATGGAGAGCTTCACTATCTGATAATTGTAGGAGTTAAAATAAGAGAACAACGTTGATGACAGCTGCAGGTAAAAAAAAAACAATAGCATGGTGAGTAGTAACCATGCTACTGTAGTTGTACCCAGCAGTTTAATGTCCCTTTAATTGCAAAATGAGTCACAACTGCAGGTAGTTGAGGCCAGAGATTAAATGAAAAACAAAGACTTATTTACAATAAGATACATAGGGCAAAAGTTCTCCAGTAGCTTATCAGCAAAGCAACAAACTGCTGGGTAAAATCTCAAATATGACACTATACTTAGGTTACACCCCTAAGAGCTTGTGTTGTAACCTATAGATGACTGGGCCATAAGTAAATATAGAGGATAATCAGGGGAAGAATAATAAAGTAGTATACCGTACAAAAAGAAATAGTGACTCCATTCAAATCCTTCCGAATGTGTCAGTAGCTAGGAAGTTTTTTGTCTTTTTTCAATGATATTGAAACCAATAAGAATCATGGTTGATTGCATTACATAAAGGGATATGAAACCCAAAAATGATCATGCCATTTTAAAAAAAAGTTTACAATTTACTTCTATTATAAAATTTGCTTTGTTGACATTATATTCTGTTTTGAAGAGATACCTAGGCATCTGGATCACTATACTGCAGGAAATAGTGCTGCTATCTAGTGCTCTTGCAAATGGATAACTTTCTTGCAAAACTGCTGCCATATAGTGCTCCAGAAATGGGTCAGCTCCTAAGCATATGTCCCTGCTTCATTTATTAAGTAAAAAATATTTCTTAAAACAGAGGTGCCCTATTGAGATAAATCCAGTAAGAACAATTAAGGGCTAGATTACAAGTGGAGTGCTAACTAGCGATTTCGCTAGAGTGATAATTGAGCCAGCCGTAAAAAAAATTGCTTGAGTCGGGTTGCGCTGGTATTACAAAATTGAAAGTAAAAAATTATTGCTCTAGCTCTAACCCGACTTGCGCAAAAGGTTTTCCGCTAGCGCCATCACTTACTGCTTCATAGAAGTCAATAGAGCAAAAAAGTTTTTAAAAAATCTAGCACCCTACTCACGTGCTAACCCGAATCACCATAAGTCCCTACTCTAATAACCCCTAAACCGCCACATAGCCCACCGCAAAAGTCCCCACTACACTATTAACCCCTAAACCACTATCCCCTCCACAACGCAAACTACATAAATATGCTATTAACCCCTAAACCGCCATCCTCCCCACCTACATCCCCACACATCGCAATATCTAAACTATACTATTGACCCTGAAACTGCCATCCCCCTCCATTCCCCCTAGCGCTAACGATAGTGCTCCACTTGTAATCTAGCCCTAAGTGAAAAACAAATGACAGATTATCTGAGAAATATCTGTGATGGCTATCAAAAGCTTAACGGTTTAAATTACAAATGTTCTAGCAGGAAATAGTGGTTTATCTAACACAATTAGATTGGAATCTCAAAATCTGAAAATCTTAACTTAAATATGGCCTTTCACATAAAGACATTAAAATGAGTAAATACAGATGTGATATTTCCGAGTACATAGCACACCATTAAAATTCATCAGTGTTAATGTATGACTGTATATTAAGAAGGCCTAATACAATTTTATCACTGCAAATTGGTTAAACACATACTTAAAGCACCACTCTGGAGCCACAGAGAACTGCAACCCCAAGCACAAACTACTGATGATCCAATCAGCAGCACTAGTCACTAGTCTAAATAGACTATATAAGCCTATTTTATTTTGAACTATTTAAAACAAAACAGTGAAATAATTATTTGTAGAATTATGATTCTTTTTTCCAAGGAACAAAAACAGTAATTTTCCCCCTATATTTATTACAAGGTTGCTAAACATTTATCCTTGAGGACCATAGAACAACCCTTAAGAATATATTTTAAAAGTCTCTTAAGTCAATAAGTGACTTGAGCACATGGATATATAAAAAAAATAAGTCCCGGCTCTATAAGGTTATATTGATTGTGCATTAAGAATACTGTCATATGATATCTCAGACATATTGTGTGCTAACTAGCAATGGATAATAAAGGGTAATACCTGGTTTTCTTTAATTGTTATCTGCCCCTGTTCTTTGCATCCAATAAAAGTCCTGCAGCACCGGAAAAGTCTTTCATTTGGTTGAACTTTTTGAACAAAGTTGGCAGGAAAAAAGCCGACCCGGTCTTCTATTTGACCCTGGAAACAAAACTATGTGTTACTAAAACATATGTCATCAACATGATATAGCAATAAATATCAAAAAACATATAAAGTAATTGATGACATATAAAGCTACTCTTAATTACACAACACATTTTCTAAACTAAAAAAGATACATATACCCTGTGTCATCACAGAACCACATGCTTATTTACTGCATATCACATTGTGCTTTATTAGGTTCTTGAAGTGGGCTTAAAGGGACACTGAACCCAAATTTTTTCTTTCGTGATTCAGATAGAACATGACATTTTAAGCAACTTTCTAATTTACTCCTATTATCACATTTTCTTTATTCTCTTGGTATCATTATTTGAAATGGAAGAATGGAAGTTTAGATGCCGGCCCATTTTTGGTGAACAACCTGGGTTGTCCTTGCTGATTGGTGGATAACTATTCATCCACCAATAAAAAGTGGTGTCCAGAAATCTGAATAAAAAAAGCTCATATGCCTTCTTTTTCAAATAAAGATAGCAAGAGAACGAAGAAAAATTGATAATAGGAGGAAATTAGAAAGTTGCCTAAAATTGCATGCTCTATCTGAATCACGAAAGAAAAAATTGGGTTCAGTGTCCCTTTAATTCTATGAACTGAATAA
The DNA here is from genome assembly GCF_027579735.1 of Bombina bombina. NCBI lineage: Eukaryota > Metazoa > Chordata > Amphibia > Anura > Bombinatoridae > Bombina > Bombina bombina. Next base: position 531,237,909 of record NC_069503.1, read on the forward strand.
AAAAAACACAGAAACATTTGTGGCCACTTATTACAAAAAAGGACTATATATATCACCATTTAATTCAAGAACCCTAGTCAAAAAGGATGACCTTCCTGGAGTCATTCTGAAGTAATCGATGACTCCAGACTAGTCATCAGAAGCCATCCTAAAGTATGCCCACAGGCCGAAATTTTTTTAAATGAGATGACTCTAGAGCCATTTACTGGCTGCTCATGCTTGTGAAGTAATCAGTAAGGTAATCTGCTAATTATTCTAAAGTCATCACCCAGAACTTGCTTACTTTAGCTGATGACTTTACAAGCCTGAAGATATCTGATGACTTCTTAAGTAGTTTGTTGATCATCAAATGACTCCAGGAGGATCTCTTAAGTAATCCTGTTTGTCTTGGAAACCACAGAGGCATTTCACCAGCCTTTCATTTTTAATTTACCTTTCAATTAATTTTTTTGAAATTAAAGTAAATACATACCTCCCAGCATTTGTATCTAGGTATTAGAGACTCACAAGGTTGAGGAGGTGTTGCTGTTTTGTGGCTGGGGCCTTGTCGGGAGAGGGTGAGGTCATGGTTGGATAGTGGGCTGGATCATGGGTGTGTCAGGGCTGTCGGTGAGCATTTCTGGACAGTTTTTGGGCATGCCTGGGAGAGGTCTGCAGGTGGGACTAAGGGAAATTCTGTGAATCAGGACTTTTGGCTAACACACGGGGACAGATTTTATAATTAGGTATAGTCCCTCTCAAACAGGGAAAGTTGAGAGCCCTAGTCAAAAAGGATGATCTCCCTGGAGTCATTCTGAAGTAATAGATGACTCCAGACTAGTCATCAGAAGCCATTCTAAAATATGCCTAGAGGCCAAAATATTTAAATTAGTTGACTCTAGAGTAATTCACCGATTGTTCATGCTTGTGAACTAATCATTAAGGTAATCTGCTAATCTTTCTGCAGTCATCACCCAGAATGGTTTACCTTAGCTGATTACTTTACAAGCCTGATGATGTCTGATGATGTGCAAATTACTTCTAAAGTAGCTTGATGATCATCAAATGACTCCAGGATGGTCTCTAAAGTAATCTTGTGGGAGGTTTGTAAATATACTTTATATTTTTATATTTTTACATTTAAACCTATCACTTTTATGAAGTATGAAGACGACAGCAATTATAAATGTTATGCATCAGATCAACAGCAATTAATGCTGTTATCCAAATAGATATTTCTTTAAGTTTGTTAATATATTTTTTATATACTCCAATAACAAAATGCAAATATCTGGTATATAAATTATATTTATTGGCTCTTTATTTTTTATAAATGGTTCCCTTATTTTGTTTTTGCAAGTAAACTCTTCATGGTATAATGGTATCAGTCTGTCTATGACTAATATTTTTGATTGTTATTTGTACTTTATTTAATAAATGCATTATTCATAAAGTATTTTTTGTGACAGAAAAACAACAACAAAATAAAACACATAGGTACAATCCCACTTTGTAGAGCACCAAGAATCATGCATTACATCTCTAAACCACAAAACAGCAGATAACTGGCAGATATTTGTGACTACATCTCCTGATTGGCTCCCCAGTAGTGTTTTTGCTCAGGAGTTGCAAAACTAGTGGCACCTGAGTGGGACTTTACCTGTATGTTTAATCCCTGTGCTGGTTAAGTACATAGTAAAATAGGGGCAATAATGCAAGAATTACCTGCTCTTACAAATTACAGTATGTAATTTTTGCAATAGATTGTCCCTTTAAAGACATTACAATAACCGTTATCTTTACCTCTATTTACTAAGAAGTTAGCACAATGAAGTTGAAAGAATTTTTACCTTAATGTGCTATTCATTAGTTTTTCAGCATCGGGTAGCGCGTCTATTACAAGTTGAAAGTAAAACGTTTACACTTACGCTAACCCAATGTGCCTAAAAATCAGAACTTTGAATATCGCGATCACCTTAAGCTATTCCCCCATAGAAGTTAATGGAGCAAAAAAAGTGGAAAAATATCTAACACCCCACCCGCACGTAAACCCGATCACATATATTCTCAAGTGCGCTAAACCGACATCAAAATATTAATGTTTCACATTCCAATGTTCTTCACATAGCAGAATATGTTCTATTTATTCTTAAATACATATTTCTACATATATACAGTGGGGCAAAAAAGTATTTAGTCAGCCACCAATTGTGCACGTTCTCCCACTTAAGAAGATGAGAGAGGCCTATAATTTTCATTATAGGTATACCTCAACTATGAGAGACAAAATGTGGAAACAAATCCAGACAATCACATTGTCTGATTTGGAAATAATTTATTTGCAATTTATTGTGGAAAATAAGTATTTGGTCAATATCAAAAGTTCATCTCAATACTTTGTTATATATCCTTTGTTGGCAATGGCAGAGGTCAAACGTTTTCTGTAAGTCTTCACAAGGTTGTCACACACTGTTGCAGGTATGTTGGCCAATTCCTGCATGCAGATCTCCTCTAGAGCAGTGATGTTTTGGGGCTGTCTCTGAACAACACAGACTTTCAACTCCCTCCAAAGGTTTTCTATGGGGTTGAGATCTGGAGACTGGCTAAGACACTCCAGGACCTTGAAATGCTTCTTACCAAGCCACTCCTTCATTGCCAGGGCGGTGTGTTTGGGATCATTGTCATGCTGAAAGACCCAGCCATGTTTCTTCTTCAATGCCCTTGCTGATGGAAGGAGGTTTGCACTCAAAATCTCACAATACATGGCCCCATTAATTCTTTCATGTACACGGATCAGTCGTCCTGTTCCCTTTGCAGATAAACAGCCCCAAAGGATGATGTTGCCACCCCCATGCTTCACAGTAGGTATGGTGTTCTTTGATTGCAACTCAGCATTCTCTCTCCTCCGAACACGACAAGTTGTGTTTCTACCAAACAGTTCTACTTTGGTTTCATCTGACCATATGACATTCTCCCAATCTGCTTCTGGATCATCCAAATGCTCTCTAGCATACTTCAGACGGGCCCGGACATGTACTGGCTTAAGCAGGGGGACACGTCTGGCACTGCAGGATCTGAGTCCCTGGCGGCATAGTGTGTTACTGATGGTAGCCTTTGTTACGTTGGTCCCAACTCTCTGCAGGTCATTCACTAGGTCCCCCCGTGTGGTTCTGGGATGTTTGCTCACCGTTCTTGTGATCATTTTGACCCCACAGGGTGAGATCTTGCATAGAGCTCCAGATCGAGGGAGATTATCAGTGGTCTTGTGTCAGGGTGCAAGGAATCAGACTGAGACGAGAAGTGCAAAAATAATCACACCTTTATTAATAGCAAAAAATAATAAAAAGTCCACAAGTCAAATAACAAGCCAGGAGTCAAAACCAGAGCTGGTAGTCAGACGAGCCGAGTCAGGAGCCAAAGCGATTAGTCAGAAGAGCCGGAATCAGGAACAAGGAAAACAGCAGAGTCAGGAACAAGCCAGAGATCAGGAACCAGGAAGGACGTCAGGCAGCCAGGTAATACACAGGAACTCTCACAAACAGGTCTGAGACAACGCAAAGGCAAAGCATACTGAACAGAGGCCCTTTAAATAATAAGTGATGACATCACAATTCTGAGACTGCATCCTGTCTCACATGGATGATGCACACCAGTCTGGCCATAAAAGGAAGTGTAGGATATGAGCAGCATCCCCCACAATGCACCATAGTCAGGAAGAGAGGTGAGTAAAATGGCTGCCAGCAGCACATGGCAAGCAACAGGGAAAAAACCCTGAGAGTACCCTCCCCTCAATGACCCCTCCCCCGCGGGAGGACAAAAGGCTTATTGGGGAAATGGGCATGGAAGGCACGGAGGAGGATGGGAGCATGAACATCAGAGGAGGGAACCTGAGAACTCTCCTCTGGACCGTAGCCCCTCCAGTGAACCAAATACTGTACACGGCCCCTGAACATACGACAGTCAATAATGCTGCTGACCTCATACTCCTCATGGTTGTCAACAAAGATAGGATGGGGATGAGGCAACACAGTGGTAAACCAATTACAAACCAATGGTTTCAAGAGGGAGACATGAAAAACATTGGAGATGCGCATAGCAGGAGGAAGGTCAAGAGCGTAGGCCACAGGATTAACCTGTCGGAGTATTAGAAAAGGACCAACATAACGGGGAGCCAATTTATTGGAAGGCACATAAAGGTTCAAGTTGCGGGAGGACAACCAAACTCTCTCACCAACCTTGTAGGAAGGTGCGGGCAGACGCCTACGATCAGCCTGGAACTTTTGGCGCTGCATAGAACGCTGAAGGCAATCCTGAATCTGCACCCATGTGGAACAGAGTTGCCGGAAATGCTCCTCCAAAGCCGGAATACCCAGAGACATGAATGAATCGGGCAACAAGGATGTTTGAAACCCATAATTCGCCATGAACGGGGATAACTTGGAGGAAGCATTAATAGCACTATTATGAGCAAACTCTGCCCAAGGTAACAGTTCAGACCAATTATTGTGGTGATCTGAGACATAGCAACGGAGGAACTGTTCCAGAGCTTGATTAGACCATTCCACAGCCCCATTGGATTGAGGGTGATATGCCGAGGAGAAGGAAAGCTGGATCCCCATTTGAGCACAAAAGGAACGCCAAAATCTGGAGACAAACTGGCTACCCCGGTCCGACACTATCTCCTTGGGTAACCCATGTAAACGAAGACCTCCCGGGCAAAAATCGAAGCAAGCTCCTAAGCGGTAGGAAGCTTCATCAAGGGAATGCAATGTGACATTTTAGAAAAATGGTAAACTACCATAAGGATAACAGTATTGCCATTGGAAACAGGGAGCTCAACAATGAAGTCCATGGAAAGATGTGTCCAAGGACGCTCACCATTAGCAATAGGTTGAAGAAGACCCACAGGAAGACGTTGAAGAGTCTTATTCTGTGCACAAACTGAGCAGGAGGCAACATACGCAGCAATATCAGAACGAAGACCTGGCCACCAGAATTGTCGAGTGACAGACCAAATCATTTGGTTCTTGCCTGGGAGACCTGCGGCTTTAGGATAATGGTAAGTGTGCAAAAGTTTAGTTCGAAGATTCTCAGGAACAAAACACTTACCACTAGGTTTCTCAGGCGATGCATTGGTTTGTGCAGCCAAGATCTCCTCCCCCAAGGGAGAAGTCAAATTAATATGTATGGTAGCAAAAATATGGTCAGGAGGTATAACAGGAGTAGGTGCAGACTCCTCCTTGGACAGAGGCGCAAATTGTCGAGAGAGGGCATCAGCCCTAACATTTTTACTACCAGGCAGGTAGGAGACCACATAATTAAACCAAGACAAAAATAGCGCCCATCTGGCCTGTCGGGGCGACAATCGTTTTGCTTCAGATAGATAAGTTAAATTCTTGTGGTCAGTAAGAATGAGCACTGGCACGCTAGTACCCTCGAGAGGATGCCTCCATTCCTTGAGTGCCAAAATTATGGCCAGTAATTCCCTGACGCCAATTTCATAATTGCACTCCGCTGGAGACAATTTCTTAGAGAAGAAACCACACGGATGCAAGGAACCATCAGGCGTAGGACATTGAGACAAGAGGGTACCTACTCCAGTCTCAGACACGTCGAACTCAAGAACGAAAGGCAGGAAAGGGTTAGGATGAGCCAGAACTGGAGCGGCAGCAAAGGCAGTCTTAAGACTATCAAAGGCCTTAATGGCAGTAGGTGACCAGTGGAGTGGATCATTCTCTTTTCGGGTCATGTCTGTGATAGGTTTGACATAGGAAGAAAAGTTTTTAATAAACTTTCTATAGTAATTGGCAAACCCCAAAAAACGTTGAATAGACCGAAGACCAACTGAGCGAGACCACTGCAGAACTGCAGATAACTTGTCAGGATCCATGGAGAACCCTGCAACGGAGATAACATAACCTAGGAAGGTTACTTGAGTCTGATGGAACTCACATTTCTCGAATTTACAAAACAGGCCGTTCTCACGTAGTCTCTGAAGAACCTGTGTAACATCAGAACGATGAGCCTCACGTCTAAGTACACCACAACACACTGTTGCAACATATCTCGTAGGACATCATTAATAAATTCCTGAAAAACAGCAGGAGCATTACATAGGCCAAAGGGCATTACAAGATACTCATAATGCCCGCTCCTGGTGTTAAATGCTGTTTTTCATTCGTGACCCTCCATAATCCTAATGAGATTGTACGCTCCTGTCAAATCAAGTTTAGTAAAGACCGTAGCTCCCTTGAGGCGGTGAAAGAGTTCCGTAATGAGCGGAATAGGGTAAGCATTCTTAATGGTAAGACGATTAAGACCCCTATAATCGATACATGGTCTTAACTCGCCACCCTTTTTCTTCACAAAGAAGAAGCCAGCCCCTGCAGGAGAGCATGATTTGCAGATGATCCTCCGCGACAGAGCATCGGCAACATACTCCTCCATAGCATAATTCTCTGCAACAGACAGAGGGTACACCCGGCCCCGAGGAGGAATGGCTCCGGGTTGCAGGTCTATGGCACAATTGTAAGACCAGTGAGGAGGCAACGTACCGGCACGCACCTTGTCAAACACGTCTAGGAACTCTTGGTACTCCTCTGGCAATTGAGATACCGAAGAAGTGCACAAGACTTTAACTGGTTTCCGAAGACAAGTGGAAATACATTGCAGGGACCACGACAAAATTTCAGGCCTGCACCAGTCGAGACTGGGATTGTACTTTTGGAGCCAGGGATAACCCAGAACAACCGGAAAATGTGGAGAGTTTATCACCTGGAACTAGAGGATTTAAAAATGGAGAGCCCCAACATCCATGGACAATGGAGCAGTTTTGTGAGTAACGAGTGCGGGCTGAAGGGGCCTGCCATCAATGGCCTTAATAGCAAGCGGAACAGACCGAGGCAAAACAGGAATGGAGTGCTTTGATACAAAAGCACTGTCAATGAAATAGCCCGCAGCACCGGGGTCAACAAGAGCCTGAGTGACTATGGAGGAGTCCACCCAGGAAAGGACAACCATGACAAAAGGTCTCTCCTTAAGCAGTTCCGGGGACGAGGATAAACCACCCAAGGTCTGCCCCCAACAGGACCTTAGGTGTGAGTGCTTCCCGGCCATGTAGGACAAGACTTCAAAAGGTGGCCCTGTAACCCACAATAGAGGCAGAGCCCCTCCCTCCTCCTAAAGGCCCTCTCTGCCGTGGAGAGATGCGTGAATCCCAACTGCATTGGCTCAGCAGTACCTGGTGACTCGGGACCAGGAGGCATGGGAGGAGAGGAAGGCATGGGTGGGAACGAACACATAGGAGACAACGGAACAGGAGGCTTCCGCAAACGCTCCTTGAAAGAGGGCCTCTCTCTGAGTCTGATGTAAATTAGAATAAAAAAAGACACCAATGCCTCAAGATCCTCTGGTAAATCTCTGGCAGCAACTTCGTCTTTAATTGCATCAGAGAGCCCATGAAAGAAGGCGTCAACAAAGGCTTCATTGTTCCAACCTACCTCTGCGACAAGTGTACGGAACTCAATAGCATACTGAGCAACAGATCTTGTACCTTGTTGAATGGAAATGAGTCATTTAGCAGCAGAGGAGGAGCGAGCCAGAACATCAAATACCCTTCGAAAGGAGGCCACAAAGTCAGGATAATTTGAAATCACAGGTTTATTAGTCTCCCACAAGGGATTAGCCCAGGCAAGAGCTGTGTCAGAGAGTAACGAGATGAGAAATCCCACCTTAGCTCTGTCAGAGGGAAATGCCTGAGGTAACATCTCAAAGTAAATGCCCACCTGGTTCAAAAACCCTCTGCACTGAATAGGATTGCCTCCATATCGCTGAGGTAGAGGTGCAGAACCGGACATGCTCCTGGTAGGCATAGGTGCAGCAGCGGAAACAGAAGCAGCCATAACTTGCGGGACACTTTGGTCCAAATGTGCAGTGCGAGTTTGCAGGGCTACTGCAAATTGATCCAAGCGGTGATCCTGTCCATCTATCCTGGAAATGATGGCAGGTAAAGGTGGATTATTAGCACCATCAGGATTCATGGCCTATGCGTAATGTCAGGGTGCCAGGAATCAGACTAAAATGAGAAGTGCAAAAATAATCACACCTTTATTAATAGCAAAACATAATAAAAAGTCCACAAGTCAAATAACAAGCCAGGGGTCAAAATCAGAGCTGGTAGTCAGACGAGTCGAGTCAGGAGCCAAAGCAAATAGTCAGACGAGCCGGAATCAGGAACAAGGAAAACAGCAGAGTCAGGAACAAGCCAGGGATCAGGAACCAGGAAGGACGTCAGGCAGCAGGTAATACACAGGAACTCTCACAAACAGGTCTGAGATAACGCAAAGGCAAAGAATACTGAACAGAGGCCCTTTAAATAATAAGTGATGACATGACAATTCTGAGACTGCATCCTGTCTCACATGGATGATGCATACCAGTCTGGCCATAAAAGGAAGTGTAGGAAATGAGCAGCATCCCCCACAATGCACCATAGTCAGAAAGAGAGGTGAGTAAAATGGCTGCCAGCAAACAACAGGGAAAAAACCCTGACATCTTGTATGTCTTCCATTTTCTAATTATTGCTCCCACAGTTGATTTCTTCACACCAAGCTGCTTGCCTATTGCAGATTCAGTCTTCCCAGCCTGGTGCAGGTCTACAATTTTGTTTCTGGTGTCCTTCGACAGCTCTTTGTCTTCACCATAGTGGAGTTTGGAGTGTGACTTTTTGAGGTTGTGGACAGGTGTCTTTTATACTGATAACAAGTTCAAACAGGTGCCATTAATACAGGTAATGAGTGGAGGACAGAGGAGCCTCTTAAAGAAGAAGATACAGGTCTGTGAGAGCCAGAAATCTTGCTTGTTTGTAGCTGACCTAATACTTATTTCTCCAACATTGGTGTGTCCGGTCCACGGCGTCATCCTTACTTGTGGGAATATCTCTTCCCCAACAGGAAATGGCAAAGAGTCCCAGCAAAGCTGGCCATATAGTCCCTCCTAGGCTCAGCCCACCCCAGTCATTCTCTTTGCCGTTGCACAGGCAACATCTCCACGGAGATGGTTAAGAGTATGTGGTGTTTAGTTGTAGTTTTTTTTTTTTATTCTACTATCAAGAGTTTGTTATTTTAAAATAGTGCTGGTATGTACTATTTTTTTTCCACCATAATATGCAAATAAATTATTTCCAAATCAGACAATGTGATTGTCTGGATTTGTTTCAACATTTTGTCTCTCATAGTTGAGGTATACCTATGATGAAAATTACAGGCCTCTCATCTTCTTAAGTTCTCCCACTTAAGAAGATGAGAGAGGCCTGTAATTTTCATCATAGGTATACCTCAACTATGAGAGACAAAATGTCGAAACAAATCCAGACAATCACATTGTCTGATTTGGAAAGAATTTATTTGCATATTATGGTGGAAAATAAGTCACCTACAAACAAGCAAGATTTCTGGCTCTCACAGACCTGTATCTTCTTCTTTAAGAGGCTCCTCTGTCCTCCACTCATTACCTGTATTAATGGCACCTGTTTGAGCTTGTTATCAGTATAAAAGACACCTGTCCACAACCTCAAACAGTCACACTCCAAACTCCACTATGGTGAAGACCAAAGATCTGTCGAAGGACACCAGAAACAAAATTGTAGACCTGCACCAGGCTGGGAAGACTGAATCTGCAATAGGCAAGCAGCTTGGTGTGAATCAACTGTGGGAGCAATAATTAGAAAATGGAAGACATACAAGACCACTGATAATCTCCCTCGATCTGGGGGTCCACACAAGATCTCACCCCGTGGGGTCAAAATGATCACAAGAACGGTGAGCAAACATCCCAGAACCGCACGGGGGTACCTAGTGAATGACCTGCAGAGAGCTGGGACCAACGTAACAAAGGCTACCGTCAATAACACACTACGCCGCCAGGGACTCAGATCCTGCAGTGCCAGACGTGTCCCCCTGCTTAAGCCAGTACATGTCTGGGCCCATCTAAAGTATGCTAGAGAGCATTTGGATGATCCAAAAGTGGATTGGGAGAATGTCATATAGTCAGATGAAACCAAAGTAGAACTGTTTGGTAGAAACATAACTCATCGTGTTTGGAGGAGAAAGAATGCTGAGTTGCAACCAAAGAACACAATACCTACTGTGAATCATGGGGGTGGCAACATCATGCTTTGGGGCTGTTTCTCTGCAAAGGGAACAGGACGACTGATCCGTATACATGAAAGAATGAATGGGGCCATGTATCGCGAGATTTTGAGTGCAAACCTCCTTCCATCAGCAAGGACATTGAAGATGAAATGTGGCTTGGTCTTTCAGCATGACAATGATCCCAAACACACCGCCCGGGCAAATAAGGAGTGGCTACGTAAGAAGCATTTCAAGGTCCTGGAGTGGCCTAGCCAATCTCCAGATCTCAACCCCATAGAAAACCTTTGGAGGGAGTTGAAAGTCTGTGTTTCCCAGCGACAGCCCCAAAACATCACTGCTCTAGAGGAGATCTGCATGCAGGAAAGGGCCAACATACCAGCAACAGTGTGTGACAACCTTGTGAAGACTTACAGAAAACGTTTGACCTCTGTCATTGCCAACAAAGGATATATAACAAAGCATTGAGATGAACTTTTGATATTGACCAAAAACTTATTTTCCACCATAATTTGCAAATAAATTCTTTCCAAATCAGACAATGTGATTGTCTGGATTTGTTTCCACATTTTGTCTCTCATAGTTGAGGTATACCTATAATGAAAATTACAGGCCTCTCTCATCTTCTTAAGTGGGATAACTTGCACAATTGGTGACTGACTAAATACTTTTTTGCCCCACTGTAGGGATATCCATTTATAAATACTTAAAACATATTCCTCTATGTGCAGAACATTGGAATGTCCGTTTTACCAGGGTAATCCTAGGATTACGCAATATCTGACTTTACCCGCAACATATATATAAATATACATATAAATACATAAATACATATTCAGACATATGTACACATATGTACACAAATATAAACATATATAAAAATATATATTTTATATACTTATATATACATACATACATATACATCCTTAGATATGTATATGTATGTATCTCAATGTTAAAGCCCTTTGCCTGTCTTTTTTTTCTCTAACACCTGAGATCTCATAATAACACTATGTTAGATATAGAAAATAGACTGCTGGATAGTAAGGATTCCCCAGTAATAACTAAGGAATTAGGATTTAGTTAGGATATTGCGTAAAGGGACACTGAACCCAATTTTCTTTCATGATTCAGATAGAGCATGCAATTTTAAGCAACTTTCTAATTTAATTCTATTATTAAATTTTCTTCGTTCTCTTGCTATCTTTATTTGAAAAAGAAGGCATCTATGCTAAGAAGCCAGCAAATGTTTGTTTCAGAACCATGGACAGCACTTGTTTATTGGTGCTGTCCAATCAGCAAGGCCAACCCAGGTTGTTCACTAAAAATGGGCCGGCATCTAAACTTACATTCTTGCTTTTCAAATAAACATACCAAGAGAATGAAGAAAATTTGATATTAGGAGTAAATTAGAAAGTTGCTTAAAATTGCATGCGCTATATGAATCACAAAATAATTTTTTTTTTGGTTCAGTGTCCCTTTAAGCAGGTGTTTTCAGGATATGAAGTAAGTTGGTGTGCCCAACTAATTGGATTTTATTCAAAGAAATAACGGTGCTGAGCTTATAGATAATATTTCAGTTTATATCTAAGACTGTTGTTTATTCAATGGGTACCGTATATTGGTTCACGATTTTCTTGGTTCACTATAAAGGGTGATATTTCAAAAGATTTTCATAGTTATTTCTTAGAATTCTATTGTTTGTGCACTAAAGAAGTGCAGATGTATACTGATATATAACAAAACAGAGGGAGGTGATCCCAGAATTGCTGGAAAAGGCAAAAGTTCTAATATCTCCCAGCTGACCTTGTTGTCTATATGATAGAAAGAGGTAACTGGCTGGGAGTGTGCTTAGAGCATATTACAACATTTAAATGAAAGAAAAACCTATTGAGAGAATAGGGAAATGTATGCTCTTTTTACACATAAATAGTTAAAATCACAACTCTGTAACTGTGACTTATATAAAGTACATCAATGTTGCTGATTTTGAGTTGTTTATGACATATGAGGAGGAGGGGGAAAATCAATGATATTAGGTAAATGTAAGAGCCTCTATTTAGGAACTGTGTCCTGTATTGCCCTATATTAGGGTAGATAAACCACTTTTTTTTTACACTAAATAAGCTATAAATCCCTTCCCCATCCTTCCCACAATATGTTACAACAAATGTTACAACAACAAATAAAAATATCAATTAGTAGATAGTCTAAAATTAACAGAGTGCCTTTAAAATAAACACGAAGCCCCTGACGCAGTCACGTTTCACTTATACGCTTCCTCAGAGGGGGTCCGGCGCTTCGTTTGACTCAAGCTCTTATGGAGTTACAAAACCCTCCTACCGTGCTTCAGATTGGTTCATTGCATAGAGCAGGAATGTGAGCTATTGGTACATTGAGCTGTCAATACAGATCAATTAATTGAATGAAAGCAACTTAACTCTGTTTATGCCGTATAAGATACAGGGTTGGAGGTTTGTGCACACTTCAACAAAATGTGTTATAAAGGGTTTTAATTGTTTAGAATTGGTAGGGAAATGTGTAGATTTTCTGTGTTCTTTCTCGAAAGTCAATAACTAAAAGTAATGACTGCGCATCAGTGTATTATAATAAAGGGCATAAATATTTCATGCAGAAAAATATTGCTATTTATGTAGTGAGGTACATGCTTATTATATGTTGAAGTAAAAGTAGATCATGCAGACCATGCTATTGGTATATTGAGCTGTTAGTACAGATCAGTTAATTAAAATGAAAACAAACTGAACTCTGTGTGCGCCATATAATCTACAGAGTTGGAAATTTGTGCACACATTGTTTCAGAGTTCATGCAAAAGAATATTGCTTTTTATGTAATAAGGTAACTAAATCATGCTGAGAGTATAGCACTACATTATGTGTGTATATTTACTATTAAATAGCTTTAAAAATATTGCTTTTTGTGTAATAAAGTAAAATTATATTGTGTTGATCCTGCTGTTGGTAAATTGAGCTGTCAATACAAATCAGTTAATTGGATGAAAACAGCTTAACTCTGTGTGCACTGTGTAAAATACATAGTTGAAGGTTTGTGCACACATTGACAAAATGTATTACTTATTCCTGCATGAGGCAGGAATGTGAGCTATTGGTACATTGAGCTGTCAATACAGATCAGTTGATTGAATAAAAGCAACTTAACTTTTTGTGCCGTATAGGATACAGGGTTGGAGGTTTGTGCACACTTCAACAAATTGTGTTACATAAGATTTTAATTTAGTTGGGATTTGAAGAGAGATGTATAGATTTTCTATGTTCTTTTTTGAAAGCTAATAACTTAAAGTAATGACTGCACATCAGTATGTGATGATAGAGGACAAACATATTTATAACCCTTGTCGGGGTTCATGCAGAAAAAATATTGCTTTTTATGTAGTGAGATGCATGCTTTTTATATGATAATGTAAAAGTGGATCATGCTGATCATGCTATTGGTACACTGAACTGTTAATACAGATCAGTTAATTAAATGAAAACAAACTCCGTGTGCACCATATAAGATACAGAGTTGGGAAGTTGTGTACACTAACGCCTAGATTTAGAGTTTTGCGGCCAAAGGGGTGCGTTAGCTACGCGTGTTTTTTCCCCCCCGCACCTTTTAAACAACGCTGGTATTTAGAGTTGTCTGAATGGCTGCGTTAGGCTCCAAAAAGGGAGCGTACAGGCATATTTACCGCCACTGCAACTCTCAATAACAGCATTAGAAAGATCCCATTGAAAAGATAGGATACGCAATTGACGTAAGGGGATCTGCGGTATGGAAAAGTTGCGGCTGGAAAGTGAGCGTTAGACCCTTACCTACAAGACTCTATATACCAGCGGTAGACCAAAACCAGCGTTAGGACCCCCTAACGCTGGTTTTGACGGCTAACGCAGAACTCTAAATCTAGGCGATAGTTTCAAAGTTCATGCAAAAGACTATTGCTTTTTATGTAATGATATCATGCTGAGAGTACAGCACTGCATTATGTGTGTATATTTGCTAATAAATAGCTTAAATAGCTTAAAGAATATTGCTTTTTATGTAATAAAGTAAAATTAAATCATGCTGATCATGCCATTAGTGCATTGAAATGTCAATACAAATCTGTTAATTGAATGAAAACAACTTAACTCTGTGTGCTCCGTATAAAATACATAGTTGGAGGTTTGTGCACACATCAACAAAATATGTTACTTAAGGCTTTATTTTGATTGAAATTTGCAAAGAAACGTGTGGATTTTCTATGTTTTTTCTCGAGAGCTGATAATTGAAAGTAATTACTGCGTATCCGCATGTCATTTTTGGTGACTAGATTAACTAAATCATGAGAATTAATTAGTGTGCTGTTGTGACAAAGGTGAAATGGATGTTGGTTTGTGAAACAATAATAATAATAAAATGAAAAAGAAGGTGGGGGTGCTGTGATATGTATGGCAGCCAGTGTTGAAGTTAGAGAACATTGCTTGGGATGACTAGTGGGCTCAGTATTAACCTAAATTTGGGACTGGTGAAGTGAAAAAAGAAAACCAAAAATAAGAAAAGTTTAAAAAAACTTCTGTTAAATTTTTGTGTGTATCGTGTGCATATTGTGAAGTGAAATTACTATAATCATACTCGAGTTTAATCCCCATTTCTGAGAGTGCAGAGTTATGCATATTTTGCATTAAAGGGACACTGTACCCAATTTTTTTCTTTCGTGATTCAGATAGAGCATGACATTTTAAGCAACTTTCTAATTTACTCCTATTACCAAATTTTCTACATTCTCTTGGTATCTTTATTTGAAATGCAAGAAAGTAAGTTTAGATGCCGGCCCATTTTTGGTGATCAGCCTGGGTTGTTCTTGCTGATTGGTGGATAAACTCATCCACCAATAAAAAAGTGCTGTCCAGAGTTCTGAATAAAACAAAAAAGCTTAGATGTCTTCTTTTTAAAATAAAGATAGCAAGAGAATGAAGAAAAATTGATAATAGGAATAAATTAGAAAGTGAAAGATGAAAAGAAAAAATTTGGGTTCAGTGTCCCTTTAATTGTTAGTTATACTTTCCATTGATTTAGTACTGGCATGTATCCTATATACATTATTAGAAGGTATTATAATAATTAAGACCAGACATATCTACAGATTTCCATTACGTTTTTAGAGGAACACATTGTAGTTATTAAAATCATTAAGACCAAAAGGTTTAACAGTGTTAAGTAAATTAATGCATTTGTAACAAAGTTTGTTCCATATTGCCGCCCCTAATGCCCAGATTTGTTTTTTGAATGACAGCATATTTTAGTGAGCTGTCTTTAGAATTATGATGTAAGTGAAAGTGCTTGGCTACACTTGTAATAGTTTTGCCAGCTTCTATGTCTTTTGGGGCATTACGGATATTGCAACAATGTTCCTGTATTCTGATACTGATCTTCCTGGTAGTCATACCTGTATAAAACAAGTTGCAAGAACATTTTAGAATATACACTACATCTGTGGTGGAGCAAGAAAAATGAGTAGTTAGCTTATGTTTATAATTATATTTATCTGTAATTTCCTGAATTTTCCAAACTTTTGGGCAGACATTACACGTGCCACAAGGGAACATGCTTGGATTCTTACTTTCCTTTTCTGGAAAGTGCACATAATGTTTTTTTACAAGATCATCTCTCAAATTTTGATCTCTTCTATCCAATGTCAATCCTTGTACCAATCTGACTAGCTAACAATTTGTCTTGTAATAAGATACGGCAATTTGTGTTCATGATTTGAATGACATCAGACATTTGTGGATTGTATGTAGTGATTAACCTTATTTTGTTGTCATTGCTCTTAGACTATGGTGTTAATAAACTTTCTCGTTTAATTTTTAAGGCATGATTTCTTGCTTTTTTCAGGGATCTGTTGCTATAAACTCTGGCTCTTAGCCTAGACATTAATTTAATAGACTCGTTTTTATAAGTGCTAACATTAGTACAGTTGCGTATTCAGGGCCGGATTGGGCCGCCGGGATACCGGGAAAAATCCCGGTGGGCCGCCGGCCGGCAGAGGCTGCTCAGCTGGAGTGCAGGTGCCGCAAGCAACTTGGCACAGAGACAGAGTTGTGTGAGAGAGCGCTACCTGGCAGTAGCTGCAAGTTAACCAGTTCCTTAGATTTTGTGGCAGCCAGTCGGCTGGGCGTACCATGGGGCATGCGCTAAACCTGCCTGCACCCGGCTGCAGCCAATCTGTGCACTGTGTGAGACGAGTCACTCTGACATCACAGTCTCTCTGAGAGGGAAATCCAGAGGTAGATGATTGCTGGCGCTGCGTGAGCGTGACTGAGAGTCTCGTCTATGAGTTGATGCCCCGGTAGTTAAGTTGTCAGCGCTACTTAGACCGGTAAAGTCCAGTTCTCTTATTGCCACCTTTCAACTGTAATAGGCACTTCCAGAGGAGTATGCGTTTAATGTTGTTAACAGTACCTGTCCGATGACGAAGGAGGCTTATACAAACATGACGTCCCAAGCGTCACAGAGTTCGTGGTTGTCTCCAATTATAATCTGTGCAGGGAACTCTGTGCTGTTACACATGTACGCTCTCACCTGTTCTCCTTAGATTGTGTCGTCCGACTGCTCCACTCCGACTTAGAAGCACTGCTCTTAATGCTTCCCCTGACGCCGGGTTCTTTCTTCACTTGCGCAAGTCTTGAGTAGGTTAGTATCTTAATACAGCGTTCAGGAAAAACTTGATCTCTGCACTTCAGTACTAGCTACGCAGAGTCCGTGTGTATCGAGTTGAACCAGCTACTAATAATTTTAGAAGAGTATACAGTCACCTTCTTGAAGACCTACTCAAGACTTGCTCAAGTGAAGAAAGAACCCGGCGTCAGGGGAAGCATTAAGAGCATGCTTCTAAGTCGGAGTGGAGCAGTGGGACGACACAATCTAAGGAGAGCAGGTGAGAGCGTACATGTCAGATATTGTTGTAGATTCTTCCAAGACTGTGTAATATCATTGCTAATCTGCTAAAACAGCTCCGATCTTAGCTGCAGGAGCAAAGTGACAACTGTGACATCCCATCCCAGGCGCACTCAAGGCGGGCGCAAATTAGATCAGTTCACTTTCACTAACAATTAGTATTGTAATGAGGGCGCTGGCTGGGCGGCTTGAGCAGGGAAGCTGGAGGATTATGATGACTTCTGTGAGGTGAAGTCATATAGCCCCGCCCCCATGGTCTCGCTTCAAATCTAGTCTAGGAGCTGGAGGAGAAGAGTGAGACTGACAGACTAAATGCACATTCCAAGTTTCCAACAACACAGTCACAGTGTGTGTCAGTGACGGAGAGAGCTGAGAGACTCAGGAATAAGCGTTAGTTAGACTCTGGTCTGGAGTGGACACAGTTAATCTTAGACAGAGACAGGTAGGTAATGTATGGTATTATTGTTTGTATTATTATAGATAGTTTATAATTACACTGACACAAACAGGCAGCAGCTTCAGCCTCTCTTCTCTACTCTAATATGTAATGTGACACACTCATAGGGCATAGGCATCATTTATTAAGTTCTTTAATATAATAAAAAGTAATTTTATAAAGGTTGATTTTCAGACACCTAGAGTGATATAGTTGGCTGCGGTACTGTTTAAATATTTACATAACAAGCTACATATTAGTGTTGAGACGGTACCATAGTTACAATAGTCCACTTGACATTTATTGTATTGGCATAGTGCAAGAGCTTAACCCATAACTCCAGCTTCAGGGCTGGTTTGGGCCATGAGCCAGAGAGGGGCGGGGCTGATCCAGAGGGGGTGGGGCTGAGTTGGAGGGGGCAGGGCTGTGCCAGGGCCGCCGGGCCATATAAATTTCCAGGGCCGGTCTGATTTCCCAGTCCGGCCCTGTGCGTATTAATCTTAGGAACTCTCCTTTTGGGATTGCTTTTATTGTATTATACGAGTAAGCACTTGTGGAATGTAGGAGTGTATTAGTGGCAGTAGGTTTCCTAAATAGAGAAGTTGCAATAGATCCATCAGACTGTTTAAAGATAGTGAGGTCGAGAAAGTTAATGTGATGAGAGCTGAAATCATAAGTTAATGTTAAATTGATATCGTTAGTGTTCAATTCTTTCATGAATTCAAGCAATACATTTTCTGGGCCATCCCAGATAAAGAAAATGTCATCAATATATCTTATCCAGACCGGTATGTGCTTAGTGAAATGATCATTGCTGTGAGAGAATACTTGGAGTTGCTCCCACCAGCCTAGAAATAGATTGACTAGGTGGGAGCACATGCTGTGCCCATTGCTGTCCCCCGGGTTTGAAGGTAGAATTGATCTTGGAAGGTGAAGAAATTTGAGTTAAGCACAAAATGTAACAACTTTATTATAAAGAAATTATTTAATTCATTGTCAGTTTGGTTTGTACTAATAAAATACTTGATGGCTTTTTCCCCTAAGTGATGTTTAATGTTAGTATAAGGATTCAACACCCGCTGTTACTAGAATTGAGTTTTGTGTGAGGTGTATATTCTCCAATTTTTGCAAGACCTCCATAGTATCCTTCACATAAGAAGGTAGAGTGTAAAGATATTCCCTGAGTCTTGCATCAACATATTTACTGGCTTTTTCAGTAACACTTTCATTGCCAGAGATTATCGGTCTGCCTGGAGGGCATTTTTGATTTTTATGAATTTTTGGAATGAAATATAAAGTTGCAACCTTGGGGTAATTTTGAGTTAAATAATATAAAAATTACTCCAAGGTTGCAACTAGCATTCAGAATAGTTTTCCCTCGGAAGATGGCACTCGTCACTAAGCTATAACAGACAAATATGTATTTTGTAAATATTTTCTTAAAAACAAGTCAGTATCTCCATTTGACCGTTAACCAAGATCGAACCCCACCAATGTTTATAGAAAAAGAGACTTACTGGAACCACGTATGAAAAACATGAGGATATTTGTGGATATTTATACCAATAATATAATGATAGGAATCATGCAGCTATGTTGGGGACCTTGCATATTATAATAACTAAACTAAACATATAATAACTAAACATATGATATGATAAAGTAAAAAAAACTTCACAGTAAGCAATTATATACTGACAAGCAGCGCTAGCTAATAGCTACATATTAATACTGATAAATAATATATATGTGTATGTGCACCTGAATCTATAAGTAAATACACATGTCAATTTTACCCCTATATTATATACCACAGACATATGTGATTAATATGCAAAATCAAAATGGTGAATTTTCCCAGACAATTGTCCTGACAGTACCAATAGCATGGTCAGCATGATCTACTTTTACTTCAACATATAATAATCATGTACCTCACTATAAAAAGCAATATTTTTCTGCATGAACCCCGACATGGGTTATAAATATTTATGCCCTTTATTATAACACACTGATGCGCAGTCATTACTTATTAGTTATTGACTTTCGAGAAAGAACACAGAAAATCTACACATTTCCCTACCAATTCCAATCAATTAAAACCCTTTATAACACATTTTGTTGAAGTGTGCACAAACCTCCAACCCTGTATCTTATACGGCACACACACAGTTAAGTTGCTTTCATTCAATTAATTGATCTGTATTGACAGCTCAATGTACCAATAGCTCACATTCCTGCTCTATGCAATGAACCAATCTGAAGCACGGTAGGAGGGTTTAGTAACCCTATAAGAGCTTGTCAAACGGACACCGGACCCCCTCTGAGGAAGCGTATAAGTGAAACGCGACCGTGTCAGGGGCTTTGTTTTTATTTTAACTGCACTTTGTTAATTTTAGACTATCTACTAATTGATATTTTTATTTGTTGTTGTAACATTTGTTGTAACCTTCGGGACATATTGTGGGAAGGATGGGGAAGGGATTTATAGCTTATTTAGTGTAAAAAAAGTGGCTTATGTACCCTAATATAGGGCAATACAGGACACAGTTCCTAAATAGAGGCTATTACATTTACCTAATATCATTGATTTTTCCCCTCCTCCTCATATGTGATAAACAACTCAAAATCAGCAACATTTAAGTACTTTATACACAGTTACAGAGTTGTGTTTTTAACTATTTTTCTGGCACGCCAGATACTTCTATTTCTGCTGCCTTTTTTTAATTAATACTAGTAAAAGTAAAATTTTAAGTGGAAAAATATATACTTTATGTGAAGAAAGAGCATACTTTTCCCTATTCTCTCAATAGGGTTTTTTTTCTTTGGTATACTGATATATGTTAAACCCTTTCATTTGGCACAGTTTTTTTCTCAGAGTGTTTTATACAAGAATATTACCATAACATGTGTAAGTTGTTGTGCCCAAATATTTCAATTTGGCTTGGTTCGTTGATTTTTGATCGATTGATGTTTCAGTACATATCTAAATATATTGTATTTTAAATCAATCACCTTATACTAGTGACCGGTAGGTGTCTGAATATTGATTTGAGTGGTATTTTCTGGATATAGTATAAGTTGGTGTATCCAACTAATTGGATTGTATCAAACAGGATCTGTATTTTTCATTGGGGATTACTGCTTTTATATTGGTGCTCTAATGTATACTACCACTGTGTTCTTAGTTGGTCATCAATGGTTATATTAAGAAATAGAACATTTGTTTAAATTCTATTTCGTGTGCATTACACAAGTGCTAGTATATGGTGATATATTTATATCCTTTGATGCAACACCATTTTTTCTAAATGTTTAATGCAGAAATATTATTCAGGTGTTAAGTAAGTTGGTGTGCCTAACTAGTTCGGTTTAGCTAAATAAATCGGTTTTATATTCTCACCGAATGTTATTTCAGTATCGGTTTAGATGCTGTATTTCACATCTATCATAGTAAATTTTAGCCAAGATAATATTAATTGTTATAAATTATGTAAGGAGATCAAACATTCATTTTAATTATTTCTCTTACAAAACTGATTTCTTGGTATTGGATGAGTTAGTGTTTTTAAACCGTGTGATTTTTTTGAATTATAAAAATATATCCTGAGTCCGTTGTCACATAAATGGCCAATCCCCCAGTTAATGGTACACACTATTGTATTTAGCCAGTCTAATATCCTGTGTCCTAACCGTTATCTTCTAGGTTAGATGGTAATAATTACACACAGAACTGACATTATGTATTTATTGCTTTTACTATAAACTGGGGGTGCTTAATGAGCAGGAATATTGACCTTCTTAGAAATTACACAGTTTCTTTGAACACTCTACTACTTATACAAGCGGCCTTTTGTTGAAAATGGCCTAAAGTGGTTGTGGCTGAATTTTTTTACTGTTATTGATAACTAGATATTATGGGATTCTAAATACCGATCTTTTGGCTGATATTAGAACTGTAACTATTGGTGAACACTAATTGTGCTTTCTCCCATAAGGTAATTCAGGAAATCAGTGTTTCAAGCTATTTCTCACTATTTCTCAACAGCTGACATAGTGTGTGATTCCCGTCAACGGTTTTACCATCTAACTTAATTATTAACGGTGTAGTAATAAAAACCAGACTGAGTAGTCTGGTTTGGTAGTTTTACTGGGAATCAGATATATTAATATGCAGCTGAGGAAGCGTTCCCTTGCTCCGAAAAAAGGAGAGTTTGCCAGCAGTTTACTGAGTGCTATATAAATACTTGTAATATTGAGCTTTTTCAATCTAAATATGCGCTAAGAAGCACAATATAGAGTACATATTAATAGTGTATTTTCTGCTATTATTTCAATTAGTATTGTTAGTTATAAAATTCGAGTTTCAATGCAAATTAAAAGTTATTAAGGAATACCCTCCCTTAACATGTTTCGCCGATTTGATTTCAGCTTTTTCAAAAGGTGATGCGCACCGGCGTCTGCTGGTATTTATACACCTAACTGGTTTCTCAACCAATCAGAGACTTACACAATTGGATTACGTCACAGAGTAGGACGGAGATCGGTTTCAGCATTACGAGATTGACATAGGAGGAATCTGACGTTTGTCTAAGATGTGACAGTGTCATATTCCAAATGAATGCAGTCTATTTATACTTTTGACTCTTATTCTAGGACTTCCTGGTGATAAGATAAACAATAATAAGTTTGAATACGAGGATCTAAAAATGATATTGTCCTCTGGGCTGCATAATGAGCAATCCTTATTGTATATCGGTATACAGACTACGTGCCACAGGTTTTCCCTTATAGTTTGTAAATCAATACAATCAACATTGTAGACTGTTACTAGTCTATTCAAAAAAAGATTATGTTGTTCAGTTTTGGTAGATTCGATACTGCCCCTTACTAATGTATTATAATATTGGGTGGTCTATAATGAGATGAATTCCTATATGTGTTGCTGATAATATATATGGATCATTCAGTGTTATCTATAGAGATCCAATATTTGTATCTGGTGTCAACCCTGAATAATTGAGGATACTGCATACTGGTTATCTCGTGTACCTGATGTGTCACTTTACACCTGAAAAATGATAGTCAATTTGACTCGAAATCTATATTGTATACATAGTCCAAGGGGGACAGTATTGTATCATATTCTGAAATGATTACATAGAGAATAGTGATTAATAGGGTAGTGGAGTTGGAGTTAAAAAGTGAGGACGAGGAATAATTGAAAATACCAGAGTGTACTTAAATATCACATATTGCAGTGATAGGCGTGAGATGGAAGTGAAGAAGTGTTTATGTGTGCTGTCGATTTAATTTAAAGGAAGGGGAGGATGTAAATCCTAAGATTACTAGTAGTGTAGAATAGTGTAATGCTTGACATTAGGCAAGCTGAAATAAAGTGAATAAGTCGTTGAATTGGGATAATGTGACACAACAATACGTGTGAATAGTTGGGTCAAAGAAAATAACTAAGGCCCAGGATGGTGACAAGGCATGTGATTAGGAATGAAAGTGAAGAGAAGATTGTTAAATGTTACCTGTGAACAACTTGCAAAAGCAATTCTGTGAAAAAAAACGTGCTGGGAAGGTATTGAACTTGTGTTGGAGATAGAGCTGGGTTGAAATAAGCAAACTAGTAAGGATAGTATTAACAAAGTATCCACTGGATGGTTTCTTGGATTGTAAGATTGGATATCACGGATATGAACTTAATCTAAAAGAAGGGGTTTTTATTGGCCTGGGAACTTAGAGCTGGTTGGTCATATTTATTGACCATGAAATTTTATTGATCATTTATCACCAGATATTTTAGTTCGAAGTGAGATTTACTGTATTTTGGTTCATAAAAATATTGAGTAGTTGTTCTGTTCGTTTAATCCTTTGGGTTATACACTATCCATCAGGTATATCCCCCTTGTCTCTGCTTTGAGTAAGGCTCTTTCAAGATCCCCACCTCTTAATCCCAGTGACACTTTTTGAATTCCAAAGCATTTTAGCTCTGAAGTTTTTGATTGATTGATGATGTTTGAAAAAATTAGTGGCTACCGATGTTATTTTCTTATTTTTAGACAAATCTGAGGGAGCATTTTGAATATTTCAGAGGTGTTCCATGACCCTGGTATGTAATTTTCCTGTAGTCATCCCAATGTAAAAAGTGGGACACTTGCATTGTAACACATAAATTACACCAGTGGTGTTACAACTGATGTAACTTTTAATTTTGTGTTGTTTTCCAAACCTATCTGTAATGGTTTTCTTTTTGATCATGTTGCTACATGAGGAACAGCTACCACATGAGAAGGATCCCAGTTCCGGTGATTTAGTTTTATGAGTTTTATTTACATAATGACTGGGGCTAAGGATCTTTTTTAAATTTCTGCTTCTCCTGTAGCTTATTTGTACTCTATCTTCAATCAAGTCTTTGAGGTGAGGATCAACTTGTAATATATGCCGGTTCTGTTTAATTATGTTCACAATTTGTTGTGTGTGTTGACTATAGGTTAGAACGAGTCGAGTGTTGTTGTTTGGCTTTTTATTTTTCACTTTGAGCAATTCTGATCTTTAGTTTTTACAGCTCTTTTCTTGGCCTTAAGAATAGATCTTCCGCTATTGCCTCTTTGGAGTAATCTGTTCTCCAATTCTAGAGCTCTCTTTTTGAAAGTTGAATCTTCAGAGCAATTTCTCCTTAATCTGAGAAACTCACCAATGGGCAAGGATTTGGCAGTATTGGGTGCATGTGCACTGGTCGTGAAGAGAACATTATTTGTGGCTGTTTCTTTTCGGAATAGATCTGTGCTCAGTGAACCGTCCCTTTCTTTGTGTATTGACACATCAAGGAAGGAAATATCAGTTAGACTTTTTGGTATGTTAGTCTGATATTGAGGTTGTTGTTATTTAATTTTTGCAGAAAGATATCCAAATCTGTCTCTGTACCTTCCCATAAGAACAGGATGTCGTCAATATATCTGATCCACAAGGGGATCTTGTCAGAATATTGATCATTATCATCCGAAAAAACAGACATTTCCTCCCACCAACCAAGAAATAAATTGGCGTATGTAGATGCACACACAGTGCCCATTGGTGTGCCTTGTGTTTGTAGGTAGTATATGTTGTTAAATATAAAGAAATTCTTTGTAAGAACAAATTGCATTAGATCTAGTACCAATTGGTTGTGTTCTGGACTCTCCTCTGAGGACATATTTAAGTAGTGTTTCACAGCATTTTATCCCAATTTATGGTTAATGTTGGTGTACAAGGATTCCACATCTGAAGTGACAAGCCATGTATTCTCAGAAATGTTGATGTCTTTAATTATTTGCAGAACTTCCATCGTGTCTTTAACGTATGATGATAATTGAGTTAAGAACGGTCTTAAACATTGGTCCACATATTGGCTGGCCCTTTCAGTCAGATTTTCATTCCCAGATATGATTGGTCTGCCAGGTGGTTGTTTACTGTTTTTGTGGACTTTGGGGGTTAAATAAAAAGTTGCCATTTTTGGGTGTGACACGGTAAGGAATTTCTTTTCTTTGGTATTGATGAAACCATTTTTACTGGTGTACTCAATTAGTTTGTTGTACTTGGAGTGGAATTCTGTGGTTGGGTTCCCCAACAGTTCCTTGTAACATTTTTTGTTTTTTAATTGTGAGACAGCTTCTTTAAGGTACATGTCTCGTGGCCAAATGATGATATTTCCACCTTTATCGGCATTTCTAATGATGACATTGTCCCAAGATTCCATATCCAATAGTGCTTCTCTTTCTTGTCTGGATAAATTTTGCAATTTAAAATTAATGTCTAATTTGTTAATACTGTTACATACAATTTGATTGAAGACATCAAAATTGGCACAGGTATTATAGGCAGGGACAAATTTAGATTTTGTCTTCAATGTTTTTCGCCAATTGAGCCCTTCAGGTTGCTCTTGTGTAGACAATGTCTTCCAATAAAATGAGATTGAGCTCACGTGTTCATGTTTATTTTCAACTTGTAATACAAGGGATAAACCGGATGCATGCAAACACCCGCGATAAACCCCTTTTCCCTTGCACGTAACTGTTAGCGCACCATTCGTAATCTGGCCCTTACTCGTTAGAAGCTACTCAGTAAATCTCCTACTTTTTTTTAAAATTAAGACGCTATATATGAGTTAGGGGTTTAGTTGCCATGATATGGATCCTTTTTCTCCAACATTGGTGTGTCCGGTCCATGGCGTCATCCTTACTCGTGGGATGTTCCCCTCCCCAACAGGAAATGGCAAAGAGTCCCAGCAAAGCTGGTCACATGATCCCTCCTAGGCTCCGCCCACCCCAGTCATTCTCTTTGCCGTTGCACAGGCAACATCTCCACGGAGATGGTTAAGAGTTTTTTGGTGTTTAAATGTAGTTTTTATTCTTCTATCAAGTGTTTGTTATTTTAAAATAGTGCTGGTATGTACTATTTACTCTGAAACAGAAAAGGATGAAGATTTCTGTTTGTAAGAGGAAGATGATTTTAGCAGACAGTAACTAAAATCGGTTGCTGTTTCCACATAGGACTGTTGAGATGAAGTAACTTCAGTTGGGGGAAACAGTTAGCAGACTTTTCTGCTTAAGGTATGACTAGCCATATTTCTAACAAGACTGTGTAATGCTGGAAGGCTGTCATTTCCCCTCATGGGGACCGGTAAGCCATTTTCTTATTCAAAAACAAACAGAATATAGGGCTTATTATGGGCTAAAAAACTGGTAGACATTTTTATGGGCTAAATCGTTTGCTTTATTTGTGCATATTATTCAAATTTAGGCTAACAATTGACATTTATAATCTTGGGGAACGTTTATAAAATGGCAGGCACTGTATTGGACACCTTTTTCAGTCAGGGGGCCTTTCTAGTCATAGACTGAGCCTCATTTTCGCGCCATTAATGCGCAGTTGTTTTTTGAGAACAGGGCATGCAGATGCATGTGTGTGGATCTAAGAATCTCTGAAAAAGCTTTTAGAAGGCGTCATTTGGTATCGTATTCCCCTCAGGGCTTGGTTGGGTCTTAGCAAAGACTGTATCTGGGACTGTATAGGGGTTAAATTGAAAAACGGCTCCAGTTCCGTTATTTTAAGGGTTAAAGCTCTGAAATTTGGTGTGCAATACTTTTAAGGCTTTAAGACACTGTGGTGAAAATTTGGTAATTTTTGAACAATTCCTTCATACTTTTTCACATATTCAGTAATAAAGTGTTTTCTGTTTGAAATTTAAAGTGACAGTAACGGTTTTATTTTAAAACGTTTTTTGTGCATTGTTGACAAGTTTAAGCCTGTTTAACATGTCTATACCTTCAGATAAGCTATGTTCTATATGTATGAAAGCCAATGTGTCTCCACATTTAAATTTATGTGATAATTGTGCCATAGCGTCCAAACAAAGTAAGGACAGTACTGCCACAAATAATGATATTGCCCAAGATGATTCCTCAAATGAGGGGAGTAAACATGATACTACATCATCTCCTACTGTGTCTACACCAGTTTTGCCCATGCAGGAGGCCCCTAGTACATCTAGTGCGCCAATACTTATTACCATGCAACAATTAACGGCTGTAATGGATAACTCCATAGCAAATCTTTTATCCAAAATGCCTACTTATCAGAGAAAGCGCGATTGCTCTGTTTTAAACACTGAAGAGCAAGAGGACGCTGATGATAATTGTTCTGTCCTACCCTCAGACCAATCTGAAGGGGCTATGAAGGAGGTTTTGTCTGAGGGAGAAATTTCAGATTCAGGAAAAATTTCTCATCAAGCTGAACCTGATGTTGTGACATTTAAATTTAAATTAGAACATCTCCGCGCACTGCTTAAGGAGGTGTTATCTACTCTGGATGATTGTGACAATTTGGTCATTCCAGAGAAATTATGCAAGATGGACAGGTTCCTAGAGGTTCCGGTGTCCCCCGACGCTTTTCCTATACCCAAGCGGGTGGCGGACATAGTAAATAAAGAGTGGGAAAAGCCCGGCATACCTTTTGTTCCTCCCCCTATATTTAAGAAATTATTTCCTATGGTCGACCCCAGAAAGGACTTATGGCAGACAGTCCCCAAGGTCGAGGGGGCAGTTTCTACTCTAAACAAACGCACTACTATTCCTATCGAAGATAGTTGTGCTTTCAAAGATCCTATGGATAAAAAATTGGAAGGTTTGCTTAAAAAGATTTTTGTACAGCAAGGCTACCTTCTACAACCAATTTCATGCATTGTTCCTGTCACTACGGCAGCGTGGTTCTGGTTCGAGGAACTAGAAAAGTCGCTCAGTAGAGAAACTCCATATGAGGAGATTATGGACAGAGTTCACGCACTTAAATTGGCTAACTCTTTTATTTTAGATGCCGCTTTGCAATTAGCAAAATTAGCGGCGAAAAATTCAGGGTTTGCTATTGTGGCGCGCAGAGCGCTTTGGCTAAAGTCTTGGTCAGCGGATGTGTCATCCAAGACAAAATTACTTAACATTCCTTTCAAAGGTAAAACTTTATTTGGACCTGATTTGAAAGAGATTATTTCAGACATCACTGGGGGAAAGGGCCACGCCCTTCCACAGGATAGGTCTTTTAAGGCTAAAAATAAGCCTAATTTTCGTCCCTTTCGCAGAAATGGACCAGCCTCTAATTCTGCATCCTCTAAGCAAGAGGGTAATGCCTCACAACCCAAACCAGCCTGGAAACCAATGCAAGGCTGGAACAAAGGTAAGCAGGCAAAGAAGCCTGCCACTGCTAACAAGACAGCATGAAGTAGTAGCCCCCGATCCGGGACCGGATCTGGTGGGGGGCAGACTCTCTCTCTTTGCTCAGGCTTGGGCAAGAGATGTTCAGGATCCTTGGGCGCTAGAAATAGTTTCTCAAGGTTATCTCCTGGAATTCAAGGAACTACCCCCAAGGGGAAGGTTCCACAAGTCTCACTTATCCTCAAACCAAATAAAGAGACAGGCATTCTTACATTGTGTAGAAGACCTGTTAAAGATGGGAATGATACACCCAGTTCCAATAAAGGAACAAGGAATGGGATTTTATTCCAATCTGTTCGTAGTTCCCAAAAAAGAGGGAACGTTCAGACCAATTTTGGATTTGAAGATCCTAAACAAATTTCTCAGGGTACCATCGTTCAAAATGGAAACTATTCGAACGATTCTACCCACCATCCAGGAAAGTCAATTTATGACTACCGTGGATCTAAAGGATGCGTACCTACATATCCCTATCCACAAGGAACATCATCAGTTCCTAAGGTTCGCTTTTCTGGACAAACATTACCAGTTTGTGGCTCTTCCATTCGGATTAGCCACTGCTCCAAGGATTTTCACAAAGGTGCTAGGGTCCCTTCTAGCGGTTCTAAGACCAAGGGGCATTGCAGTAGTACCTTACTTGGACGACATTCTAATACAAGCGTCGTCCCTGTCAAAGGCAAAGGCTCATACGGACATCGTTCTAGCCTTTCTCACATCTCACGGATGGAAAGTGAACAAAGAAAAGAGTTCTCTGTCCCCGTCAACAAGAGTTCCCTTCTTGGGAACAATAATAGATTCCTTAGAAATGAGGATTTTTCTGACAGAGGTCAGAAAATCAAAACTTCTAAGCTCTTGTCAAGTGCTTCATTCTGTTCCTCGTCCTTCCATAGCGCAGTGCATGGAAGTAATAGGATTGATGGTTGCAACAATGGACATAGTTCCTTTTGCACGAATTCATCTAAGACCATTACAACTGTGCATGCTCAAACAGTGGAATGGGGATTATACAGACTTGTCTCCAATGATTCAAGTAGATCAAAAGACCAGAGATTCACTCCGTTGGTGGCTGACCCTGGACCATCTGTCCCAGGGAATGAGCTTCCGCAGGCCAGAGTGGGTCATTGTCACGACTGACGCCAGTCTAGTGGGCTGGGGTGCGGTCTGGGAATCCCTGAAAGCTCAGGGTCTATGGTCTCGGGAAGAGTCTCTTCTCCCGATAAACATTCTGGAACTGAGAGCGATATTCAATGCTCTCAGAGCTTGGCCTCAACTAGCAAAGGCCAAATTCATAAGGTTCCAATCAGACAACATGACGACTGTAGCTTATATCAATCATCAAGGGGGAACAAAGAGTTCCCTAGCGATGAAAGAAGTGACCAAAATAATTCAATGCGCGGAGGATCACTCCTGCCACTTGTCTGCGATCCACATCCCAGGAGTGGAAAATTGGGAAGCGGATTTTCTGAGTCGTCAGACATTTCATCCGGGGGAGTGGGAACTCCATCCGGAAATCTTTGCCCAAATAACTCAGTTATGGGGCATTCCAGACATGGATCTGATGGCGTCTCGTCAGAACTTCAAGGTTCCTTGCTACGGGTCCAGATCCAGGGATCCCAAGGCGACTCTAGTAGATGCACTAGTAGCACCTTGGACTTTCAACCTAGCTTACGTATTCCCACCGTTTCCTCTCATTCCCAGGCTGGTAGCCAGGATCAATCAGGAGAGGGCCTCGGTGATCTTGATAGCTCCTGCGTGGCTACGCAGGACTTGGTATGCAGACCTGGTGAATATGTCATCGGCTCCACCATGGAAGCTACCTTTGAGACAGGACCTTCTTGTTCAAGGTCCATTCGAACACCCAAATCTGGTCTCCCTCCAACTGACGGCTTGGAGATTGAACGATTGATTCTATCAAAGCGTGGGTTTTCAGATTCGGTGATAGATACTCTGGTTCAGGCCAGAAAACCTGTAACTAGAAAAATTTACCATAAAATATGGAAAAAATATATCTGTTGGTGTGAATCCAAAGGATTCCCATGGAATAAGATAAAAATTCCTAAGATTCTCTCCTTTCTTCAAGAAGGTTTGGAGAAAGGATTATCTGCAAGTTCCCTAAAGGGACAGATCTCTGCTTTATCTGTCTTACTACACAAAAGACTGGCAGCTGTGCCAGATGTTCAAGCATTTGTTCAGGCTCTGGTTAGGATCAAGCCTGTTTACAGACCTTTGACTCCTCCCTGGAGTCTAAATCTAGTTCTTTCAGTTCTTCAAGGGGTTCCGTTTGAACCCTTACATTCCATAGATATTAAGTTACTATCTTGGAAAGTTTTGTTTTTGGTTGCAATTTCTTCTGCTAGAAGAGTTTCAGAGTTATCTGCTCTGCAGTGTTCTCCTCCTTATCTGGTGTTCCATGCAGATAAGGTGGTTTTGCGTACTAAGCCTGGTTTTCTTCCTAAAGTTGTTTCTAACAAAAATATTAACCAGGAGATAGTTGTACCTTCTTTGTGTCCGAATCCAGTTTCAAAGAAGGAACGTTTGTTACACAATTTGGACGTTGTCCGTGCTCTAAAGTTCTATTTAGATGCTACTAAAGATTTCAGACAAACATCTTCCTTGTTTATTGTTTATTCTGGTAATAGGAGAGGTCAAAAAGCGACTTCTACCTCTCTTTCCTTTTGGCTTAAAAGCATCATCCGATTGGCTTATGAGACTGCCGGACGGCAGCCTCCTGAAAGAATCACAGCTCACTCCACTAGGGATGTGGCTTCCACATGGGCCTTCAAGAACGAGGCTTCTGTTGACCAGATATGTAAGGCAGCGACTTGGTCTTCACTGCACACTTTTGCCAAATTTTACAAATTTGATACTTTTGCTTCTTCGGAGGCTATTTTTGGGAGAAAGGTTTTGCAAGCTGTGGTTCCTTCCGTTTAGGTGACCTGATTTGCTCCCTCCCTTCATCCGTGTCCTAAAGCTTTGGTATTGGTTCCCACGAGTAAGGATGACGCCGTGGACCGGACACACCAATGTTGGAGAAAACAGAATTTATGCTTACCTGATAAATTACTTTCTCCAACGGTGTGTCCAGTCCACGGCCCGCCCTGGTTTTTTAATCAGGTCTGATGAATTATTTTCTCTAACTACAGTCACCACGGTATCATATGGTTTCTCCTATATATATTTCCTCCTCTCCGTCGGTCGAATGACTGGGGTGGGCGGAGCCTAGGAGGGATCATGTGACCAGCTTTGCTGGGACTCTTTGCCATTTCCTGTTGGGGAGGGGAATATCCCACGAGTAAGGATGACGCCGTGGACCGGACACACCGTTGGAGAAAGTAATTTATCAGGTAAGCATAAATTCTGTTTTTCTTTGAGAATTTAATCAACATCTATACTATGCTATACTATGTATATAAACCTTGGTGGTTGATTGTTTTTGCTAAAAACGGGTCCAAAAAACCCCCAAATGTTTTGCAAGACTATCTGTAACAATAGCCCTTAAAGGGACATGAAACCCAACATTTTTCTTTCATGATTCAGATAGAGCATACAATTTTAAACAACTTTAAGGACCAGCAAGGCAGATGGGTGATCCAATAACATGAGGCATATATGTGCAGCCACCAATAAACAGCTCCTGAGCCTACCTAGGTATACTTTTTAACAAAGGACTAGCAAGAGGAGAAAACTAATTAGATAATAGAAGTAAATTGAAATCATGAAATAAAATGATTGGGTTTTATGTCCATTTAAGACTAAACCTAACCATAACAACTACCCCTAACCTCAGATTATATTGTGGCTGACAATGCAATAGTGCAAGAATCAGATATATCTAAAAAAAAAAAAGGTGTCTGAGAATTTTTCTTGGGGGGCAATATATTTTATTGCAATCTCAACTGCATTTTTACTTAAAGGGACACTAAACCCCTAATTTTTCTTTCATGATTCAGATAGAGAATACATTTTTAAACAACATTCCAATTTACTTATATTATCTAATTTGCTTAATTCTTTAGATATCATTTGTTGAAGAAATAGCAATGCAAATGGGCGAGCCAATCAGACGAGGCATCTATGTGCAGCCACCAATCAGCAGCTACTGAGCCTATCTAGATATGCTTTTCAGCAAAGGATATCAAGAGAATGAAGCAAATTATATAATAGAAGCAAATTACAAAGTTGTTTAAAATTGTATTATTTTTCATAATGATGAAAGAAAAAAATTGGGCTTTATGTCCCTTTAAATTTCTCTCATTTTATGATATTGTCAATGGTAAGTGTGATGTATTGGTTTTAATCATGGTACAGATACAAAACTTACTTTCCACCAGTCTTCATTTGAATCATCAAGAACAGTTATTCTATCACCGGGTCTGCAATACAAAACATTTATTACAATTCAGATCTTAAAAATATGCATGTGAATGGTGTTAAACCAAACTATCAGCTATTAAAATTATAATGATTATGTGTATATATATATATAATATTTTTTTTTTCAATCAACAACTTATATAACTCTCTTTTGATAAACTTCTATGTAAAATTTATTGTATGATCATTGCCAAATATTTCTGAGTTTCACATTTTAATTGCATGTGGTACAATATGATAAATAGTAGTGGGTTGTGCCATAATTAGCCTTCATAGAGACAACGGGGCCTATCTATCAATCTCTGAATGGAGCTTGAGGCCCCGTGTTTCTGGCGAGCCTTCAGGCTCGCCAGAAACAGCAGTTATGAAGCAGCGGGCTAAAGACCGCTGCTCCATAACCCTGTTCGCCTGCTCTGAGCAGTTGGTCAGACATCGCCGGAATTCAACCCTATCGAGTACGATTGGGTTGATTGACACCCCCTGCTGGCGGCTGATTGGCCGCGAGTCTGCAGGGGATGGCGTTGCACCAGCAGCTCACAAGAGCTGCTGGTGCAATGCTGAATACAGCGAGCGTATTGCTCTCCGCATTCAGCGATGTCTGTTGGACCTGATCCGCACTGTCGATTCAGGTCCGACAGACATTTGATAAATTGGCCTCAACATCTCAAATTCCTTTGTTTGTTAATTAAGCATATCAGCTACACCATTTCAGAGTTCTGTACTGCTTAGTAAATTTGTTCCACAGCCTCACATAGAAATTGGATAGATTTGTCTCACTTGAGAGAACTCTGTCTTAATAACGCTAGATGTAAGTTAGGAAAATTGTATAAACAGAATAATGACATTGGATATATCTATGGCGCATACTTAAAAGCTAGAACATATGCACATGACATTACAATATATGACGTGCTGCTGCATAGGTGTCAATCACAGAATATATTGTGAGAATTAATTTCTATAGTCCAATGTAAACTATTAATTAAAGGGCCATTAAATACAGTAGAATTGCATAATTAACAAGTGCATTCTAAAAAGAAAAAGCAACAGCACATACAATTTTTAACAAGCAATAGATTTTTTTCTCACAAATTTCAAAATGTATGTCAATTTGCCAGTCGCCCAGTATCATGTGACAGGCATCAGCCAGTCACAGACTTCTTTTTGTATACACTATGAACCCTTGCACATGCTCAGTAGTAGATGGTGCCTGCATATAAAAAAACTGTGCACAATTGATAATGAAAATAAATTGCATGATCTATCTGAATCATAAACATTTAATTTTGACTTTAGTGTCCCTTTAAAGAAAACAAATGTGAAACATAAATGTTATAATCACTGACTACTATAGCACTACAGATGATAGCAATGCCTCTTTAAGAGTCAGATTACAAGTGGGGCGCAAAATATTGCTTTTGCGAAAGCGATATTTGCGTTTCGCTTAGTAATACCAGCACACGTAAATGTGGTATTACAAGTTACATGCAATGTGAATGCAACCTCGCATTCATATTACACGGAAGCATTGCGCTCACGAGAGCACTCTACCATAGGCTCCAATGGGGGCCTCGTTCTCATGCCATGAGACACAGCATGAGAACCCAGCGCAGTGATTGTTGAATATATATGAATATATACAAATATATTTATTTGTTAGTATGTGTGTATACACGTATTAACACACAAATATATACTGTATGTATATAAGCATATATAAGTCAGTAGAAAAAGATGGAGATCTCTCTACCGGAACATCTATACCTGCCACAAGCGTTTGCCTTTTCCATTTCTACCCGTTATATATATAGGTAATTAAGAAAGAGTCCCCAGGATGAGCGCAATCTCTAGTGCTAAGTCTCTATAAGCATATACTGTACATATATATTTACAGGAAACACACAGTTCCCATAGAACGCAATAAAAAGGCACTTTTCAGTGCCTTTTTTTTCTAACACCTCACAACCGCGAACTTTACCCCCAACATACTGCTTTGTGCAGTTGTTTTCTTATTAAAAAAAAGCTAAAAAACTATTTTAATAAAAAACTACATCAAACTTTATTTTGTGGCCTATTGAGGGACATTTAGAAAATTAACCAGACATGATTTCTAGTTAATTTTCTGAGTGCTAATTGCTACCGCAAGCTCATGGTAGCAATAACCAGCCACTTGTAATGGCTGGTTATTTATCACGCGCCCGTAAACAGGCAAATTTGCCATTTATGGGCGCACAATAAAGTAGCGCTCCACTTGTAATCTATCCATAAATATTGTAAGATGACTAGATGTTTTCATATTTTTTTATAAATAAACCTCTACAATAAATGGCAGGAAAAGTTATTTTTATAGCTTTTCTTTTTAACTATCCAGTACAAAGCAACCAAAGGACTCAGCTGGCAAATACTAAATGAGCTTTCAACAGCAGCTCTTTGTAAATCTGCTTAGCTGTCATGGCTGTAATGTTTAGGCCATGAATAAACTGTGTGAAATATTTCAGGTGGCAGATTTCATTTGATGTTCTGCAATAGATCAGTTATCTGCACCTGCAAACCCTACTGAAGTCAGAATATGTAAGTCGCAGAGGCACAGTAACTCTGCAGATGCACCTCACATGCTGGAGAATCACTAATAGAAAGGTGACAATAGGCAAGCTGCCTGTTTTATGTAAAAGTGACTATTAACTATTGTAAGGCACTGTAATAATCTATTACTGATTAATATTTTCTGCTTTGAATAGCCTCAAAACATGGTGGAAATAAAAAGCCAAAAAAAACAAAAACAAATCAGTAGGAAGTTCTGAAGATGGTTAGTTAAAGGGACATAAGGAAATTAGTATTATACTAATGTACTATTGCCTGAATATAATTATAGGTTCTTGCACATTAGTTAAATACATAGTTAAAGTGAATTCTGGAGCTGCAAAAAATTAGTGGTCCAGACCTGGACAAGGCCTCTGGGTCAATCAGGAGCAGCATATGTGAG
Organism: Bombina bombina; assembly: GCF_027579735.1. Lineage (NCBI taxonomy): Eukaryota > Metazoa > Chordata > Amphibia > Anura > Bombinatoridae > Bombina > Bombina bombina. The sequence goes on from NC_069503.1 coordinate 531,273,541, forward strand.
GCACTGGGCCAATCACCCACTGTCTTCAGCTTAGTATTAGCAGTACATCCCCAGTCTAAAGCTAACTTTATCTGTGTGCATTATACCGGCTGTTTCAGTTAAACACATATTTCTATGCAAGCAATAGTGCAATAATGTTTTGCTCTAGCATGTTACATAAGAGACTGCAAGATGTGAGACTTATTTAAAAAAAAAATATATATATATATATATATATATATATATATATATATAATATATATATACATACTTTTGTGTTATGGAACCAAGAAGGGATAAATATCACTCTTTACAAAATGTTAAACTGCATAAATAATGGTTTCTAAATCATTTCTCTTTATGGGATACTACCAGTGTAGTTTAGAAGTTTACGTGATACCCCTAATAGAGCCCTGTAATACATAAAATGTTGCTAGCTATACTTCAGATGTGTAGGGGGGGGGGGGGGCTTGGAGAGCTGTCTCACTTTCCCTGCTACCAGTTTCATTTCCCTTTGATCAGGAGATGTTTGGGTATAAGGGGTTACTGATGAAGGGGAAATTGTCCGTGGTAAGGTTTTGATGGGTGCACTTGCAATGGGGATAGGGGAGGGTTCATGTAAAGTTGGGGGTTACTTGTGATAGGGATTTCTTTGTAATGAGAAATCATGTAGTTAGGTTTTACAGTGGGGGTATTGAGTGTAATTGTGTGTGTGTGTATATATATATATATATATATATATATATACTTACATACTGATATTTGCATATATATATATATATATATACAGTGTATATATATATATATATATATATCGATATTTATATATATATATATATATATATATATATATATATATATATAATGTATTTTTGTGCTCGTCGGGTTGCACTTGTATTACAAATTGAAAGTAAACTGTTTTTTGCTCTAGCAGTAACTCGATGAGCGCAAAAATCAAAAGTTAGAATGTTGCGTGCATGTACACGTATTCCTCCATAGAAGTCAATGGAGAAAAGAAAGTGGGGAAAAACATAAACACTCCACTTTCGTGCAAACACAATCGCATATTCTCATTTGCACTAATCCAACATGAAAATATGAATATTTCATATTCCTATGTTCTTTACTCATTTTTTTCTCATGTTTTTATTCATAAATACATATTTCTCTCTCTATATATGATGGCATTTTGGTACAATATATATCTATACCTATATGTATATGATTATATATAGGTATAGAAATATACAGATATATATAGGAAAATCTATTTAGAAATACATAGAATGTATTCTGCTATGTGCAGATGTAAATATTTACAGTAATTACATAGTTAAAACCTTTATTAAAAATGAATATTGCATAAATATGATTTTTCATGTTTTCATCTACTTAACGGCAAAGGGCTTCAATGCACTTCTATATATGTCTTTATATGTGTACATATGTATTTATGTCTTTATATGTGTACATATGTATGTATGTCTTTATATGTGTACATATGTATATATGTCTTTATATGTGTACATATGTATTTATGTTTTATATGTGTACATATGTATGTATGTCTTTATATGTGTACATATGTATTTATGTCTTTATATGTGTACATATGTATATATGTCTTTATATGTGTACATATGTATTTATGTTTTATATGTGTACATATGTATGTATGTCTTTATATGTGTACATATGTATATATGTCTTTATATGTGTACATATGTATTTATGTTTTATATGTGTACATATGTATGTATGTCTTTATATGTGTACATATGTATTTATGTCTTTATATGTGTACATATGTATATATGTCTTTATATGTGTACATATGTATTTATGTCTTTATATGTGTACATATGTATGTCTTTATATGTGTACATATGTATATATGCCTTTATATGAGTACATATGTATTTATGTCTTTATATGTGTACATATGTATATATGTCTTTATATGTGTACATATGTATTTATGTTTTATATGTGTACATATGTATGTATGTCTTTATATGTGTACATATGTATTTATGTCTTTATATGTGTACATATGTATATATGTCTTTATATGTGTACATATGTATATATGTTTTATATGTGTACATATGTATGTATGTCTTTATATGTGTACATATGTATTTATGTCTTTATATGTGTACATATGTATATATGTCTTTATATGTGTAGATATGTATTTATGTTTTATATGTGTACATATGTATGTATGTCTTTATATGTGTACATATGTATTTATGTCTTTATATGTGTACATATGTATATATGTCTTTATATGTGTACATATGTATTTATGTCTTTATATGTGTACATATGTATTTATATCTTTATACGCGTATATTTGTCTGTAAATACGTATATATACACATATATAGACATATACAATATGTACAGCATATATATATATATCTTTCGAGATGTATATGTATGTAACACCTAAGACCTCAAATCTTTAAGCCCTTCTAACTATTTTATGCAATATTTTTTGTATTACGTTTTTTAGATGGTGTTATTATGAGTATAAGTGTACTTTGTAATGTATTTTGGATGTGTTTTGTGCTCTGAAGTTGCTGTAATCATTCTACAAAATCTTTTAACTTGTAATGCGAGGGGGAAGCCCGACAAGTGCAAACCCTTGGGATATACCCTCTATTGCTCGGGCTGACTTTACTAATGAACCACTAATGGGATCTTAAAGTAGTATAAATGTGATGAGAAGAAAATGCTCTGATGTGTTAGCGCATTTCATTATCACACTATTGTTGCATCTAACTACATGTTTATCCCCTGCAAATGGGATCTGGTGAGCGAATGAGTAGTGTAGTCACCAAGTAGCACTTTACTGCTCCTGAGCGAACCTAAGTATACTTTTCAACAAAGAACAACAAAAGAACCAAGTAAAATTGGTAACAGAAGTATATTAAAAAGTATCTTAAAATTGCATTCTCTATCTGAACCATTAAAGTTTATTTTCGACTCACAAGTCCCTTTAATGTCTATATGTTACTTATTGTTGCGCTATCATATTGTGTGCACCTATACATTTGTATTTGTATTGGATTAACATGAACCATTCTGCTTAGAGCTATTTTCCTTAGTGGCTCTTTCACTGAATGTTCAATGCACAATTTATAAACAGCTAAAGAGCCTGTTGTACCGTGAGATAATGATGTGTCCATGAGATTCCTTTACTCTTTAATAAAAGCTAGATATTTCTGAACTAAGGTTGGGTCAGTTACAGATTTGTTTAGAGATTGATTGAAGGAATCTTCTACTGCATTTTAAGTGTGTTACAAATGAACGGCTAGATTACGAGTTTTGCGTTATGAGTAAAAAAAGCAGCATTATGGATTATAACGCTGCTTTTTCACTACCGCTGCTATTACGAGTCTTGTAGGTACAGCTGTACCGCACACTTTTTTGGCTGTACCGCAAATTAACTTACGCAATTTGCGTAAAGTCTTTTTTCAATGGGACTTCCATAGCGCCGATATTACAAGCTTTTTCTGGGAGGCCAAAAAGTGTGCGGTACAGCCTATCCCGCAAGATTCGTAACGCATTCTAAAGTCAGTAGTTATGAGTTTTACGCTACAAAGCTGTAGCATAAAACTCATAACTAAAGTGCTACAAAGTACATTAACACCCATAAACTACCTATTAACCCCTAAACTGAGGCCCTCCCGCATCGCAAACACTAAAAGAAAATTATTAAACCCTAATCTGCCGCTCCCGACATCGCCGCCACTGTAATAAACATTTAACCCCTAAACCACCGCACTCCCACATCGCAACCACTACTTAAATATTATTAACCCCTAATCTGCCGTCCCTAACATCGCTGCCACCTACCTAAATTTATTAACCCCTAATCTGCCGCCCCCCCACGTCGCTGCCACTATACTACATTTATTAACCCCTAAACCTAAGTCTAACCCTAACCCTAACATCCCCTAACTTCAATATAATTCAAATAAATCTAAATAAAAATTCCTATCATTAACTAAATAATTCCTATTTAAAACTAAATACTTACCTGTAAAATAAACCCTAAGCTAGCTACAATATAACTAATAGTTACATTGTAGCTAGCTTAGGGTTTATTTTTATTTTACAGGCAAGTTTGTATTTATTTTAACTCAGTAGAATAGTTACTAAATAGCTATTAACTATTTACTAACTACCTAGTTAAAATAAATACAAATTTACCTGTAAAATAAAACCTAACATGTCTTACACTAACACCTAACATTACACAACAATTAAATAAATTAAATTAATTAAATTCAATTACATAAATTACAAAACCCCCCCACTAAATTACACAAAATAAAAAACAATTTATCAGATATTTAAAATAATTACACGTAATCTAATAGCCCTATCAAAATAAAAAAGCCCCCCCAAAATAAAAAAAAAATGCTAGCCTAAACTAAACTACCTATAGCCCTTAAAAGGGCCTTTTGCAGGGCATTGCCCCAAAGAAATCAGAAGAGGATGCTCCGCGCCGGATGTCTTGAAGATGGACCCGCTCCGCGCCGGATGGATGAAGATAGAAGATGCCATATGGATGAAGACTTCTGCCCGTCTGGAGGACCACTTCTGCCGGCTTGGATGAAGACTTCTCCCGGCTTCGTTGAGGACTTCTTGCCGCTTCGCTGAGGACTTCTCCCGGCTTCGTTTAGGATGGATGTCCGGTCTTCAAAACTGTAAGTGGATCTTTGGGGGTTAGTGTTAGTTTTTTTTAAGGGTTTATTGGGTGGGTTTTAGTTTTAGATTAGGGTTTGGGCAGCAATAGAGCTAAATGCCCTTTTAAGGGCAATGCCCATCCAAATGCCCTTTTCAGGGCAATAGGGAGCTTAGGTTTTTTTAGTTAAGATTTTATTTGGGGGGTTGGTTGTGTGGGTGGTGGGTTTTACTGTTGGGGGGGTTGTTTGTATTTTTTTTTTACAGGCAAAAGAGCTGATTTATTTGGGTCAATGCCCCGCAAAAGGCCCTTTTAAGGGCTATTGGTAGTTTAGTTTAGTTTAGGCTAGGGTTTTTTATTTTTGGGGGGGCTTTTTTTATTTTCATAGGGCTATTAGATTAGGTGTAATTAGTTTAAATATCTGATCATTTGTTTTTTATTTTGTGTAATTTGGTGTTTTTTTTTGTTATTTAGGTAATTGTATTTAATTAATTTAATTTATTTAATTGTTGTGTAATGTTAGGTGTTAGTGTAAGACAGGTTAGGTTTTATTTTACAGGCAACTTTGTATTTATTTTAGCTAGGTAGTTAGTAAATAGTTAATAACTATTTAGTAACTATTCTACCTAGTTAAAATAAATACAAATTTGCCTGTAAAATAAAAATAAACCCTAAGCTAGCTACAATGTAACTATTAGTTATATTGTAGCTACCTTAGGGTTCATTTTACAGGTAAGTATTTAGTTTTAAATAGGAATAATTTAGGCAATGATAGGAATTTTTATTTGAATTATATTTAAGTTAGGGGGTGTTAGGATTAGGGTTAGATTTAGGTTTAGGGGTTAATAAATTTAGTATAGTGGCGGCAACGTTGGGGGGCGGCAGATTAGGGGTTAATAAATGTAGGTAGGTGATGATGTTAGAGGCAGGAGATTAGGGGTTAATAATATTTAACTAGTGTTTGCGAGGCGGGAGTGCGGCGGTTTAGGGGTTAATATGTTTATTATAATGGCGGCGATGTCCAGAGCAGCAGATTAGGGGTTAATAAGAGTAAGTATGTTGCGGCGACATTGGGTGCGGGAGATTAGGGGTTAATAAGTATAATGTAGGTGGCGGGCGATATTGGGCGAAGCATATTAGGGGTTAATAAGTATAATGTAGGTGTCGGTGATGTTGGGAGCGGCAGATTAGGGGTTAATAAGTATAATGTAGGTGTCGGCAATGTTGGGGACAGCAGATTAGGGGTTAATAAGTATAATGTAGGTTGCGGCTATGTCGGGCGGCAGATTAGGAGTTAATAAGTGTAAGATTAGGGGTGTTTAGACTCGGGGTTCATGTTAGGGTGTTAGGTGTAAACATACATTTCGTTTCCCCATAGGAATCAATGGGGCTCCGTTACGGAGCTTTACGCTGCTTTTTTTCAGCCGTCTCTCCCCATTGATGTCATTAATGTCAGCTCACCGCTGACTTAAGCAGCGCTGGTATTGGAGTGTGGTATGGAGCACAATTTTGCTCTACGCTCACTTCTTGCCTAATAACGCCGGGTTTAGGAAAACCTGTAATACCAGCGCTGTAGGTAAGTGAGCAGTGACAATAACGTGCAAGTTAGCACCGCACCGCTCATAATGCAAAACTCGTAATCTAGCCGGAAGTTAGTAATTAAATATTTTCCACAGCTCTTGTTACAAATTATTAATTAGTTACCTCATTGCCAAGTCTTCGTTTTCTTGTGGTACATATTTGTACAAGGCAACAAATACTTCCACTGTCTCTTTGTAAAGGCATAACTGTAGGACAAACAAAAAAAAATATAGTTAGGCTGAATATTTATTATGAGTGACTTCTCTTCTATACCATGCACAAATGCAAACCTTACATAAATATTAAAGATTCTCTTTCATAATAGGGTCGAGATAGAGGAGAGAGCGAGGCAGGCAGCGGACTCCATAAAGGGAGTAACTTTGTCATATGTATATGCACCGTACATTTCTAAAATATTGAGGACCCGTTGGACTGTCATTTTAATAAAACAAAAGTATGCTTTTTTCCATGCTAGTGTAGCTTCTACACATCACATATTTGTGCATCAAATAAAGCATACTTGTACATATGTACGTACATACCTGCACAGTTCAACAAGTGGTAAATATATATCTGTTAAAACAAAATGGGCCAGATTACGTAACGTGCGGTTTAGCACTTTTGCTTGAGCGCAAACACTACCAGAAGTAATTCCAACAGGGTGGACAAAACTCACTATGTGTGGGTTTGTCCAAAAAGTATGCTTCTATGCACTGTAATTGTGTTTAACCATTCTGATATAACATAGGAAAGAAAAATAAGAATTACCTTTTATTCATTTATCTTAAAAGACAGCGACTATTACTGGTGTTATTGCTGCCCAATTCAACATTAAAAACACATCTCCTGTATGTAATATTGCGATTTGGAACCAGTTACTTAAAGCAGTGGATACCTGCAGGATCTATTGTAATTAGGTTCAATATATGGACTGTGGATCACTTGGCCATTTAGATTGACTTATTTATACATATGTCCAGGGTAGTACCCTCTTATCTTTGGAGAGGGAATACCTCTTTAAATTACAAAAAGAATCTAGTGCCTAATAGATTCCTTACTGAGCTGTTAACAGCTATATTGATCTGTTTTTTGGTTAATAGCAATCTATCACATAGATTACGAGTTTTGTGTTAGAGGCTGTGCGGTGCTAACGAGCAGTTTATGCTCACCGCTCACTTACAGACAGCGCTGGTATTACGGGTTTTTGCAAAACCGGCGTTACCCGCAAAAAAGTGAGCGAAGAGCAAAATTTAGCTCCACATCTCACCTCAATACCAGCGCTGCTTACGTTAGGAATCAATGGGGGAGAGCCGGCTGAAAAAAAAAACTAACACCTGCAAAAAAGCAGCGTAAAGCTCCTAACGTAGCCCCATTGATTCCTATGGGGAAATACATTTTATGTCTACACCTAACACCCTAACATGAACCCCGAGTCTAAACACCCCTAATCTTACACTTATTAACCCCTAATCTGCCGCCCACGACATCGCCGACACCTACATTATATTATTAACCCCTAATCTGCTGCTCCAGACACCGCCGCCACCTACATTATACTTATGAACCCCTAATCTGCTGCCCCCAACATTGCCGAACCCTACATTATATTTATAAACCCCTAATCTGTAGCCCCTAATGTTGCCGCAACCTAACTACACTTATTAACACCTAATCTACCGCTAACAACGTCGCCACCACTATAATAAAGTTATTAATCCCTAAACCTAAGTCTAACCCTAACCCCCCCTAACTTAAATATAATTTAAATAAATCTAAATAAAATTACTACAATTAACTAAATAATTCCTATTTAAAACTAAATACTTACCTATAAAATAAACCATAAGATAGCTACAATATAACTAATAGTTACATTGTATCTATCTTAGGGTTTATTTTTATTTTACAGGCAACTTTGTATTTATTTTAACTAGGTACAATAGTTATTAAATTGTTATTAACTATTTAATAACTACCTAGTTAAAATAAAGACAAATTTACATGTAAAATAAAACTTAGCCTAAGTTACAATTACACCAAACACTACACTATAATTAAATAAATGAAATACAATTAATTACAATTAAATAAAATTATCTAAAGTGCGAAAAAAACAAAACACTAAATTACAGAAAATAATAAAATAATTACAAGATTATTAAACTAATTACACCTACTCTAATCCCCCTAACAAAATAAAAAAGCCCCCCAAAATAAAAAAAGCTCCCCAAAATAAAAAAGCCCTACCCTACCCTACCCTAAATTACAAATAGCCCTTAAAAAGGCCTTTTGTGGGGCATTGCCCCAAAGTAATCAGCTCTTTTACCTGTAAAAAAAAGTACAAATACCCCCCCACATTAAAACCCACCACCCACACAACCAACCCTACTCTAAAACCCACCCAATCCCCCCTTAAAAAAACCTTACACTAACCCCTTGAAGATCACCCTACCGTGAGACATCTGCACCCAACCGGGCAGAAGTGGACCTCCAGACGGGCAGAAGTCTTCATCCAGACGGCATCTTCTATCTTCATCCATCCGGGCGGAGCAGGTCCATCTTCAAGACATCTGACACAGAGCATCCTCTTCTTTCTTTGTCCGACGACTGAATGAAGGTTCCTTTAAATTACGTCATCCAAGATGGCGTCCCTCCAATTTCGAATTTTAGAATTCTATCAGCCAATTGGAATTAAGGTAGAAAAAATCCTTTTGGCTGATGCAATCAGCCAATAGGATTGAACTGGCATTCTATTGGCTGATTGGAACAGCCAATAGAATGCCAACTCAATCCTACTGGCTGATTGGATCAGCCTATAGGATTGAACTTCAATCCGGTTGGCTGATTGCATCAGTGTCATGGTCCTATCTCACACATTCCACCTTAATATATACTTTGCCATATTAAGCCTATACCGCCTTAACATTGTCTCCTCCTGCCTATAAAGCCTGCACTGTCTAATTACTCTTTGCTGGTTTATTGAAGTGATTAACTCACATCTCCAGCTTGTATCCTGGTGAAAGAAAGTACTCAGCTGCATTTAAACTACTTCACTTGCACACCTTGGCAAAAGCGCTGCTTGTTGTCTTCCTACCCGGCTTCCTCTGACATCACTGCAAGCCGTTCACTCGTTACACGCTGCTCAGGCCTGGCAGCGTTCCAACTTCACAGCATGCACAGACTTCCAGCTGCTCTGACACAGTCTTCCGGATCTCGAGCACTCACAGTGCCTTCAGCTTGCAACAAGTATAGCGACACATGAGGTTATCAGGTTCCGTATAAGCTTTTACTTGTAGTGTTCTAAGTCTGCTACTCTCACTACTTCCACATTTAAGCTTGCCATAATATTGAACATTCCTCTATGTGTTACACTGTATAACTTGGAATGATATCTGCCAGCAAGCTACTAGCATTACCATTACTAAACGGTTATATTAACTCCTCACCTGCAGGGTGCCATATTAAACATGCTATTAGTACTAATCATGGTATTTTCCTTAACTAGTTACCGCTCCTGTCTTGAGAAATGTATATCCTTTGTTCTGCCTATAAAGCATTCCTGTATTCATTACTCTATGATATTGGAAGCTTATTGAGGCAATATAATTACAGATTAGGATTATATGCTTCCTTACTAGCAAGCATATTTCCCAGTTTGTTACATTAACATATTACCACAGTTCTACTTCTAAAGTACTAAAGATAAGTAAAGAATTGACACATAAACAAGTGATTTCTTACAATCAGCCAATAGGATTTTTTCTACCTTAATTCTGATTGGCTGATAGAATTCTATCAAGAAATTCTATCAAGAAATTCTTGAGTATTAACTTCTGTATTGTATTTGTTTATATCGATACTCTAGCACTGCTGCTTAGAGTTTGCTATTAAATGAAAACTACCAGTTACCATAGTTAAAGTATAGGTTTAATATATATTTAGATACATGCAGGAGAGCAAGTTTAAAAACTAAGGAACCCCTGATACAGCGTTTCTCTTATGCTTCCTCAGAGGGGATACGCGGACATACAAAAAACACTCTTTTATTGGGTTATGTGTTCACACCTCCTTTATTATGATTGGATTGTTGAGTCGTATCTGATTGGTTCATTCAAGTGTCAATCCATGACTTATTCCGTGTTGTATGGCAGATTAGTGTTCTGTTAATATGACGTGATATTATACAATCTGAGTTAGCTTGTTTCAAAAACATGGTAACACTATAACTGCTTATGATCTTGGGAAAATGGCAGGATAATCAGTCTGTGTGTCACTGATGGAAAAGCTCATTGGGTTCGTATCTTGACGATATGTTTTCTAAACCTATTACATATTGCTCATCTATTACACTTGTATTATAGCTCATGTGCTTAATTTACACTATGATTATTGTCGCTGTTATTTCATGACAAATGAATTCATTCACTACATATGGACAGTGATTGCAGTGTGGTTGCTTATTTGATGTAATCTCTGTGGATAGAAGAGTGAATGGTTATTGGTGTGCATTATTATTTTGTGGGTCAATAATGTTGTGATGCAGGGGAGGGTGTTCAAGATAAAGAACGTATAGCAAAAAGTGACTATAATTGTGACTTAAAAATGCAATTAAAAAATGATGTCATGTGAAATCTTGTGACACTAAATAAATACATTATATTGTGTATTTAGTTTCTTATCTGTATTACTTTACTATATTCATTTCCTCCTCTGTGAGGACAACTGTGTTAGTTGCGTAAGGAAAATATTTGAAGTTAAGTTTTTAAGATTTGCTATAAGTTGCGTGTATAGTACTGTGTGTAATCTTAAGGGTACATTGCCCTATTATTAACTAGTGAGGTTGAGTGCTTAGTGATTGAATCAAAAATACCAAATAAAATAAAATTGATGTTTAGATTCTCTCTAACTATAGAATGGCTAGATTTGGAGTTTTGTCGGTAACGACCCGAAAAACTAACGCCGGCTTTTTTCTGGCCGCACCATAAAAATAACTCTGGTATTGAGAGTCCACAGAATGGCTGCATTAGGCTCCAAAAAAGGAGCGTAGAGCATTTTTAACGCAGCTTCAACTCTCGATACCAGAGTTGCTTACGCAAGCGGCCAGCCTCAAAAACGTGCTCGTGCACGATTCCCCCATAGAAAACAATGGGGCTGTTTGAGCTGAAAAAAAACCAAACACCTGCAAAAAAGCCGCGTTCAGCTCCTAACGCAGCCCCATTGTTTGCTATGCGGTAACCCTTCCTACGTCTGCACTTAACACTCTAACATGTACCCCGAGTCTAAACACCCCTAACCTTACACTTATTAACCCCTAATCTGCCGCTCCGTAAACCGCCGCTACTTACATTATCCCTATGTACCCCTAATCTGCTTCCCTAACATCGCAGACCCCTATATTATATTTATTAACCCCTAATCTGCCCCCCACAACGTCGCATCCACCTGCCTACACTTATTAACCCCTAATCTGCCGAGCGGACCTGAGCGCTACTATAATAAAGTTATTAACCCCTAATCCGCCTCACTAACCCTATAATAAATAGTATTAACCCCTAATCTGCCCTCCCTAACATCGCCGACACCTAACTTCAATTATTAACCCCTAATCTGCCGACTGGAGCTCACCGCTACTCTAATAAATGTATTAACCCCTAAAGCCTAACCCTAACACTAACACCCCCCTAAGTTAAATATAATTTACATCTAACCAAATTAATTAACTCTTATTAAATAAATTATTCCTATTTAAAGATAAATACTTACCTGTAAAATAAATCCTAATATAGCTACAATATAAATTATAATTATATTATAGCTATTTTAGGATTTATATTTATTTTACAGGTAACTTTGTATTTATTTTAACCAGGTACAATAGCTATTAAATAGTTAAGAACTATTTAATAGCTAAAATAGTTAAAATAATTACAAAATTACCTGTAAAATAAATACTAACCTAAGTTACAATTAAACCTAACACTACACTATCAATAAATTAATTAAATAAACTACTTACAATTACCTACAATTAACCTAACACTACACTATCAATAAATTAATTAAATACAATTCCTACAAATAAATACAATTAAATAAACTAGCTAAAGAACAAAAAATAAAAAGAACTAAGTTACAAAAAATAAAAAAATATTTACAAACATAAGAAAAATATTACAACAATTTTAAACTAATTACACCTACTCTAAGCCCCCTAATAAAATAACAAAGCCCCCCAAAATAAAAAAATGCCCTACCCTATTCTAAATTACTAAAGTTCAAAGCTCTTTAACCTTACCAGCCCTGAACAGGGCCCTTTGCGGGGCATGCCCCAAGAAGTTCAGCTCTTTTGCCTGTAAAAAAAAACATACAACACCCCCCCCCAACATTACAACCCACCACCCACATACCCCTAATCTAACCCAAACCCCCCTTAAATAAACCTAACACTAAGCCCCTGAAGATCTTCCTACCTTATCTTCACCCTGCCAGGTTCACCGATCCGTCCTGAAGAGCTCCTCTGATGTCCTGATCCAAGCCCAAGCGGGGGGCTGAAGAGGTCCATGATCCGGCTGAAGTCTTCATCCAAGCGGGAGCTGAAAAGGTCCATGATCCGGATGAAGTCTTCATCCAAGCGGGAGCTGAAGAGGTCCATGATCCGGATGAAGTCTTCTATCAACTGCATCTTCAATCTTCTTTCTTCCGGATCCATCTTGCAGACCTCCGACGCGGAACATCCTCTTCTCCCGACGCCTACTAGCCGAATGACGGTTCCTTTAAGGGACGTCATCCAAGATGGCGTCCCTCGAATTCCGATTGGCTGATAGGATTCTATCAGCCAATCGGAATTAAGGTAGGAATATTCTGATTGGCTGATGGAATCAGCCAATCAGAATCAAGTTCAATCCGATTGGCTGATCCAATCAGCCAATCAGATTGAGCTTGCATTCTATTGGCTGTTCTGATCAGCCAATAGAATGTGAGCTCAATCTGATTGGCTGATCAGATCAGCCAATCGGATTGAACTTGATTCTGATTGGCTGATTCCATCAGCCAATCAGAATATTCCTACCTTAATTCCGATTGGCTGATAGAATCCTATCAGCCAATCGGAATTCGAGGGACGCCATCTTGGATGACGTCCCTTAAAGGAACCGTCATTCGTCGTTAGTCCGTCGGGCCAGCAGGATGTTCCGCGTCGGAGGTCTGCAAGATGGATCCGGAAGAAAGAAGATTGAAGATGCAGTTGATAGAAGACTTCATCCGGATCATGGACCTCTTCAGCTCCCGCTTGGATGAAGACTTCATCCGGATCATGGACCTCTTCAGCTTCCGCTTGGATGAAGACTTCAGCCGGATCATGGACCTCTTCAGCCCCCCGCTTGGGCTTGGATCAGGACATCAGAGGAGCTCTTCAGGACGGATCGGTGAACCTGGCAGGGTGAAGATAAGGTAGGAAGATCTTCAGGGGCTTAGTGTTAGGTTTATTTAAGGGGGGTTTGGGTTAGATTAGGGGTATGTGGGTGGTGGGTTGTAATGTTGGGGGGGGTATTGTATGTTTTTTATTACAGGCAAAAGAGCTGAACTTCTTGGGGCATGCCCCGCAAAGGGCCCTGTTCAGGGCTGGTAAGGTTAAAGAGCTTTGAACTTTAGTAATTTAGAATAGGGTAGGGCATTTTTTTATTTTGGGGGGCTTTGTTATTTTATTAGGGGGCTTAGAGTAGGTGTAATTAGTTTAAAATTGTTGTAATATTTTTCTTATGTTTGTAAATATTTTTTTATTTTTTGTACTTTAGCTAGTTTATTTAATTGTATTTATTTGTAGGAATTGTATTTAATTAATTTATTGATAGTGTAGTGTTAGGTTAATTGTAGGTAATTGTAGGTAGTTTATTTAATTAATTTATTGATAGTGTAGTGTTAGGTTTAATTGTAACTTAGGTTAGTATTTATTTTACAGGTAATTTTGTAATTATTTTAACTATTTTAGCTATTAAATAGTTCTTAACTATTTAATAGCTATTGTACCTGGTTAAAATAAATACAAAGTTACCTGTAAAATAAATATAAATCCTAAAATAGCTATAATATAATTATAATTTATATTGTAGCTATATTAGGATTTATTTTACAGGTAAGTATTTATCTTTAAATAGGAATAATTTATTTAATAAGAGTTAATTAATTTGGTTAGATGTAAATTATATTTAACTTAGGGGGGTGTTAGTGTTAGGGTTAGACTTAGCTTTAGGGGTTAATACATTTATTAGAGTAGCGGTGAGCTCCAGTCGGCAGATTAGGGGTTAATAATTGAAGTTAGGTGTCGGCGATGTTAGGGAGGGCAGATTAGGGGTTAATACTATTTATTATAGGGTTAGTGAGGCGGATTAGGGGTTAATAACTTTATTATAGTAGCGCTCAGGTCCGCTCGGCAGATTAGGGGTTAATAAGTGTAGGCAGGTGGATGCGACGTTGAGGGGGGCAGATTAGGGGTTAATAAATATAATATAGGGGTCGGCGGTGTTAGGGGCAGCAGATTAGGGGTACATAAGGATAACGTAGGTGGCGGCGCTTTGCGGTCGGCAGATTAGGGGTTAATAAGTGTAGGCAGATGGAGGCGACGTTGAGGGGGGAAGATTAGGGGTTAATAAATATAATACAGGGGTCGGCGGTGTTAGGGGGAGCAGATTAGGGGTACATAAGGATAACGTAGGTGGCGGTCGGCAGATTAGGGGTTAAAAAAATTTATTCGAGTGTCGGCGATGTGGGGGGACCTCGGTTTAGGGGTACATAGGTAGTTTATGGGTGTTAGTGTACTTTAGAGTACAGTAGTTAAGTGCTTTATGAACCGGCGTTAGCCCAGAAAGCTCTTAACTACTGACTTTTTTCCTGGGTTAGATGTCTAACGCTCCCTTCAGAAACGACTCTAAATACCGGAGTTAGAAAAATTCCATTGAAAAGATAGGATACGCAATTGACGTAAGGGGATCTGCGGTATGGAAAAGTCGCGGCTGAAAAGTGAGCGTTAGACCCTATTTTGAGTGACTCCAAATACCGGCGGTAGCCTAAAACCAGCGTTAGGAGCCTCTAACGCTGGTTTTCACGGCTGACGCCAAACTCCAAATCTAGGTCGAAGTGATTTATTAATAAGTGATGAGTGAAAAAACATAAAACCGATATTTTATTAGAATGTTGTGTGAAAAAGTTAAAAATTCAAATAAGTTATACATCATAACCTGCTGTTCGAATTTAGATGAATTATATGCTTGGTTCCTATTTTGGTAAAATGTTATATGTAATATATTTTTAGGTGGTTGAGGGTTTTTTCTGACTCTCGTGACTTAAGTGACTGATGCTAGTTATAATGTGCTGTGTATTTTACCCAGATCTATATCGTCATACTATAAAAGTATGCCCACCGTGGTAGTAGTGTAACTGATATTTCATTAGGCATGCCTTATAATCAGTTTAAATGACACTTTCCACTTGTGGGTGGGTTATAAATACACATTATAATTGTTATAATCATTTAGACCATGTGACCTAACACTGTTTAATAAGTGCACCCACTTACATTCCATTCTCAATAGGGTTTGTTCTAAAGTAAAGACTGTGAATTTGAGTAGATTGTCATTGCTATCATGTTTGTAAAAAAAATGTTTAGCAACACTTGTTACAGTTTTACTTTTTTCCAGGTCTTTCTTGGCATTTCGGATATTTCTGCTATGTTCCATGACTCTTGTTCTTACTTGTCGTGACGTCATACCGACTTAAAATAATTTGCATGGACACTGTAGGGCATAGACTACTCCTATTGTTGTGCAGGAAAAATGGGCTGGAAGTAGATGTTTTATTTCCATATTTATCATGAATTTCTTTGATTTTCCATACTTTTGGGCATGTACTGCATATTCCACATTGAAACATGCCATTGTATTGACTCACTTTTTTTGGTATATGGATGTAGTGCCTGTTCACTAAGGTGTCTTTTAGATTTTTTGGTCTTCTATATCCTATCGATACCTGGTCTCCAATCTGACTCACTAGTAGGGGATAATTTAATAATATGTGCCAGTTGTCATTTATTATTTTGGTGACTTGTCTGATTTGGGGATTAAATGTTGTAATTAATCTTGGTTTGTTATCCATTTTTTTCAGTCGTGGTTGTAACAGAGTTTGTCGTTCCATTTTGATAACTTGTGTGTTTGCCCTTTTGATTGAGTGTTTACTGTACCCTCTGTCCTGTAATCTACTACTTAGCTTTTAAGCTTCCTGTTTATATACTGCTATATCAGAGTAGTTTCTTCTTAGTCTTGTAAATTCTCCTTTGGGAATAGCACTCAGGGTACAGGGAGCATGGGCACTTGTATGGTGTAATAAGGTGTGCTTATTTGTGCATAGTGCTTATTTGTCCTTTCTGATCCGCTTGAATCTCCAAATCCAAAAAATTCACCCGTTGATGACTGTATTCATAGGTTAGCCTCAAATTAAGATTGTTATTATTTAGGGTGACCATTCATTTTTTAAGTGAGTCCTCTGAATCCTCCCAGATGAACAAGATGTCATCTATATTGCGAATGCAAAGTGAGATGTGTTGGGTGTATACATCATGGGTGTCTGAGAATACCGTACTTTTCTCCCACCACCCCAAAAATAAGTTTGCCTATGTAGGCGCACATGCTGTGCCCATGACTATACACTGAGTCTGCAAGTAAAAATGATCTTTGAATGTAAAATAATTATGATGTAAAATGAAATGTAGTAATTTTTTAATAAACTGATTGTGGTTGATGTTGTTGGTTTTATTTGAAGTTAGAAAATAGGAGACTGCCTGTTCGCCCAGTTGATTTTTTATACTAGTGTAGATAGATTCTATATCTTCTGTTACCAGGAGTAAGTTTAGGGACGGTGTTAAATTTTCTAGTTTTTGGAGTACCTCCATTGTGTCCTTGACATATGAGGGCAGAGTCTATAAATATTCCCTCAATCTTTGATCAATATATTGACTTGGTTTTTCTGTGTGGCTATTATTGCCTGAAATGATAGGTCGTCCGGGTTTATTTTTATGTCCTTATGTATCTTGGGGATCAGATAAAAAGTCACTGTCGTGGGATGTAGTTGAGTTAGAAACTGTTTTTCTGTTGTATTGATTATTTGGTCCTTATAAGCTTTATCTATCATTTTGTTGTATCTTTCAAGATACATTTGTGTTGGGTTGCCAAATATTTTTTTATAACATTGATCATTTTCCAACTGTTTCATGGCTTCATTGAGATGGATATCTTTATCCCATAAGACAATATTTCCTCCCTTGTCGAATGGTTTAATGATGGTAGCTTGCTAAGTTTGGATCTCTTGCAATGCTTTTTGTTCATGTCTGGTTAGATTAGAGGTAGGCCAGTATTCGGGTAGATCTTCAATTTTTTTGCAAATTATTTCATTAAATACCTGTCCTGTATTTGTGGTAATAGGCTACTTTGAGGAACAAATTTAGACTTATTCGTAATTTACTGACTCCAGTTAGTGTCCAGGAATGTATCTACTGTATTTTCATGTAACAATTCTTGCAAAGTCGTCACCTAATTCCTTCTTAGCATAACGTTTTTTGAGTAGGAGTTTTCTAGTGAATAGATTGACATCTTTGACCACTTCAAATTTATTTAATTTGTTTGTAGGACAAAAACTCAGACCTTTTGATAGGCTTGAGATATGATCTTGATTTAGGGTATGCTGTGTGAGGTTTATAATTTTAAGTTGCCAGTCTTATCTTGGAGAAGGGGCTCGGTTGCCTCCTTCTCGTTTCCCTGGGAGGTGCTGTTTGTGTTTTTCGCTTGTTTGGTCTCAATTCTTGGGATTTCTGATTGATCGGAGGTGTGCGCTGTATTTCCGTTCCTGATTCTAAAACTCTCTGATATTTTTCTTTTTTGTTTTGTATTAATTCATTCTCCAAATTATCCAATTCTGCTTGATATTGTTTGTACAGGTTGTTAAATTCTCAAAAGCTTTTAAGTTCTCATTATTGGTTTGTATAGTTTCTTCTAGTAGTGCTACTTCATCTTGATCTGCCTCTTTTAGGATTTGAATCATTGTTTGTGAACATGTTGTCAGTGCTTTCTCCCATCTGTCAATATGTTCTTGTTTTTTAAGATCATACACGGAAAACATTTTTATTTGCAATACCCTAGGTATCATATTGTCTTGTTGGTATTTTTGAAAGAAGTGTAAATTCCACCACCTCTTTGAGTGTTTATAAAGTGTTTTGTGTGATTGGCACAGTACATTATTTATTTGATCTTCCCCTACATTTAGTGGTTGTTCATTAGAGGTATTGAACAGAGTATTAAAGTTTTGTAATCTCTTTTGCTGTCTAGCAAGTAGGTCGCTTTTTTCATTGCTAGTGTAGCTTCTACGCATCACATATTTGTGCATCAAATAAAGCATACTTGTACATACGTACGAACATACCTGCACAGTTCAACACGTGGTAAATATATATCTGTTAAAACAAAATGGGCCCAATTACAAGTAGCGTCCTGTTTAGCACTTTCGCTTGAGCGCAAACACTGCCAGAAGTAAACTTTTAACTTGCGAGGGTTAGCGCACGTATTGCAAGTAAATTATTTGCGCTCCAGCAAAACCAGACATGCGATAACTTCAGGACTTCGGATATTGCGACCACGTTAATGTCTTCGCCCCATGAGGCCTATTTATCAAAAGGTCTGTTGGACCTGATCCGACAGTGCGGATCAGGTCTGACAGACCTCGCTGAATGCGGAGAGCAATACGCTCTCCGTATTCAGCATTGCACCAGCAGCGCTTGTGAGCTGCTGGTGCAACGCCGCCCCTGCAGATTCGTGGCCAATCGACCGCCAGCAGGGGGTTGTCAATCATGTGGCGATCTCTGTCCGCCTGCTCAGAGCAGGCAGACAGCGTTATGGAGCAGCGGTCTTTAGACCGCTGCTTCATAACTGCTGTTTCTGGTGAACCTGCAGGCTCGCCAGAAACACGGAAACTCAAGCTCCATTTGGAGCTTGATAAATGGGCCTCTATGGCTTTAATGGAGCATGCTAATGAAAAAGAACTAACACTTATTGCTACCCGAAGGTAGTTATGCATATTTTACATTCCAATGTTCTTCACATAGAAGAAATATTCTTTTAATTTTACAGCTATATGTCTATCTATCTATCATCTATCTATCTATCTATCTATCTATCTATCTATCTATCTATCTAATATATATATGATTATTTAAATTTAAATATATATATATATATATATATATATATATATATATATATATATACAGTATATATACAGTATATATATATATATATATATATATATATATATATGTACCTATATATCTATATGAATATATACAGGTATATATATATACATATATATTTAGGGAGGGATATATATTTAAAACATTGGAATATAAAATATCTACAGTAAAAACACAGTAAAAAATTATAACATTAAAATTGCTTAAAAATTATTTTTCCCTGTTTCAAAGTATATAAGTGGAAAGGGCTCCAAAGTATGTATATATATATATATATATATATATATATATAAATACATAAATACACACACACACATACATATATATACATAGCCAAAAAAGAGATTGCACTTGCAGGACTTTTTCAATAAGATGCTGACGAAGGGGACTAGATCCCCAAAAACGTTACATTAAAGTAACAGAATTTATGCTTACCTGATAAATTTCTTTCTCTTGTGATGTATCGAGTCCACGGATTCATCCATACTTGTGGGATATTCTCCTTCCCTACAGGAAGTGGCAAAGAGAGCACCCACAGCAGAGCTGTCTATATAGCTCCTCCCTTAGCTCCGCCCCCCAGTCATTCGACCGAAGGCTAGGAAGAAAAAGGAGAAACTATAGGGTGCAGTGGTGAATGAAATTTTTTAATTAAAAATATACCTGTCTTAAACAGACAGGGCGGGCCGTGGACTCGATACATCACAAGAGAAAGAAATGTATCAGGTAAGCATAAATTCTGTTTTCTCTTGTAAGATGTATCGAGTCCACAGATTCATCCATACTTGTGGGATACCAATACCAAAGCTTTAGGACACGGATGAAGGGAGGGACAAGACAGGTACCTTAAACGGAAGGCACCACTGCTTGTAAAACCTTTCTCCCAAAAATAGCCTCCGAAGAAGCAAAAGTATCGAATTTGGAAAATTTGGAAAAAGTAAGAAGTGAAGACCAAGTCGCCGCCTTACAAATCTGTTCAACAGAAGCCTCATTTTTAAAAGTTCATGTGGAAGCCACTGCTCTAGTAGAATGAGCAGTAATTCTTTCAGGAGGCTGCTGGCCAGCAGTCTCATAAGCCAAACGGATGATGCTTTTCAGCCAAAAGGAAAGAGAGGTAGCCGTAGCCTTTTGACCTCTCCGTTTACCAGAATAAACAACAAACAATGAAGATGTTTGACGGAAATCTTTAGTTGCTTGTAAGTAGAACTTTAAAGCACGAACCACATCAAGATTGTGCAACAGATGTTCCTTCTTTGATGAAGGATTAGGACACAGGGAAGGAACAACAATCTCCTGATTTATATTCCTATTAGAAACAACCTTAGGAAGAAACCCAGGTTTGGTACGCAAGACCACCTTATCTGCATGGAAAACAAGGTAAGGTCAATCACACTGTAAAGCAGATAACTCAGAAACTCTTCGAGCCGAAGAGATAGCTACTAAAAACAAATCTTTCCAAGATAGAAGCTTAATATCTATGGAATGCATAGGTTCAAACGGAACCCCTTGAAGAACATTAAGAACCAAGTTTAGGCTACATGGTGGAGCAACAGGTTTAAATACAGGCTTGATCCTGACCAAGGCCTGACTAAACGATTGAACGTCCGGAACATCTGCCAGACGTTTGTGTAAAAGAATAGACAAAGCAGATATTTGTCCTTTTAAGGAACTAGCTGATAATCCCTTCTCCAATCCTTCTTGGAGAAAGGACAGAATTCTAGGAATCCTAATCTTACTCCATGAGTAACCCTTGGATTCACACCAACAAAGATATTTGTGCCAAATCTTATGATAGATTTTCCTGGTGACAGGCTTTCTAGCCTGAATCAGGGTATCAATGACCGACTCAGAGAAACCACGCTTTGATAGAATCAGGCGTTCAATCTCCAAGCAGTCAGATGCAGAGAAATTAGATTTGGATGCTTGAATGGACCTTGGATTAGAAGGTCCTGTCTCATTGGCAGAGTCAACGGTGGAACAGATGACATGTACACCAGGTCTGCATACAAAGTCCTGCGTGGCCACGCAGGCGCTATCAGAATCACCAAAGCTCTCTTCTGCTTGATTCTGGCAACCAGACGTGGGAGGAGAGGAAACGGTGGAAATACATAAGCCAGATTGAAGGACCAGGGCACTGCTAGAGCATCTATAAGTACCGCCTGTGGATTCCGGGACCTGGACCCATAACAAGGAAGTTTGACGTTCTGTCGGGACGCCATCAGATCGAATTCTGGTGTGCCTCCGGATGGAGCTCCCACTCCCCTGGATGAAAAGTCTGACTACTTAGGAAATCTGCCTCCCAGTTCTCTACCCCTGGGATATGGATTGCTAAGAGATGGCAAGAGTGATCCTCCGCCCATCGGATTATTTTGGTTACCTCCATCATCGCTAGAGAACTCTGTGTTCCTCCTTGATGATTGATATAGGCTACAGTCGTGATGTTGTCAGACTGAAATCTGATGAATTTGGTCCCAGCTAGCTGAGGCCTCACCTGAAGCGCATTGAATATTGCTCTCAGTTCTAGAATGTTTATCGGGAGGAGGTTTTCCTCCCAAGACCATAAGCCCTGTGCTTTCAGGGATTTCCAGACTGCACCCCAGCCTAGCAGGCTGGCATCTGTCGTTACTATGAGCCACTCTGGCCTACGGAAACACATTCCCTGAGACAGGTGGTCCTGAGACAACCACCAGAGAAGAGAATCTCTGGTCTCTTGGTCCAGATGCAGTTGAGGAGATAAATCTGCATAATCCCCATTCCACTGTTTGAGCATGCATAGTTGCAGTGGTCTGAGGTGTAGGCAGGCATAAGGAACTATGTCCATTGCCGCTACCATGAGTCCAATTACCTCCATACACTGAGCCACTGATGGCCGAGGAATGGAATGAAGAGCTCGGCAAGTGATTAAAAGTTTTGATTTTCTGACCTCCGTCAGAAATATTTTCATTTCTACCGAATCTATCAGGGTCCCTAGGAAGGAAACTCTTGTGAGAGGGACGAGAGAACTCTTTTTTATGTTCACCTTCCACCCGTGAGATCTCAGAAAAGCCAACACGATGTCGATGTGAGACTTGGCTAGCTGGAAAGTCGACGCCTGAATTAAGATGTCGTCTAGATAAGGCGCCACTGCTATACCCCGCGGTCTTAGAACCGCCAAAAGGGACCATAGCACCTTTGTGAAAATTCTGGAAGCCGTGGCCAACCGAAGGGAAGGGTCACAAACTGGTAATGCCTGTCCAGAAAGGCGAATCTGAGGAATTGATGATGGTCTCTGTGAATAGGGATGTGTAGATACGCATCCTTTAAGTCCACAGTAGTCATATATTGACCCTCCTGGATCAGAGGAAGAATAGTCCGAATAGTCTCCTTCTTAAAAGATGGTACTCTGATTAATTTGTTTAGAATTTTGAGATCCAAGATTGGTCTGAAAGTTCCCTCTTTTTTGGGAACCACAAACAGGTTGGAGTAAAAACCTAGCCCTTGTTCCGCTCTTGGAACTGGGCGGATCACTCCCATGGTATGTAGGTCTTCTACACAGCGTAAGAACCCCTCTCTCTTTGTCTGGTTTGCAGACAATTGAGAAATGTGAAATCTCCCCCTTGGGGGGGAGTCTTTGAAGTCCAAAAGATATCCCTGGGACACAATTTCTAAAGCACAGGAATCATGAACATCTCTTGCCCAAGCCTGAGCGAAGAAAGATAGTCTGGCCCCTACTAGATCCGGTCCCGGATCGGGGGCTACCCCTTCATGCTGTCTTAGAGGCAGCAGCAGGCTTCTTGGCCTGTTTACCTTTGTTCCAAGCCTGGTTAGGTCTCCAGACTGACTTGGATTGGACAGAATTCCCCTCTTGCTTTGCTGCAGGGGAAGCTGAAGCGGGACCACCCTTGAAGTTACGAAAGGAATGAAAATTATTTTGTTTGGTCCTCATCTTATTTGTTTTATCCTGAGGAAGGGCATGGCCTTTTCCTCCAGTGATATCTGAAATAATATCTTTCAGTGCAGGCCCGAATAGGGTCTTTCCTTTGAAAGGGATGTTCAACAATTTAGATTTTGATGACACATCAGCAGACCAGGACTTAAGCCATAACGCCCTGCATGCTAAAATGGCAAAACCTGAATTCTTTACCACTAATTTAGCCATTTGGAAAGCGGCATCTGTAATGAAAGAATTAGCCAACTTAAGGGCCTTAATTCTATCCATAATATCCTCTAATGGAGTCTCCACCTGGAGAGCCTCTTCTAGAGCCTCAAACCAGAAAGCAGCTGCAGTAGTTACAGGAACAATGCATGCAATAGGTTGGAGAAGAAAACCTTGATGAACAAAAATTTTCTTTAGGAGACCCTCTAATTTTTTATCCATAGGATCTTTGAAAGCACAACTGTCTTCGATAGGTATAGTTGTACGCTTAGCAAGAGTAGAAATAGCTCCCTCCACCTTAGGAACAGTCTGCCACGAGTCCTGTATGGTGTCAGATATGGGAAACATTTTCGTAAAAACAGGAGGGGGAGTGAACGGAATACCTGGTCTATCCCACTCCTTAGTAACAATAGTCACAATACTCTTAGGGACAGGAAAAACATCCGTGTAAACAGGAACATCTAAGTATCTGTCCATTTTACACAATTTCTCTGGGACCACTATAGGGTCACAATCGTCTAGAGTAGCTAATACCTCCTTGAGCAATAAGCGGAGGTGTTCAAGCTTAAATTTAAAGACCGTCATATCAGAATCTGTCTGAGGGAGCGTCTTCCCTGAATCAGAAATCTCTCCCTCAGATAACAGATCCCTTAGCCCTACTTCAGAACATTGTGAGGGTATATCGGATACGGCTACTAAAGCGTCAGACGGCTCAGCATTTGTTCTTAACCCAGAGCTGTCGCGCTTTCCTTGTAAACCAGGCAGTTTAGAGAAAACCTCTGTGAGGGTTTTATTCATAAGTGTGGCCATGTCTTGTAAAGTAAATGAATTTGACGCATTAGAAGTACTTGACGTCACTTGTTTGGGCGTTACTGGTTGTGACACTTGGGGGGAGCTAGATGCTAAACCCTCATTTCCATCTAACTGAGAATTGTCTATTGCAATATTTTTAAGTGCTAAAATATGCTCTTTATAATTTATAGACATATCAGTGCAAGTGGGACACATTCTAAGAGGGGGTTCCACAATGGCTTCTAAACACATTGAACAAGGATTTTCCTTGGTGTCAGACATGTTAAACAGGCTAGTAATGTAAAAAGCAAGCTTGGAAAACACTTCAATCAAAGTAAATAACACTTTAAACAAAAACGGTACTGTGCCTTTAAGAGAAAAAAAGCTGCACAAACTCTGCAAAACAGTGTAAAAAAGCAGTAAACAAAACAACATTTTTACAGTAGCATCATAAAGCCTTAGTAACTTTGCACCACTATGCAAATAAACAATTAACCCCTTAATGTAAAAAACGGATTGAAAAAACTTCAAAACCGGTAAAATAACATTCAGCACCTTGCCACAGCTCTGCTGTGGCACCTACCTGCCCTTTAGGAACGATTTGTGGGGAAAAAAACTCTTTACAGCCCTCAAATGCAGTAGGAGCCTCTGGAGAAGTAGCTGGATGCTTCTGAGGTAAATAAACTGCCAAAATAGGCCCCTCCCACCTCACTCGATGTTATGGGGCCTAAAAGAAAATAGCCATGTGGGTTAATAACCCTTAAATAAGCCACAAAGACCCCTTAAAGTCCCTAAAAAAAGTTATATTTGTAATTAAACCAAAACGTTTTTTCCTATCAGTGTCACCAGTAACTATGAGCCCTTTATGCAAGCTTGGATTCCTTTTCACTGAATACAGCTTACCTTTCCCTCATGGGGATATTGCCAGCCTTTTCTAGAAATAACACAGTCTGTCTAGAAAAAAATAGACTGAACATACCTTAATGCAGTTTAGCCTGCAAACTGTTCCCCCAACTGAAGTTTCCCTTTACTCTTCAGCCCTTGTGAGAACAGCAGTGGATCTTAGTTACAAAATGCTAAGATCATCATCCTCCTTGCAGAAATCTTCATCCTTTTCTGCCAGAGAGTAAATAGTACACACCGGTACCATTTAAAATAACAAACTTTTGCTTGAGAAAATAAAAACTAACATTCTTGTCACCACACTCACTTTACCCTTCCTAGCAGTTAAGCAGGCAAAGAGAATGACTGGGAGGGAGGAGCTAAGGGAGGAGCTATATAGACAGCTCTGCTGTGGGTGCTCTCTTTGCCACTTCCTGTAGGGAAGGAGAATATCCCACAAGTATGGATGAATCCGTGGACTCGATACATCTTACAAGAGAAATATTGTTTACTTATTGAAAAAGTCCTGTGAGTGCAATCTCTTTTTTGGCTATTACTTTACATTATTGCACCCAGGCAGTTGACTGCTGGTGGGTCGTCCTGGAGTTTTGGTATTTATATATATATATATATATATATATATATATATATATATATATATATATATATATATATATATATGAAGATCAAACGATAACCGCATTCCAAATAGTTAAAATATTTCCTTTATTCAAATTTAGTTAAAATCCACGGCACACATAGTAAAAACATAAAAGTTCAGTGGGAAATCCGTCAGTCTAATATATGTGTGTGTGTGTGTGTGAAAAAAGAGAAAGAGAACAGCACTCCTGAGATAAAACAAAAGCTAGAATAACTTCCATGCCTATATATATATAAATAAATTATAGCCCTTTACATTCAAACACCTTGTCATATACCAAATACATGTTAGCACTTTGAAAAAGGTGTTATTAATGTTTATATGAATACTTATTATTAGATACTTTATATATAAATGTTACACTTTATTTTAATGTATTTATGTTGTGTTTGGTGTACATTTGCTTTTAGCCCTACAACTTTATGGCAGGTCTTCAATCGTGCTAACCTGACACAAATTTAGATTGCACTTAGCTGTATTTACTTTTAACTTGCAATATGTGCGCGAGTTAGTTCGGTCGCCATATAGCAATATCGCGCCCGTGCTAATGTTAGTGTGCCACTTGTAATCTAGCCCAATAGCAGCAATTGGTTCAATACGTTTATCAAGGGCTATATGGTAATAAAGCCGCAAATATGTTTTTTTTAAAAAAGCTTGAAGTGGTCACTGGGTTACGTACACTGGGTCCAGCTCCTCTACAAGATTATTAACCCCTTAAGGACCAGCGACGTACCCTGTATGTCATTGGCCTTTTTTGGGACTTGATTTTGTTATAGAGCGTTCTTGCCACCAGCGTTGAGACTGCTCTATTCCACAAAGCCTGCTGGAGGGAGGGCATTAATAGTGTGTTCTTGCTAGACTTGTGCTATTATGTCCTGAAAAAAACCTTAACGACCAGTGACATACAGGGTACATTGTGGTCATTAAGGGGTTAAAGGCTATTCTCATCCCACAGGTTATAAGGGGCATCAAGTCCATACAAAGCTTGATAATTTGGCCCCTGGGTATACACTTAGGGAAATCTCCTCTGACTGATTTGGAAGTGATTTTTGCTCTGATTTTTCCTTCCACACCTATCTTTATGTTACACCCTCAGCCCCTTTTTAAGTGGACTGTGATTGATTGCTCAGTATTGCACCTGCATTTAATCACCTCAATATTGACACCTATATCTAAATTTTTTGGGTGACCTTTAAGAGCTTTGACTTCTGGTTAAGCTTCTTTATCTACATATCTGTCTATCCATCTATCTATCTATCTATCTATCTATCTATCTATCTATCTATCTATCTATCTATATATGTGTGTGTGCATATATATATACTGTATATATACACATACAAACGTGACTGATGTAAAATTCTATTTTTCCAGAGTTTGCCTATTTTATCGGTCTCAACTAAATCAGCACAGCATATAGCAACGTTTTATTCTTTTACTAACATACTATTCCTAAAGCCCATTTACAAGGGCCATTTTTTGCAGTACAGCGGTCCCACCCCTTGCTCTCTCTCTCCCCCTTTCTTTTGTGCTCTCTCCCCCTCTCTTTTGTGCTCTCTCCCCCTCTCTTTTGCGCTCTCTCTCGCTCCACCTCTGTTTTGCTCTCTCTTTCCCCCCTCTCTTTTGCTCTCTCTCTCCCCCCTCTCTTTTGCTCTCTCTCCCCCTCTCTTTTGTGATCTATCTCGCTCTCTCTCTCGCTCCACCTCTCTTTTGCTCTCTCTCTCTCTTGCTCCTCCTCTCTTTTGCTCCTTCTCTCCCCCTCTCTTTTGCTTTCTCTCCCCCCTCTATTTTGCTCTCTTTCCCCCTCTCTTTTGCGCTCTCTCTCCCCCCTCTCTTTTACGCTCTCTCCCCCTATCTTTTACGCTCTCTTTCTCCCCCCTCTCTTTTGCATTCTCTCTCTTTTGCGCTCTCTTATCCCCTCTTTGCACACTCTCTTTCCCCTCTCTTTTGCGCTCTCGTTCTCCCCCTCTCTTTTGCACTCTCTCTCTCTCCCCCTCTCTTTTGCGCTCTCTCCCCCTCTCTTTTGCTCTGTCTCTCTCCCCTTTTTCTCTCTCTCAATCCCTCTCTTTTGCTCTTTTTCTCCATCCCTCTCTTTTGCTCTCTCTCTCTCCCCCCTCTCTTTTGCGCTCTCTCCCCCTCTCTTTTACGATCTCTCCCCCCTCTCTTTTGCGTTCTCTCTCTTTTGCACTCTCTCTCCCCCTCTTTGCGTGCTCTCTCTCCCTCTCTCTTTTGCGCTCTCTCTCTCCCCCTCTCTTTTGCGCTCTCTCTCTCCCCCTCTCTTTTACGATCTCTCCCCCCTCTCTTTTGCTCTATCTCTCTCCCCTTTTTTTTGCTCTCTCTCTCCATCCCTCTCTTTTGCTCTCTCCCCCCTCTCTCCCCCTCTCTTTTGCTCTGTCTCTCTCCCCTCTCTTTTTGCTCTCTCTCTCCATCCCTCTCTTTTGCTCTCTCTCTCCCCATCTCTATTGCTCTCTCTCCCCCTCTCTTTTGCTCTCTCTCCCCCCTCTCTTTTTCTCTCTCTTCTCTCTATTTTGCTCTTTCCCCTCTCTATTGCTCTCTCCCCAATCTCTTTTGCTCTTTCCCCTCTCTATGCTCTCTCTCCATGCCTCTCTTTTGCTCTCTCTCTTCCCCTCTCTATTGCTCTCTTTCCACCATCTCTTTTTCTCTCTCTCCCTCTCTTCTTTTGCTCTCTCTTCCCCCTCTCTTTTGCTCTCTCTCTTCCCCTCTCTTTTGCTCTCTCTCTTTCCCCCTCTTACTTTCTCTCCCCCCCCTCTCTTTTGCTCTCTCTCTCCCCCCTCTTTTTTTCTCTCTCTTCCCTCTATTTTCATCTTTCCCCTCTATTTAGCTCTTTCCTATCTCTTTTTGTCTCTCCCCCTCTCTTTCTTTTTCTCTCCCTCTCTCTTGCGCCGACCACTGACCACGCCAGACCACACACCCCGCCACGCCCGGCCATGCCCCCGGCCATGCCGGTCACGCCCAGCCAAGTCCATGCTCCTGTTCGGCCACGCCCACACTCCCATCTGGTCACGCCCACTTTCTCCCCATTGCCGCAAACAGCATGTCAGGTAAGGCCAGGTGTGTTTGCCCTTGTGCTGTCTCTACTGCGCATGACAACTTCGGACAAACACACTTGGCCTTTTATATTATAGGATTCTACTAGTTCCTCAGAAAAAACCGGACTTGATAGCAAAAGTCTTTACTGTGGATTATAAACAAAGAAATAATGTAAAATGATTTATGGGTTAATATACTATAGTGAAATAGCACAGTTTATCTTTGTTAAAGAACTGCCTCAAAATAATACAATTTGGCCCAGATTATAGGTGGTGTGCTAAATTTTTGTTTCAACTTGTAATATGAGCGATATTTAGTGTGGTCACAACATCCATTGAAAGTATAGGTGGCGCTAGAGCAATGTTGTCCGCGTTGACCTTTCTCTGGAATATGGGATATACCATGGACTTGTAATATCAAGTTGTGAGCTTATGTTACTGTGGTCCAGTGATACTGCTCAAAGTGGCCCGCACTATCATTAGCGCACCACTTGTAATCTGGCCCTATGTGTTTACTTTTTGCATAAGTCATTAAAATTGCCTAACAGTTTTGAATACTATCTACAAACAGAGATTTATTTGAACTAGTATACAAGATACATACATGAAAAAAAGTATATGGATTCCTAAGATAATAGTATTAACAATAATATTAAAAAATATAACAGAGATTACATGATATTTGAATAAACTAGAATATAACATTAAAATCATCATACCGTAGAAGTAATACTCTTCCGTTTCTCATCCTCCTTGAAATTTTCTGTGCCGTTTTCTAAGTAGCTAAAAACTGTCAGTAAAATGAAGAATTTTTATTATGTCAGATTGTATAATACCATATAATAGAACAAAGAAAAAAACATGAGATGAAAGGGATATTAAAGTCAAAATTAAAGGGACAGTAAAGTCAAAAATTAAAAGGACAACCTGGTCAAAATTTAACTGCACATAGATAAATTACATCTTTGAATAGAAACACATTTGCAATATACACATATTGACAAAAATGCTTCTAGTAAAAGCTAGCACTGTTTTGGAGTTAACATTTTTCTCTGCATGTGCACATGAAGTATAGCTAGATATTCTCAGTGCGCCAGCATTTTAAATACTGCAGCTACTCAGAGTGCCAGTGGGGCTTGTATGTCAGCAATTACCAAATGGAGTCATTGCCAGATGGCACAAGAACCTTAAAGGGACAATGAACCCACATTTTTTCTTTCGTGATTCATATAGCGCATGCAATTTTAAGCAACTTTCTTATTTACTCCTATTATCAATTTTTCTTCGTTCTCTTGGTATCTTTATTTGAAAAAGAAGGTCCTAAGCTTTATTTTTTGGTTCAGAACTCAGGACAGCACTTTTTTATTGGTGGATGAATTTATCCACCAATCAGCAAGGACAACCCAGGTTGTTCACCAAAAATGGGCCGGCATCTAAACTTACATTCTGGCATTTCAAATAAAGATACCAAGAGAATGAATAAAATTTCATAAAAGGAGTAAATTAGAAAGTTCCTTAAAATGTCGTGCTCTATCTGAAACACAAAAGAAAAAAATTGGGTTCAGTGTCCCTTTAAGCTCTCTCAGCAAGTGCTGTGCTTAAAATGCTGGTGCACGGTGCATACTTAAAGGGACATGAAACCCAAATTTTTTCTTTCGTGATTTAGATAGAGCATGTCACTTTAAACAACTTTCTAATTTACTTCTATTATCTAATTTGCTTCATTCTCTTGACATCGCTTGCTGAAAAGCATATCTAAATATGCTCATTAGCTGCTGATTGGTTGCTGCACATAGAGGCCTTGTGTGATTGGCTCACACATGTGCATTGCTATTTCTTCAACAAAGGATATCTAAAGAATTGAGCAAATTAGATAATAGAAGTAAATTGGAAAGTTGTTTAAAATTACATGCCCTTTCTGAATCATGAAAGTTTAATTTTGACTAGACTGTCCCTTTAAATAAACTTTTGAAAAAGCTCTAGCTTTTATTAGAAGCCTTTTCTAATACAAAAAATGCTTCTATTAAATTTTGACTGTAATGTCCTTTTAAATTGTAATGCTTCAGAGACAGCATACAATTTTAATTCTATTATCTTCTATTATCAAGCTTGTTTTGTTCTCTTGGTATCCTTTGTTGAAAATAATACCTGGGTATGCTCTGGAGCAGCTCAAAAGCAGCAATGCAATACTAGTGATTGGTGGCACCTATATGCTTCTTGTCATTGATATACTTGTTGTGTTCAGCTAGCTCATTCAACAAACGATACCAAACACATGTGAAAACAGAAACTGGAAAGCTGTTTAAAATGTTAGGCTCTGTTTAATTCCTGAACGAAAAATTTTGGGTTTTATCATTATTTTTTTACTTCAGGTTCACTGCTTGCTACACAATTCTTCAATTGTGTTTTAGTTTGTCAGAAAACGTAAAGGGATTTGAGACCCAAAAGGTTTCTTTAGTAATTCGTATAGAGCATGTGATTTTAAACAACTTTCTAATTTACTTCTGTTATCAAATTTTCTTCATTCTTTTGGTATCTTTTGTTGAAAAGCAGGGACGTATGCTAAGGAGCCGGCCCATTTCTGGAGAACTATATATTTTGCAAGAATGTTATCCGTTTGCAAGAGCACTAGATCGCAGCACTATTTCCTGCCATGTAGTGATACAGGTGCCTACCTAGGTATCTCTTCAACACAGAATATCATTGGATCGAAGCAAATTTGATAATAGAAGTAAATTAGAAACTTTTTTTTTTAAATGGTCTGACGCACAAAATCATTTTTTGGGTTTCGTATCCCTTTAATGTGTTTTTTGTTTTATATTGTGCATGAAGATTATTTATACAATGAAAACAAAAAAATGATGGACAAAAATATATTGCGCAATGTTATTCCTGCTTGTTAGTTCTACTACACTAAGTATTTATTTAGTTTATATATTGTATAATGATACATTTTCTACAATGCAGCTTTGCTTAAACTAGTAAACAAATAGGACCTTAGAAAATGATAAATTCCATTAATACAGCATATATAAATACTGCAAAAGGGCAGCGATAAATAACACTTGAGACTTGTAAACAGAACATAGGAAAAAAGTAATTTGAAATATCAATTATCCTCTCTACTTTTCAAACTATTGTACTTAACCAGAAACCTACCAAAGGATAACAGCGTCTGACCTCTTCAATCATTGCATTTTGGCAGACTTACTAATACCAAACTGCCAAATTTAGCAATAGGGTGGGTGAATATTACGTAACGGAATTATAAAAGTTTCCTGGCAAACAATGTCTACATTTGACACTAAAGCTGAATAGATTCTTGATAATTGTATGCAGCTTGTGAATGGAAAAAGGCATCCATTTGACTCACATGACATCCACCTTCCTCCAAAGGGAAGGAACATTAGGAAAGGTATTTCATTGGATATATATAGCTCAAGGTAACATGGAATGTGCATAATTGAAATTAAAGTTAAGGCGTCATTCAGAATGTGCTGTATTTACTATCAGAGCTAAATTGGTCTGCAGTGCATTGCAAAGGAAAATTGTATCCACACATTAATTTAAAATAACTCCATCTATGTGCATAACCCAGAAATTAAGTTATAGGGACATAAAACCCATTTTTTTTTCTTTTATGATTCAGATAGAGGTTCTCAACCCAAAATAACTCAATGCCCGGTAAATTTTAGCCAGACGTATACAGGGCCCTGTAGTGTATATATATATATATATATATATATATATATATATATATATATATATATATATATATATATATATATATATATATATATATATATATATATATATATATATATATATAATGATGCATTGGTGTATGTGGGGGAAGAAAATATATACATTCATTGGTGTCAGTAGGCTGGTATCACTTAACTGTGGTGTCCAGGTCCAGTCCTATCTGCTCCTTGCCCCACACTGTCCTCCCACTGAACTGCCGCTATATGTGCACTGGCACTCTGAAAGACCTATCCAGTATTTTTTATGTGTGGAGCGGCAGGCATGTCACAGCTCCCAGTGGCAGTCAAGGCCCGGTACTGGACCGTGTCCGGCTGTTGAGAAACCAGGATCTATACAACTTTTAAAAATATTCAAATTTACTTCTATTATGTATTGCATGGTATTTTTTTTGAGAAGCAAGTAGGTAGTTTTTTTTTTTTTTTTTTTTAATTTTACACTCTATTTGAATCATGAAGGAAACATTTTTGGATTTCATGTCCCTTTAATGCAACAAAACTATTAGACTTAGAGCAAAATTTATCAAAGCTCCTATAAATCAGCATACAACTGAATCCTCTATTTTTTTTATGCAAAGTGCACCTAAAATTGGGCAAGTCTTACTATATATTCCTCTCACTTTGTTCGCATTTGCCACGGTGCACCGGTACGCTTAAAAAAAAGTTAAATTTGCTAGTTTTAGTCACATTTTCTACAGGCCGCCTTAGCAACCGCACAGTTACCAATTTATCCGTTTTTGTGCCTTTGGAGAAAGCAAAGTTCTCATACAAATACACGCATTATAGTTCTCCATAGGTGCTATGGAGAACAGCATTAGAAATGATTATGTCTTTGAGCTGGTGTTGTGTTCACATCTGTTTCTGATGTAGAACTTTCTGATTCTAGCAGGTCTAGCTTTGGCTAGATACATGTGACAAATATAGAATGCAAAAATGACTCACAAAAAACAAAAATTCTATTAACAATTTGAATGTGTAATGGTTTTTATATAGGATCATTATTTTAACAAAGTTAAAATAAAAATATATTGTGGTAACACATCAAAATGAATGCACAAATTTCCCCCACAAAAAGAGGGCAAAAAATACTACCTAAAAAAAAACGGGTTTGAAATAGAAAATCTGGAGAACTTGCTTTTATTGCATGAAGAATTTCATCATAATTTGCCCCAGCTCGCCTTACAAACAGCACAAGTTAGTATGTGTCATTTTTTTTAATAAATGTGCCTCGCCAAGGGCGAGATGCAGAGAACTCAGAGGAGAATACAAAAAAAAATTCTCCTAGCCCTCAAAATCACTAAGGACTTCCACTGATCTGCTTTTGTCAATAGTATACAACATAGAGTTGTATTTCAGTGCAGTCTATGTTATGAAAGTTTACTTACAATTATTGGTAAGATATCATATGCACATTTTTTTGTGTTTCTGTAGGATTGATTCTACTCAAAATATTCTTTCTTTCTTTTTTTCTTTCTTTCTCTTTTTTTTCTTTCTCTTTCTCTCTCTTCTTTCTTGCTTTCTATCGCCTAGATTACGAGTTTTGCGGTAACAGGGGTGTGTTGCTAACTTACAGTTTTTTCTCACCGCTCACTTTCCTGCAGCGCTGGTATTACGGGTTTTTACAAACCCGGCGTTAACAGGCAAGAAGTGAGCGTAGAGCAAAATTGAGCTCCACACTGCACTCCAATACCAGCGCTGCTTAAGTGAGCGGTGAGCTGGTTATACGTGCTCGTGCACGATTTCCCCATAGACATCAATGGGGAGAGCCGGCTGAGAAAAACACCTGCAAAAAAGCAGCGTAAATCTCAGTAACGCAGCCCCATTGATTCCTATGGGGAAACAACATCCTAACATGAACCCCGAGTCTAAACACCCCTAATCTTACACTTATTAACCCCTAATCCCCTAATCTGCCGCCCCCAACGTCGCCGCCACTATTCTAAATTTATTAACTCCTAAACCTAAATCTAACCCTAACACCCCCTAACTTAAATATAATTTAAATAAATCTAAATACAAATTCCTATCATTACCTAATCTGCCACCCCGACATCGCCAACACTTACATTATACTTATTAACCCCTAATCTGTTGCCCCCAATATCGCCGACACCTACATTATATTTATTAACCCCTAATCTCCCTCCCCCAATGTCGCCGCAACCTATCTACATTCATTAACCCCTAATCTGCCGTCCCCAACGTCGCCGCCACTATTCTAAATTTATTAACCCCTAAACCTAAATCTAACCCTAACACCCCCTAACTTAAATATAATTTAAATAAATCTAAATACAAATTCCTATCATTACCTAAATAATTCCTATTTAAAACTAAATACTTACCTATAAAATAAACCCAAGCTAGCTACAATATAACTAATAGTTAGATGTATCTAGTTTAGGGTTTATTTTTATTTTACAGGTAAGTTTGTATTTATTTTAACTAGGTAGAATAGTTATTAAATAGTTAAAAACTATTTAATAACTACCTAGCTAAAATAAATACAAATTTACATGTAAAATAAAACCTAACCTAAGTTACAATAACACCTAACACTACACTACAATAAAATAAATTCCCTACATTAAATAAAATTAAATAAATTAAATAAAATTAGCTAAATTACCAAAAAAACAAACACTAAATTACAGAAAATAAAAAACAAATTACAAGATCTTTAAACTAATTACACCTAATCTAATAGCCCTATCAAAATAAAAAAGCCCCACCAAAATAAAAAAAAAACCCTAGCCTAAACTAAACTACCAATAGCCCTTAAAAGGGCCTTTTGCGGGGCATTGCCCCAAAGAAATCAGCTCTTTCTCTTGTAAGGTGTATCCAGTCCACGGGTTCATCCATTACTTGTGGGATATTCTCCTTCCCAACAGGAAGCTGCAAGAGGACACCCACAGCAGAGCTGTCTATATAGCTCCTCCCCTAACTGCCACCCCCTTTCATTCTCTTGCAGCTCTCGACAAGATAGGAAGTATCAAGAGATATGTGGTGACTTAGTGTAGTTTTTACCTTCAATCAAAAGTTTGTTATTTTTAAACGGTACCGGCGTTGTACTGTTTTACTCTCAGGCAGAAATTAGAAGAAGAATCTGCCTGGAGGTTGATGATCTTAGCGGTTTGTAACTAAGGTCCATTGCTGTTCTCACGCATAACTGAAGAGTATGGGAAAGACTTCAGTTGGGGA
This sequence comes from Bombina bombina, assembly GCF_027579735.1. Taxonomy (NCBI): domain Eukaryota; kingdom Metazoa; phylum Chordata; class Amphibia; order Anura; family Bombinatoridae; genus Bombina; species Bombina bombina. The sequence continues at coordinate 531,309,567 of NC_069503.1, forward strand.
AACGGTTTGCAGATTACCTGCTTTGAGGTATGTTCAGTATATTTATTTCTAGAGAGATGATAAGATCTAGAAAATGCTGACAGAGCCTTGTATAATTGAGGTAAGCTTGATGTAGTGATTTAACCCCTTAACGACCGAGGACGTGCAGGGTACGTCCTCTAAAAAAATACCCTTAACGACCAAGGACGTACCCTGCACGTCCTCTGTGTGGAAAGCAGCTGGAAGCGATCCTGCTCGCTTCCAGCTGCTTTCCGGTTATTGCAGTGATGCCTCGATATCGAGGCATCCTGCAATAACCCTTAGTAGCCATCCGATGCAGAGAGGGCCACTCTGTGGCCCTCTCTGCACCGGATATCTATGGCTTCCATCGTTGGTGGTTGGGAGCGTGTGTGGGAGGCGGGTGGCGGCCATCGATGGCCCAGATGATGTCCAGGGGGGCGGGGATGCCCGGACACGCGCACGGACGCGCGCACGTGCACGGGAGGCGGGGGCGGGCGCGTGCACGGGGAGGGAGCGGGTGGGAACCGCTACTCTACAGAAAATAATATAAGGCAAATGTTAAGAAAATGTTAAGCAAAGTAAAAAATAACGGTCATCAGTAGGTGTTGGGTGCTCTGTGGAGGGAGGGAAGCTACACTACAGAAAAAAAACGGGTGAAAAAAAAAATAAAACCATTTTTTTTCTGCAAACTGGGTACTGGCAGACAGCTGCCAGTACCCAAGATGGCCCCCAGTAAGGCAGAGGGGGAGGGTTAGAGAGCTGTTTGGGGGGGATCAGGGAGGTTGGGGGCTATGGGGAGATTCTACAAAGCAGCATATGTAAATATGCCCAAAAAAATAGAAAAGAAAAAAAAAATACCTTTTATTTTAGTACTGGCAGACTTTCTGCCAGTACTTAAGATGGCGGGGACAATGGTGGGGTGGGGGAGGGAAGGAAGCTGTTTGGGAGGGATCAGGGGGTGTGATGTGTCAGGTGGGAGGCTGATCTCTACTCTAAAGATAAAATTAACCCTGCAAGCTCCCTACAAACTACCTAATTAACCCCTTCACTGCTAGCCATAATACATGTGTGATGCGCAGCAGCATTTAGCGGCCTTCTAATTGCCAAAAAGCAACGCCAAAGTCATATATGTCTGCTATTTCTGAACAAAGGGGATCCCAGAGAAGCATTTACAACCATTTGTGCCATAATTGAACAAGCTGTTTGTAAATAATTTCAGTGAGAAACCTAAAATTGTGAAAAAATTTAAGTTTTTTTTTATTTGATCGCATTTGGCGGTGAAATGGTGGCATGAAATATACCAAAATGGGCCTAGATCAATACTTGGGGTTCTCTACTACACTACACTAAAGCTAAAATTAACCCTAAAAGCTCCCTACATGCTCCCTAATTAACCCCTTCACTGCTGGGCATAATACACGTGTGGTGCGCAGTGGCATTTACCAGTCTTCTAATTAGCAAAAAGCAAAGCCAAAGCCACATATCTCTGCTATTTATGAACAAAGGGGATCCAAGAGAAGCATTTACAACCATTCATTTCATAATTGCATAAGTTGTTTGTAAATAATTTCAGTGAGAAACCTAAAGTTTGTGAAAAAATTTGTGAGAAAGTGAACAATTTTTTTTATTTGATCGCATTTGGCGGTGAAATGGAGGCATGAAATATACCAAAATGGGCCTAGATCAATACTTTGGGATGTCTTCTAAAAAAAAATATATACATGTCAATGGATATTCAGGGATTCCTGAAAGATATCAGTGTCCCAACGTAACTAGCGCTAATTTTGTAAAAAAAAGTGGTTTGGAAATAGCAAAATGCTACTTGTATTTATGGCCCTATAACTTGCAAAAAAAGCAAAGAACATATTAACATTGGGTATTTCTAAGCTCAGGACAAAATTTAGAAACTATTTAGCATGGGTGTTTTTTGGTGGTTGTAGATGTGTAACAGATTTTGGGGGTCAAAGTTAGAAAAGGTGTGTTTTTTTCCATTTTTTCCTCATATTTTATACATTTTTTTATAGTAACTTATAAGATATGATGAAAATAATGGTATCTTTAGAAATTCTATTTAATGGCGAGAAAAACGGTATATAATATGTGTGGGTAGAGTAAATGAGTAAGTGGAAAATTACAGCTAAACACAAACGCCGCAAAAATGTAAAAATAGCCTTGGTCCCAAACGGACAGAAAATGGAAAAGTGCTGTGGTCATTAAGGGGTTAACAATGACTGGGTTCATGCTTACAAAAAAGGGTAATAGTCATGTTAATACTCATATTTCTTAGTGACAAAACGTTTACATGTTATATAGAAAAAACGTTTTTTCTCTGAGGGTGATAAATCGTTTTTGGGGCCTAGTTTCCACATGGCTAGTCAGATACTCCCAGGAGTATTTTCTTAAGGCCCTCTGACATCGAGTGCATGGTGGGAGGGGCCTATTTTCGAGCTCTAGATGCGCAGTTCTTATTCAGAATGAGACATCCAGCTTCCCTAAAGGAGTCCTCTGGCATCTGAGGACCACTATAGAGGGCTTATTCCTTTCCTAAATCGTATTTGAGAGCAGGTAGGAGCCACAGCTGTGGCAAGGTGTTTAACTGTTTATTAACATTTTTTTTAACATTTTTCAAATCCGGTTTGGGGCCTAAAGGGTTAATCATCCATTTGCAAGTGGGTGCAATGCTGCTTTAGTCCCTTATACACACTGTAAAAAATTTGAAGAGTTTACTACTTTTTAACACTGTTTTGCAGTTTATGTGTTAGTTTTTTTCTCTTAAAGGCACAGTACTGTTTTTATTTAATTGCTGTTTCACATTAATTAAAGTATTTTACAAGCTTGCTGGTCTCATTACTAGTCTGTTAAACATGTCTGACATAGAGTAAACTCCTTGTTCAATATGTTTAGAAGCCATTGTACCAAATGTACTGAAATTTCTATAACTTATAAAGACCATATTATGGCATTTAAAGATTTATCACCAGAGGTTTCTCAGACTGACAAAAGGGAGGTTATGCCATCTAGCTCTCCCCACGTGTCAGAACCTATAACTCCCGTTCAAGTGACGCCAAGTACATCTAGCGCGTCCAATGCGTTTACCCTGCAAGACATGGCGGCAGTTATGAATCATACCCTCACAGAGGTATTGTCCAAACTGCCAGGGTTACAAGGAAAGCGAGACAGCTCTGGGGCTAGAACAAATACAGAGCTTTTTGATGCTTTAGTAGCTATGTCTGATATACCCTCACAATGCTCTGAAGCCGTGGCAAGGGATTTGCTATCTGAGGGTGAGATTTCAGATTCAGGGAAGACGTTGCTTCAGTCCGATTCTGAAATGACAGCCTTTAAATTTAAGCTTGAACACCTCCGCTTATTGCTCAGGGAGGTTTTAGCGACTCTGGATGATTGTGACCCCATTGTAGTTCCAGAGAAATTGTGTAAAATGGACAAATACTTTGCAGTGCCTGTTTACACTGATGTTTTTCCAGTCCCTAAGAGGTTTTTGGAAATTATTACTAAGGAATGGGATAGACCAGGTGTACCTTTCTCTCCCCCTCCTGCTTTTAAAAGGATGTTTCCCATAGATGCCGCCATACGGGACTCGTGGCAGACGGTCCCTAAGGTGGAGGGAGCATTCTCTACCCTAGCTAAGCGTACAACTATCCCCGTCGAGGACAGTTGTGCTTTCTTAGATCCTATGGATAAAAAATTGGAGGGTCTCCTTAAGAAAATTTTTATCCATCAAGGTTTTATTCTCCAGCCTCTTGCATGCATTGCCCCAGTTACTGCTGCAGCGGCTTTTTGGTTCGAGTCTCTTGAGGAGGCTCTACAGGTGGAGACCCCATTAGATGATATTTTAGACAGGATTAAAGCTCTCAAGTTAGCTAATTCCTTTATATCTGACGCCGTTTTTCATCTAACCAAACTAACGGCTAAGAATTCAGGTTTTGCCATTCTGGCGCGCAGGGTGCTATGGCTTAAGTCCTGGTCAGCAGATGTTACTTCAAAGTCTAAGCTTCTTAACATCCCCTTCAAGGGACAGACCCTATTCGGGCCTGGTCTGAAGGAGATCATTTCTGATATTACTGGAGGAAAAGGTCATGCCCTTCCTCAGGATAGGTCCAATAAATTAAGGACCAAACAGAATAATTTTCATTCATTTTGAAACTTCAAGAGTGGCGCAGCTTCAACTTCCTCTAATGCAAGACAAGAGGGAAATTTCGCCCAGTCCAAAACAGTCTGGAGACCGAACCAGGCTTGGAACAAGGGGAAGCAGGCCAAAAAACCTGCTGCCGCCTCTAAGACAGCATGAAGGAGTAGCCCCCGATCCGGGACCGGATCTAGTAGGGGGCAGACTTTCTCTCTTCGCCCAGGCTTGGGCAAGAGACGTCCAGGATCCCTGGGCATTAGAGATTGTTTCCCAGGGATATCTTCTGGACTTCAAAGCTTCATCTCTAAAGGGGAAATTTCATCTCTCACAATTATCTGTAAACCAGATAAAGAGAGAGGCATTCTTACATTGTGTTCAAGACCTACTGGTTATGGGAGTGATCCACCCAGTTCCAAGGGAGGAACAGGGGCAGGGCTTCTATTCAAATCTGTTTATAGTTCCCAAACAAGAGGGAACTTTCAGACCAATCTTGGATCTCAAGATCCTAAACAAATTTCTCAGAGTCCCATCCTTCAAGATGGAGACTATCCGAACCATCCTCCCTATGATCCAGGAGGGTCAATTTATGACTACTGTGGACTTAAAGGATACTTATCTCCACATTCCGATTCACAGAGATCATTATCAGTTCCTCAGGTTCGCCTTCCTAGACAGGCATTACCAGTTTGTGGCTCTTCCCTTCGGGCTAGCCACGGCACCAAGAATCTTTACGAAGGTTCTAGGGTCCCTACTGGTGGTTCTAAGGCCACGAGGCATAGCGGTGGCTCCTTACCTAGACGACATTCCCATACAGACATTGTTCTGGCCTTTCTGAGGTCTCACGGGTGGAAGGTGAACGAAGAAAAGAGTTCTCTCTCCCCTCTCACAAGAGTTTCCTTCCTAGGAACACTGATAGATTCAGTAGAAATGAAAATTTTTCTGACAGAGGTCAGGTTATCAAACTTCTAACTTTCTGCCTTGCTCTTCATTCCACTTCTCAGCCGTCAGTGGCTCAGTGTATGGAAGTAATAGGCCTTATGGTAGCGGCAATGGACATAGTTCCGTTTGCCCGCCTACATCTCAGACCACTGCAACTTTGCATGCTCAATCAGTGGAATGGGGACTACACAGATTTGTCCCCTCTGCTAAATCTGGATCAAGAGACCAGGGATTCTCTTCTCTGGTGGTTATTTCGGGTCCATCTGTCCAGGGGAATGAGTTTCCACAGGCCAGAGTGGACTATAGTGACGACAGATGCCAGCCTTCTGGGCTGGGGCGCAGTCTGGAACTCCCTGAAGGCTCAGGGTTCATGGACTCGGGAGGAAGTCCTCCTTCCGATAAACATTCTGAAACTGAGAGCAATATTCAATGCTCTTTAGGCTTGGCCTCAAATAGCTGCGGTCAGGTTCATCGGATTTCAGTCGGACAATATCACGACTGTAGCCTATATCAACCATCAGGGGGGAACAAGAAGCCCCCTGGCAATGTTGGAGGTTTCAAAGATAATTCTATGGGCAGAGGTTCACTCTTGCTATCTCTCAGCTATCCATATCCCAGGAGTAGAGAACTGGGAGGCGGATTTTCTAAGTCGGCAGAGTTTTCATCCGGGGGAGTGGGAGCTCCATCCGGAGGTATTTGCCCAGCTGATCCAACTATGGGGCAAACCAGAATTGGATGTGATGGCGTCTCATCAGAATGCCAAGCTTCCTTGTTACGGGTCCAGGTCAAGGGATTCCCAGGCAGCGCTGATAGATGCTCTAGCAGTGCCCTGGTCCTTCAGCCTGGCTTATGTGTTCCCACCATTTCCTCTCCTCCCTCGTCTGATTGCCAAGATCAAGCAGGAGAGAGCTTCAGTGATTTTGATAGCACCTGCGTGGCCATGCAGGACTTAGTATGCAGATCTGGTGGACATGTCATCCTTTCCACCATGGACTCTGCCGCTTAGAGAGGACCTTCTACTCCAAGGTCCATTCAAACATCCAAATCTAATTTCTCTGCAGCTGACTGCTTGGAGATTGAACGCTTGATTTTATCAAAACATGGTTTCTCCGAGTCGGTCATTGATACCTTGATTCAGAATTGAAAGCCTGTCACCAGGAAAATCTATCATAAGATATGGTGTAAATATCTTCATTGGTGTGAATCCAAGGGTTACTCATGGAGTAAGGTCAGGATTCCTAGGATATTATCCTTTCTCCAAGAAGGATTGGAGAAGGGATTGTCAGCTAGTTCCTTAAAGGGACAGATTTCTGCTCTGCCTATTCTTCTGCACAAGCGTCTGGCAGATGTTCCAGACGTTCAGGTGTTTTGTCAGGCTTTAGTTAGAATCAAGCCTGTGTTTAAACCTGTTGCTCCGCCATGGAGTTTAAATGTAGTTCTTAAAGTTCTTCAAGGGGTTCCGTTTGAACCTCTGCATTCCATAGATATCAAGCTTTTATCTTGGAAAGTTCTGTTTTTGGTAGCTATCTCTTCGGCTCGAAGAGTTTCAGAGTTATCTGCCTTACAGTGTGATTCCCCTTATCTGATCTTCCATGCAGATAAGGTAGTTTTGCATACCAAACCTGGGTTTCTTCCTAAGGTGGTATCTAATAAGAATATCAATCAGGAGATTGTTGTTCCATCACTGTGTCCTAATCCTTCTTCAAAGAAGGAACGTCTATTACACAATCTTGACGTGGTTCGTGCTTTAAAGTTTTATTTACAAGCTACTAAGGATTTTCGTCAAACATCTGCATTGTTTGTTGTCTACTCTGGACAGAGGAGAGGCCAAAAGGCTTCGGCATCTTCTCTTTCTTTTTGGCTGAGAAGCATAATCCGTTTAGCTTATGAGACTGCTGACCAGCAGCCTCCTGAAAGAATTACAGCTCATTCCACTAGAGCGGTAGCTTCCACATGGGCTTTTAAAAATGAGGCCTCTGTTGAACAGATTTGTAAGGCGGCGACTTGGTCTTCGCTTCATACTTTTTCTAAATTCTACAAATTTGATACTTTTGCTTCCTCAGAGGCTATTTTTGGGAGAAAGGTCTTGCAGGCAGTGGTGCCTTCCGTTTAAGTTCCTGCCTTGTCCCTCCCTTCATCCGTGTCCTAAAGCTTTGGTATTGGTATCCCACAAGTAATGGATGAACCCGTGGACTGGATACACCTTACAAGAGAAAACAAAATTTATGCTTACCTGATAAATTTCTTTCTCTTGTGGTGTATCCAGTCCACGGCCCACCCTGTCACTTTAAGGCAGGTGTTTTTTATTTTTAAACTACAGTCACCACTGCACCCTATAGTTTCTCCTTTTTTCTTGCTTGTCTTTGGTCGAATGACTGGGGGTGGCAGTTAGGGGAGGAGCTATATAGACAGCTCTGCTATGGGTGTCCTCTTGCAGCTTCCTGTTGGGAAGGAGAATATCCCACAAGTAATGGATGAACCCGTGGACTGGATACACCACAAGAGAAATAAATTTATCAGGTAAGCATAAATTTTGTTTTTACCTGTAAAAAAAAATACAAACAACCCCCCAACAGTAAAACCCACCCACCACCCACACAACCAACCCCCCCAAATAAAGCCTAACTAATTGCCCTGAAAAGGGCATTTGGATGGGCATTTCCCTTAAAAGCTCTATTGCCCCAAACAGAGGACAAACTCGTAATACCAGCGCTATGGAAGTCCCATGGAAAAAAGGCTTTATGAAATTTACGTAAGTAGGTTTGTGGTAAGGCCAAAAAAGTGTGTGGTACACCTATACCTGCAAGACTCGTAATACCAGCGGGCGTAAAAAAGCAGCGTTAGGACCTGTTAACGCTGCTTTTTCACCTTACCGCAAAACTCGTAATCTAGGCGTTTATTTCTCTTTCTTTCTCTCCTTTTTTCTTTCTCTCTTTTCTTTCTTTCTTCCTCTCTTCTTTTCTCTCTGTTTCCTTCTTTCTTTCCCCGTCCTTTCCATGGCTTTATGTGGAGTTTTATAATTCATAAATTCCAATTCATTCAAAGCCCCTCGATAAGAAATTTTTCAAATGCATATGATATGAATAATCTAACATTAGCTGCCTCAATATACATTACCAGTATTCTCTCATTTATATTGTACAAATTTAGCTTTAGATTTTTTCCAGGGCTGTTTTTTCTTTCCATTCCAGCCCTGTTCATGACTGAAATGAAAGCTGTTTAATTCACAGTGATTGCTATTTTCAAATGTTAGTTTAAACAATGTTGCTAAATTTGAAGAACACTTCAAGTATGTTAAAGCTAAAATGTTGAATTGCATGCACTTTATTTACATATGGTTTTGTAATCTGTCAGTTCTCCTTTAAAAACATGTCACAGTGTACATGCTCTTCAAAGTATTTTTTTTAGAATTACAATCCAATGTCTATTGCACATCTTCAAAGCAGTGAATGTAGGAAGGAGAATTGCTGGAGAATAATGCATATTTACATTATAACTTTACTGTTGAAATGTCTTTACTGAAATAGCATACAGTATTTATATGCAGCATTATGTCCACATTTTTCAAAATCAGCTAATCCTTACTATATATATTTTACTATAACATGAGCTTTATCTGAAATAGTGTCATTCCCTATTATTTTGAATATGATTTTATAGCTAGATACCTTTATATCAGGAGTATCAAGCTCATTGTATCTGGGGCCCAATGGCCTAGATTGCTTCTCCGATGGGGGCCACTTGAACAGAGTCAGCGCTCTGGAACTGGGTATACTAGGTACTGGCAGTGATGTTTACCCAAGTAATAGTGTATGGAGGGAATTATAGCCCACAGTAGTAATACACAGTTGTGTATATTTATCTTGTGAGTGCCAAGTGAAGTAATCATCCTGAAACTATATAACTGTAAAAGTGACATTTATCCAACCAGTACATGGTGTGAGTCTACAATGGCCAATGCCTGCTTTTACTAGTGAGTGCCTGTATAGAACATCAACTTGGTACACCTCTTAGAACCCTGATAAATGTGATGGGGTTCAAATCAATAATTTCCTATTCAACAAGGGAGGGTCAGATTAAACTATCTTTAGGGCCACATATGGCCCCAGAGCCTGTACTTTGAGACCACTGCTTTAGATGGTAACTAAGTTTTGCAATATAACTCTTGTCAGAAAACTGTTCTTGTAACATTACATAGTACAATTTTACAACATTCAGGTGATTTACAGCTTTTACTGTATCTTGCAGCTGAATAACAGTTGTGAGGGGATACATAGATTGCCTCATTTGACAGCAAATATTTATATGTGGATAGAATATTGGTCTGTACAGTAAAATGTGATTTGAATATATGAAAGAAGAGTGTGTTCAACCTGAAGTGCCATTTAGAAATCTACAATCTCTTTATCTTTATGAAAGTATAACAATATTTTTAGGACAGCTCATTATAATATTGGACCTCACTGAGGTGGGAAATATATCTCTCACCTAATTGCCCAGTGAAATGAATTGGCTCAACATGATCTCACACTTTGCTTTAATTTAGAATATGTGTTGTAAAGGGGACAAGGGAGTGCATATTTAACTTTCATGATTCAGACAAAAAAAAAAAGGTTTGAATATATGTACAACATTGTTGCAAACACTGCTGCCATATAGTGTTAGACACGTGCACACTCCTGAGTTTACTACATTATGCTTTTAAAAAAAGCAAGATAAGTTTTAACAAAGGATCCCGAAAGAAATCATTCAATTTAATAATAGTAGTATTTTTTTAAAATTGTATGCTCGATCTGAATTATGAAAGTTTAATTTTAATTTCTGTTTAGTATTTTATTTGTTTCAAATTTAGATAAAATGCACCAATTATGTGCTGTATTTCTTTTCTTTTCTTTAAAAAACAACCTATATCAAAATCTGACCTAAACCTACTTGTGAAAAGTATGGTAATCAAAAAACAAACAAACAAATGAGTACTTTCTTAATAACTGCTATTTTTTCTGGAGATTATACCTGGCTGTAGCCATTTCATTAACAACTACTTCCTAACAAGTGGTACATTATGTAGAGATGTGCTTGTCCTTGCTGCCTAATTAAATGGAACCTGAATGGGATAAGTCATTTTCAGTAATCAGTTATATTCCATGTTTGACCAAGGACATAGACTTACTAATACATAATTCTAATGTTCATGAGCATTAATCGCAGCTACAACAGCAGCCATTTTGTCTGGGAAGGATTTCCACAATATTTTGGCGTGTATCTATCAGTATTTGTGCTCATTAAACCAAAAGAATATTTTTGAAGTCACTCGAGTTCCTAAAATCATATTTTCATAGACCTCATTTTGTGCACTGCGGCACAGTTATTATGGAACAGGAAAAGGCCCTCAGCAAGCTTTTACCAAAGAATTGGAAGCGCCCAGTTATCTAAAATGTCTTTTTATCCTGTAGCAATAAGATGAGCCTTCACTGGAACTAAGAGGCCTAGCCCAAAATAAAAGTAAATGAAAAAACCCAGTCTGTTATCTCTCCTCTATCAAACTTTACAGTAGACACAACATTTTCCAGTAGGTAGCGTTCTTCTGGCATCTGCCACACCAAGATTCTTCCATCAGACTGCTGGATAGTATGAGTCATAACTCCAGAGAACACTACTCCAGACAGTGGCGGCTGGTGAATTATGAAGATGGAGGTGCACTTAGCCCCTCCCATGACCACACCCCTTGAAATAAAGCCCCGCCCCTCAGATTGCTCGTATATATATATATATATATATATACACACACATACACACACTAGTTCCACTTTTATTTAAAAAAATAAAAATAAAGGGAACTTGTCATACATATTTCCAGTGATTTGCTTATCTACACTGCAGACTCTAATATGGTCAAGTCTTGTGCAAAAAAGCAAATAAACAGTTTATGGGAGAGTCTTATGCAGACATGACACAATATACCAGGCTAAAAATAATTAAAAGGGAAAACATCATTTAAAAAACTAAGTACTGATTAAACTAAAAAAGGGTAAACATTCTCTTACATAGGATAAAAGTAATTTTTTTTTTAATTAACTGTAAAAAAATAAATCATATTTTTTTTACTGACAATAAAAATGAAGTAATCCTTTTCCCTTACCTCTAAGCCTAATACAAACATTTTGCAAACTCTAATGAATTAGCATCTTATAAGAGTTTTATTAAAATGAGGGCACCTGATGTATACATGCGTCTTGATCAGTAGAGGGAATAATGCTGGCACTTAATAAAGTCCTGTATGGTCATGTGGGGCTATTCCACAATATCTTATTTTCATTTTAAGCCTCATAATTATGTATGCTAACTAGCAATTACTCGTCCTCTTATATCACCAAGCAAAGCACTCAATATTTCAAGAATAGAGAGGGGGACCTGGGGGAGTGTTTCTGTATGACTCTGGGGCCGGCTGTTTCATGAATTTACAAAGGGAATGGGATGCATTGAAAGAGAGCAAGGGCAAGGAAGCTCATACATTTTTCATTTTCCCGGCGTGCGGCAGCTGCAGCATTGAAGTCAGAGTGTCAGACAGGCCAGCAATGTATATCCTCCACCAGTACACGCCTCTGCTTTGGAATAAGTTTGTGTGTGGTGTCGTGGGTGTCTAAGTTATAGAGTTAGCAAGATGTTGAAACGTATTTGTCTTGGGCTGCAGACTCATTTTATTACTTTAAGTAATAATAAAATGAGAGTGTCTGCAGCCCAAGACAAATACGTTTCAACATCTTGCTAACTCTGTAACTTAGACACCCACGACACCACACACAAACTTATTCCAAAGCAGAGGCGTTTACTGGGGGAGGATATACATTGCTGTCTGACACTCTGACTTCAATGCCTCCCTGGCCAGTCCGGTGCAGTGCTAGCCCACAGCAGGGCTAAAAGTAGAAGATACAACCATACACTTACAATTTAGATGCTCATTTCTCCCAGGAGTCCCGGCCAAACCAGACTCCAGATGAGATCCAACTGCGCTGCCTGCGCACTGAAATTTTTGGCGCGACTGAGCCAGCAAAAAAAAAAAAGAAAACTTGGAAAAAAAGTGCTCCCTCTGCTGGCCGCCCATACAAATAGCCCAATTAGCACACTAAATAGTGTGCGATTAAGAGCGGTATAGGCTCAGTTATGGGCTGCACTGCAAGCATAGAGGAAAAATATGCAAATTTGTATGGCAGGCTATACTTCTCTACCGCACGTGCGGTAGATAAGTATAATAGAGCATAGATGTATATAAAAGGTTTGTTTTTTTTAAATAAAGCTTGACAGTCTAGACTAAATTTTTTGGCTGAATAAATATAATTTTTCCAATAGAAGAAATTATATTTATTCATCCAAATAAATTATTTTCTTTCTTTTTCCCCCCTTTTATTTGGGTGTTCACGTGCGGGAGTGCTCAAATGGAGGAGCCTCCCCTGACTCCAGAGTCCAGTAGCAGCATGCTTTACACCAATCATGTTGAGGTGAGGCATGTGTACATTTGCTTGGCCATGGAAACCCATTTCATGAAGCTCCCAACTCATAGTTCCTATGCTGATGTTACTCCAAGTAGCAGTTTGGAACTCTGTAGTGAGTGATGCAATAGATGATAGGCAATTTTTACACGTTATGTGCTTTGCTTTAGCACTTGACAGCACCTGCTGGGTCTACCAAGATCCTTCCACTTCATAATAATAGCATTTAAATTTGAAAGGGGCAGATCTAGTAGGGCACAAATTTTTATGAACTGACTTGTGGCAAAGGTGGCATCCCATTACAGTGTCACATTTAAAGTCACAGAGATCTTCAGTATGACCTATTGTATTGCTAATGTTTCAGGGCTATGTGCTGTATTTTATACACTTGTTAAAAATGGGTGCAGCTGAAACACCTGAACTCAATAATTAGTAGGGGTATTTTTATTCTGTCAGCTCTGGGCATGAGCAAATCTGACTCCCTGGTATCTAGTCTATTCACTAGCCTAGAAGTTTTATGACACCAAGCTAAAATAAAACTTCCTACACAGGCCTCCTCCCCCTTGTAGGGCTGTGACAAGGAGCACAAATGTAGTATAAAAAATAAATAGATGAATGATTCATATTGCAATGATTTCTATTAAATTTATACAACTGCTTAGTGCTTTTTTATTACCATAATAAAATAGACTGTTTAACATCCCTTTAAGAATTACTTTCTGATTACCTCAAGATTACCACTTGAGTAAGATATTAAACACATTTGCAATGTTAAACATTTAAGTATTTTGCAAGATTACACTACACTAATAAAACAATCAGTATTTTAAAGCACAATACAACTTTCTGTCTCTCTTCCCTAGAATTTATTTCTTAGGATCTGGTAAGCTTCCCTGTGTATTGTGCAGACACTCAGTGTACATTATCTATTTATTTAAGCTGTTACACACTTAAATATGTTTAACCTTAATATTGACTATTAGTAATTGGTGAAAGGTCCGATAATTGCACCTAACTGTTGTGCTCATGTTATCTTACTTTGAGGACTTGTTTGGACTTGGTTATGCCACTGTACCTAAGAAGATGAACTGGAATATTTACTTTGAAGATGTTATAGTATGTCAATAAGGTAGGTAAAATTATAACCAACAACCTCCATTAGTTGAGCTGTATGTTTGCCGAAAGTGCCAATGAAAATCCTAAATTTTCATTTTTATTTTGGAAGGTGATCTGCTGTGAAAAGTACTATGTCTATGATTTAAACAGATAGATTAACAGTTTCAGATTTGTACCCATTTTTTATGTGTATGCAAACAAGTAAAGCCTAATAAAATATGCTGTCTTCCTTATCACATCAAACTTACCACTATCACTGCGTTGTCTACTTATATCCAGCAAACACGAACTATCACCTTCTTCAGGAACTTCTACCAGGTCAGATGTCTATTAAAGTTTATGGAAAAGAGAGAGACAGCAACATTTAGATAAACATATGAGTAAGGACAAATAGACAATAGGGTAGGATATAAGGAATACAAAAGGTTTAGAATGAAAGGACACATTAAACATAGATAGAAAATAAGAATCCAACAAAGGCAAAAAGGAAAATAAATATTTGCATGCAGAAACTAAAAAGGATAAGCAGTCCTGATCTTTGAGCAAGGTGAGGGGGCACCCACCAAGGGCCCCACGCATTGGGGGGTCCACACTGTCAGGGGTCAGGGTATGAGATGATGCAATTTACATCCTGTATGTACTTTAGGAAGAAGTGTTTATGGTATCAGGAGGTGTAATATATAATTGTATTCTTTATATAGGTAACAACACTGAAAGTTGGTATAGGGTGAGTCATACAGGGGGCAGGGCACATAGGGGGTGGAAAAAATAAGTGGACTGAAAAAAAATACATATTTGTCTTGCCCAATGCCCCACAAATGCTTAGGGTGGCCATGGGCTATGGATAGCATAAATAAACAGAATAAGTAGGAATTACAAAAGAATGAGGGAAAATCAGTAAAACAGGAAGTAACAAAGAATTAAAGAAAAATAAGATGTGCCATCTGAATAAGAAACTGCAGGAAGAGAAGAAAAATATAGAAGAAACAACAAACAATAAAAAGGAAAGAATAGGAAAAAGTGACAAAGGAATAAGAAAAAAGGAAATGATAAGGGATGGAAAGGATGAAAATGAAAATACATTATGAAATTACAAATGAGTCAAGAAGAATTTAGGATTAATGAAGAAGATCAAGAAAATAATCTAATAAAGGGTGTTGAGTAGGAGATTAGTCTATCACAGATCAATGTAATTTTAAAGAAAAATAAAATGATTATGATGCAAATAAATGATCAAAGGAAAGAGTTTTTTTAAAAAAGGTTAACGGGACAGTAAGCACCATGTTATTACAATACATTACAGAATAACACATCACCCTAAACTAACACAAACAAATTCCACCTAGCATTTGCCTTAGTTGGAGGAGTCAATCTAGGTTTGAGTCAGCAGACAACAAGGCTAGCCACAGTCAATATGTTGCTATAAAATGCATTGTTTCACAGTTGTTATCAGTTATAAATCCAATTAGGGAAAGTTATGTAGCTTGATAAGCCTTGGAGAATTAGTAAAGTGCATTTACAGCTTTGACATTTAGAAAATCCACAATTTTTAGAGCTAAATTACACGAAAATGGGTCAAATTAAATAATTAAAGTATATTGCAAGGGTGTTTAATTACACATAACGAAACATTTCATATGAAAATCTCAAGGTGCTTACTGTCCCTTTTAGGGCATAGGAAGGAAAAAAATACAAAAAGAATCAACAAAAAAGATGAGAACATTAATTTGCAAAGAAAGTAATAACAAATATGTATGTGAAGTAAAAATGGTAATTGGAGATAAAAAGAAAATGAAAATTACAAATGCAAATAAAAGAAAGAGGTCAGTCAACATCAAAATACCCCAACAATATTCCTAAGTGGTTGTTCATTTTCAACTTTTCCCCTAATGTACATGATTTATCCCTTGACATTTCTTTGTTAAAAAAACTGAATTTAGTATTAATAAGTATTATAATAAAGTTACATATCTGCTTTTCTTTATCATCCATTATTTATTTTCATATACATTTTTATTATAAAATTATTACAAAGAAAATTTTGATTTTGCTACATTGTTTAGTACAAGATAATTGTCAAATATCAGTGTTAGACTGTCTAATACTAATTTTAAAAAGTGTTAAATTAACTAACGTTTTGCCAGTTAGGATTACTAAACTTATACTGTAAATTTATAACAAACATATTGGTAAAATCATATTTGTTTATCATTTATCATTTCCCTGCTAATGTATTAGTTGTATCTACTGCTGCATAAATCCTACCAACATTATTACTACAATAGGGTATTTTCTGAAAAAATAAATGATATCTGTATCTTATAGAGGAACAAAAAAAAGTTTAAAAAAATAATAATAGAAAAACTAAAATAAAAAATTGGAATAGAATGCCACCATTTTTACCACCACCATAAATCAGGCAGATAAAAAGCTTTTGCAAACAAACTCTCAATACAAATGATTTTTAAAATTAGACTTAAATCATATAGCCTCAAATATATGGTCAATTTTAGACCTCTCAATTAAAAAATACATTGCTTATTTGTTTTTTGTTTTTTTAAATGAATTAAAGCAGACTCTATTTTTAAAAATCTAACAGTCTGGTCAGGTCCCTGTAACCAATCATGTTTAGACCTGTGAATTAGAAAACACTAAAACAAAACTGATCCCTCTGATGCACTGTATTGCCAAATATAAGGATCTGCATATAAAACATGTAAGTGCCTGTGAAAAAGAAATATAACAACCTTGTTCTGATTATGTGCCCCCTCTGGAATGTAAAAAAAATCTTATATATATACTCTCAGAAAATATAGCTATCAATTATTTCATATTTTTTAAACCAAAAAAATATGGTAAATTTAAAAAAATGATATATTTGTTTGACAACGCATTCAGCTTTTATATCTTAATCCAAAGGAGAAAAAAATAACTGAAATATCTTTTAAAATAGCTAATGCGATTTGATTAAAATTATATTTATTTTTTTACATTTTTTGGCTTAAAGGGCCATAATACCCAAATGTTTAAACACTTGAAATTGATGCAGTATAGCTGTAAAAAGCTGACTAGAAAATATTGCCTGAACATCTCTATGTAAAAAAGAAAGATATTTTACCTCAAAAGTTCCTCAGTAGCCACATCCCATTGTAAAGGATTTCTAAGCAGCATATTAGTATGTCTGTCCTGGGACAGCTTAGGGGATGAACCTCATGCACTCTCATATTATTTCACCAATCAGGGTAAAGGAAGCTTACTATGAAATCTCATGAGAGTTAAGTCAAATCTCATGAGATCACAGTAAGAGTTCATGACCTCAGCACTGCTGATGCTGATTGGCTGCAGTTCATTTCTTCATTATTATTATTTTTTTTTTACCTGCAGCTGGGAGCAGCTGAGTATAACTTTTTACACAGAACTTATTCTGCTGAGCTGAGGAGATTGTGAGGTAAAATATCTTCCTTTTTTACATATAGATGCTCAGGTGATATTTTCCTGTCAGCTTTTTACAGTTATACTGCATCAGTTTCAAGTGATTTAGCATATGAGTATTATGTCCCTTTAATGCAAATATTGCCATTTGTAAAAAAAAAATGTCAACATTTATTTTTAGTGTATTGTGAGTTTTCAAATGAGCTGTATTATTATCTTTACAAGGATAAGCTCTTTGCTTGACTGCTGTATGCATGCGTATATTGTAAGTAATAGAAGGTGAGGTGGATAGAAAGATATGTAAATATCTTTAAACCATTTTAAATAAGTGTGCATAATTTTCTTTAAAATACCAAAACTGAACGTTCATCATACCAACCAGAGATGTTGGGAAGAAATGTTAGCGGCATATAAATATAAAAAATATCTGTGTATAGGGCATGGTGTCAAGATACATTATCTGTTAGTTAATTGTTAATGAAACAAATTTTGCTTGAAGTATTTATAGATTACAAAATGTGTTTATGTTGGCAGGTATATGTCAATATTATTACAAATCAATAATTAATTAAAAAAAAATATATAAAAAATGAACACAGTAAATAAGTATAATATGTACCTAAAATATAATTAAAAAGTTGTATGATTTGTTGTTGGAGTGGAATAAATAGGGTAAGTGTTGTATTATAAGATTTAAGAGCCAAAGCAAACCATTTTATTTCTTAGTGATGTGTTTCTCAATGCCAGTCCTTAAGTACCTGTAACAGACCAGATTTTCATCTGAACTAGAGCACTGGGTAAAAAATCAGCTTATCATTAAATGGATATGAAACCCACATTTTTTTCTTTCATGATTCAGATAGAGCAGGCAATTTTAAACAATTTTCTAATTTACTCCTATTATCAATTTTTCTTTGTTCTCTTGGTATGCTTTGATGAAGGAGCAGCAAGGCACTACTGGCTGCTGACTGAACACATGGATGACCCAATGACAATTAGTATATATATGCAGCAACCAATCAGCAGCTAGAACCTAGGTTCTTTGCTGCTCCTGAGCTTTCCTAGATAAACCTCTCAGCAAAGGATAATAAGAGAAGGAAGCAAATTAAATAATTGAAGTAAATTGGAAAGTTGTTTAAAATTGTATTCTCTATTTGACTCATGAAAGAAAATGTTTGGGTTTCATGTCCCTTTAACCGTGGTTACTAAACTGCTCACACCCATCTGCTGATTATTTCACCTGTGCTGTAGTTAAGATGTCATGAAAATGTGGATTGTAAGGATTGGAGTTGATAAACACTGTCTTAGTGGGTAATATACCATTAAATAGACACTGTCATAAAAACACATTTATTTGAGCTTCCTCATACTCCCAAAGATATCTGTTGACTTGTGCTATTTAATAAAACCTTAATTTGTAAGACAGCAATCAATAGGGGCATTTGCCCTTTGATAATTTTTTTCACATAATGTTTCGGCCTGTATTGTTATATGTGACTATGAGATAATCTGTATTTGTATCTATGGTCTATGTCCAAGTATTAGAGCTTGTTGTTCCATATCCTCATTCTAATCTCAGCTTTAATTTATATTTCTTATTAACAGTACTCTAATTCATGTGAAACATATCTGTTTAAAACTCTTACATTCAGATTAGATACGTTTGCATTAATTACATTTTTGTAGACTTTTCATTGACCTTCACAGAAGGAAAAAGTATGCAGCCAATGGGAAAAGAGAGCATCATCCATCAATACATTGCTTTACCCTAAGACCAAGCAAATAGCATACATTTTAGCTGCATAGTTTGATTTAGAGATAAGAGGGCCTATTTCTGAAATTGCACCAGCAGCTTTTATTAGCTGCTGGTGCAACGCTGCCCCCTGCAGATTCGCGGCCAATTGGGGTGTCAATCAACCCGATCATATTTGATTGGGTTGATTTCACGCAATTTCTGTCCGCCTCCTCAGAGCAGGTGAACAGGTTATGGAGCAGCGGTCTTTAGACCGCTGCTTCATAACTGGTGTTTTTGGCGAGTCTGAAGGTTCGCCAGAAACACGGCCCTTCAAGCTCCATACAGAGCTTGATAAATGGGCCCCAAATGATTAATTCACACCACTTCAAGAACCAAAGCAAGAAAGAAAAAGAAAAAACTTCAAGAACCAAATCAACAAAAAAGGCTTTAATATAATAACAAAATACAGAAATAAAAGTAAGGGTCAGCCACCCTTGTAGTACACATTTTATGAATAAGAATACATTCTTCTTGAAACCTAGACCAGGCTTCTATTCATTTGCTTTTTATTTCTAGTGGTTTGAGAAAGCAAAACCATTGAAAACCCTCCACATAGGAACAACTGTGGGTACCAAATTGATGTAACATGTTATTGATCAGTGTAACTTGGGAATCTCCACATTTGTATTCATTAAAAATGGTAGGGCTACAAAATCTCTTGGAGGCAAGAAAAGAGTTATAAACATGTGACCTGTTAACTTTAATATGGAACTTCTCAATGAGAAATCCTGAGCAGACATATTACTTCAGTGACTAGAACACGTTTGCAGTGTTATAATTGGTTCTTGAAAATAAATTTCTTCTTCATACAAACCATAATTTGGACAACATTTCTGTATACATTTTTTTTTAAAATTGGGCATTGTAATGTCAATGTTCTACTGAGATTTGTATTATTAGTTAAAGTGATATGAAACCAAACATTTTTCTTTCATGATTAAGATAGAGCATGGGATTTTTTAAACAACTTTATAATTTACTTCTATTATCAATTTTCTTTGTTCTCCTAGTATCTTTTGTTGAAAAGCAGGGCTATATGCTTAGGAGCCAGACCATTTCTGAAACATTATATGCCAGCAGTTTTGCAAAAATGTTATCCATTTGCAAGATCACTAAATGGCAACACTATTTACTGCCATGTAGTGCTCCAGATGGCTATCTAGGTATCTCTTCAATACATGACATTATATATATATATATATAAATGTAATAATAGAAGTAAATTTGAAACTTTTTAAAAATGGTTGCCTCTGTCTGAATCACAAAATAAATGTTTGGGTTTTATATCCCTTTAGAATAGGGTAGGGAATTTTTTTATTTTGGGGGGCTTTATTATTTTATTAGGGGGCTTAGAATAGGTGTAATTAGCTTAAAAATCTTGTAATCTTTTTTTTATTTTTTTGTAATTTAGTTTGTTTTTTTTGTAATTTAGTTTAGTTTATTTAATTGTATTTTTAGATAGATATTTGTAGTTTCTTTAATTTATTGATAGTGTAGGTGTATTTGTAACTTAGGTTAGGATTTATTTTACAGGTAATTGGGTAATTATTTTAACTAGGTAGCTATTAAATAGTAAATAACTATTTAATAGCTATTATACCTAGTTAAAATAATTAACAATTTACCTGTAAAATAAATATAAACCCTAACATAGCTACAATGTAATTATTAATTACATTGTAGCTATCTTAGAGTTTATTTTATAGGTAATTATTTAGATTTAAATAGGAATATTTTAGTTTATAATATGAATTAGATTTATTTAATAAGAATTTAGTTAGGGGTGTTAGGGTTAGATAGAGTTAATATAGTTTATATAAATACTATAGTAACTATCGGCTAGATTTGGAGTTTTGTCGGTAACGACCCGAAAAACTAACGCCGGCTTTTTTCTGGCCGCACCATAAAAATAACTCTGGTATTGAGAGACCACATAAAGGCTGCGTTAGGCTCCAAAAAAGGAGCGTAGAGCATTTTTAACGCAGCTTCAACTCTCGATACCAGAGTTGCTTACGGACGCGGCCAGCCTCAAAAACGTGCTCGTGCACGATTCCCCCATAGGAAACAATGGGGCTGTTTGAGCTGAAAAAAAACAAACACCTGCAAAAAAGCCGCGTTCAGCTCCTAACGCAGCCCCATTGTTTGCTATGCGGTAACCCTTCCTACGTCTGCACTTAACACTCTAACATGTACCCCGAGTCTAAACACTTCTAACCTTACACTTATTAACCCCTAATCTGCCGCCCCCACTATCGCTGACCCCTGCATATTATTATTAACCCCTAATCTGCCGCTCCGTAAACCGCCGCTACTTACATTATCCTTATGTACCCCTAATCTGCTGCCCTAACATCGCCAACCCCTATATTATATTTATTAACCCCTAATCTGCCCCCCACAACATCGCCTCCACCTGCCTACACTTATTAACCCCAAATCTGCCGACCGGACCTGAGCGCTACTATAATAAAGTTATTAACCCCTAATCCGCCTCACTAACCCTATCATAAATAGTATTAACCCCTAATCTGCCCTCCCTAACATCGCCGACACCTAACTTCAAACATTAACCCCTAATCTGCCGACTGGAGTTCACCGCTATTCTAATAAATTTATTAACCCCTAAAGCTAAGTCTAACCCTAACACTAACACCCCCCTAAGTTAAATATAATTTAAATCTAACAAAATTAATTAACTCTTATTAAATAAATTATTCCTATTTAAAGCTAAATACTTACCTGTAAAATAAATCCTAATATAGCTACAATATAAATTATAATTATATTATAGCTATTTTAGGATTTATATTTATTTTACAGGTAACTTTGTATTTATTTTAACCAGGTACAATAGCTTTTAAATAGTTAAGAACTATTTAATAGCTAAAATAGTTAAAATAATTACAAATTTACCTGTAAAATAAATCCTAACCTAAGTTACAATTAAACCTAACACTAGACTATCAATAAATTAATTAAATAAACTACCTACAATTACCTACAATTAACCTAACACTACACTATCAATAAATTACTTAAATACAATTGCTACAAATAAATACAATTAAATAAACTAGCTAAAGTACAAAAAATAAAAAAGAACTAAGTTACAAAAAATAAAAAAATATTTACAAACATAAGAAAAATATTACAACAATTTTAAACTAATTACACCTACTCTAAGCCCCCTAATAAAATAACAAAGCCCCCCAAAATAAAAAAATGCCCTACCCTATTCTAAATTACTAAAGTTCAAAGCTCTTTTACCTTACCAGCCCTGAACAGGGCCCTTTGCGGGGCATGCCCCAAGAAATACAGCTCTTTTGCCTGTAAAAAAAAACATACAATACCCAAGCCCCCCAACATTACAACCCACCACCCACATACACCTAATCTAACCCAAACCCCCCTTAAATAAACCTAACACTAAGCCCCTGAAGATCATCCTACCTTGTCTTCACCTCACCGGGTATCACACCGATCTGTCCAGAAGAGCTCCTCCGATGTCCTGATCCAAGCCCAAGCGGGGGGCTGAAGAGGTCCATGATCCGGCTGAAGTCTTCATCCAAGTGGGGCAGAAGAGGTCTTCCATCTGATTGAAGTCTTCATCCAAGCGGCATCCATCCGGAGCGAAGTGGCAGCATCCTGAAGACCTCCACCGCGGAACATCCATCCTGGCCGACGACTGAACGACGAATGACGGTTCCTTTAAATGACGTCATCCAAGATGGCGTCCCTCGAATTCCGATTGGCTGATAGGATTCTATCAGCCAATCGGAATTAAGGTAGGAATATTCTGATTGGCAGATGGAATCAGCCAATCAGAATCAAGTTCAATCCGATTGGCTGATCCAATCAGCCAATCAGATTGAGCTTGCATTCTATTGGCTGATCGGAACAGCCAATAGAATGCGAGCTCAATCTGATTGGCTGATCGGATCAGCCAATCGGATTGAACTTGATTCTGATTGGCTGATTCCATCAGCCAATCAGAATATTCCTACCTTAATTCCGATTGGCTGATAGAATCCTATCAGCCAATCGGAATTCGAGGGACGCCATCTTGGATGACGTCATTTAAAGGAACCGTCATTCGTCGTTCAGTCGTTGGCCAGGATGGATGTTCCGCGGTGGAGGTCTTCAGGATGCTGCCGCTTCGCTCCGGATGGATGCCGCTTGGATGAAGACTTCAATTGGATGGAAGACCTCTTCTGCCCCGCTTGGATGAAGACTTCAGCCGGATCATGGACCTCTTCAGCCCCCCGCTTGGGCTTGGATCAGGACATCGGAGGAGCTCTTCTGGACGGATCGGTGTGATACCCGGTGAGGTGAAGACAAGGTAGGATGATCTTCAGGGGCTTAGTGTTAGGTTTATTTAAGGGGGGTTTGGGTTAGATTAGGGGTATGTGGGTGGTGGGTTGTAATGTTGGGGGGCTTGGGTATTGTATGTTTTTTTTTACAGGCAAAAGAGCTGTATTTCTTGGGGCATGCCCCACAAAGGGCCCTGTTCAGGGCTGGTAAGGTAAAAGAGCTTTGAACTTTAGTAATTTAGAATAGGGTAGGGCATTTTTTTATTTTGGGGGGCTTTGTTATTTTATTAGGGGGCTTAGAGTAGGTGTAATTAGTTTAAAATTGTTGTAATATTTTTCTTATGTTTGTAAATATTTTTTTATTTTTTGTAACTTAGTTCTTTTTTATTTTTTGTACTTTAGCAAGTTTATTTAATTGTATTTATTTGTAGCAATTGTATTTAATTAATTTATTGATAGTGTAGTGTTAGGTTAATTGTAGGTAATTGTAGGTAGTTTATTTAATTAATTTATTGATAGTCTAGTGTTAGGTTTAATTGTAACTTAGTTTAGGATTTCTTTTACGGGTAAATTTGTAATTATTTTAACTATTTTAGCTATTAAATAGTTCTTAACTATTTAATAGCTATTGTACCTGGTTAAAATAAATACAAAGTTACCTGTAAAATAAATATAAATCCTAAAATAGCTATAATATAATTATAATTTATATTGTAGCTATATTAGGATTTATTTTACAGGTAAGTATTTAGCTTTAAATAGGAATAATTTATTTAATAAGAGTTAATTAATTTCGTTAGATTTAAATTATATTTAACTTAGGGGGGTGTTAGTGTTAGGGTTAGACTTAGCTTTAGGGGATAATACATTTATTAGAATAGCGGTGAGCTCCGGTCGGCAGATTAGGGGTTAATAATTGAAGTTAGGTGTCGGCGATGTTAGGGAGGGCAGATTAGGGGTTAATACTATTTATTTTAGGGTTAGTGAGGCGGATTAGGGGTTAATAACTTTATTATAGTAGCGCTCGGGTCCGGTCGGCAGATTAGGGGTTAATAAGTGTAGGCAGGTGGAGGCGACGTTGAGGGGGGCAGATTAGGGGTTAATAAATATAATATAGGGGTCGAGGGTGTTAGGGGCAGCAGATTAGGGGTACATAAGGATAACGTAGGTGGCTGCGCTTTGCGGTTGGCAGATTAGGGGTTAATAAGTGTAGGTAGTTGGAGGCGACGTTGTGGGGGGCAGGTTAGGGGTTAATAAATATAATACAGGGGTCGGCGGTGTTAGGGGCAGCAGATTAGGGGTACATAAGGATAACGTAGGTGGCGGTCGGCAGATTAGGGGTTAAAAAAATTATTCGAGTGTCGGCGATGTGGGGGGACCTCGGTTATAGGGGTACATAGGTAGTTTATGGGTGTTAGTGTACTTTAGAGTACAGTAGTTAAGAGCTTTATAAACCGGCGTTAGCCCAGAAAGCTCTTAACTACTGACTTTTTTCCTGCGGCTGGAGTTTTGTCGTTAGATGTCTAACGCTCACTTCAGACACGACTCTAAATACCGGAGTTAGAAAGATCCCATTGAAAAGATAGGATACGCAATTGACGTAAGGGGATCTGCGGTATGGAAAAGTCGCGGCTGAAAAGTGAGCGTTAGACCCTATTTTGAGTGACTCCAAATACCGGCGGTAGCCTAAAACCAGCGTTAGGAGCCTCTAACGCTGGTTTTCACGGCTAACGCCAAACTCCAAATCTAGGTCAGCATTAACTATATTAACCCTAATATAATTAGGGTTAATATAGTTAATATATATAATGTAATAACTATATTAACTATAATATACTTAGGGTTAATATAGATAATATAGCTGGCGGGGTAGGTAGATTAAATTAGGGGTTAATAATTTTAATATAGATGGCGGCGGTGTAAGGGGTTCACATTAGGGGATAGATCAGTTAGATGGTGGCGGTTTTAGGGGCTCACAGTAGGGGGTTAGTTTATGTAGATGGCGGCGATTTAGGGGTTAAATACTTTATTAGGGATTGCGGCGGGGGATCGCGGTTTACAGGGAGATAGACATTGCGCATGCGTTAGGTGTTAGGTTTTATCTAGCAGATCGCGGTTGACAGGGAGATAGACATTGCGCATGCGTTAGGTGTTAGGTTTATTTAGCAGCCAGTTTAGGGAGTTACGGGGCTCCAATAGTCAGCATAAGGCTTCTTACGGCTGCTTTTTGTGGCGAGGTGAAAATGGAGTAAGATTTCTCCATTTTCGCCACGTAAGTCCTTACGCTGTATATGGGATACCAAACTGCGTGGGTTTGGTATACCTGCCTATGGCCCAAAAAACTACGGGCGACGGCAGAAATATACGCGTGTAACTTCTAGGTTACGCCGTATATAGGATACCAAACCCGCGCAAATATTGGCGTTGCCTGCTTTTGCGGGCGACGATTTTTATCGGATCGACCCCCTTGAGAGCAAAGAAAATTTGAGAATAGAAGTAAAGTAGAAAGCTGTTCAAAATGTCATGCTCTATCTGAATCATGAAAGGTTTTATGTCCCTTTAAAGTAATGGGAAATGACTACATATTTAAAGGGACACTGAACCCATTTTATTTCTTTTGTGATTCAGATAGAGCATGCAATTTTAAGCAACTTTGTAATTTACTCCTATTATCATTTTTTCGTTCTCTTGCTATCTTTATTTGAAAAAGAAGGCATCTAAGCTTTTTTTTGTTTCAGACCTCTGGACAGCACTTTTTTATTGGTGGATGAATTTATCTACCAATCAGCAAGAACAACCCAGGTTTTTTGCCAAAAATGGGCCAGCATCTAAACTTACATTCTTGCATTTCAAATAAAGATACCAAGAGAATGAAGAAAATTTGTAATAGGAGTAAATTAGAAAGTTGCTTAAAATTGCATGCTCTATCTGAATCACGAAAGAAAAATTTTGGGTTCAGTTTCCCTTTAAGAAACGGATACATTTTTTCTAGACTATAGAAATTAAAATAGCTGCAAAGTTGCAAAAATATGTTTAAAATGTTTTTAATATATTTCACATACAAGCAGTACACTGATATACATACATTTAGCACACATAAAACAGCATTTGTTACAAACAAACAAAAAACAACAAAAAAACACAAGAGGGCAAAGAGAGGGGAGTGAGATGGAGATTAAAAGAATAAGGCACAGGAAGAATATGGGAGGGAGTGAAAAAGGCAAGGGACAGAGGGAAAGATAGTATGCGACAGAGGGAGTGATATACAGAAATCAGATCAAGTGTAAGGAGTTTGTGTGTGTGCGACGTGATATGAGGCTTAAAGGGACAGTCAACACCAAAATTGTTATTGCTTACGAAGATAGATAATGCCTTTACTACACATTCACCAGCTTTGCTCAACCCACATTGTTATATCAATATACTCTATAATCGTTAAACCTATAAATTGCTGCCTGTTTCTAAGCCACTGCAGACAGCCTCTTATCACATGCTTTTTTATTAGCTTTTCACAACAGGGGAGTGCTAGTTCATGTGAGCCATTTAGATAACATTGTGCTCACGCCCATGGGTTGTGGCAGCTACTGCACTAATTGGATAAAATGCAAGTCAATAGATAATAAATAAAAAGTCATGTAATCAGGGGGCTGTCAGAAAAGGCTTAGATACAAGGTAATCACAGAGGTAAAACGTATATTATTATAACTGTGTTGGTTATGCAAAACTGGGGAATGGGTAATAAAGGGGTTATCTATTTTTTTATACAATAAAACATTTTTAATTGGTAGTCCCTTTAAAATAAATTAAAATAACACACATATATAAATTAAATAGACTGCAATGTTCAGATTTAAATAAACTTTATTGATGGATGAAGCACATGTGAATATGATAAACAGGCCAGCACATATACAAGAGGGTACCAGTTATTAATATGCAGAACAATGAGATGCAACAGTTCTTATTTTTGCATTTCTTTTTTTCTTTATTTTCATTGATGTTTTCTGGCACACAATGTTTATTTGTTCCATCTTCCTTAATGGTCCATGATGATTACATTTGCTTGAGATGCCATATGTGGCAGGTACACAAGATAAAATAGAGTGATCTCTTAGTAGATAGATAGTATAGACTCAGCCATGGCATGTTTTCAGATCATCCTCCATATTTGTTAATGATTTTTCAATGTAAGTTTTCAAATGCACTGTTCTCTTGAAATATTGAAAATGGAAAAAAAAAATCATTTAAAAAAGTTCCTAATAGGCAGAGTCAGGGTGGATGTGGAGCTGTACCAAAGTCAGGATTGAAGAACTCCCCACAGGCTCTCTGACAAACGTTGATTCACTTATTACAAAAATGTATGTCTAATAGAGGATGTCATTTGCAGCAACAGAAAAGAGAGTTAACAGTGAAAAAGCTTAAAGGATTTTGGGCTTAATTAAAAATAATGTATTTAGTACCAGGCGAAAAAGAGCCTTTGAACGTAAAAATCAGGTATTACAATTAAAAGGCTGATGTTAACAGAAAATGGTTTCCTATCATGTGTGGTGGTTCTTCTATAGAAATCATCTTCAAGTAGTTGGAAGCAATGTTATGCAATGGTGTATCCAAGGTCTCTGTTGTAAGACTTCCAGAGGGTGTAGATGACGAGGAAGCATCTTCTATCAGGATACCTTCTGTTTAACTCATTCCATTCACAGGCACAGGTTACAAATATTGTAAGTTGACAACTCATCTTAAGTTTTTTTTACATTGCAGACAAGTATTTCATAACTCATCCATGCAGATATGGGATTACTTTTCTCCTAAGTCAAACAGGAAAAAGATAGGGGCCCCAAAGTCCCCCCACCCTTCATTCAAAACTCAATTTTGTCTCATGCATCTTAGGGGAGCATAAAACCCATCATTTGAAAAAGGATACTCCCCTTTCTCCGACATAATCACTTGTTGTTATGAGATATTAGGAATGAGGAGGAACCTCAGGTCTCTACAGAGAGAACTAAAAAAAAAGATGTCAGTGCAAAGGACAACAGAAAGACATAGGCAATGATTCTAATCCATGTCCTTCAGTTATTGATTAGATGGGTTGTTGGATAGTTTCTGAATTCAAGCCCACTCCTTTCCAATTACCTGATTTCTGAAGACTATAGATTTTTTGAGGAGTAAACTAATGGTATAATTTAATATATCTACCAATTTTGTTGGAGTATTTGTTTATTTATTTATTTTTGGACAATTTCAGTTTGTAACTGTGGTAACCGATTGAACACATATCAGTGATAGGTTATGTTTTCATTATAGGGTGGATATAACTGAAATAACAGGATATATTTTTATTCAAAATTATTGTCAACATTCCTAATTCCTCTTTGAAAGTGCTATGCAGATATTTAGGATTTCCATTTTAATTTATAAGGTATCTTATCTTGGAATCAAATCCTTTGTCAAACCATACAGACAAATATTCTACTCACGAAGGGTGGCCCATTCCTCAAGTTGTATAAATTGTTCCAAACACAGGAAATTATTCCTTAAATCTTAGAACAAAATAAATGATGTAGACTGCATATACTTTTAATTATACTGACCCAGTAATATAAATACATATGTCTGTAAATAAATGACCAGCATACATAATGTTCAACCCTAGCTTCTCCAAGATTCATATTACTGAAGGCCTCAACATTTTCCAAAGATAATTTAAATGCTTTTATGGGGCTCTTCTTGTGATGTACTTATAACTTATGGACTTTCTCAAAATATATTAAACATATTAATTTGATAGGAACCTTGGTAAATGTAGTATATGTAGTAAATGTATAAAAACATCTAATCTGTATATATGTGTGTGTGTGTGTTATGTAAATGCAAAATGTTTAGCTTTAGGAAGTACAATATCAAGCAAGAAGAACTACTTATTTTCCTAAGGTGTCAACTTTTCCCAAGTGTAGTTATTTATTCCTTTTGGATCTACTGAAAGTAGCGTGATAACATTATATGACCCATTACAATGCTTTCTTCAAGTTGCATGGATTTGTGCAAGGATCCTTTTCTCCTACCTAGGAACACTAAAGAGTGCATTAATCAGGACTATATACACAAAAACGTTGGTTGAACTTTGCCTTAAAGTGAAACATTATTGTATGGTATTTTGCAACTTGTATATTTAATCTGTGATCTACAGCTATAGATGTATGGATCAGTGTTTAGCTAATTTAATTTTAAAATATTAAAGTATTTGTGTAGTATTTAAATAGGGCATTCTAATATGTATTACAGTTTTTTTTTTCTTTAAAGGAAAGAGATTTTATGAGTGGTGGGAGTTATTCTCAGCCAGGGAACCTCTATTCCATTAATCAGTTGAGCGAAAAAAAACATTTCTTGTTGGTTTCAAAACAAATTATACAATAACCTTTTTCATGCAAATATATTTTTAAAGACTGTTCTTTCAAATGGATGGTATCATATTTTTTGAGGTTAATGTCCTTTTAAGAATAATGTGGTTAAACATAGTTGCTTGATAGGTTATGATTAATTTAGCACGCGAACCATCTAAATAAATTTAAAAATATATATATAAAACCTGTTTTTTACTTTTGTGTCCTTTGTTTTTTTGTTTTTAAATAAGTGAGATAATTATTTATATTAATATGCTATAGCTCTTTAATTTAATTATATTTAAAGATACATAAAAATGCAAGAAAATGATTTAATGTGTTAGACTATTTTATTATTGCACTATTGTCTGCATAAAACTATTGTTCTCCAATCAACTCTCTAGCTCCAACAAAAGTGCCATATGGGGAGAGCACTGATTGGAGAACAATTCAAACCGTTAGCTGACAGAAAAATAGACTTTTGAAGTGGGCAGAGGAGCGCAGGTTTTTAAATTTTATATCTTTATTAAAAAGTAAGTTATAGCGCATCTTCATTACATCTGATGAATTAAACTCCATCTAAAATATCACTAACATTCCGGATCAGTTTTTATAAAGGGGAGAGACTACCATCACTTTAAATGTGCTAGAACATTACATTGATGCACTATTGTTTGCATATAATTATGTGTGCAACTCCTGCAACCCCTGGGACCTTGCTGAACACATCCGGTGAGCCAATGACAAGAAGCATATGTGTGTAGCCACCAATCAACAGCTAGCTCCCAGTAGTGCATTGCTGCTCATGTTATACTTTTCAACAAAGCACACCAAGAGAATGAAGTACATTTGTTAATAGGAGTTTATTGCACTTTCTATCTGCATCATGAAAGTTTCATTTTGACTTTCATTTTTTAAAGGTGGATATTATTTTATACCAGATAGGAGACAAACTTGGATTCAAGTTTATTCGAATTTTCCCATAAAATTTCAGTTCAGCAATCAAAGCATTTTATTGGTTTCCAATCAATCCCTATTGCTTGAATTAGAAAATTATATAACAGCAAAGTCTAGCTGTGCACATGAAGATCAAATGAAACTATACCAGTTAGGAGTATCACAGGATTTTCAAGTTGGGTCTTTACAGCAGCAGCTAAGTTATATCAGTAGCTAGTGCTCCTGCTACAAGCCAGCAGTGGTAAATGTTTTTTATGAAGTTAAAGGGATATGAAACTCAAAAAAAGAAAAATTAAGCAATTAAAAGAACAATACAAGTAATAGAAATCACCAAATACTCACTATTATAAATTATTCACCACTTTTGATCATTTTGGATGGTAAAAGTGATTCTTTTCCAAACCCACCATAGTACTCATTATATGAGTCCTATCACAGTGGTCTACCTAGGTACTTTGGGTATTTTGATGAAAGTTTGCCACCTTTTAATTTGTGAGAAAAATCAGTGAGATCTGTAGGGTGGAAATATTTAGATAATTACGCTTGGAATTGAGAGAAAATGTAATACACGTAACATGCCCATGGAACATCCATGTTCAGCCCACCTTAAGATAATAAACAATTACGCTTTGTATTTTGTACTAATAAGTACAAATTTCTATGTTTTCTACAATATATGCTGTGCATATTTAATACGATTTATTCCTATGTAATGTACATAGAAATGTTACATTTTTGATAAAACACGATTTTTGGTGAACAACTTTATGATATTTGATGCACCTTAACAATATAATTTTTCCTGTGCATTTGTGTGTGAATTGCTCAATTATTCTTTTGTATGATTTTTAAAATGAAGATTTTCATTGTGTACTTCTTAATGAATGCATCTCCTTCCCATATGAAAATGCAGTATATGCCCCTTATTGAGACATCATTTTCAGGGTAAAAAGTGCCTTTAAAGAACTCTACCAGGCAAACATTCTTAATGAATCTCGAATGCCCAGAGACCTTTTGATAACCAAGCCCTTGGTTTTCTTTTTCTGAAGAAGTAGTAATGCACTACTGGAAGCTATTTAAACACATCAGGTGAACCAATGATAAGAGGCATAGTAGTGCAGCCGCCAATCAGTGACTAGCTCCAGAAGTGCAGTGCTGCTTCTGAGCCTACCAAGGTATGCTCTTCAAGAAAGGATATCAAAAGAATTAAGCAAATTAGATAAGAGCAGTACATTGTAAAGTTATTTAAAATTGCATGATCTGTCTGAATCATAACATTTTCATTTAGACTTTACTGTTCCTTTAAAGACATTTAGATATTGCTTTTATGAGATATTAAACACAGGCTTCCCTGCATTAGCAGTATTTGTTTCTGTCATCTCTTTGAAAGCAGGGCAAGCTGAGTAAAATTTATTCTGATATTTTGCTTCCGAGCGGCTAAATATAGTTTTATAAGCAAGCAAAAAATGTTTTAAAAAAAATTAAATGTATATATATATATATATATATATATATATATATATATATATATATATATATATATATATATATATATATATAAATAAAATGTTTGTGTGTAGTCTAATACCTAATCATACAAGTAGATCACATTTTCTTCAGGGTTTTTTTTTCTATATATTGAATAAGTTTCTTATTTTTTTTCCCTTTTTTATATAAAATTTTCATTTTATGTTATATTTCTTCATTTTGCCTATGCATGATTTTTATAATCAAACCAAACCAGAACAGACTATACAGCTTCACTCACTAAATAATTTTGCCTTATATAGCTTTCAAAAGTGAAATTATTTACTTTGTGGAAATCTGGAGCTTTGATTTTTCTACACTTAGTAGTTGCTCTTGGTTTTATAATTAGGATTATATAAAATAAATTATTAGTAGCTCTAATGAGTTTTCTATTTACTTTTTGGGAAGAAAGTAAGCATAAAATTCTAATCCGTATCATTTGCGTATGGAGCTCATTTGCAAACACGTGTCAGCTGATTAAAAAGGCAACCAATAGGGTACTAGCAAAATCTTGCATGACTTGTTTTGTAAAGCACCATCACTTGAATTCTTCTGATGATGTACGATTGTGGCTCCTTTCAGTAATTTGAAATATCTACTATGTATACTAGAATATCCCAGTCTTTAATTAAAGAAATTACACAAGTTATATATAATAGGCTACATGTTGGCTGTCTTATCCTATGATGGTTTCCTGGTTTACCCTCGTATACCTTTTTTATAACAATTTAAAATGACAATTTAATTCCAGAGATGCTTGCTTAAAGGGACACTATACCCAAACATTTTCTATCATGATTAAGGTAGAGAATATAATTTTAAACAACATTCCAATTTACTTCTATTACCTAATTTGCTTTATTCTTTAGATATACTTTAATGAAGAAATAGCAATGCACACAGTGAACCAATCACAGGAAGCATCTATGTGCAGCTACCAATCAGCAGCTACTAAGCATATCTAGATATGCGTTTCAGCAAAGAATATCAAGAGAATGAAGCAAAATAGATAATAGAAGTAAATTAGAAAGTTGTTTATAATTGTAAGCTCTTTATAAATCATGAAAGAAAAAATTTGGGTTTCATGTCCCTTTAATTTGCTTATCTTTGCATTTCAGTTTTCGTTCTAACACTAAATAAAGGGTAACAAATATCAGTGAGTTTGATTCAGTGGTTTAGATAAATAGATAGGTAGATAGTCAGCCAGAAAACAGATAGAAATATACGGCTAGATTTGGAGTTTTGTCGGTAACGACCCGAAAAACTAACGCCGGCTTTTTTCTGGCCGCACCATAAAAATAACTCTGGTATTGAGAGTCCACATAAAGGCTGCGTTAGGCTCCAAAAAAGGAGTGTAGAGCATTTTTAACGCAGCTTCAACTCTCGATACCAGAGTTGCTTACGCAAGCGGCCAGCCTCAAAAACGTGCTTGTGCACGATTCCCCCATAGGAAACAATGGGGCTGTTTGAGCTGAAAAAAAACCTAACACCTGCAAAAAAGCCGCGTTCAGCTCCTAATGCAGCCCCATTGTTTGCTATGCGGAAACACTTCCTACGTCTGCACCTAACACCCTAACATGTACCCCGAGTGTAAACACCCCTAACCTTACACTTATTAACCCCTAATCTGCCGCCCCCGCTATCGCTGACCCCTGCATATTATTATTAACCCCTAATCTGCCGCTCCGTAAACCGCCGCTACTTACATTATCCCTATGTACCCCTAATCTGCTGCCCTAACATCGCCGACCCCTATATTATATTTATTAACCCCTAATCTGCCCCCCACAACGTCGCCTCCACCTGCCTACAGTTATTAACCCCTAATCTGCCGACCGGACCTGAGCGCTACTATAATAAAGTTATTAACCCCTAATCCGCCTCACTAACCCTATAATAAATAGTATTAACCCCTAATCTGCCCTCCCTAACATCGCCGACACCTAACTTCAATTATTAACCCCTAATCTGCCGACTGGAGCTCACCGCTATTCTAATAAATGTATTAACCCCTAAAGCTAAGTCTAACCCTAACACTAACACCCCCCTAAATTAAATATAATTTACATCTAACGAAATTAATTATCTCTTATTAAATAAATTATTCCTATTTAAAGATAAATACTTACCTGTAAAATAAATCCTAATATAGCTACAATATAAATTATAATTATATTATAGCTATTTTAGGATTAATATTTATTTGACAGGCAACTTTGTAATTATTTTAACCAGGTACAATAGCTATTAAATAGTTAAGAACTATTTAATAGCTACCTAGTTAAAATAATTACAAAATTACCTGTAAAATAAATCCTAACCTAAGTTACAATTAAACCGAACACTATACTATCATTAAATTAATTAAATAAACTACCTACAATTACCTACAATTAACCTAACCCTACACTATCAATAAATTAATTAAATACAATTCCTACAAATAAATACAATTAAATAAACTAGCTAAAGTACAAAAAATAAAAAAGAACTAAGTTACAAAAAAATAAAAAAATATTTACAAACATAAGAAAAATATTACAACAATTTTAAACTAATTACACCTACTCTAAGCCCCCTAATAAAATAACAAAGACCCCCAAAATAAAAAATGCCCTACCCTATTCTAAATTACTAAAGTTCAAAACTCTTTTACCTTACCAGCCCTGAACAGGGCCCTTTGCGGGGCATGCCCCAAGAAGTTCAGCTCTTTTGCCTGTAAAAAAAAAAACATACAATACCCCCCCCCAACATTACAACCCACCACCCACATACCCAAACCCCCCTTAAATAAACCTAACACTAAGCCCCTGAAGATCTTCCTACCTTATCTTCACCATACCAGGTTCACCGATCCGTCCTGAAGAGCTCCTCCGATGTCTTGATCCAAGCCCAAGCAGGGGGCTGAAGAGGTCCATGATCCGGATGAAGTCTTCATCCATGCGGGAGCTGAAGAGGTCCATGATCCGGATGAAGTCTTCTATCAACGGCATCTTCAATCTTCTTTCTTCCGGATCCATCTTGCAGACCTCCGACGCGGAACATCCTCTTCTCCCGACGCCTACTAGCCGAATGACGGTTCCTTTAAGGGACGTCATCCAAGATGGCGTCCCTCGAATTCCGATTGGCTGATAGGATCAGCCAATCAGATTGAGCTCGCATTCTATTGGCTGTTCCGATCAGCCAATAGAATGCGAGCTCAATCTGATTGGCTGATTGGATCAGCCAATCGGATTGAACTTGATTCTGATTGGCTGATTCCATCAGCCAATCAGAATATTCCTACCTTAATTCCGATTGGCTGATAGAATCCTATCAGCCAATCGGAATTCGAGGGACGCCATCTTGGATGACGTCCCTTAAAGGAACTGTCATTTGGCTAGTAGGCGTCGGGAGAAGAGGATGTTCCGCGTTGGAGGTCTGCAAGATGGATCCGGAAGAAAGAAGATTGAAGATGCCGTTGATAGAAGACTTCATCCGGATCATGGACCTCTTCAGCTCCCGTTTGGATGAAGACTTCAGCCGGATCATGGACCTCTTCAGCCCCCCGCTTGGGCTTGGATCAGGACATCGGAGGAGCTCTTCAGGACCCGCTTGGATGAAGACTTCATCCGGATCATGGACCTCTTCAGCTCCCGCTTGGATGAAGACTTCAGCCGGATCATGGACCTCTTCAGCCCCCCGCTTGGGCTTGGATCAGGACATCGGAGGAGCTCTTCAGGACGGATCGGTGAACCTGGTATGGTGAAGATAAGGTAGGAAGATCTTCAGGGGCTTAGTGTTAGGTTTATTTAAGGGGGGTTTGGGTTAGATTAGGGGTATGTGGGTCGTGGGTTGTAATGTTGGGGGGGTATTGTATGTTTTTTTTTACAGGCAAAAGAGCTGAATTCTTTGGGGCATGCCCCGCAAAGGGCCCTGTTCAGGGCTGGTAAGGTAAAAGAGCTTTGAACTTTAGTAATTTAGAATAGGGTAGGGCATTTTTTTTATTTTGGGGGGCTTTGTTATTTTATTAGGGGGCTTAGAGTAGGTGTAATTAGTTTAAAATTGTTGTAATATTTTTCTTATGTTTGTAAATATTTTTTTATTTTTTGTAACTTAGTTCTTTTTTATTTTTTGTACTTTAGCTAGTTTATTTAATTGTATTTATTTGTAGGAATTGTATTTAGGGGCAGCAGATTAGGGGTACATAAGTATAACGTAGGTGGCGGTCGGCAGATTAGGGGTTAAAAAAATGTAATTGAGTTGCGGCGATGTGTGGGGACCTCGGTTTAGGGGTACATAGGTAGTTTATGGGTGTTAGTGTACTTTAGAGCACAGTAGTTAAGAGCTTTATGAACTGGCGTTAGCCCAAAAAGCTCTTAACTACTGACTTTTTTCCTGCGGCTGGAGTTTTGTCGTTAGATGTCTAACGCTCACTTCAGACACGACTCTAAATACCGGAGTTAGAAAGATCCCATTGAAAAGATAGGATACGCAATTGACGTAAGGGGATCTGCGGTATGGAAAAGTCGCGGCTGAAAAGTGAGCGTTAGACCCTATTTTGAGTGACTCCAAATACCGGAGTTAGCCTAAAACCAGCGTTAGGAGCCACTAACGCTGGTTTTCACGGCTAACGCCAAACTCTAAATCTAGGCCTTAGATAGATACTAAAAAGCTAGCAAAATAAAGTATGAACTTGAAATTGATTTTTTTTTTTTAATCTTATTTACAAATCAGCTTTTCACTCAGATACTTTGTCAGTATCCAAATGTGGAAGAATGTGACCGCTCTCAGCATTGGGCTCTTTTTTGGAGCTGGATTTCCTCTTGTGAAACACACTAAGAATTGTACAGTTCCAAATGTATGTCAACTCCAAACTGCAGTGTGACAAGACAAAAGAAATTTGATATGAACATTTAGTAGTTCAGAAACACCACACATCTAGTAAAGGAATCCTCTTTTCAAAACAAAAAAACAACTTAAACTTAGAAATGCAAATGATCCCACCTCACACAATGAACCTCAATAGATGACTTTTGCATAAAAGTCAATAAAAGTAAATGAACTAGTTCCATGTAAGTGGGTATTTTTGTTGTCTCCACTATTTTTCCAACATCTCTCACCACCTGATGGTTCCATTTTCCATCTTTGGAGTCTGAGCTTTTGAAAACATAGAACATCTGTCTCAACTAACATATTGTCACACATTCTCCATAGCTCCATTTTGTTTCAGTGGTCAATGGCATCACCAGATGAATTTAGATAATATATTTGTATCCGTACTGTGTGCCTCTTGCATCCTAATAACTGCATGCTGTTGGAAGGACATGAATGGCTTAGCATCCCTGTGTAGGTCCATGTTACAGATCCTTCCCTAGCAAAGATGGTGTTTCTTGTCTTGCATCAGGTTTTAGATTACTCCTCCAGACATCTTCACTACATCATTCATGTCCTGCCTTTATATCACCCCCCTGTGTCTATGTCCTCAATTTTGTTTTGCACTGTAAATATCTCTTTATCCGCAGCTTACTTCACAGTTGGTTAAGTTTCTTGGCTCAATCTTTTATTTATATAAATAATCTTTTAAACAGTCAACACAAGTAATTTCAAATAATATATATATATATATATATATATATATATATATATATATATATATATATATATATATATATATATATATATATATTATATAGTGTGTAGGAGTAGTGGCACTCACCATCCGGAACAACTGCCTAGTGCACTGCTAGAAAAAGTAAATACAAAAGTCCACAGTAAACCAAACCTGGCCAGGGATGGATGGATATACTGAAATAAAGAAGGCAACACAGGATGCAATGCAGATACAAAAAGCCTTTTAATCCACAAGGTGCATAAACAACAAGGTGCCTTAACCCATAACGTGTCTATTATGGCCTCCATTTGAGAAAGGTTCTAATTTTGAACCGAAACGATATGGGTTAAGGGTTTAGGCCCTTTGTTGTTTATGCACCTTGTGAATTAAAAGGCTTTCTGTATCTGCATTACATCCTGTGTTGCCTGCTTTATTTCAGTATATCCATCCATCCCTGGCCAGGTTTGGTATACTGTGGACTTTTGTATATATATATATATATATATATATATATATATATATATATATATATATATATATGGTATATACAAGTAGAATCCTAGAAGAAAACTTCAGGAAGCTCTGGGTCCACTAGCGCTCCAGATAAGGGGTTAAAAAATAAACCTCAAAAATAGGGAAAAACAGAAAATTAATTCTGTGGATGCAGGAGACTGCAGCCCACCAAAAGCGAAGGGAGATTCTCTATATCACCCCTCTAAATAAGAGATAGAAAAAGAAATAAAAGGTAGGCGCTGTCAAGCATACAAAAAATGCAATGGTACAGTATATGCAAATGTGTAGACAATATGCAAGTGATAATAAACCACCATATATACAAAATAAAGGCTGTAAAAAAAAATAATTAGTTAATAAAACATATAAAAAATAAATATGAAAAAGTTCTTAAACACATAGGTAAAGGCACATGAAAGTTCATATATATCCAGATTTTCTTAATTGATCCAGTCCCCCAATGGGTTTGCACTTACTTGAAGTGACCTCAATCCATATGAGGTAAGCAAAAGACGTAATCACTTGTAGTTACTTGTCAAAACACGCTGTCAAAAGAAGCCTCTTGTATGAAATAGGGAAAACACCTTCGAGCCTTGGAGTGTTTCACAGGTTAAAAACTTTCTGATCCTCTTTCACAATGGTGAGATAGAACTTCAATATGGTGTCATAGAATACAAACAAAAGGACACTGATAGTGCATTAACCTTTTTAATATGTACCATAAAAACACCAGTAGATTAAGCCTACTCACAAATAAAACCTCAATTAATGAGGTAACTGAACAGCATAAATAACAAGATAGGCGAAAGACAGCAACAGTGAGTCGATCAAGCAGCAGCAGCAAAATGGAACCTTACGCGTTTCAAAGGCATATAGGACTTTCGTCTGCCTTCTTCATCAGAGGTTGCTGTCTTTCGCCTATCTTGTTATTTATGCTGTTCAGTTACCTCATTAATTGAGGTTTTATTTGTGAGTAGGCTTAATCTACTGGTGTTTTTATGGTACATATTAAAAAGGTTAATGCACTATCAGTGTCCTTTTGTTTGTATTCTATGACACCATATTGAAGTTCTATCTCACCATTGTGAAAGAGGATCAGAAAGTTTTTAACCTGTGAAACACTCCAAGGCTCGAAGGTGTTTTCCCTATTTCATACAAGAGGCTTCTTTTGACAGCGTGTTTTGACAAGTAACTACAAGTGATTACGTCTTTTGCTTACCTCATATGGATTGAGGTCACTTCAAGTAAGTGCAAACCCATTGGGGGACTGGATCAATTAAGAAAATCTGGATATATATGAACTTTCATGTGCCTTTACCTATGTGTTTAAGAACTTTTTCATATTTATTTTTTATATGTTTTATTAACTAATTATTTTTTTTTACAGCCTTTATTTTGTATATATGGTGGTTTATTATCACTTGCATATTGTCTACACATTTGCATATACTGTACCATTGCATTTTTTGTATGCTTGACAGCGCCTACCTTTTATTTCTTTTTCTATATATATATATATATATATATATACAGGGAGTGCAGAATTATTAGGCAAATGAGTATTTTGACCACATCATCCTCTTTATGCATGTTGTCTTACTCCAAGCTGTATAGGCTCGAAAGCCTACTACCAATTAAGCATATTAGGTGATGTGCATCTCTGTAATGAGAAGGGGTGTGGTCTAATGACATCAACACCCTATATCAGGTGTGCATAATTATTAGGCAACTTCCTTTCCTTTGGCAAAATGGGTCAAAAGAAGGACTTGACAGGCTCAGAAAAGTCAAAAATTGGTAGATATCTTGCAGAGGGATACAGCACTCTTAAAATTGCAAAGCTTCTGAAGCGTGATCATCCAACAATCAAGCGTTTCATTCAAAATAGTCAACAGGGTCGCAAGAAGCGTGTGGAAAAACCAAGGCGCAAAATAACTGCCCATGAACTGAGAAAAGTCAAGCGTGCAGCTGCCAAGATACCACTTGCCACCAGTTTGGCCATATTTCAGAGCTGCAACATCCCTGGAGTGCCCAAAAGCACAAGGTGTGCAATACTCAGAGACATGGCCAAGGTAAGAAAGGCTGAAAGACGACCACCACTGAACAAGACACATAAGCTGAAACGTCAAGACTGGGTCAAGACTGATTTTTCTAAGGTTTTATGGACTGATGAAATGAGAGTGAGTCTTGATGGGCCAGATGGATGGGCCCGTGGCTGGATTGGTAAAGGGCAGAGAGCTCCAGTCCGACTCAGACGCCAGCAAGGTGGATGTGGAGTACTGGTTTGGGCTGGTATCATCAAAGATGAGCTTGTGGGGCCTTTTCGGGTTGAGGATGAAGTCAAGCTCAACTCCCAGTCCTACTGCCAGTTTCTGGAAGACACCTTCTTCAAGCAGTGGTACAGGAAGAAGTCTGCATCCTTCAAGAAAAACATGATTTTCATGCAGGACAATGCTCCATCACACGCGTCCAAGTACTCCACAGCGTGGCTGGCAAGAAAGGGTATAAAAGAAGAAAATCTAATGACATGGCCTCCTTGTTCACTTGATCTGAACCCCATTGAGAACCTGTGGTCCATCATCAAATGTGAGATTTACAAGGAGGGAAAACAGTACACCTCTCTGAACAGTGTCTGGGAGGCTGTGGTTGCTGCTGCACGCAATTTTGATGGTGAACAGATCAAAACACTGACAGAATCCATGGATGGCAGGCTTTTGAGTGTCCTTGCAAAGAAAGGTGGCTATATTGGTCACTGATTTGTTTTTGTTTTGTTTTTGAATGTCAGAAATGTATATTTGTGAATGTTGAGATGTTATATTGGTTTCACTGGTAAAAATAAATAATTTAAATGGGTATATATTTGTTTTTTGTTAAGTTGGCTAATAATTATGCACAGTAATAGTCACCTGCACACACAGATATCCCCCTAAAATAGCTATAACTAAAAACAAACTAAAAACGACTTCCAAAACTATTCAGCTTTGATATTAATGAGTTTTTTGGGTTAATTGAGAACATGGTTGTTGTTCAATAATAAAATTAATCCTCAAAAATACAACTTGCCTAATAATTCTGCACTACCTGTATATATATACACACACACATATATAGGGCTTAACATTTTCAGTG
This sequence comes from Bombina bombina, assembly GCF_027579735.1. Taxonomy (NCBI): domain Eukaryota; kingdom Metazoa; phylum Chordata; class Amphibia; order Anura; family Bombinatoridae; genus Bombina; species Bombina bombina. The sequence continues at coordinate 531,350,886 of NC_069503.1, forward strand.
GTCCACTAGTTCCGGGCAACTTAGAAATCGCAGCGGACGACTTTTTCCATTGAATAGATTAATATATTTTTCCCTCTGGGTTAGTAGCTTTTAACCCCTGACTAGTAAACCATAGAGTGATATTTTTCTACCCCTATATATATATATACACACATATACAAATATGATCTAGTTGAAAATGACATACAAACAGGAGAACTGCAGAGCTTGAATCTACTTTGCAACCTTGAAATAGTTTGTCTGCTTACTGTATACTATATGCTCCAGACTATATATATATATATGTGAAAACCATTTGTTCGTATCAGCCTATAACACATCCACTAGTCCTGTGTGTATTCTTAAAAAATATTTTGTTGCATTGAAATAAGGCCATAACCTAACATTTACCACCTAATAGAATTTTTATAAAACAAATTAAAAAGTTTTGCCCGAACTCTTGTTCCACAAACAATGTTCTCAAGGAGCCCTCTGACCATGAAAGTGACCCCTGATAGTAATGAAGCAGATAACTCCCTGGATAATCTGTAATCTTGATAAATGTTCCACTTTACTTTACCCCTGGACTCCAAGAACTTTCTAAATAGACTGTAGACTCCTGGAACAATTACACAAACTGCAACTCCACAATTTTGAAACAGCGCTTCAGCATAAAGTCAATATTAGCAATAAACACTGAAGATGTATTTTAAATAACAGATTTTTATTTATGCTTATACCTTAAAATACAAACTAAAATATATAGTAAGGCATTAAGTAGGCACCTAATTTTATTATAATAAGTCATGATTCTTCAACAGCGCTAAATAATATTAGGATAAGGTATAAATAAACAAAATTATTCCCCTTTAAGAGAACTTATATATATTTACAATTATTTTAAAGTTCTATTGAAGGCGTTAACCTTTTTTATAAGTCAGTATAAAATATATCCATTCAAAACAAAAGTGTTCATTTTAAATCACAAAACAAGCCAAAGTCTTAAAAATCAGAAAGCTACAATAAATATGTTGTGTGGGTGTTAACATTAATTCTATTTATATATTTAGAAATTGTTCTATTGATACACAAACTTTTACCATAATTAAATACACTTTACACTAAGGGGCCGAAGTATCAAGCCCTGAATGGAGCTTGATGCCCCTGTTTCCGCGCGAGCCATAAGGCTCACCAGAAACAGTAGTTATGAAGCAGCGGTCTAAAGACCGCTGCTCCATAACTGGTCTGCCTGCTCTGAGGCCGCGGTCATCAATCCGCCCGATCGTATACACCCTTCTGCTAGCGGCCAATTGGACGCAAATCTGCAGGGGTCGACATTGCACAAGCAGTTCACAAGAACTGCTTGTGTAATGATAAATGCCGACAGCGTATTTTTCATGGAAAATGACTTAGTTTCAATAAAGGATACCAAATTTAAGAGGAAAGTTTGATAAAACAATTACATTGAAAAGTTTTTATTTAAATATATAAATATTCATATACTGTACATTTTGTGTGCTCTGTCTAATGCATGGAAGTTTAAAGGGACAGTGAAATCAAAATGAAACTTTCATGATTCAGACGAGACATGCAATTTTAAACACCTTTCCAATTTACTTTTATTATGCAGCAGATGCTCGCCTGAAACGGAAGTTAAGAAGCAGTGGTTGTATCGGGATGATTGACAGCCCCTGCTAGAGGCCGATTGGGGCGGCATTACACAAGCATTTCACTAGAAATGCTTCCGCACGACTATTAATAAATCTAACCCTTAGCATCAAATTTGCTTTGTTCTCTTGGTATTCTTTGTTGAACGCTAAATCGAGGTATGCTAATATGCTAATTTCTAAGCCCTTGAAGGCCTCCTCTTATCTCAGTGCATTTTGACAGTTGTTGACAGTTAGACACTGCTAGTCCATGTGTATCATATAGATAACATTGTGCTCACTCCTGTTGAGTTATTATTAGTCAGTACTGGCTAAAATGTAAGTCTGTCAAAAGAACTGAGATAAGGGGGAAGTCTACAGAGGCTTAGCTACAAGGTAATAACAGTGGTAAAAAGTATATTAAAGGGACAGTCAACCTAAAAATTATTGTAACTTTTTTAGATTAGTTAAATAAAGATCTTTACAGTAAACTGTAGCCAAATTTTCATCTAAATAAACTTTGGCCGAAAAATACACTTACTGATCTCATCTGGCCTTTTTGAAATGGCCGCCTGACCCCTCCTTCTCGGACGTCTCCCAAAAGCTTGCAGTAACAGGATCCTTTCCTTTCTTCTCGTCCCTGCGCGCTCCTGCAATTTCAGCTTTGTTTCTCCCTAACTGAGCCTGAGCGCTATCTCGCTGCCCTGGCTGCTGTCCAAGTGTGATCTCAATGAGAGATTTCACAACCTATGTACGGCAGCAGGTTGGTGCCGGGTATGGCAACAGGTTGGCACGAGTTTTGACAGCAGCTTGATGCAGGGTCTAGCAGCAGGTGGCAGCAAGTTAGTGTAGGGTCTGGCAGCGGGTAATGCAGGATCTTCTCACCCTGCTTCTAGCTCCCAGCTCTGTAAATGGCAGCCCCTGTGGATCACCAGAAATCACAGCGCCAACATAGGCACATAGAAAGCGCAGCACGGCTGGTGAGGTGAGACACGGGCAAATCAGCTGTGATTTCTGGTGATCCAATTTCTCCCTAACCTTTTATTGAGTGCAGTGAAATGTGCAGCAAAAATTATTGAATAGAGGATCATAAGAAGCAAGTAAACGGGAAACCAAAGAAACCTGAGCATTCATGAGTATTATTTTTGCTAAATCGTAATAATGCTGCTTATTTTGCACACATTGACCTATTTGAAGCACAAAACAATCTGCTCAGCGTGTTATATATTAACAACGGAAGGTAACAGCAGATCTACATATAAAATTATAATTGTAAAACAACATCCTGTGAATCCATAGGCGTTGCTACAGGGGGGCATGGGGGGGCAATTGCCCCCTAAGAATATTTTTTGCCCCCCTGTGTGCCCCCCCTGCAGAAATCTCCTTCATCTGCCTGTTGCGCCCGCCACCCTAACAGTTAACTTTTAAATCAGAGCGTTGCCATGGATTACCATGGCAATGCTCTGAAACATTTGCTGCTAATCGGGAAAGAAAGAGCTGTCTGCAGGCAGACAAGCTACATATCCCACATGACCACCAGGGTTCAGGACTCCCCCCTCCCTGGTATAAGGTAGACTAGTGGTGGATCCAGGGAGAGGGCAACAGGCAATTGCCCCTCCCAACAGCTAGGACTGTGTGTGCATGGTGTAAGCAGAGGCAGCCCTAGCGTTAGGCAAAATAGGTGGTCGTCTAAGGCTGCATATAAGCACAGCAACAACAGCACTACTAGTAAAAAGGCACTAAGATTGAGCAGCTGTCAGATGTTTAAACATTTGTATTTAATTTTTGCACATGATCATCATGGTCTATACCGGGTGACAGATTTTATAAAGAAAGATGTGGGCGGGGATGAGCCATTGGAGGCAGAGCTATAGCAGCCTTGATTCAGGACCTTAGTGACAATGGAACTGCAGAGGTCAGGTAACATTCAATACATTTTGTGCTAAATCCAATTGGTGCATCACTATCAACACTTGAAGGAGGCAAGTGGGAGGAATTTCTCACGAGCAGAGTGTACTCTGCTCTTTGCTGCTGGCTTCCTGCTGGTGTAGGGCCTGTGCCACTGCCAGCCCATGCCTTACAGACTCTACTATCTGCTTTAGCGAGGTAACAGAAAGCAAGCAGCCTAATAAAAACCTCAGTGCAGTGAAAATTAAATAATACCTAGCTAGACTCTAGACATTCTGGCCTGAATGTCTTTCCAAAACTGATTTTTGTCATTTGAAAGTTTTTTAATGCATTGCTCCGTGTTTGCACTAAGTAAGAAATCAGGGGGAGTAGTTTCCCCCTAGGAGTCTGGAGAGTGTGCTCTATCTGCACTCTGCTGCTGGCTTCCTGGGTTTGCAACAGCCTTTCATATTGCCCCTCCTAATGGTTATGTGATTTGTCATTTTTAGTGCTGTGTGCATGTAAGGCTTATCTGATGCAGTCCTAAAAAAGTACCATATATTCTTACAATGAATCTTCTTTTATTTTGTTGTTTATGTGCTCAAATATCTTTTAAAAATATTACATTTCATTAAGCAGTCATACTATACTATCATGTAGGGTTTTTTTCTTTGAAGATTATATATATATATATATATATATATATATATTATATATATATATATATATATATATATATATATATATATATATATATATATATATATATATATATATATATATATATAAGTATGTGTATAAATATATGCATTTTTTATGCAGGGATTATATACACTTACCAATTAGTCAGGAGGATTACTACAAAGTAATTTGTAAATGTATGCATCTGTGTAAAAACACTATATACACTACACCCCCTATACAGCTCCTATCCCCTTACTACAGCCCCTATCCCCCCACTACAGCCCCTATCCCCCACTACAGCTGCTATCCCCTTACTACAGCCCATAAAGCCTCTATAGCCCACTACAGCCCCTATACCCCCCACTACAGCCCCTATACCCCAATACAGCTCCTATCTCCTTACTACAGCCCTTATTATCCCCGCCACTACAGCCCTTATTATCCCCGCCACTACAGCCCTTATTATCCCAGCCACTACAGCCCTTATCCCTGCCACTATAGCCCTTATCCCTGCCACTACAGCCCTTATCCCTGCCACTACAGCCCTTACACTACTGTATTTGTAGATTGATGCATTTTATTTGAACATGATGTATATTGCATAGATGTTTTAGTTTGGATTGGATGCCAGAGGCTATATAGTTGTATTGTATAGTATTTGTGGCACTATTGTGTAATGTCTATATGTATTATTAGTTTGTCAAAGTCTTTTTAAATAAGTCTTGCTCTATTAGTGATTGAGGGATTATATTTTTTAGGAATTAGATGTATTATGGCATTAGGTAAGACTGCTAGAATTTACACTGAGTTTTATCTTCTATTTTATTGTATATTTTTATCAATCGCTACTGCATTTCTGATCAGAGGCCAACTATGTTTCATTGTCTTGACACTGTACAGTGACAAAGTTGAATCTAAATCTAAGGTTGGCTGTTTGTGTGTCTGAGTGTGTGTCCCTGAGTGTGTATGTGTCTGAGTCAGTCTTTGAATGTGCCTGTCTGTGTCTCTGAATGTGCCTGATTGTGTGTTTGTGCCTGTTTGTGTGTGTGTGTGTGTGTGCCTAATTTTCATTTTGAAGTAGGAAGTGGCTGGCTGTGTAAAGTTGGTACATGGTACTTAGTATTAGTTACACACAAACACACACACACCAACAAACACTCAAGCACTGTTCATTGGTCTTCATTAGTGACATATTTAATATAGGGAATTATTTACAGAGCCCCGGTGTTTGCTGAAATTCCTTTAAACTATAAAGAAAATCTTTTGAGAGTTTTCCTCTCTTTCTCAGGTCTGAAGCAATACCTGAGGAAGAAAGGAAAACTCTTGAAAGCTTGTCTTTTAAAAGGGACATGAAACCCACATTTTTTCTTTCGTGATTTAGAAAGAGAATGCAATTTTAAACATCTTTCTAATTTACTTCTATTATCTCATTTGTTTTATTCTCTTGATATTCTTTGCTGAAAATGATATCTAGATATGCTCAGTAGCTGCTGACTGGTTGCTGCACATAGAAGCCTCGTGTGATTGGCTCACCCATGTGCATTGCTTTTTCTTCAACTAAGGATATCTAAAAAATGAAGCAAAATAAATAATAGAAGTAAATTGTAATGTTTTTTAAATTTGTATTCTCTATCTGAATCATGAAAGAAAGATTTTGGGTTTAGGGGCCCTTTAAGTATTAGGTTAGTAGAATAAAAAGGTATCATTGCATACCACATTACTCTATTTTTTTTTTTTTAGAATCTAATTTATATATATATATATATATATATATATATATATATATATATATATATATATATATACACAACTAAATTTTATAATGATTTAGTGGTGAAAATTATTAGTGCCCCCCCAGTTTTGACTGTGGTATCTTATGTGCCCCCCCTATATATTGTTCCTAGAGTCGCCACTGTGTGAATCCGCAAAGACAAGCAGTAGTTAGGCATACAATGCAATCTTAAAACAGGGGCACAGAGAGCTGAAATTGCAGGAGCGCGCAGGGACGAGAAGAAAGGAAAGGATCCTGTTACTGCAAGCTTTTGGGAGACGTCAGAGAAGGAGGGGTCAGGCGGCCATTTCAAAAAGGCCAGATGAGATCAGTAAGTGTATTTTTCGGCCAAAGTTTATTTAGATGAAAATTTGGCTACAGTTTACTGTAAAGATCTTTATTTAACTAATCTAAAAAAGTTACAATCATTTTTAGGTTGACTGTCCCTTTAATATAACTGTGTTGGTTATGCAAAACTGGGGAATGGCTAATAAACAGATTATCTATCTTTATAAACATTAGCAATTTTCAAGAAGACTGTCCCTTTAATTCTGACTTCTATGCTCTTTTAATATTAACTTATATTAATATTCAATAACACATATAAACACTTCAGGACTTAGACAATACAAAGCAAAGGTAGAGATGTATTATTAATGTGATAGATAGAAGTCATCTTGTAGCAGAGGGTTAAAGGGACATTAAACACTAAAACATTTCATGCTCCTCCCTCTAATCATTGATTGATGTTTTAGATACTTTTATAATGTTTCCACAAACAAACACAGGACTATTTAAATTGGACATTAAACACTTAATAAATGCTAGATAGAATGAAGCATTCAAAGAAAAGATTAGTCTGAGAATAACATGTAGATGTATTTTTTAAAGTTTCATTAGTTGTTTAAATATTGACAAAATAAGTGTAAAGTTTCAGTGTCTATAAAACAATGGGAGCTGCCATGTTGTAACTTAGGTTACCTTCTCTGCTATGGCCAATTAGGGACAGTTATAAATAGGTCACTAGAGTGTGCAGCCAATGGCTGTGTGGGATATAACAGTGTTCTGCACTTCCATTTCTAACAGAAACTGAAAAGCTCATAATTTCAGAATGGAATTACAAGAAAGGAGGGCAAAATAAATAAAGTATATTGCAATTTTATATATGTATATATATATATATATATATATATATATATATAGTGTATCATTTTATGTTACGATCTCAAAGTTTTTAATGTCCCTTTTATATATAATATGTAGAATATATTAATGATCATTGTATTGATATATGTTAAAGTAGTTTAGAGTGCCAATGGATTAAAATACATTTAATATTGTATGGTTCCATATAATAAAAAAAATAATAATAATAATAATAATAAAGCAAATACTAATTATATCCTCTTAATGTATGCAAACTTGGCATAGTAAGTTCACATAATATATTCCCTTTGCTATTTGCTAAAATTATTAATGATCATATTGCATTATATTTTAGAGATCTGGATGTCTGCAAGCCATAAATTAAATATAAAATAAACTATATAGCTATCATTTTTTTCACAATGAGAAATCAGACAAAACATGGAAAATGTTCTATAAAATAAAAATACATTTATTTATAATGAGAATTACGTCAATATAGTAACATCAAATAGTGTTAAATGTGTAGGAAAAAAAATGTTCGGTTCACACTATCAATTTATTTTAGAACTTTTTCAAACCTTATAAGGATAACCTCTATAATTATATCTTAAACAGAGAACATAAGTTTCAGGATGCATAGCAATGCGTTTTTTTCTAATTAAATGGTAACCATTGTTAGAGGGTATTTTTCATAAAATCTTTGTGGCATTTAGCTGCAAATATGTAAAAGTCAGTAAAAATTTAAACTGGAAAGAAATACATTCCAGTTGCTTAAAAACCAGTTAAATAGCTCATCTTCATAGCAATTTCAGATATACAACAGCTCATATAAAATGCGTTCAAAATTATGTATTTGTTTAAAAATATATTATAATATAATAATATTTGTGTATTTTTAAAGAGATAGTCTAGTCAAAATTAAACTTTTATGATTCAGATAGAGCATGCAGTTTTAAGCAACTTTCTACTTTACTCCTATTATGAATGTTTCTTCGTTTTCTTGGTATCTTTATTTGAAAAAGCAAAAATGTAAGCTTAGGAGCCGGCCCATTTTTGTTTCAGAACCTGGGTAGCGCTTGCAGATTGGTGTCTAAGGGGTCAATTTATCATTGTGCGGATGGACATGATCCGCTATAGCGAACCATGTCCGCCGCACATCAATAAATGCCGACAGCATTCTTGTGAACTGCTGGTGCAATACCGCCACCTGAAGATTGCCTGCTAGCAGGGGGTGTCAATCAACCCGATTCTATTCGGCTTCAGGCGGAACTAAAGCGGAGTGGGTTGGTAGCAGCATCTGCTGCTTCATAAATCGACCTCTAAATGTATCCAACAATGAGGAAGCGCTACCCAGGTGCTAAACCAAAAATGGGCCGGCTCCTAAGTTTAAATTCTTGCTTTTTCAATTAAAGATACAAAGAGAACTAAGAAAAAGTGATAATAGGAGTAAATTAGAAAGTTGCTTAAAATTTCATGCTCTATCTGAATCATGAAAGTTTAAGTTTGACTAGACTATCCCTTTAATAATCAATTTTTTATGTAGTACCAGCATTTGTTCATTGACAAGATGGTTTTCATTTAAATCTGTTAGAAACCTATACAACATTTTTAGATATTGTTTTTTTTTTAAATTTATTTTTGTTATAGAAATGTTAATATATTGATCACATTTTAACATTTAGAAAATCTCTAGGCTGTCTACAGTAAAGTTATTTCTTTAATAACTGCCCTGCTAAAATATTTAATCGGAAATTGAATATTCTATTTTTTTATATCAGCATAAGAGTTGGCAATATAAAAACATTGTTAATTAAAACAAATTATTACAGAATTCCTATTGGGTGAGTCGGACCCACTTCCAGAGCTACTTTTCTTGTTCTTCTGCGCCAAAGAGGTTCCGAACCGGAGAGCTTCATATACAGGGTCTACTTTATTACCACACGCTGTAAAATAAAACAACAATTCATTAATAAAACCATGAAAAGCTATTATGGCCAAAACATTAAAAAAAAAAAAATTTCAACAGGATAGAGATAAAGGGCAATTTAAAACAATGACTAAGCAAGATGGTAAAGCAAATAACGTCTGGGTTATGACTCAAATAACAAACTTCAATCAAGGTAAACATTCTGGGTTTATTAACCCTTTGAGTGCTAGGCACTTTCCCACCTGGGTGCTAAGGTTTTTTTAAAGGTTTTTTTTATTTTATATTTTTAAAAATATTTTTTTTTAACTTTTATTTTTATTTCAGATCAAGACTTACACTGTTGGAAAGGTTAGGTGATTGGGGGTCTGTAGCTGCTTAAATGCCTGAGATACAGGCTTCTAAGCAGCATGCCCCCTGCTCCTATATTTAACATTGTTAATGTTAAATAAAGTTGTGCGGTGATGTCATCACATCATTGCGCGTGACGTCACTGCGCGTAACGTGAAGCCCCGGCGATGCCTGTCACTATGCAGGCCCGATCACCGGGGTAGGAGCTGGTGGGAGTCCCCAGATCTCCCTCAAAGTGGGAGAGTGCTAGTCATTAGCACCTGACTGAGACAATTTGTGACGGCTCAAAGCCGTCATTAGCACTCAAGGGGTTAAAGGGACATGAAACCCAAACATTTTCTTTCATGAATCAGATAGAGCATACAATTTTAAACAACTTTCCAATTTACTTCTATTATTTAATTTGCTTCATTCTCTTGTTATCCTTTGGAAAGATTTTTCTAGGCAAGCTCAGGGGCAGCAGATAACCTAGGTTCTAGCTGTTGATTGGTGGCTGCATATATATATTGATTGTGATTGGCTCCTCCATGTGTTCAGTTAGAAACCATTAGTGCATTGCTGCTCCTTCAACAAATGATACCAAGAGAATGAAACAGATTAGATAAAAGAAGCAAATTAGAAAGTTGTTTAAAATTGTATTCTCTATCTGAATCATGAAATAATTTTTTGGGGTTTCATGTCCCTTTAAATGTTCTCATTTTAAAATACAAAACCATGTCCTTGGTAGTGGACTATAAACAAAAGGAAATGCAGTATTATAATTGCTACATTTTAATGTACAATAAACTGATATAAATCCAAAATATATATATTTTGTGATTCAGACAGAAAAAAAGATTTTATAAAAAAAAAAGTTTCCAATTCACTTCTATTATCAAATTTGTTATGTTCCTCTCGTATTCTTTGTTAAAGAGATACCTAGGTAGGTGTTTAGAGCACTACATGGCAGGAACTAGCGCTGCCATCTAGTATACTTGCAAATGGATAACATTCTAGCAAACTGTAGTGCTTCAGACACGTTCACGCTCCTGAGCTTACCTCCCTGCTTTTCAACAAAAGATACCAACAGAACAAATAAAATTTGATAATAGAAGAACATTAGAAATGTATTTAAAATGGTATGTTCTTTCAGAATCATAAAATAATTTTTTTTTTGTTTCATGTCCCTTTAAACTCAAAATGTAAAACTCCATAAAATATTTAACTGTGTATAGAGGGTAAAGAAACCTTTGTACTGTATGGTCATTATTTATTTTGTCTGATTCTCTAGTAAATTTACTGGTAGCAGTTTTTTCTACAGCCTTCAGGGACATTGAAATGCATTTTGTGAAAGTCAGAATTATGACCCACTGCGATATGTTGACTTGTGTCGGAATTCATGAATATCTGTCCCTTTATAACCACAGCAAATGAGCTAATATAAAAACATTAAAATACATTTTCTAGAGGGTGTGTCATTGGTTTGCAAAACAATGCAAACTTTTCTAACAAACATTTGTCTTGTAAACAGATCTTTTGCAATGCATTGGTTAATTTCTGATGCATAAAAAGAAAATCTCTTGCCAGAGCTATTTTCTTCATTAGTTTCAACACCAGTGTGTTGTGACTGACAACTATAAGTTATGTCATTTAATTTAATTTTAGTTTTATATGTCCGTAATTTTTTTTTTTCAAAAGTACAATTCAAACTAATATTTTTGGCAAATGGACTTACATGAACTTTCACGCTAAATATGTCTGACAAATTTTACTCTCATTTGGTTACACACAACACCTGAAATAGTTTGCCTGCAGCTAGGGATGGGCGAATGTTTCTAAAAATTCGAAATTTAAAATGAATTTTGATACATTCGATCATTCGAATCGAATTTTGAATGTTTATATAACATTCTAACATTCTATTTTTGAATTTTCGTTTTTGAATTTTTCAATAAAATTTGAAAATATTCGTTTGAATAATAGAATGTTTAGCTATGTATTCGTTCAATTTCGAAATAATATTTCTAGTCTACAACTGTGTTTAATAAATATAAAATTCGAATTTGAATGCTGCATTCAAATTCGAATGTCACATTCGAAATAGTATTTCTAGTCTTATACTGTTTTTTAAGTGTAATATTCAAATTCAAATGTTACATTCGAATTTGAATGTAACATTCAAATTCGAAATAATATTTCTAGTCTACAACTGTGTTTAATAAATGTAATATTCAAATTTGAATGCTAAATTCGAATTCGAATGTAACATTCAAATTCGAAATAGTATTTTTAGTTTAATACTGTGTTTTATAAATGTAATATTCGAATTTGAATGTGACATTCAAATTCAAAATAGTATGTCTAGTCTAATACTGTGTTTTAGAAATGTAATATTCAAATTTGAATGTCACATTCGAATGTCACATTCGAATTCGAAAGTGACATTCAAAAACTGTAAATAACATTTGATAATAGAATTTTTAAGAATATTCGTTCCTGTCAACATTCTATTATGTAAATCGAATTTTTACAATAACATTCGTTCTAACGTTCGAATTAGAATATAAATTCATTTGCCCATCCCTACCTGCAGCCATTTCATAGACTGTGTAACCACTGGGCTATTTTTTTTTTCTATATTACCTTCAAATTGATGTGTTAACTGTTTAATGTAATTTGCCAATTCCTCAATAAAGCTTTAAAAATGGAAAAAAAAATCCCTTGAATGTCCCTTTAAGTCAGTGATTGGATTAACCATTCAGGACAACAATAGGCATTCCCTAGAGTGCCTTCAAATAATAGATTAAAGAGTCAACAAAGTACAAAAAGAAAAAGCTTTGTCTTAGCACTGTGTGCTTCACCCCTGCAAAGTTCAGCTCTATAGCATTAATACACTACTAGGAGCTAGCTGAACACATTTGGTGAGCCAATGACCAAAGCAATGTGTGTAGTGTAACCACCAATCACCAGCTAAAAATCAGTACTGCGCTACTACTCCTGAGCCTACCTTGTTATGTAGTGTATTTTATAGATGTCTATTTTGAAAGGATCTGTAACATTAATTTGTGCAACAATTATTGTGTTAAATTTTAGAAAGGCATTGGAAAAAGCTTATGTTTTAAACTGGTTGTTTGATCTAAAGAAGAATGGATCCTGCTGTTTGTTGTTTTCAAATTAATTGGAATGGCTTTTAAACTGGAAACCCTGTGAAAAAGTGAGACAAGGAACATCATACAGGGATAATGAGTAACTAGAATAGGGATCATTTTCACAGCTAAACAGTGCTAGCTCATGTGTGCCACATAGATAACATTGTGCTCAATCCTGTAGCGTTATGCAGGAACCAGCACTAAATGGCTAAAAAGAAAGTTTGTAAAAAGCACAGTGATAAGGGGGCAGTCTGCAGAGGCTTAGATACAAGGTAATCACTAAGGTAAAAAGTATATTAATATAACTGTGTTGGTTAAAAGTATTGTGTTGGATAAAAGTATTATCTATCTTTTTAATCAATAACAATTTTCAAGTAGACTGTCCCTTTTAACTAAATTGTTTTCTGTTATCATTTACACCAGCTCTTTCTGATCATGTGTACTGAACAAATATAAAGAATACACGTGTCATGCACATAGTATCACCAACAGAACTAGTACTTACCAATAGGCATCACTTCTTTAATACAGCCAAACTGTTCATGAATTAGAAGAGGAGAGCTATAGTATCGCCGAAAACCCTTTGGCTAAAAGACGTCATTAAAATAGAAGAATAAAAAAAAAAGCATATAGATTTATATTAGTTTAAGGGACAATATACACACATTTTTATATAACTGCATGTAATAGACACTACTATAAAGAAGAAAATGCACAGTTACTGATTTTTAAAGGTTTTATACTGGATTTTTATAACTTACATAGAAGCTCCCAATTTAGCACTGATGATGAGGTTAGGCTGGGACACCCATTGAAAGGGGCTGAGAGCAGACCACCCCCTCCCCTGCATATGAAAAGACCCATTATGCAAACAGAGGCAAGTAGGGGGCTGTAGACATGAGTATACATCTAAAACGTTAGGGCTTGGTTAGGAGTCTGAAAATCAGCACGTTATTTGAAAATAAGCAAAACTGTAAATGTTTACAAAAATGCTCCCAGGTGGACTGTTTACATCATGAAATTCTCAAGTCAATTGTAAAGGGACATTAAAGGACACTAAACCCACATATTTTTTTATTTTTTTTTATGATTCAGATAGAGCAGGCAATTTTAAGCAACTTTCTGATTTTCTACTATTATCAATGTTTCTTCGTTCTCTTGCTATCTATATTTGAAACAGCAGAAATGTAAGGTTAGGAGCCGGACCATTTTTGGTTCAGCACCTGGGTAGCGCTTGCTGATTGGTGGCTACATTTCCATTCACAAAAAAAGTTTACTCATTTAATTTACCTGCCTCTTATGTTATTATCCTCTGAAATTTTTACTATTTTTTTTAGTCCCCAAAGCGCTGAGAGAACATTCACCCTACCACATGCTACACAGTGACTGCTTAGCTGAGCACAGGAGCTCATAACATCTAACAAAAACTGTTCAAACCAGAATAAATAATATTCAAGATGTTTTCAATGGGTTTTCCATAGAGTGCTCTACAACAATAATAATTACTAAATATGTGTTTAAATATTTATAAAACATATAATTTTGTGCATATCTTTTAAAACGTGGTATGTAATTGCTGATCTATGCTATGCCTATCAAAATGTAGCACATCCCAAATGGCTTTTATGGGCAACCTCAGCATTTGGGCCCTGGGGCCACTGCACCTGCTGCATTAATGGTAGTTCTGTCCCTGCTCCTGCAGGGACTATCCAGCCCATTAAGGTTTTTTTTTTTTGTCTGGTTCTCATCAGAAAAGATATCAGTAATATTGTTACGAAGAAAAAAAAGAAAAAACTGTACCCGTTCTTCTTATTATTATTATGTGCTGCCAGCAGAGAGAGAAATTACACAAAATCTGTGAGCGTTCTATTGCAACGTGTCTCTCCTTCCCATAAAGAACCCTGCATAGCTGGATAAACAGCTCACAAGGTACACATTTGCATTTATAACAATTTTTTGAGGGAGCTCTCAGATCTACGAGACTTCTTAGATCATCTCGCCAGGGCAGAGAGCTTTAGATCATCAGGCTTTCAGACATTAAAGGGATATGAAACCCATTTATTTTTACTTTTAAATAAAGCATGGAATTTTTATCAACTTTCTAATTTACTTCTATTATCATTTTTTCTTTGTCCTCTTTTTATCTTTAGTTGAAAAAGCATTTTAGCCACCAATCAGAAAGCGCTACCCAGTTGCTGAGCCAAAAATGGGCCGGCTTCTAAGCTTTACATTCCTGCTTTTATTATTATCATTATTATTATTATACTTTATTTATGAAGCGCCAACATATTCTGCAGTGCTGTCCATGGATACAATTAATTTAAATAAAACAATGATATAAAACCTGTAAGAGACAGGACAAAATTTACAAACACATACAGGAGGAATTGAGGGCCCTATTCCCGTGGGAACTTACAATCAAATAAAGATACTAAGAGAACGAAGAAAAATTGATATTAGGAGTAAATTAGAAAGTTGCTTTACATTGCATGTCTATCAGAATCATGAAAGGAAAAGTTTTTGGGTTTCATATCCCTAACATGTGTGCTTGTAACAAATATTGCAAATATGAGTAGCACATACAGTTAAATTAAATTCATTAATAGTAACAAATTTTCTGTTTTAACTAACAGTGTGATAATAATTTGATTTTAGTTTAAAGTATTATCTTTAGCTCAAGTGTGAGCATAATGTAATCTGACTCCTGGCTATTTATATTTGGGCACCAGTGACACATTTGTATTTATTTGTTGAATGTAAATGGACAGTATACTGTAAAATTGATTTCTCCTTAATTTGTTTCCAATTACTTGTTATATCAGCAGCAGAGTTTAAAATGTATTGGAAATTGTTCATTTGGGTATATTTTTGTATATGAAATAACTGTTTCTGCTCACTGAAAACACAACACAATACAGTGGGCTGATCTTGTAAGGAGAGAAACCCAATTTTTGAGCGAGATTACACGTTGTGCGCTAAACCCGGTGCGTAAATAACACTAAAAAAATAGCGGTACCACACTTTCCATAGCGCGGCCACAACAAGTTACAAAAAATCTTCTTGTGTCGTGTTGTATGGTGCGTTAAGCTCCATACCGCACAAAAGCCAGGTCCTGACTTGACGTCCTCGCCGCGACATCGGGATGAAGATTGCAGATGGATCCACCCGGAAGAAGACCTTCACCGCCGGACTTCAGGAATGATGAGTATCTATTTCGGGTAAGAGTTAGTTTTTTTTTATTTGTTTTTATTTGGGTGGTTTATTTTTTTAGATTAGTGCTTTTTTGTTTTTTTCAATGGGCACTAAAGAGCTGATTGCGCTTTTAAGGGCAATGTCCATACAAATGCCCCTTTAGGGAAAATGGGTAGCTTAGGTTTTTTTAAAGGTAGGTCTTTTTTATTTTGGGGGGTTGGATGGGTGGGGGGTTTTACTGTTAGGGGGTACTTAGTATTTTTTGTTGTAAAAGAGCTAATTTATTTAGGGCAATGCCCTACAAAAGGCCCTTTTAAGGGCTATTGGTAGTTTAGTGTTAGATTATGGGGTGTTTTTATTTTGTGGTGGCTTTTTCGTTTTTATAGGGGTTAGATTAGGTTTTAATTGTTTTTATTTTGGATAGTGGGTGTGCGCGGGAGTTGGTGGGACCAATACACTACTGAAAAACTTTAGTGTAAGGGAAGGAGGGAGAGGGGGTAACATGTTTTGTGAAAGCGATCTAATTAACAAAAAGCAAAGCCAAAGTCATATAGGTCTGCTATTTCTGGGGATCCCAGAGAAGCATTTACAACCATTTGTGTCATAATTGCACAAGTTGTTTGTAAATAATTTCAGTGAGAAACCTAAAGTTTGTGATAAAGTTAACAATTTTTTTTTATTTGATCGCATTAGGTGGTGAAATGGTTGCATTAAATATACCAAAATGGGCCTTGATCAATACTTTGCGTTGTCTACTACACTGCACTAAAGCTAAAATTAACCATGCAAGCTACCTAATTAACCCCTTCACTGCTGGGCATAATACAAGTGTTGTGCACAGCGGCATTTAGCATCCTTCTAATTACCAAAAAGCAATGCCAAAGCCATAAATGTCTGCTATTTCTGAACAAAGGGGATCCCAGAGAAGCATTTACAACCATCTGTGCCATAATTGCACAAGTTGTTTATAAATAATTTCTGTGAGAAAGTTAAGAGGTTTTTTTATTTGATCGCATTTGGCGGTGAAATGGTGGCATGAAATATACCAAAATGGGCCTAGATCAATACGTTGGGTTGTCTACTAAAACATATATACATACATGTAAAGGGTTATTCAGGGATTCATGACAGATATCAGTGTTACAATGTAACTATCGCTAATTTGTAAAACAAATGGTTTGGAAATAGCAAAACGCTACTTTTACTTATTGCCCAATAACTTGCAAAAAAAGCAAAGAACATGTAAACATTGGGTATTTCTAAACTCAGGACAAAATTTTGAAACTCTTTAGCATGGGTGTTTTTAGGTGGTTGTAGATGTGTAACAGATTTAGGGGGTCAAAGTTAGAAAAAGTGTGTTTTCTTCAATTTAGGGTGTTAGGTTTAGGGGTTAATAGTTTAATTTAGTTTGTTGCGATCTGGGGGGTCAGGGGTTTAGGGCTTAATAGGTTTATTTTAGTAGTAGCGATATGGGGGGGGGCGGCGGTTTAGGTGTTAATATGTTTATTTTAGTAGTAGTGATGTGGGGGGCCGGCGGATTAGGGGTTAATACTTTAATTTAGGTAGTTGCGATGTGGGTGGGCGGCATATTAGGGGTTAATAGGTTTATTATAGTATTTGCGATGCAATGGGATGGCGGTTTAGAGGTTATGGGTGTTAGTGTACTTTGTAACATTTTTGTTATGAGTTTTGTGAAACATTTTTGTTTCACAAAATCCATAACTACTGGTCTTTGATTGCGGAATGGATCGTTGCGGTATATGCTATAACGCTAGCAGAATAGCCGTACCGCACAACCTGTAATACAGGTGAGCTGACTATTCCACACTCAAAGGCCATTTTTTGAGTGCAGAAGAATCGTTGCGGTATAGGTTAAAACGCTAGCGTAACAGCCCTACCGCGCCACTTGTAATATGGGTGAGCTTACTATTCCGCTCGTAAAGGCCAATTTTTCATCAGTATAGCTGTACCGCACAACTTGTAATCTTGCCCTTTGTTAGCTATCTTATTATTTACACTACACTAAGTCCTCCTTATATTCTTTATTACTGTTTACTTAAAGGAATAGGAAAGTCAAAATTAAAATTACACTTTTAAATGCACTTCTATTTTCAAATGTGCTTCGTTCTCTTGGTATCCCTTGCAGAAAAGGCTAGCTGATTGGTGCATGCACACATTTGTCTCTTGTGATTGGCTAACTAGATATGTTCAGCTGGCTGCCAATAGTGCTATGCAGCTTCTTCAGCAAAAGGATTACAAGAGAATTAAGCAAATTTGATAATAGAAGTAAGTTGGAAAGTTGTTTAAAATGGTATGTTCTATCCAAATCATGAAAAAAAAATGTTGGGGTTTCTTGTCCCTTTAAAAGCCAGTACCAGTACTTGTAATATGAACATTTTAGTACCCCCCTGTCACAACCTCCTACTTGGAGCATTATTTTATCTTAACTTACTTGTTTACATGTTTTTTTGTAACCAGAACTTATCAGAAATGTTAAAGGGACAGTCTAGTCACAATTAAACTTTCATGATTCAGATAGGGCATGTCATTTAAAACAATTTACTTTTATCATCAAATTTCTTTGTTCCCTTGGTATTCTTAGTTGAAAGCTTAACCTATGTAGGCTCATATGCTAATTTCTAAGCCCTTGCATGCCATCTCTTATCTAAATGCATTTGACAGTTTTACACAGCTAGAGGGCATTAGTTCATGTGTTCCATATAGATAACATTGTGCTCATGCCGTGAAGTTACTTATGAGAGAGCACTGATTGGCTAAAATGCAAGTCTGTCAAAAGAACTGAAATAAGGGGGCAGTCTGCAGAGGCTTAGATACAAGGGGGTCCATTTAACAAACTCCGGATGGAGCTTGAGGGCCCGTGTGCAGGCTCGCCAGAAACACCAGTTATGAAGCAGCGGTCTAAAGACCGCTGCTCCATAACCCTGTCCGCCTGCTCTGAGCAGGCAGACAGGCATCGCCACAAATCAACCCGATCGAGTACGATCGGGTTGATTGACAACCCCCTGCTGGAGGGGGCGGCGTTGCACCAGCAGCTCACAAGAGCTGCTGGTGCAATGCTGAATATGGAGAGCGTATTGCTCTCCACATTCAGCGAGGTCTGGCAGACCTGATCCGCGCTGTCGGATCAGGTCCGACAGACCATTGTTAAATAGGCCCCATTGTAATCACAGAGGTAAAAAGTATATTAATATAACTGTATTGGTTATGCAAAACTGGGCAATGGGTAATAAAGGGACTATCTATCTTTTTTAAAAATAACAATTCTGGAGTAGGCTGTACCATTAAGTATGGGTGGGAATACAATAAGCAAAATCAGCTATTTCAAATATGAAAATAAAGTTGACAGAGCTATTTGTAAACAATTTAATACACTCTATTAGGTAAAATGGATAATTGGGAACACAGTAAAAACGAATAAATATTATCGGCTGTGTACACTGTCCCTTTAACTGATTGAAAGCAGTGGTTTAACTACAGGGGTCCCAGTCAAGACCATACCACAGTACTAGAAATCAGTATTGGTTTAGCTACAGGGTGCCTGGTGAAATATGGATTTCACCTGCATCATGCTTGGCCCTTCTGTGTGCTTCCCCTGCAAAACGAGGCTCCCAGGAAAAAAAAAAGAAAAGTGTAAAGATTCACCATTACAAATATGGGGGCAGTTTCCAAAATGGCTGGAGTAGGGTGGCACTATTGAAATAGAGGGCCCTATCTCATCCTTTGCCCTGGGGCCTAGAAAGGTTTAGTTACACCTCTGATTGAACGTATTCTGCAAGGAAGGTCAAATATTCCTAAAGGAACAATAGAAAGACTATAAGTGGCTATAAAAAGGTTTTTCAATTATTTCTTCCCCAAATGTAGTGTTACAAAGGGACTGGAAAGGTGTCCAAATTCTTTGCACATGCTACATTGTCTATTTCACTTTTGTTTTCAATCAGTTAAATTCAGTTATTAAATAACAAATGTTTATTGGCATTTGCAGAAATATGTCAAGTTCACTACAAAGGTTGTTTTAACGTCTTTTCACTTAGAACAGGGATGGCCAACTGGCGGCCCGGGGGCCACATGTGCCCCTCTGCACTAGTTTTTTTCCAAAATACATCAAAGTCACTGTTCATGATTCAAATAGCGCATGTAGTTTTAAGTGACTTTTCAATTTAAATCTATTATCAAATGTATTTGTTTCTCTTGATATCATTTGTTGAAAAGCATACCTAGGTAGACTCAGGAGCAGCAATTCACTACTGGGAAGTAGCTGGTAAATGGTGGCTATACAAATATGTCTCTTGTCATTGGCTCATATGTTCAGCCAGCTCCCAGTAGTGCATTGCTGCTTTGGAGTTGATTTTAACTATGCATTTAACCTTTTTGCAGGGGGAAAACACAGTTATATGCATAGCATAGCACAATAATAAAATTATCTAAGAGCATCATTGTTTTGCACTTTTATATTCATTTAAGGAGCATACATTAAAATTATAGAAAGTCAACTATCTCAAATTTGACTGTTTTCTCCAAAAAGTTTGCATTCTGGATAGTTTGTCCATAATGTATTCTATTTTTTAGTTAATTAAAGAGCCCTTTAAAGTGGCTTTCTCTGAGTTTTCAAATCAGAGGTTATTCAAATCCATTAGAAAATCTAGACAATCCAGCTGGTGTGTGGTTCCCCAGTGGTTTCTTACTGTATTAAACTCACTAATCCTTTGCATAGAGAAAATCCAACAACACTATTCTAATACATCAGAAAACATTTGAGCAGCTTCAACTATTCTATTATTACTTTATAATTATACTTTATTAATGAAGCGCCAACATATCCGCAGCGCTGTCCATGGGTACAATTCATTTAAATAAAACAATGATATAAAACCTATAAGAAACAAGACAAAATTTGACAAACACGTACTATAGGAATTCTAAATCAACAGCCTTGACATGAAACCTAATTTGTCTTGAGCTGCAGGTATTAGCTGCTTGCACAGCTTTTATGTTAAAGGGAAAGTCTAGTCCAAAATAAACCTTCATGATTCAGATAGAGAATGTAATATTCAAAAAATTTCCAGTTTACTTTTATCACCAATTTTGCTTTGTTCTCTTGTTATTCTTGGTTGAAAGCTAAACCTAGGAGGTTCATATGCTAATTTCTAATCCCTTGAAGACCGCCTCTTTTGTCAGGGCATTTTTACAGTTTTTCACCACTAGAGGTTATTAGTTCGTGTGTGTCATATAGATAACACTGTGCACGAGGAGTTCCAGGGAGACAGTTCTGATTGGCTAAAATGGATGTCTGTCAAAAGAACTGAAATAAGGGGGCAGTTTGCAGAGGCTTAGATACAAGGTAATCACAGAGGTAAAAAGCCTATTTATATAACTGTGTTGGTTCTGCAAAACTAGGGAATGTGTAATAAAGGGATTATCTATCTTTTTAAACAATAACAATTCTGGTGTAGACTGTCCCTTTAAGAGTTTTCAGTCATACAAAACTCCCAACCATTTACACTGCAATATTTTCTATAGTACACTCCCCCTGGGAAAATCAGAATTCATCCACCAATCATCTTCTTATACATGCGTTTGATAGTCAAATTGAACAGATATTACTTCTCCCAAGGCTCAGAAGCATCAGTTATAATGCCAACAGGTTGCACTGCTGGTCTGTTACAGGTAACTGTTATCTACAATATCTAACAGAGTTTGATCTAACAAAAATTACACTGGTCTGGAAGCTAAATATCGGCCTAAAGATAAATTAGAACAGCTGATAAAGTTGTCATCAACATTCTAATTCAAACAAAAACAAAATCTGTCCAAAAAAAGTGCCATTAGTGGGTGATTGTCAAGTGATGATTAGTTGGTTTAAGGGACAGTAGAGTCAAAATGAAACTTTCATGATTCAGATAGAGCAGTAATTTTGAATAACCTTTCGGTTTACTTTCGTTATCTAATTAGCTTTATTCTCTTGGAAGACTCAGCAGTAGCAATGCACTACTGGGAACTGAACACTTTGGGTAAACCAATGGTAAAATGCATATATGTGTATCATCCAATCACCAGCTAGCTCCCAGCAGTGTATTGTTGCTCTTCAGCCTACTTAGGTTTACTCTTCAACAAAAGATACCAAGAGAACAAAGCAAATTTGATAAAAAAAAGAACATTTGAAAGTTGTTTATTGCATGATCTATCAGAATCATTAAGATTGGGATTTAAAGCTGAGGTCTCATAGTCTTTGATAGAAAACAGAATTGTGGCTATCATAGATAAAATTTAAAGAAATAAAAATATTATTGTGAGATGCATATCAACCTTATAATTATTAGGGATGGGTGAGCGTTTAAGCACATTTGTTCAATGAATTTGAGATATTTTCTTAACATTCAAATTTGCCTTCTGAGAAAAAAGAGTTAATTTTTCTATTTTTAAATTTAACATTTTAACAGGTATCATTTTAATATTCAAATAGTAAAATTCCAATTTTTATTTGCGTAGATTGCGATAAGTCTATATCAATGAATATTCAAATGTTAAACTTCATTCAAATGGCCGAAAAAGGAACAGATTACAAGTAGCATGATATTTAGCGCTTTCGCTCACAAGCAAACAAAGCTGGAAATGAAAGCACAAGCAAAACTTGATGCATGCGACCACGCTAACTTCTTCTCACCATGGACTTCAATGAAGCGCATTATAAAAAAAAAATCTAATATATATATATATATATATATATATATATATATATATATATATATGTATATATATATATATATATATATATATATATATATATATATTTACACACAGTATATAACTGTATATATAATTCATTTAAATTTAAATATATACAGGTAGCCCAGTTTATTATAATGTAAGTCAATGGGAAGTGAGGGAGATAGGTTCCAGGCCCCTCTTAAAATTGTCATAAGTAACACCTAATATATTATTTTTAAAGCTTTGAAATGAGGACTTTAAATGCTAAACAGCATTATAAACCTAATAAAATAATCACACAACACAGAATATATAATTAAACTAAGTTAAATGAACAAAAACATTTGCTAAACAGCATTATAAACCTAATAAAATAATCACACAACACAGACTTCACTTGCATTTTTCTGCAAACAGTTCTTTCTATGCTTTCCAATCTGGACTGATTTATAGACAGGAAGATCTTGTTCCTTTGAAATCTGCTCGATAGCTCAGGTCTGGTTAAACTGATTAATTTCAGCTTGCTTGGCTTTGCTGCAACACAAGCGGACAGCTCCACCTACTGGCTATTTTAATAAATGCACTGCTTCTCAATGCTTTTCAATAGCAGTCACATGACTGGAAAAAAGGTTGTTATTCTGAAACGGTGTAAATTGAACCATTGTAAAACGAGGGCCACCTGTATACAGGAATATATGCTGTATATAAAATACAAAGAACATTTTCTACTATGTGAAGAACATTGGAATGTAAAATATTTACAGTAAATACACAGTAACACATTTTAAAATATAAAAAAAATGATTAAAAATTATTTATAAAGTTTTAATGTATGAAAGGAAACGTAAAAGAGTAAAAAGTGGAAAACCAATGCACTAGTGACACAAACGCGTTTCGGCTGTCTTGGCAGCCTTTCTCAATGTAAAAGTACAGGCAAAAAAAAAAAGCTGCCAAGACAGCCGAAACGCATTTGTGTCACTAGTGCATTGGTTTTGCACTTTTTACTCTTGTATGTTAGTCACCCCTGTCACCTGATGCCGAGCCTGCTGATATCGGCCAGGAAACAGGGGGGTGATGTAACATAATAGTTTAAATTGTATTACATGTTTGGCTAACAGCGGTACATACTGAGGAGTTGTTTTTCTCCTTTTTTAACTTAATTACAAAATAAAGTATTGAACTTTTCATCAACTTACAATAGGAAAGAGTGCTAATATCAAACCCCCACTCGGGTTCTTTCTCAATCCCCATTTCTTAACATGAAGTTAAGAACATAAAGAGCACAGCAACCAGACCTGCACAGCTGAGCATAGTCTGGTTGCTGTGCTCTTTATGTTCTTAACTTCATGTTACAATAAACTGACTTTTTAACTTTTCTTGCTCCCTCCTCATTTAAATACTGGTGTCTGCTGAATTTGTCTAACCTGTGTTTGCTGGATGTTCTGGAATGAAATAGGGTTATTGGAGAGTCCTGAAGCATTTTGGAGCTTAGGACCGGGACCGCTATAAACCATAACGGCCCTTCAGAGTAAACAAGACTTCACCTGGGATCCGTGAGTAAAACGCTGTAATTTACAGCTGATCATTATACATACTACGGAACTCTGTATAGCTGGGATAATATATCCTACACTGACAGGCTGAGAGCGCAGTTTGTACTATACAGCATTGAAAGTGATGTAAGCTTGAAACTCTGTAACATTAAGTTGATTAATATACAGCACATGTAACACGCAGATTAAGAACACAGCATTTGGATATCTAGTGTTTCTTTAACGAACATTCATTTGGTTACTGGTGTTACATTCAATTATTTATGGAGCATACTAAGATATTTGGACTTAAAAATGTGTTTGTGTGTATGTATATACATATACAGTGGGGAAAAAAAGTATTTAGTCAGCCACCAATTGTGCAAGTTCTCCCACTTAAGAAGATGAGAGAGGCCTGTAATTTTCATCATAGGTATACCTCAACTATGAGAGACAAAATGTGGAAACAAATCCAGACAATCACATTGTCTGATTTGGAAAGAATTTATTTGCAAATTATGGTGGAAAATAAGTATTTGGTCACCTACAAACAACCACGATTTCTGGCTCTCACAGACCTGTATCTTCTTCTTTAAGAGGCTCCTCTGTCCTCCACTCATTACCTGTATTAATGGCTCCTGTTTGAACTTGTTATCAGTATAAAAGACACCTGTCCACAACCTCAAACAGTCACACTCCAAACTCCACAATGGTGAAGACCAAAGAGCTGTCGAAGGACACCAGAAACAAAACTGTAGACCTGCACCAGGCTGGGAAGACTGAATCTGCAATAGGCAAGCAGCTTGGTGTGAAGAAATCAACTGTGGGAGCAATAATTAGAAAATGGAAGACATACAAGACCACTGATAATCTCCCTCGATCTGGGGCTCCACGCAAGATCTCACCCCGTGGGGTCAAAATGATCACAAGAATGGTGAGCAAACATCCCAGAACCACACGGGGGGACCTAGTGAATGACCTGCAGAGAGCTGGACCAACGTAACAAAGGCTACCATCAGTAACACACTACGCTGCCAGGGACTCAGATCCTGCAGTGCCAGACGTGTCCCCCTTCTTAAGCCAGTACATGTCCGGGCCCGTCTGAAGTATGCTAGAGAGCATTTGGATGATCCAGAAGTGGATTGGGAGAATGTCATATGGTCACATGAAACCAAAGTAGAACTGTTTGGTAGAAACACAGCTTGTCGTGTTTGGAGGAGAGAGAACACCATACCTACTGTGAAGCATGGGGGTGGCAACATCATGCTTTGGGGCTGTTTCTCTGTAAAGGGAACAGGACGACTTATCCGTGTACATGAAAGAATGAATGGGGCCATGTATTGTGAGATTTTGAGTGCAAACCTCCTTCCATCAGCAAGGGCATTGAAGATGAAATGTGGCTGGGTCTTTCAGCATGACAATGATCCCAAACACACCACCCGGGCAACGAAGGAGTGGCTTCGTAAGAAGCATTTCAAGGTCCTAGAGTGGCCTAGCCAGTCTCCAGATCTCAACCCCATAGAAAACCTTTGGAGGGAGTTGAAAGTCTGTGTTGCCTAGCGACAGCCCCAAAACATCACTGCTCTAGAGGAGATCTGCATGCAGGAATGGGCCAACATACCAGCAACAGTGTGGGACAACCTTGTGAAGACTTACAGAAAACGGTTGACCTCTGTCATTGCCAACAAGGATATATAACAAAGTATTGAGATAAACTTTTGATATTGACCAAATACTTATTTTCCACCATAATTTGCAAATAATTTTTTTCCAAATCCGACAATGTGATTGTCTGAATTTGTTTCCACATTTTGTCTCTCATAGTTGAGGTATACCTATGATGAAAATTACAGGCCTCTCTCATCTTCTTAAGTGGGAGAACTTGCACAATTGGTGGCTGACTAAATACTTTTTTTCCCCACTGTACATATATAAATACATACATACAAATGTATATACACATATTTGCACATATAGGTAGTTTATATATGAGTGTAACACTTTATTTATGTTGTATTTGGTGCACATTAGGACTCCACTCGCACAAACACACTGCACTCAAATTTTTTTGCACTTGAGCGATTACGTTTAATTTCCACTTGTAATATGTGCGTAAGTTAGCGTGGACCAGCTGTAATCTAGCCCTAAATGTCAAGGGGAACATTTTTTACCATTAGTAAGTTAACATTCTGACATTCCCCATTGCTAATTATCATTTCAAGTGTACTATTGTAACATTAGTTAAATGTCACTTAGCTTTAGTCAATTAGTAGTTTTATGTAAATTTAACATTAGTGACAGAAAATGTATTTCTAGCTAGTACAAAAAACTCTTGTATTGGGCATAAAATGATAATAATGCAGAACCAAGCTAAATTTTTATTTCAAAAGCACATGGGATAGTTTGAAGAAAGAAGATTATTACACTAAAACTAACAACTGTTATAAATGATCCAATTATGAAGATAATTGTGAATGTATAAACAGAGGCATTCATTTGAGATGTTAAAAGAAAAATACTATGTAATTAAATGGATATTAAATGATTATAGATAATATGAGGAAATATATAAATTAGCTTCTGCCCTGATCAAGCTTTTCCTGTTGTGAATTGTGCATGATCAACGGTTAGACTCCTTCATGATGCACTTCAGCCTCTCTGAGGACAAGTGGTAAACCACAGCGGTAAATTACTTAAAGATTGGCCAAAATAAATAATTAAAATAAATTACAGCTTTAGGGACCAGCAGACCAAGGCAAAAGAACAACACCAAATTTCTTTCTGTTAAGCCCTCCACATTGGAACCTCCACAAATGGGTTTCATGCCCATCACTAGCCCTTCATCAGGGTTAAATAAGTACCTGGCATATTTTCTACCACACAGAATGAAACAGGAATGGGGGATTTCATTTTGAGTTTAATGTCCCATTAATTTGTACTGAGTTGCAATATTTGCATCCCTTTATTTTATAATTGCCCCCTACTGAGCACAACACACCAACTCTGCTGTAAATTATTAAAGTGGCAGAGTGTTATCTGAGCCCATAATAACATGTACTGTAAATTATATTTGCTTCCTTCTCTTGTTATCCTTTGCTGAAATATTTATCTAAGTAAGCTCAGGAACAGCAAAGAACTGATGATTGGTGGCAGCATATTTTGCTCACCCATGAGTTCAGTTAGAGTGCATTGCTGCTAGTTCAACAAATGATACCAAGAGAATGAAACCAATTTTTATAATAGAGGTAAACTGGAATGTTGTTTAAAATTGTATGTTCTACCTAAGTCATGAAAGAAAAATGTTAGGTTTTATGTACCTTTAATATTGATGTGATCTATGATCTCAACAAGACTGGCAAACGTTCGGTAATTATCATTGGATATGTTCTAATATGTAATCTGAAAGGTTGCACAGTGTATTTCTTAATAAACACAGTTATTATACAGTTAATGTAACAAGCAGTTTAAAGGAACATTAAACACTGTGAGATGCTATTATAAAATGATAAATCGTATATATAAAAAAAACTCTGCAATATACTTTCATTATTTTTTTTGTCCCCTTTTCCTTTAATTCCATTCTGAAATTATGAGCTTTTCAGTTCCTGTTAGAAATGGAAATATCCCACACAGCCAATGGTTGCACACTCTAGTGTCCTCTTTAAAATCATCCCTAATTGGCAGATAACAGAGAATGTAACCTAAGTTACAACACGGCAGCTCCCATTGTTTTATAGACACTAAAAGTTTGCACTTAATTTGTCAATATTTAAACACCTAATGAAAGTTAAAAAAAATATATCTACATGTTATTGTCAGACTAATCTTTTCTTTGAATACATCATGCTACCTAGCCTTTAAAGTCTATAGTTTTATATGATTTGTTTTATAATTTCCCAGTACTGCCTTGAGAACCTGAACAAGGTTGCATTGTCACTAAATGCTACTGTGATTTATTTCAGCTACACTGACACATAGCATCTGTGCAAGAAACTGAGAATACATATTGCAGAAAAGTGTTAGGGGGAGGGACATGGTAGCTAATATTAAACTTTGATGATTCAGATTGTAACATAAAAAAATCCGGTTTTCTTCTATTGTCAAATTAACCCATTTCCCTATGTATCTTTTATTGAAACATAACTCCTTTCCACAACGGCTTATCAAGACAGCTTTAGATGTGTACGCGTGTTTTCGAGCACTATGTGGCAGCATTGTTTGTGCTTTGTAGCAATATTATAAAAGTGACGGCAACTTTAAAGGGACAGTTTACTCAAAAATTTTCTCCCCTTTAATTTGTTCCCAATGATCCACTTTACCTGCTGGAGTGTATTAAATTGTTTACAAGTAGCTCCTTTACCCTTATATTGGCATTTTAAATAGTTGATTTAGCTTGTGGTATCCCCACCTATTCTGAAAGTTTGTGGCCGCGCGTACCAGCTATAGACAAGCTTTGTAAACACAGCCAGCAGAATAAATTACACTGCCAGTGGGATATAGCAGAGATAAGGTAATACAATGTTGATTTTCCATTGTTCTCTCAAAATACTGGTGATTGTTTTAAGGACAGATATAAGATAAAGAAGCAGGTATATGTGCACAATGTGATACAGTAATGAGATCTGATTATACCTACAAGCTCAACCTATTTTATTAGGCTGTGGCTTCAAAACACAAAATCAGAGCTTTAATATACAGAAATAAACCTTAAAAAGGTAATTTTCATACATTTTTTACTCTGCAGTTGGTAAAAAAAGCAATTGTAAACACATTAAGGGAAAAACTATTTTACAGTATACTGTCCCTTTAACTTCAACAGGCACAGCTCTGCCTTCACTTAGTACTTTTTTACACACTGTTTGGATGTCTCCTATCCATAGATGGATGCACTCAGTTTGTATTCAGTTTTAATTATTTAATGGTGCTTCTAGCTATGAAGCTTAGTTTACCATAGAGTTTTACCTCAGAGTGGGTGAAGCTACTGCATAGGACTCCCTCTACAGGCTGCTTCTGTATCATTGCTATACACACTACAGCCTCCTCAAGCTGTGCTCATGGGAAAGAGTTAAACAAATGATACCAGGAGCTAAATATAATAACGTACGTAAATAGATTTTTTCAATTGTATGCACTATCTGAATAATCAAATTTTAAAGGGACATGAACCCATTTTTTTGTTTCATGAATTCAGATAGAGCATGCAAGTTGAACTGACGTCCAATGTATTTCTATTATCTAATTTGTTTCCATTTTTTTAATACTTTGGTAAAATGTATACCTAGGTAGGTTCAGTAGCTACTGATTGGTGGCTGCACATATATGCCCTTTTTAGCTAGCTCCCAGTAGTACATTACTTCTCCTTCCACAAAGGATACCAAGAGAATGAGGCAAATTAGATAATATAATTAAAATTGGAAAGTTGTTTAAAAAATTGGAAAGTTGTTTAAAATTGTATGATCTATCTGATTCATGAAAATATTTTTTGTTTTGTTTCATGTCCCTTTAAATGGTATGTTAGAATATGAGAGATAAAATCTAAGATTGTAACTCTATACAGTAGAAGACAGAGTTAATGTCGGTAGCAGTATCTCTTAAAAATATATATATATACAGGTAGCCCTCAGTTTATGCCGGGGTTAGGTTCCAGAAGGAATGGTTGTATATCGAAACCGCTGTAAATTGAAACCCAGTTTATAATGTAAGTCAATGGGAAGTGAGGGAGTTAGGTTCCAGGCCCCTCTCAAAATTGTCATAAGTAACACCTAATACATTATTTTTAAAGCTTTGAAATGAAGACTTTAAATGCGAAACAGCATTATTAACCTAATAAAATAGATTGTATCATAATCAAACTAAGTTTAATAAACAAAAACATTTGCTAAACCGCACCTAATAAAATTATCACACAAACACAGACTGTATCATCATCAATCTAAGTTTAATGAACAAAAACAAAATCACACAACAGACTGTATCATCATCAAACTAAGTTTAATGAAGAAAAACGTTTTTTTTACTTGCATTTTTCTGCAGCTAAGGGAAGTGGCTGCTAGATATTGTTCCTTTAAAAATGGCTCCATTGCTCAGGTCTGGTTATACACTGATTAATTTCAGCCTGCCTGTGTTTAATCACACAACAGACTGTATCATCATCAAAATAAGTTTAATGTAGAAAAACATTTTTTTACTTGCATTTTTCTGCAGCTAAGGGAAGTGGCTGCTAGATATTGTTCCTTTAAAAACGGCTCCATTGCTCAGGTCTGGTTATACACTGATTAATTTCAGCCTGCCTGTGTTTAATCACACAACAGACTGTATCATCATCAAACTAAGTTTAATGAACAAAAACGTTTTTTACTTGCCTTTTTCTGCAAACAGTTCTTTGCATTGAGTCTGCATCTAAGGCAAGTGGCTGCTAGATCTTGTTCCTTTGAAAACTGATCCATTGATCATGTCTGGCTTGCTTTTCTTTGCATGTGTTTGCTGCAACACAAGTGGACAGCTCCACCTACTGGCTACTTTAATGTATGCATGTGCTAATGCTTTCAATAGCAGTCACATGGCTGAAAAAAAGGGCGTTATTCTGAAACGGCGCAAATTGAACCGTCGTAAACAGAGGGCCACCTGTATATATATATATATATATATATATATATATATATACAAGTAAAATATTAAGGCAATTTAAAATTGTTTTGTTTGTATATTTAGCATGACTCCTAAAGCCTGACATAGGAGATGGTAGGTTACAAACATTAATAAGAAATTTAAGAATAATTCTGCTATAATTAAAGTGCCTTTATGTAAATTTACTGTTATATGATGAATTTGCAGCATGAAATAAGAACAAAGGATCTCATAAAAACCAAAAAACCAATTTAGTATAATAATGATGACAGCTGAAGAAGCCTATCTTTCAAATCATTCTCACACCATAAAAAGCACTATTTTGCTATGGGTTAAAGGGACAGGAAACCTTGTAATTAAAAGACATTTCTGTTATGTTTCAGTAGCTAAATTCCACTTACCCCTTTCCATATTTAAAGGAGCCAATCTAGGTAGCTATGATACAGGTAAGAAAATTAGAATATTGTGCAAAAGTTAATTTATTTCACAAATGCAACTTAAA
Organism: Bombina bombina; assembly: GCF_027579735.1. Lineage (NCBI taxonomy): Eukaryota > Metazoa > Chordata > Amphibia > Anura > Bombinatoridae > Bombina > Bombina bombina. The sequence continues at coordinate 531,381,984 of NC_069503.1, forward strand.
AGATGAAACTAATATATGAGACTCATTACATGAAAAGCAAGATAGTTCAAGCCGTGATTTGTCATAATTGTGATGATTATGGTTTACAGATCACGAAAACCCCAAATCCACAATCTCAGAAAATTAGAATATTGTGAAAAGGTGCAATATTCTAGGCTCAAAGTGTCCCACTCTAATCAGCTAATTAAGCCATAACACCTGCAAAGGGTTCCTGAGCCTTTAAATGGTCTCTCAGCTGGTTCAGTAGGAATCACAATCATGGGAAAGAATGCTGACCTGACAGTTGTGCAGAAAACCATCATTGACACCCTCCATAAGGAGGGAAAGCCTCAAAAGGTAATTGCAAAAGAAGTTGGATGATCCCAAAGTGCTGTATCAAAGAACATTAATAGAAAGTTACGTGGAAGGGAAAAGTGTGGAAGAAAAAGGTGCACAAGCAGCAGGGATGACCGCAGCCTGGAGAGGATTGTCAGGAAAAGGCCATTCAAAAGTGTTGGGGACTTTCACAAGAGCCACCACACACAGACGGATCCTGGACATGGGTTTCAAATGTCGTATTCCTCTTGTCAAGCCACTCCTTAACAACAAACAACGTCAGAAGCGTTTTATCTGGACTAAAGAAAAACAGACCTGGTCTGTTGCTCAGTGGTCCAAAGTCCTCTTTTCTGATAAGAGAAAATTTTGCATCTCATTTGGAAACCAAGGACCCAGAGTATGGAGGAAGAATGGAGAGGCACACACTGCAAGATGCTTGAAGTCCAGTGTGAAGTTTCCACAGTCTGTGTTGATTTGGGGAGCCATATCATCTGCTGGTGTTGGTCCACTGTGCTTCATTAAGTCCAGGGTCAACGCACCCGTCTACCAGAAGATTTTGGAGCACTTCATGCTTCCTTCCTCAGACGAGCTTTATGGGGATGCTGACTTCATTTTCCAGCAGGACTTGGCACCTGCCCACACTGCCAAAAGCACCAAAACCTGGTTCAATGACCGTGGGATTACTGTGCTTGATTGTCCAGCAAACTTGCCTGACCTGAACTCCATAGAGAATCTATGGGGCATTGCCAAGAGAGAGATGAGAGACATGAGACCGAGCAATGCAGAAGAGCTGAAGACTGCTATTGAAGCATCCTGGTCTTCCATAACACCTCAGCAGTGCCACAGGCTGATAGCTTCCATGCCACGCCGCATTGAGGCTGTAATTGCTGCAAAAGGGGCCCAAACCAAGTACTGAGTACATACAGTATGCATGCTTATACTTTTCAGATATTGTACAATCATTGTTTTATTTATTGCATGTAATATTCTAATTTTCTGAGATTGTGGATTTGGGGTTTTCATGAGCTGTAAGCTATAATCATCACAATTAAGACAAATCACGGCTTGAACTATCTTGCTTTGCATGTAATGAGTCTATCTCATATATTAGTTTCACCTTTTAAGTTGCATTAGTGAAATAAATGAACTTTTGCACGATATTCTAATTTTTCAAGTTTCACCTGTAATAATGTTAGTAATAAAGTGCATTGTTTTGCAGTTCTTATCAGTTAAAGTCAATTATAAGAATATATGCATCAGGGTAGAGGTCAGTTGGGTGCATTTCCAGTTCTGAAAAGCCACAGTTTTCAGAGCTAAATTATATGAAAATGGGGCAACATAAATAATAAAAGTATATTGCAAACATATTTTACTGTGCATAACTAAACATGTTATATTAAAATTTAAAGTTGTTTACTGTCCCTTTAAACACAAAGCAAAATAAGAGAAGTAATTTAAAAATAAATGTTCTATAAAAAACGACTTTTTTCATTATTTTTATTTTACACCAGTATCTCCCTTTAACTTCAATTCTTCTGTCCTAAAATCTTCAACTTTCAACATCCGTTAGTATTTACTAATGCATCATGTCCACTACACAAAACTATTTTTTCCCTTTAACCTCTTGTCTTATCTTGTGTTATTTTAAACATTTCATTGCTGAATTTGTTACTTGACGTGCTTTTGCTTCTTTGTTTTTACAATTACAGAATTAAAGGGACAGTCTAGTCAAAAATAAACTTTCATGATTCAGATAGGGCATGTCATTTTAAACAACTTTACAATTTACTTTTATTATCAAATGTGCTTTGTTCTCTTGGTATTCTTAGTTGAAAGCTAAACATCGGTAGGCTCATATGATAATTTCTAAGCCCTTAAAGGCCGCCTCTTATCACATGCTTTTTAAATTGCTTTTCAGAACAGGGGAGTGCTAGTTCATATGAGCCATATAGGTAACATTGTGATAACGCCCGTGACTAGTGGCAGACATTGCACTAATTGGCTAAAATACAAGTCTATAGATAATAAATGCAATACCATGTGATCAGGGGGCTGTCAGAAGAGGCTTAGATACAAGGTAATCACAGAGGTAAAAATGATATTAATATAACAGTGTTGGTTAAGAAAAACTGGGGAATGGGCAATAAAGGGATTATCTATTTTTCAAAACAATACAAATTCTGGTGTAGACTGTCCCTTTAAATTAAATTAATTTACATTAATGATGAATTTGACAGATCTTAGTTCACTCACCAGTTTTCCCATACAACGTTGTGAGCCAATACTTTCTGTGCACTTGTGATGGATGCTCATTTTGCAGGCTTTGCAGCGTAGGCCGTGCTTTGTATTTGTTCCTGTCAACGGACACAGATTTTAATTAAACCAAATCAATAGTTTCCATTAATCTAACAAGCAATCTATTCAAAGACTTTTTCAGTAAACATAATACACATTTTTTTAAATGTAAGGTCTGTGTCAAAATTAATTCTTTTTTAATCAGTTACAAAAACTCTTATCTCTATTGGTCTTATAACTAGTGTTACAGTTATAATTACATTGTTGTCCATAACAGATACCTTATCTCTTTCAGACAGCTGGGTTAAAAACAAAAAAACACTGTGTATATATATATATATACAGTGTATATATATATATATATATATATATATATATATATATATATATATATATATATATATATATACTGTATATATATATATATATATATATATATATATATATATAGAGAGAGAGAGAGAGAGAGAGAGAGAGAAAGAGAGAGAGAGAGAGAGAGAGAGAGAGAGAGAGATTTATATAGATATAGATAGATAGATTTTTAAATGTTATTTATTTATATATATATATATATATATATATATATATATATATATATATATATATATACACACAGAAAATATAACATTGTCTGCTATATAAAGCACAAATTAATTGTATAATTGAACATAAATATATTTCATGATAATGTCAGTACGTAATAAAGATTGAAACATTTTAATATTAGTTAATTTTAGCTGAATACTGAATATGTCCAGGAAAATCAGCCGGGTGATGCCACCTTTAAAAAGGGCCTAGGGAAAACACTGTACAGGGAGTGCAGAATTATTAGGCAAGTTGTATTTTTGAGGATTAATTTTATTATTGAAGAACAACCATGTTCTCAATGAACCCAAAAAACTCATTAATATCAAAGCTGAAAAGTTTTGGAGATAGTTTTTAGTTTGTTTTTAGTTATAGCTATTTTAGGGGGATATCTGTGTGTGCAGGTGACTATTACTGTGCATAATTATTAGGCAACTTAACAAAAAACAAATATATACCCATTTCAATTATTTATTTTTACCAGTGAAACCAATATAACATCTCAACATTCACAAATATACATTTCTGACATTCAAAAACAAAACAAAAACAAATCAGAGACCAATATAGCCACCTTTCTTTGCAAGGACACTCAAAAGCCTGCCATCCATGGATTCTGTCAGTGTTTTGATCTGTTCACCATCAACATTGCGTGCAGCAGCAACCACAGCCTCCCAGATACTGTTCAGAGAGGTGTACTGTTTTCCCTCCTTGTAAATCTCACATTTGATGATGGACCACAGGTTCTCAATGGGGTTCAGATCAGGTGAACAAGGAGGCCATGTCATTAGATTTTCTTCTTTCATACCCTTTCTTGCCAGCCACGCTGTGGAGTACTTGGACGCGTGTGATGGAGCATTGTCCTGCATGAAAATCATGTTTTTCTTGAAGGATGCAGACTTCTTCCTGTACCACTGCTTGAAGAAGGTGTCTTCCAGAAACTGGCAGTAGGACTGGGAGTTGAGCTTGACTCCATCCTCAACCCGAAAAAGCCCCACAAGCATATCTTTGATGATACCAGCCCAAATCAGTACTCCACCTCCACCTTGCTGGCGTCTGAGTCGGACTGGAGCTCTCTGCCCTTTACCAATCCAGCCACGGGTCCATCCATCTGGCCCATCAAGACTCACTCTCATTTCATCAGTCCATAAAACCTTAGAAAAATCAGTCTTGAGATATTTCTTGGCCCAGTCTTGACGTTTCAGCTTGTGTGCCTTGTTCAGTGGTGGTCGTCTTTCAGCCTTTCTTACCTTGGCCATGTCTCTGAGTTTTGCACACCTTGTGCTTTTGGGCACTCCAGTGATGTTGCAGCTCTGAAATATGGCCAAACTGGTGGCAAGTGGCATCTTGGCAGCTGCACGCTTGACTTTTCTCAGTTCATGGGCAGTTATTTTGCGCCTTGGTTTTTCCACACGCTTCTTGCGACCCTGTTGACTATTTTGAATGAAACGCTTGATTGTTCGATGATCACGCTTCAGAAGCTTTGCAATTTTAAGAGTGCTGCATCCCTCTGCAAGATATCTCACTATTTTTTACTTTTCTGAGCCTGTCAAGTCCTTCTTTTGACCCATTTTGCCAAAGGAAAGGAAGTTGCCTAATAATTATGCACACCTGATATAGGGTGTTGATGTCATTAGACCACACCCCTTCTCATTACAGAGATGCACATCACCTAATATGCTTAATTGGTAGTAGGCCTTCGAGACTATACAGCTTGGAGTAAGACAACATGCATAAAGAAGATGATGTGGTCAAAATACTCATTTGCCTAATAATTCTGCACACAGTGTATATAATGGACATTAAAGGGACACTGTACTGTAATGTTTCCCCTTATAGGGACATAAAAGTCAAAATTAAACTTTAATGATTTAGAAAGAGCACTGACTTTAAAAAAAAAAAAAAATTACTTGCGTTATTAAATGTTCTTTGTTTCTTGCTATTCTTTGTTAAGAACATATCTACATATGCTCAGAGAATGCATGCATTGCGAGTACCATATAACAGCAGTGTTTGTAACTATGTAGAATATTTTATTCATCAGACACCACAGTGTCATCATCACACCTAATACAATTGGAGTTATTTGTTAGTTGTTACAGTCTGACAGAAGGTTTTGTCTGTATAAGAGTTAGTGCAAATAAATAGCTGTAAAAGGACAGCTGCTGACTCTTTTTGAATGAGCATCTTCTGGGTAATAATGGGTTGTGGTTTAAATGAGTAGACCAGCTATTTCAAACACAAATAAGCCTAACGGAGCAATTTCCCACATGTTTAATACTCTGAAGCTGGTATAACAAGGTACTAGAAATGCTAAAGCATTTAGCACAACTAAGGGCCTGACTCTATAAAGTTCTCTGGTCTGGCAAGATTCTATAAGATTTCTTGTCAGTATTATGAGGCACATTAGTGATTGCTTTAAAGACAAGTTTACCTTGAGAACTGTGTATCCTATTAAAGGGACAGTACATGTAAAAAATGTTACATCATTTTGTCCATAGTGCAGAAGTGAGAGCTTGAAAAAACAAAAAATTTGAAAGATTTTAGCCCCCATTCAACTTGTTTCCTCTCCAGGCTCTTCTGATCAGGTCTTCTTTTAAAAAGCTACATTTAGTTCAATGTTATTAGACAGCACTTTTGAAAAGAAGAACTGATCATTTATTATGTGCAGAATAATGCAACCTTATTTTTTATGTTTACTGTCCCTTTAAGGGGAGTTCTCTAATATAAACTATGTTAAGGAGTGATGCTTATTTTACAGTATAGTTATCCAATGAAAAAGTTTTGTCAGGAGCACCAAAAAGTACATTGAAAAGTCTTGCTTTATTATTTTTGTGAATAAAACAAAACAAAAAGGGTTAACTAACCCCCAGGGTAAGAGTGATAAATAACCTTAGAAACACAGAAAACAAAAAGGCTAAGTAAAATAAGCAAAATAAGCTGATGATTTGTCTCCATGATTTTATTTTATTTTTTGAAAATCAGACCCTAAATGAGACGCTAAACTACACAAATGTCTATCATGCATATAAAAGAACACTGTTGAAACTTGTTACAATTTTTTTTTTTTTTGCAGGAACGTAACTAGTCTATGCTATAGAAGTTTACTGCCTGGTGAGTACAACTCTCAGTGTTCAGCTGGTAAACAGTGACACTCCAAAAAGCATAACAACAAACATCACAGAAACATCCAATAAAACTCTCTGAGCATAGAGCAAACTGGGCATTTGCCCGGTGAGCTGAGACCAGTTGTGGGCCAAGGCTGTTATAGCCTTAGCCCTGCCAAGTCATCACCATTATTATTTGTGCATGACTCAGGGCTTGCCTGTCACTCACTGCCTTGCTGTGTCTGGAAACCAGGGCAGGGCTGCCCCCCCCCAATTTCTGTTAGTGGGCCCAGAGTCAGGTCTTGCCCCCAGCTTTACATTAAAAGGATCTTCCTCACAATGGCTGCCTCTGTAGGCTCCTAAATGACTCACTCTAGGGCTGTCTCTTTTGATGGATTCACATTAAGTGCAGGATTGGTCTGTGATAGCTTCAGACAGCCTCACACCTGGGTAAGTAAGGAGTATGCATGAATTTTTGCTGGTCATATTAAAATACCACTGTTAATGAGGCATGCATGTGTCACTTTGGGCCTGGTCTTCAAAAACCTGTCTATTAGTAGCAGACGGATGGAGAGCAGCCAAAAAGAACCTGCCCCCTAATCAAACTGACATGGCTCCAGCCAATAAAATTACTTGGCTCACAATATTGATGGAACGTTTTAGAGATCTTTAGATCATCGGGCCCCTAGTGTCTGTCTGTTGTCTGTCATCTAGTATATTCGCATACTGCCCTCCTTAATTTATCAACATGTGTGTGTTTTTGTAATCTGTCTCCTGTGTCTTGGCCCTTGGGCGGTACCTGGTGGTGCTTGGGCTCCTTCTCTATTAATTTTGGCCCCTCTGTGTGCCCCACACTGCATAAGAGGGTTCACAGTATACAGACATTATATAACTTTGCCATTATGGTGGCAGGGTTTCCAAGATGGCCTTCAAAGTGTTGTACAGAGAAACCTGCCACCATATTTGTGCAGGAAGGTTGTGCAAGTGTATAGCATACAAGTGTAAGTGTATAAGTGTATATCTCTAGCATGGATTAACCAAGGGGGAAGGATAACAGTCACAGAGAAGCAGCTCCCTTTGATAGTGATGATTAATGTCTGTGGATGACGGTTTTTATTTGATATTGAATGTATGGGATGCTTTGTGTGTGCATGTGAGTACCTGTGGATGTCTGTGTCTTGTAATGCTCTCTAATAGTGCAGCTGACATATGATGACAATAGCATGTTTTTTAGTGACTGTGATTGTGACTACACAGGCTGTTGAACAATATGCAGTTATTCTTTATTTAAAAAGTTAACTTCAATACCTTCTGGGTTTCATTCGTTTAATACATTTTACTATTTGATGACAAAGAATGTACCAAACATAGTAACAGATGGTAATTACAAACTTTAAATGTTTTTGTAAATCAACTAAATAATTTATATTTGTCAGTTTTTGGATATGGTTAAATAACAAAAGGGGAAGAAGTATGCTGCTCTGCTTTAAAGGTAAAATGTACCCAAAACATTTCTCACCTTTAAATTGTTCCCAATGATCCATTTGACCTGCTTGAGTATATTAAATTGTTTACAAGTAGCTTGTTTACCCTTATTTTGGCATTTGAAATAGCTGATTTAGCCTTTGGAATCCAAACCTACACTGAAAGATTCTATACTGAAGTCTAGGCTAGTGACAAGCCTAAGTAAACACATCCAGAAGAAGAAATTACACTCCTAGTGGGGTGCAGGATAGTTATGTAATAAAATGTAAATTTTCCAGTGTTCACTCTAAGTATTAGGCTTTGGTTTACAAACAGACATAAGATAAGGCAGCAAGTGTGTGCACACAAAGTGATAACATAAAGAGATCTGATATTACCTGCAAGCGCAAACCATTTCAATAGGCTGTGGTTTAAAAGCACAAAACCAGTTAATTCATATAGACAAATAAACCTGAAAATGCAATTTCTCATACATTTATACTCTGCAGCTGGTATAACAAGTTATTGGAAATACATTAAGGAAAAAACAATTTTACGATATACTGTCCCTATTAAAATGCCTCAACCTACTTTTGGTCCCAGCCCATCCTAACAATGATAACCATATATACATGCACAAAAACATTTTTTTAACAGCAAAAACATACATTTTACTATATCACCTTTATTGTGCAAAGAAGGAAAATTACTTAAAGGGACAGTAAAGTCAAAATAAAAATTAAATGGATCAGACAGAGCATGAAACTTTAAACAACTTTCCAATTTACTTCTGTTATCAATTTTGTTTAGTTCTCTTGGTATCCTTTATTAAAAGAGTAATTCTAGGTGAGCTCAGGAGCATGCACGTGGCTCTAGACATCTGGCAGCAGAGTTTCCAACATTGTTTGTTTATAGCAATGTTATACACAGTTGCAAACACCGCTGCCATAGACTGCTAAAGAAAAGTGAACGCTCCTGAGCTTCTATCAGCCTACCTAGCTTTACTCTTAACAAAGGATATTGAACAAAACAAAGCAAATTTGATCATAGAAGTAAATTGGAAAGTTGTTTAAAATCACATGCTCTGTCTGAATTATGAATGTTTAATTTTGACTTTACTGTCCCTTTAAATGCCCCTTCTTACCAAAATTTAAAAATGCCAGACAATTCCTAGATTTTCACAAGTAAACTTTTAATATGCACTTTTGGTATATTTCCATATTTTCCAGTTCCTAGTAACTTTATGATACTAGGTAGAGTTGCTGCACACGTGCAAGCACATATCAGCACTGGAATGCAGGGAACGTTAGATTTCAACATAAAGACATCTATGACTAGACAGAGGTGGGGAATAACCTCAATACTACGCTTATAAAATGTATTTAGTGTTTACTGCCCCTTTAATAGAAAAAACATAGACTATACAGTATAGATATGAGATGAAGTATAAGATCAAATATTAAAATCACTAAACTCTTTTTGGCCGATTTACCAAGCGGTCAATTGGCCCCAATGCAGCTGTTTCTGCGCGAGCCTTCAGACCGCTGCTCCTTAACTGGTCCGCAGCCTCTGAGGCGGCGAAGAGCAATCAGCCTGATCAAATACGATCGGGTTGATTGACATCCCCTGCTAGTGGCTGATTGGCCACAAATCTGCAGGGGGGGGGGCGGCATTGCACAATGAGTTCACAGAACTGCTTGTGCAATTATAAATGCTGACAGCGTATGCTGTCGGCATTCAGCGAAGTCGGGCGGACATGATCCACCCAGCGGATCATGTCCACCCGACATATAGATAAATCGGCCCTTTGATCTCAAATCCCAAATCTCAGTTAAAGCTCTTCATAGAAACATAGAATTTGACGGTAGATAAGAACCAAAAAGGCCCATCAAGTCTACCCATATTACATGTTACTTTTTCCTTAAGATATCCTTATGCATGTCCCAGGCATTTTCGAATTCGTTTACAGTCTTTGTGTTAACCACCTCAAATGGAAGTTTATTCCATAAATCCACCACCCTTTCTGAAAAAAAATGCCTCCTCAAATTTCTCCTAAATCTGCTACCCTCTAACTTTACATGGTGACCCCTTGTTTTGGCATCTGTTTTTTTGTGGAAAATGCTTTCAGCTTCTACTTTATTAAGTCCCTTCATATATTTGAAGGTTTCTATCATGCCTAGTTAGTTTCCAAAGTGTAGATATCCTCATTATAATGAAGTGCACCAAAACATTTTATCTGAACATGGTTTAATGAGCATTTCAATCAAATACAAATGCATTTAAGAAATATAGGTTGATTCACAATAGTTTGCCAAAATGTCTTAAAGACAGGATTTCTTGTTGCAATTATAATAAGCTTTTAAAATTCAGAAAACTCAAAATGTTTTGAATATACCAATTAAAAAGAGTCAGGCGCGTGAATATAGACTATGACCTGCAATTATTTATTTAATGCTAATTGTGTCCAGTTCATGAATTGCATGCAATCAGTTTCATTCTTATTTTTTTTTTTAAGTGATTCTGATATTTCATACCTACATAATAATAATATGGTCAGTTTGTGTTATATGTGTTAGAAATATTATGTGTAAAAATGAATAGATGATAAAGGGACAGATTACAAGTGGAGCACTATTTAACACTCCCGCACAAGCGTTAACTACACTAGAAATAATCTTTTTTGCGTGCATTGGGCTGTCCTGGTATTACAAGTGGAAAGTAAACAGTTATCGCTCGTGCGCTAACATGATGGGTGTAAAAATCAGAATTTACAATATTGCATGCTCAATAACCTATTCCCCCATAGAAGTCAATGGAGCATAAAAAGTGGAAAAAACCTAACACCCTACTTGAACGAAAAAATATATTCTCAAGTGCACTAACCCAACATGAAAATATCAATATATTTTACATTCCAACGTTCTTCACATAGTAGAATAAGTCCTTTTTATTCATAAATACATATTTCTATATATATGATGGTATTTTGCATAAATATATATATATATATATATATATATATATATATATATACACACACACACACATATATATATATATATATATATATATATATATATATATATATATATATATATATATATATATATATATAAAAGAATATCTATTTATAAATACATAGAATTTATTCTGCTATGTGCAGAACATTTTAATGTGAAATATTTACATTAAATACATATTTAAAACCTTTATTAAATATGAATATTGCATAATTACGTGTTTTCATCTACTTAGCTGCAAAGGGCTCCCATACATATATACACATATAAATACATCTTTAGAGATGTATATGTATCTCAATGTTAAAGTGAAGGTCCATTTTGATGAATTAGTGCCCGTTTTTTAATAAACCTATTAAAAACAAAGGCACTTTAATTCATCAAAATTGACATTTCACTGTTTTCTTCAAAAACTTACCTTTTAATCCTGGCAGCCAATCCAGCACTTTCTCCGCCCATCGCAAGCCGTCTTCGCGGGTCCAAAATGACGAATCCGGCTTCCTCCAATCACAGCATTGCATCAGGCCAAGATTACCCCGGGGGGAAGCTGTGATTGGAGGAAGCCTGATTCATCATTTCTGACGTCTGCAGAGGCTTCCGACGCCCGGGGGAATCACTGGAGCTGCATTCAGGATTCAAAGGTAAGTTTTTGAAGAAAACAGTGAAATGTCAATTTTGATGAATTAAAGTGCCCTTGTTTTTAATAGGTTTATTAAAAACCGGGCACTAATTCATCAAAATGGACCTTTACTTTAAAGCCTTTTGCATGAGACCTCATATCTTTAAGCCTTTATAAATTTTTGTGCAATTTAAAAAAATATATTTGTATACACTTTTTTATTTTGTTCAACAGTTAACCAGAACTCTGAGCTTGCACTAAACCGACATGCATTAACTTCAATTGTGCTCAAGCGAATATGTTTACTTTCAACTTGTAATATGAGCGTAAAACCAGACGCGCGCAAAAAGCCATGATAAACCCCTTATCGCTCCTGCGTAACTTAACGTGCCACTCGTAATATGTCCCTTATTGTTTTATTTTTTATGGGGACATTTTTCCCATTCTTCAAATTTTTCTGTGTGAATGAAGAATTTTGTTGTACTATATAGTTTAGTTTAAAACATTATTGTTTCTGACATTTTTAAATATTAAAAGTTTAAAGTATAATTAATCTTCTCTTATTAATTGTATATGCCAGCCACTAGAGTCAAGAAACAATTCTTTAAATGGGGTAAGGATACATTGAAAGGAATATGTCACCTTGAGAAAGTCTACAGTGTAGTAGGCAAAAGTCGTTGAGGTATTTGTTCTATTAGGGATATCGCAGCTGATGTCCTGACATAGACGATTTTTTTTATATATCTTTCACTATATTGGGACCATTATGTTCCTATGAATTTACTTTTTGGTGTGATAATAATGATCTGATCACATTTTTATATTTTATTGGCATATATATTTTTTTATATGCCTTTCCTATAGGTATATATCACATTAACCATTAATTAGTATTACAATGTTACATTTATTTCCATTCTTGTTGCCAGTTTTTTTCTTTCACTATACGTGAGGTTTAGCGGGCACAGCGCCTTCTCCTTCTCATTCACAATAGTGTATGGAGAGGCTTGTTAAAAATAGTTCCTTGTGATTCGCCATTCTAAGCACCAATTGAAACGTAAATAACTGGGCACACCTTCACGCATGTGCTGTGTGTAGTAGTAGACGCCGACTACGGTGTTATAAGTTTGTGGAATTTCATTTGTAAATATGCACCTGATGAAACGGACCAAAAAACGTTGTGTTATTATTAAAGTCATTTTATATTTTTAAGACTTTGTTACACAAACTTTTAATATACACTTGGTGTACTGTTCTACTTGGGGCCGCTGCATACCTTTTGTATATTACCGACTTGGGTTTGCGGAGACATTGCCCACAGCACTGAGGCTTACAGGCAAGCCATCAGATACGGTCTATTTCGAGCCAAGAGTAACAGCAACACGGCACGGCTATTATATTCAGTATAAGTCGACCTGCAAGTGCGTGAGAGAGAGTTATCTGGACGACTCCCGATAGTCCAGGAGGCATTTGTGACACTGGGATTCTGTAAGTATAGCGATACTTGCGCGGATGGCGTGTTTTTATCACTTATTGTGGACTATGGTGGCGCCTTCTTTCTTTGTATCATCCATTTCTGCAGATTGCAGTGGGCAATGCAAACTTTTAAACTATTGAGCAATTTATTATATAATTCAAAAATTGAGACTGTTTTTTTTTTTGACAGATTATATTGAAATTAGAGACTTGTGAAAATGTAATAATTCTAAAACCCTTATCCTAATTAGTTAAAATAAATAAAAAAAGACAAATTTTATTGATACATGTCTAAGAATGAATGGTTTCTGCCATTATGATCATTTAAACATAAAACTCAATCAATGCATTATAAGAGCCACTCAAATTGGTTCTTGTGGTTTTCCCACAATCTTTAACATTAAAAAATTAAAAATTAAAGCATATTGTTCCGTCTTCGAAAAATGGGATGGATTTAAAGGGATATGAAACCTAAAAATGTCCTTGTGTGATTTGTTTTTACAAAAATTTCCAGTTTACTTCTATTATCAAATCTGCTTAGTTTTTATGATATTCTGTGTTGAAGAGATATATAGGTAGGCATCTGGAGTACTAGATGGCAGGAAATAGTGCTGCCATCTAGTGCTCTTGGAAATGGAGAACATTCTTGCAAAACTGCTACCATATAGTGCTTCAGAAATGAGCAGGCTCACAAGCATATGTCCCTGCTTTTCAACAAAAGATACCAAGAGAACAAAAAAAATGTATAGTAAAAGTAATATAGAAAATTGTTTAAAATTGCATGCTCTATCTGAATCATAAAAGAACATTTTTGGGACATAGTAATATTTTGTTATCTCTACTTAACAATGCATTTCCTATCTAGATATCAGTGAACACCATTAGAAGATCACAGCAATGTTTATGCTTGAATTCTGCAAGCTCAAAGATTGTCCCAGAGGATTTGTGAGAAAACCCAGAAGCAGGCAAAGATGTGGCTCTCAGAATCAATAGCAGCAAGGATTTTAACAGCCAGACAAGAGTAGCTGATGCCTCAAAGTCAGGGTCACAGTAAATACTGTCCTAGTCACATTTATCTGTTGTTTTGATTTTTTTTTAAAAACATATTGTTTTGCAACAGTAGTTTATCTTAATTGTATTTAATTAATAGGATGCTTTTTATTTCAAAAGTTTTATAAAAGAACTTTATAGAGTATATCTGCCATGTTTATCATTCTGTGACCATTTAGTGATATATTTCGTATATACACAGTATGGGGCTGATTTAACAAGGACCAAATTTCCCCTGATGCCCCTGTTTCCGCGCGAGCCTTCAGGCTCGCCGGAAACAGCAGTTATGACCGCTGCTCCTTAACTGGTCTGCCGCCTCTGAGGCTGCGGTCTGCAATCCGCACGATCCTATACGATCGGGTTGATTGACACCCCCTGCTAGTGGCCGATTGGCCGCGAATCTGCAGGGTGCGGCATTGCACAAGCAGTTCACCAGAAGTGCTTGTGCAATGTTAAATGCCGACAGTGTATGCTGTCAGCATTCAGCTATGTCTGTCGGACATGATACGCTTCAGCTTATCATGTCAGACAGACAGTGTCAAATCGGCCCCTATATGTTTATCACATATATCCAAGGATGTGCCAGTTGTTTAAACTTAAAGGGACATTAAACACTAAATCAATGCTAGATCGAATGATGCAGTCAAAGAAAAGATTTATCTGAGAATAACATGTAGATGTATTTTTTAAAGTTTCATTAGTTGTTTAAATATTGACAAAATAAGTGTCAATATTTAATGTCTATAAAACAATGCGAGCTGCCATGTTGTAACTTAGGTTACCTTCTCTGCTGTGGCCATTTAGGGACAGTTATAAATAGGTCACTCGAGTGTGTAGCCAATGGCTGTGTGGAATATAACAGTGATGATTTTTTTTTATATGTACGATTTTTCATTTTATATAAGCATCTCACAGTGTTTAATGTCCGTTTAAAGGGACATTTAAGTTATTTTTATATATGCATAAAAAATTAATCACAATTTGGCAAAAAGATCTGAATACATAATAAAAGTTTTAAAAGCATTTTAATGCAAAATTTACATTGTTCTGCAATTCATGGACACATCCCCTTAAAATGTTTCTTGAGTGTTGTAATTCTTATCAAAATTACTGTGACCAATTGGAAAATCATATAAATAAGCACCAGTACATATCAACCAATCACTGTGCAACATGCAGGAAGGTCATGGTTCAGCATTTCACAAAATGCATTCGAGCTGCACTGGAGGTAGTGGAATAAAAATACAATTTTCTGACTTAAATTACAGTAAAACAAGGAAAAATAAATGGTGACATTGTATTAAAAAGTTTTTTTCACTACTTATGTAAATAAACTTTTATGGGGAATTTAATTTTTAGTTTACTGCCTCTTTAAAATTAAACACATCTCTATCAGTTGTGTAATTCCTTTCTAATGCTCATCCGGTGATAATAATTTCCTGCTAAGGCTCATTAGCTTATACATACCTCCTCCTAATGCTCATTGGTTGATAGGTATACCCAGCTGTGTACTTTCTACATTACCAGGAAGTTCACAATAATTACTGCTATATGAGTTTCAATTTAAATGTAAACAGCTTTTACTTATTTGTTGTTTCAGGCAAAAAACAAGTTTAAATGCTGCTCTGTCATATGGACAATAAAACATTGTTGAGTACAGTGTCCCCTTAAAGGGATACTAAACCCAATTTTTTTTTCTTTAATGATTCAGATAGAGCATTCCATTTTAAGCATCTTTCTAATTTACTCCTACTATCAATTTTTCTTTATTCTCTTGCTATCTTTATTTAAACAGCAGGAATTTAAAGCTTAGGAACCAGCCCATTTTAGGTTCAGCACCTTGGATAGTGCTTGCTTATTGGTTGCTACCTTTATCAAACCAATAAGCAAGCATAACCCAGGTTCTCAACCCAAAATGGGCTGGCTCTTAAGCTTTTACATTCCTGCTTTTTAAATAAAGATAGCAAGAGAACGAAGAAAAATTGATAATAGGAGCTTATTAGAAAGTTGCTTAAAGGGACAGTTTACTCAAAAAGTTATTACATTTTAAACAAAAGTGCTTGAAAAGTTAACTATATTGGTACTTATCTATCAATACACATCGTTATAGATTTTTGTAAATACTTTTTTGAATGCTCCGGTTTTGAATGACATAACCTATACCCATTACAAACTTCACTGGACGTGTGGCCAGTCCGGTCTGCACATAGCGCACGCATGCTCCACCCCTTGTACTGACATCACTGCAAGTATTACAGGAAACGCTGCAAAGCAAATCCGTGAACCAGCTATGAAGAGGAATACTTTTGCAGAACTCACGCGCAACAGTACTACAATCAGTGAATGGAAGGGAAAAAAAACTACTCTCTGCTAAGCATTTACCAGAGCAGAAAGTATTTTTTTTTCCTTCCATTCACTGATCGTAGTACTGTTGCGCGTGAGTTCCGCAAAAGTATCCCTCTTTATAGCTGATTCACGGATTCGCTTTGCAGCTGTTTCCTGTAATACTGTAAAATAAGACAGGTGGAGCATTGCTCATATTGTAAGTAAAAAAATAAAGTAAAGAGTTACATGAAGATAGTGCATGCCTGTTAGTCATTTAGCATGATTTGCATATAATTGAATACCTGAAGGTGATTGGCCATGGGGCGAGTGAATAGAGATTGCTAACCCTTTTATCAATGCGTTCCAGTGTTGTCCAACTGAACAACAATTAATAAAAGAAAAAAAGTAAAAATATATATTTAGTTATTACAATACTTATGCGTTCTCATCTAGTTTACTTTTTAATACTGCTGCTTATCATCTCCATCTCCCTTTAGGAAACAGGTACTTTAAAATTGCATGCTCTATCTGATTCATTAAATAAAAAATATTGTGTTTAGTGTCCCTTTAATGCTTTAAATAAAATTTTCTCTCCATTGTAACTTTAATTTCCTGTATAACTGAATTTATCCCTCATAAATTGTTTGCTTTTTTTTCCATCTACTAAGAAAAACTGATGATAGATATTTTTAAGTGCATTTCTTTGTGCTTCTATAAATAAAACCTGCAATGAATGATAGCTTATGCATGATGAAACAGGTATAATATATATTTGTTTAACCTTTTAATGCTGTTATGCCGTTGTATTCCGTCACAACGGCACTGGGCTTTAAAGCCGTTATGACGGAATACAACATCATCGCAAACGGCTGTCCTGAAGCCTACTAGGCTTGCAGGATTTGATTGCGGTCTTGGGGGCGTTCCTAGCGTCTTAGGGACGCCCCCCAGACCCGATCCCATAATTGAAATTTCGTGATCTTTTGCACGATTGCGTGATTTCAATTTGTCTACATCGGAACGCTGTTCCGATGTAGACGTTTTAACCCGGTCATGAAAGGGTTAAAGATAGGAAAGGTAGAAATACTAGAAAATATAAGGTTACAGGTAATGAGAACCCCCATGCAGCACAAATTTGTAAAAATGGTAGCACTTCAGTGGCAAATTATATAGTTAGAAATATAAGCCTTTGGGGATTTATTGCAAGTGTTTTAGAGGTTCAAAGAAGTAAAAACTAAACTTAAAAGGCTTTAACATAGAGATACATACATATACATGTCTAAACATGTATACATATGTATTAATGTATTTATATGTGTATATATGTATTTACAAACAGATATACACATATAAAATATTAATATATATGTATACATATTTTTCATATTTTCATGTTGTGTATGCGCATATTACAGTATGCGATCATGTTTGCGTATGTTACAGTATGCGATCGGGCATGCGCATGTTACAAACATTTTAACCCCTTAGTGACCAGACCATTTTTTTATTTTCTTACCCTTAAGGACCAGGGCTATTTTTACATTTCTGCGGTGTTTGTGTTTAGCTGTAAGTTTCCTCTTACTCATTTACTGTACCCACACATATTATATACCGTTTTTCTCGCCATTAAATGGACTTTCTAAAGATAACATTATTTTCATCATATCTTATAATTTACTATAAAACAAATAATAAAATATGATGAAAAAATTGAAAAAAAACACACACTTTTTCTAACTTTGACCCCCAAAATCTGTTACACATCTACAATCACCAAAACACACCCATGCTAAATAGTTTCAAATTATTGTCCTGAGTTTAGAAATACCCAATATTTACATGTTCTTTACTTTTTTTGCAAGTTATAGGGCAATAAGTACAAGTAGCACTTTGCTATTTCCAAACCATTTTTTTTTTTTCAAAATTAGGGATAGTTACATTGTAACACCAGACATCCCAACTCTCCCTGAAGTTCAGGGAGTCTCCCTGATTGTAATAGCGGCTCCCTGATGCCAGCAAATGGAGTGCAATCTCCCTGAAACTCCAAGTACCATTATCCAATGTGGCCCAAATCCGGAAAAAAGTGTTTCTTTAAGGAATGCCTTTAGTTGCTGGGACGTTATAGAACCCTCAAAGCATGCATCAGTAACCAAAAAGCCCCCACTGATTTTAATAAAATTAAAACACAAATACTACCGTATTTACTGCACGTAATTAAACTTCGTATTCTAAAATATTTAAGCATTCAACAAGCGTACGATCACTGGAAAATAGGTTTGTCATATGTGGTTGTGCAATAAAGCAATTTTTTTTTAATGTGACTTTAGTGGGAAGCTACTTTAATGATAAGTCTCTATCTTATTTAGGGTTTCAAGGTGTCCAATATATAACTGGGAGGGGGGTGGTGGGGGTGGCGCAGCAGCGGGTGAAGCCATCTCCCTGAAATTAGTTTTTGCAGGTTGGGATGTCTGTAACACTGATATCTGTCAGGAATCCCTGAATAACCCTTTACATGTATATATTTTTTTAGTAGACAACCCAAAGTATTGATCTAGGCCTATTTTGGTATATTTCATGCCACCATTTCAGCGCCAAATGCCATCAAATAAAAAAAATTGTTAACTTTTTCACTAACTTTAGGTTTCTCAAAATTCTCACTGAAATTATTAACAAACAGCTTGTGCAATTATGGCACAAATGGTTGTAAATGCTTCTCTGGGATCCCCTTTGTTCAGAAATAGCAGACATATATGGCTTTGACATTGCTTATTGGTAATTAGAAGGGCGCTAAATGCCGCTGCGCACCACACTTGTATTATGCCCAGCAGTTAAGGGGTTAATTAGGAAGCTTGTAGGGTTAATTTTAGCTTTAGTGTAGAGATCAGCCTCCCACCTGACGTATTGCATCCCCTGATCCCTCCCTGACCCTCCTCAAATGTTAGTGATTTGCATTTTTAAGATTTGTTTTTTATTTATATATTTTATCTTTAGTGTAGGATCCCCCATTACCCCCCAACCTCCCTGATCCCCCCCCCAAACAGCTCTCTAAGCCTCCCCCTCGACCTATTGGCAGCCATCTTAGGTACTGGCAGCTGTCTGCCAGTACCTAGTTTACTACAAAATTTGCCCTTTCTTTCTAAAAAAAAATTTCTGTAGTGTAGCTGCCCCCCCTCAATACCCTAGCCCCTCGTAGATCCCTTTCCCAAAAATGTTTCCCCCCTTCCTCTTCCTCTCCCTCCTTTGACTTGTGTTTAACTTAATGTAGCGCTCCCGCCCTGCCCCCTCGCGCACTCCAGGAAACACAGAGGGGACAGGATCCGGATATCCTCCAAAGATGGGCTGCCCACCCGCCTCCCTGATATGGCTCTCATCCACCAATGATCTGCACCATCGCTGGCTGTTGTAGAGAGGGCCACAGAGTGGCGCAAAAAGTTTAACTCAAGCGGCGTTTTCACAATCGTGAAAAAAAATGCTGCACCACTTGTAATCTAGCCCATAGTAAAAGAAGGAAGCACAAAGGGGACAGGATCCGGATATCCTCCAACGATGGCTGCCCACCCGCCTCCCTGCTGTGGCTCTCACCCACCAATGATCTGCACCATCGCTGGCTGATGCAGAGAGGGCCACAGAGTGGCGCAAAAAGTTTAACTCAAGCAGAGTTTTCGCGATTGTGAAAAAAAATGCCGCACCACTTGTAATCTAGCCCATAGTAAAAGAAGGAAGCCTTTTTAAAAATAAAATGGTCTTATGAAATAGAGCATTTTTGCTTAGATTACAAGTGGAATGCACGTGATATTTGCGCTCCACTCAGTAATACCAAGGCACGCAAATGTGCGCTGGTATTACAAGTTAAGCACAATGTAAATGTGACCTCATGTTCGCATTGCCTGGAAGTCACATTCTGATGCCATCAGACACTGCAAAGAACCTAGCACAGCTCAGGGGGTAAGTTGCGCAGCAAATTAAATATATATATATATGTATATGAATATATACATATAAATGTATGTGTTTATATGTCTATAACCACATATTAACACATAAATACATATGTATATAAGCATATACATATATATTTAAAGTAAAAACACAGTCCATAACTTTTTTCCCCCAAACATCCCCTCACTTTAACGCCTTATAACTGCTTTGTGCATTTTTATTTTTTTTCCAAAAAATAAAGATGCTGATTTTTTTTAAATAAAAGAACTGTACTTTTATTTTAGGGGCAATTGGGGCACATTGGGGCACATTTTTTAAATTAACCAGAGGTCTGACCTTGTAATGGCTGGTTATATACCGTTTGCCAATAAAGGGGCAAATTTGCCCCTTTACGGACACACGTTAAAATAGTGCTTTACTTGTATGTAGCCCGTTATGTTTAGAAAGGCTTGCCACCTCAGCTACAGTTTGCAGGATGGAACACGAATAGTGCTGATGGAAAAAAAATTCTTGACTCTCCCTGCAGCATAACTCATAGGCTGCTTTTGGGCAGCGCTCCAAGCGAACTGGAACTCGCTTGGAGCGTTTTTCTCACACTTGCAAGTGAGATGCCTGGCGTTTTTTGAGCGCTCTGGTGATGTAAGTCCCAGCGCTTCCAGTGTGCTGGAAAAGCTGGGACTTTTCAGAGCAAGCTCAGACGATTGGAAACATGGCAGCCTCCACACACGTGTTGCTGTGGAGGCTGCAATGTTTTTATACATATAATATGATTTTTCACGTGCTCTAGAGAATGTAGCCCATTTCTTTTCACTTCATACGTAGCGTATGAAGTGAAAAGAAATGGGCTACATTATCTAGAGCACACACAAAATCATATTATATGTATATAAACACAAAGACCTGACGTTCAATCATTGTGTATTTCCTTCACTGGGTGGGATCGTCGTTGTGTGTTAGCAAACTAGATGTGTGGACGGGGTTCCGGGAATTGCCGATTTTGATCCCCAGAGCCGAGAATGATTTCCCCAGTCTCTTGGCAAACATCGCAACTCTGATCCACCTTTATTCAGTGCAGGATAAGCTACAGGGGCTGAGCTGAGAGCAGCTGAATGGAGGTGGATCAGAGTTCCGATGTTTGCGAAGAGACTGGGGAAATCATTCTCGGCATAACAGGCAGCTACAAGGGAGCTTAGTAAAAACGTTCGCATGCGCAGTCCATTATTGTGCAGCAGATCCCTTTGTGCATGCAAACGTTTTTTCGAAGCTCCCTTGCTTGTGACGTCACCTAGCGCCATGTCATCGCTGGGAGTGAAGCGCCTCCTCTAGCTCCTGAGCGCTGCCTGAACGCGGGCATAGATGTCCAGGAAAACATGGCTGAGGTGGTAACCCTATTTTTTACACTAGAATTTCTTTTTGATATTGGTTATTTGTTTTTACGAATTTAAGAATAAATAAAGTTTAGAAATAAAAAATACTGACAAAATAAAAACAACTGTTCTTAAACTATTTCAAATGCTCCTGGATCAACTAATGTAAAAAAATGTCAGGTAAAAATACTACATTAAGACTCAACTATAAATGAAAAAAGAAGGTGGATAGATAGAATTTTGTATAATATAATATAGAGGATTTATTTCATGAGCAGCTATAGTCACTCAGCTGGGTCATGCAACAACAGCTTTTGACTTGGTCAGCATCAGTTTCTTCTCAGGACTAACAGTTCTCTGCAGCTCCTGAGCAGTACTTTAACTATGTGTTTAACCACAATGCAAGGGCTAAAAACATAGAGTTGCAGAGTCAGCAGTGCTAAAATTACAGGCTCTAACAAATTAGAGCTTGTCATTTCTTCTACTATAATTGCCGCTACTATAATCCCACTAAATACCTTGCTCTGTATTTAGTCACAATTCTCTGTCTGTAACACAGTATACTGACTTTTGACACTTGCTGTAGGTTCAAATACTTGGCGTAGATTTTGATTCCTTTTCTATGCAAACAATTGATGTTTTTTATCTCAAGAACTAATACCAAAGCCTTTGCCGTTTTGGAGTAAAAAAAATCATGCTTTCACATATTCTTAAAGGGAGATGGAAGTCGAAATGAAACTTTTATGATTTTGATATCACAAGCAATTAAAAAAAGGTACCATTTAATTATATTGTTAAAAGTAAATTGATCTCTTGGTATCCCTTGTTAAAATGTACTGCTTTCCATGTGAGCATACTGAAGTATGCCCAGGAGTGTACACATGCCGTCAAATCTATATGGTAGCAATGTTTGCAACAATGTTTGCATCCTACCTATGCATTCTGTGATGGAAAGAAATTAGGTTTCCAACAAGAATACAAAGAGGAAAAAGTAAATTTGATAACAAAAGCACATACATTTTTTAAAATTATTATTAAATGCTCTTAGTGAATAATCAGCAGACTTTAACTTTGACTTCCTCGTCCCTTTAATTGCTAGTAATAGCATAAGCTTGGCTGCCTAATTTGTTACATACAGAACAACAAAACTGAATATTTCCCATCACTGGACCTACTCTAGCAACAATGGACATGTCACACAATAGGGTCATCCATAGCATTGTGGGCTCCTTAGTTCAGCTCCCTTATTCCCCTCCCCCTGTAAGCCCTGACCTCTGTATGTCCCAACCCTTTCCTGACATTCAGTGTTACCTATATAAAGAATAACACTATATATTACACCTCCTGATACCATAAACACTTCTTCATAAACTAAACACAGCATGTACATTGCACCTTCTCATACCCTCACCCATGACAATGAGCGGGTGCCCCTCTCGCCCTTCCCAAAGGACAGGCATGTCACATAAATTTAAAAAAAGCAATGTTGTTTTTTTTTTTTTAATTATTTATTTATCATCGGCAGGGTGCCAAAAAATGGGAAAAAAATACAGATTCTCTACCATACCTGGCAGAGTACAATTTATACACAAAAGGAAACAAAAATAAAGAATCCACAATATATGGATCCAAAACATATTTGAATATATGGATACAACCATAATACCGGTACCCTGACATTTTTAACATTTTAAACAAAACATAGGTAAATAATCTTTTTAGATAATAAGACTTGATATGGATTTCATAGTATAAGTAGGCATGATTTCAGTTTTTCTCGTACTATGTGGACAATAATAGACACAAAGAATCCAAAGATACGAAAGAAAAAATTATATATAGGGGGAGGGAGAGGGAGAAAAAAAAAAGGTGTGGATATGCGTCCCACCAACACCCTAAACGCAACGCTATTATCAATAATCCTACTAAATGTTTTAGTACCAGGTCACTGGGAATATTTCTCTCAACATTAGGCTTTCAAAACATTCAGACCTATGAAACGCTTTGGTAAGTATATATTGTGTAGATATAGGAAAGGACTGAATAATTTTCAACCATTTATTGAAGAAATATTGTATTTGTTTATTATGTATATTAGATACATTGTGTTGTTCAAAAATAATCCGTGATTTAATTGCCTCTATAAATAATCTAAAAGAAGGGGGCTTCCTGTTTTTCCAATTTTTCAGAATCAGATTTTGAACCACTACAATAACAGTATTGATCAAATCATGACATTGTACATCTGAAATCAAAAAGAAAATATTTCTTGGCTCAAAAAGAAAGTGCTCTGGTATAATTTTATTTAACCAAAAATGTACTTTCTGCCATAGCTGTCTCACTTTTGGGCAATACCAAAAGCAATGAAGCAGGTCCGCTGCAGGAAGATGACATTTATAAGAAAAACCTTGTTGTCCTGCTGACCAGGAAGCTAACCTTTTTGGTGAAATATACGCCTTATTAAGAAGTTTTAGGTGGGATTCCTTACTTGGGGGAAGAAAGAGGAGCATCGTGTAGCCACTTAATACCTTTTTTGAATAGTATCTTTGTTAATTTCTTCAAAATACTTAATCCAATGGGATACAAACTGCTCTAAATTTAGCTGTCCCTGTTTTTCCAATAGAATCTTATATAATAATGATATTGAGTGGTTACCTTGCCTATATAGGTTAATAAAATCAATGATTGTATCAAAGTACTCTGACCAGGTTACCGTTTGCAGTTTTTTTATTTATAAAATGACGTAACTGGAGATATGCATAAAAACACTTGTTAGACAGTCTATATTCAAGTGCCCCTCATCAAGAAATTGTATAATCATTGATAGACCTTTATCAGCCCACCTATTAAATATCTCATACTGAAAGCCTGGTTGAAATTCTGGGTGGCCTCTAACTGGTAGGAAAGCGTATATGTGAAAATTAATCTTCAAGCGTGAGCATAGTTGCTGCCATGCTTTGACCACATTATAAATACTAAATACTATTTCTCCAACATTGGTGTGTCCGGTCCACGGCGTCATCCTTACTTGTGGGATATTCTCTTCCCCAACAGGAAATGGCAAAGAGTCCCAGCAAAGCTGGTCACATGATCCCTCCTAGGCTCCGCCCACCCCAGTCATTCTCTTTGCCGTTGCACAGGCAACATCTCCACGGAGATGGTTAAGAGTTTTTTGGTGTTTAAATGTAGTTTTTTATTCTTCTATCAAGTGTTTGTTATTTTAAAATAGTGCTGGTATGTACTATTTACTCTGAAACAGAAAAGGATGAAGATTTCTGTTTGTAAGAGGAAGATGATTTTAGCAGACAGTAACTAAAATCGATTGCTGTTTCCACATAGGACTGTTGAGATGAAGTAACTTCAGTTGGGGGAAACAGTTAGCAGACTTTTCTGCTTAAGGTATGACTAGCCATATTTCTAATAAGACTGTGTAATGCTGGAAGGCTGTCATTTCCCCTCATGGGGACCGGTAAGCCATTTTCTTAGTCAAACAAACAGAATAAAGGGCTTATTATGGGCTAAAAAACTGGTAGACATTTTTATGGGCTAAATCGATTGCTTTATTTGTGCATATTATTCAGATTTTGGCTAACAATTGGCATTTATAATCTTGGGGAACGCTTATAAAACGGCAGGCACTGTATTGGACACCTTTTTCAGTCAGGGGGCCTTTCTAGTCATAGACTGAGCCTCATTTTCGCGCCATTAATGCGCAGTTGTTTTTTGAGAGCAGGGCATGCAGATGCATGTGTGAGGATCTAAGAATCTCTGAAAAAGCTTTTAGAAGGCGTCATTTGGTATCGTATTCCCCTCAGGGCTTGGTTGGGTCTTAGCAAAGACTATATCTGGGACTGTATAGGGGTTAAATTGAAAAACGGCTCCGGTTCCGTTAATTTAAGGGTTAAAGCTCTGAAATTTGGTGTGCAATACTTTTAAGGCTTTAAGACACTGTGGTGAAATTTTGGTAATTTTTGAACAATTCCTTCATACTTTTTCACATATTCAGTAATAAAGTGTTTTCTGTTTGAAATTTAAAGTGACAGTAACGGTTTTATTTTAAAACGTTTGTTGTGCTTTGTTGACAAGTTTAAGCCTGTTTAACATGTCTGTACCTTCAGATAAGCTATGTTCTATATGTATGAAAGCAAATATGTCTCCCCATTTAAATTTATGTGATAATTGTGCCATAGCGTCCAAACAAAGTAAGGACAGTACTGCCACAGATAATGATATTGCCCAAGATGATTCCTCAAATGAGGGGAGTAAACATGATACTACATAATCTCCTACTGAGTCTACACCAGTTTTGCCCATGCAGGAGGCCCCTAGTACATCTAGTGCGCCAATACTTATTACCATGCAACAATTAACGGCTGTAATGGATAACTCCATAGCAAATCTTTTATCCAAAATGCCTACTTATCAGAGAAAGCGCGATTGCTCTGTTTTAAACACTGAAGAGCAAGAGGACGCTGATGATAATTGTTCTGTCATACCCTCACACCAATCTGAAGGGGCCATGAGGGAGGTTTTGTCTGAGGGAGAAATTTCAGATTCAGGAAAAATTTCTCATCAAGCTGAACCTGATGTTGTGACATTTAAATTTAAATTAGAACATCTCCGCGCATTGCTTAAGGAGGTGTTATCTACTCTGGATGATTGTGACAATTTGGTCATTCCAGAGAAATTATGCAAGATGGACAGGTTCCTAGAGGTTCCGGTGCCCCCAGACGCTTTTCCTATACCCAAGCGGGTGGCGGATATAGTAAATAAAGAGTGGGAAAAGCCCGGCATACCTTTTGTTCCTCCCCCTATATTTAAGAAATTATTTCCTATGGTCGACCCCAGAAAGGACTTATGGCAGACAGTCCCCAAGGTCGAGGGGGCAGTTTCTACTCTAAACAAGCGCACTACTATTCCTATCGAAGATAGTTGTGCTTTCAAAGATCCTATGGATAAAAAATTGGAAGGTTTGCTTAAAAAGATTTTTGTACAGCAAGGCTACCTTCTACAACCAATTTCATGCATTGTTCCTGTCACTACGGCAGCGTGGTTCTGGTTCGAGGAACTAGAAAAGTCGCTCAGTAGAGAAACTCCATATGAGGAGGTTATGGACAGAGTTCACGCACTTAAATTGGCTAACTCTTTTATTTTAGATGCCGCTTTGCAATTAGCAAAATTAGCGGCGAAAAATTCAGGGTTTGCTATCGTGGCGCGCAGAGCGCTTTGGCTAAAGTCTTGGTCAGCGGATGTGTCATCCAAGACAAAATTGCTTAACATTCCTTTCAAAGGTAAAACTTTATTTGGACCTGATTTGAAAGAGATTATTTCAGACATCACTGGGGGAAAGGGCCACGCTCTTCCACAGGATAGGTCTTTTAAGGCTAAAAATAAGCCTAATTTTCGTCCCTTTCGCAGAAATGGACCAGCCTCTAATTCTGCATCCTCTAAGCAAGAGGGTAATGCCTCACAACCCAAACCAGCCTGGAAACCAATGCAAGGCTGGAACAAGGGTAAGCAGGCCAAGAAGCCTGCCACTGCTAACAAAACAGCATGAAGGAGTAGCCCCCGATCCGGGACCGGATCTGGTGGGGGGCAGACTCTCTCTCTTTGCTCAGGCTTGGGCAAGAGATGTTCAGGATCCTTGGGCGCTAGAAATAGTTTCTCAAGGTTATCTCCTGGAATTCAAGGAACTACCCCCAAGAAGGTTCCACAAGTCTCACTTATCCTCAAACCAAATAAAGAGACAGGCATTCTTACATTGTGTAGAAGACCTGTTAAAGATGGGAGTGATACACCCAGTTCCAATAAAGGAACAAGGAATGGGATTTTATTCCAATCTGTTCGTAGTTCCCAAAAAAGAGGGAACGTTCAGACCAATTTTGGATTTCAAGATCCTAAACAAATTTCTCAGGGTACCATCGTTCAAAATGGAAACTATTCGAACGATTCTACCCACCATCCAGGAAAGTCAATTTATGACTACCGTGGATCTAAAGGATGCGTACCTACATATTCCTATCCACAAAGAACATCATCAGTTCCTAAGATTCGCTTTTCTGGACAAACATTACCAGTTTGTGGCTCTTCCATTCGGATTAGCCACTGCTCCAAGGATTTTCACAAAGGTGCTAGGGTCCCTTCTAGCGGTTCTAAGACCAAGGGGCATTGCAGTAGTACCTTACTTGGACGACATTCTAATACAAGTGTCGTCCCTGTCAAAAGCAAAGGCTCATACGGACATCGTTCTAGCCTTTCTCACATCTCATGGATGGAAGGTGAACAAAGAAAAGAGTTCTCTGTCCCCGTCAACAAGAGTTCCCTTCTTGGGAACAATAATAGATTCCTTAGAAATGAGGATTTTTCTGACAGAGGTCAGAAAATCAAAACTTCTAAGCTCTTGTCAAGTGCTTCATTCTGTTCCTCGTCCTTCCATAGCGCAGTGCATGGAAGTAATAGGATTGATGGTTGCAACAATGGACATAGTTCCTTTTGCACGAATTCATCTAAGACCATTACAACTGTGCATGCTCAAACAGTGGAATGGGGATTATACAGACTTGTCTCCAATGATTCAAGTAGATCAAAAGACCAGAGATTCACTCTGTTGGTGGCTGACCCTGGACCATCTGTACCAGGGAATCAGCTTCCGCAGGCCAGAGTGGGTCATTGTCACGACCGACGCCAGTCTAGTGGGCTGGGGTGCGGTCTGGGAATCCCTGAAAGCTCAGGGTCTATGGTCTCGGGAAGAGTCTCTTCTCCCGATAAACATTCTGGAACTGAGAGCGATATTCAATGCTCTCAGAGCTTGGCCTCAACTAGCAAAGGCCAAATTCATAAGGTTCCAATCAGACAACATGACGACTGTTGCTTATATCAATCATCAAGGGGGAACAAAGAGTTCCCTGGCGATGAAAGAAGTGACCAAAATAATTCAATGGGCGGAGGATCACTCCTGCCACTTGTCTGCGATCCACATCCCAGGAGTGGAAAATTGGGAAGCGGATTTTCTGAGTCGTCAGACATTTCATCCGGGGGAGTGGGAACTCCATCCGGAAATCTTTGCCCAAATAACTCAATTATGGGGCATTCCAGACATGGATCTGATGGCGTCTCGTCAGAACTTCAAGGTTCCTTGCTACGGGTCCAGATCCAGGGATCCCAAGGCGACTCTAGTAGATGCACTAGTAGCACCTTGGACTTTCAACCTAGCTTATGTATTCCCACCGTTTCCTCTCATTCCCAGGCTGGTAGCCAGGATCAATCAGGAGAGGGCCTCGGTGATCTTGATAGCTCCTGCGTGGCCACGCAGGACTTGGTATGCAGACCTGGTGAATATGTCATCGGCTCCACCATGGAAGCTACCTTTGAGACAGGACCTTCTTGTTCAAGGTCCATTCGAACATCCAAATCTGGTCTCCCTCCAACTGACGGCTTGGAGATTGAACGCTTGATTCTATCAAAGCGTGGGTTTTCAGATTCTGTGATAGATACTCTGGTTCAGGCCAGAAAACCGGTAACTAGAAAGATTTACCATAAAATATGGAAAAGATATATCTGTTGGTGTGAATCCAAAGGATTCCCATGGAATAAGATAAAAATTCCTAAGATTCTCTCCTTTCTACAAGAAGGTTTGGAGAAAGGATTATCTGCAAGTTCTCTAAAGGGACAGATCTCTGCTTTATCTGTCTTACTACACAAAAGACTGGCAGCTGTGCCAGATGTTCAAGCATTTGTTCAGGCTCTGGTTAGGATCAAGCCTGTTTACAGACCTTTGACTCCTCCCTGGAGTCTAAATCTAGTTCTTTCAGTTCTTCAAGGGGTTCCGTTTGAACCCTTACATTCCATAGATATTAAGTTACTATCTTGGAAAGTTTTGTTTTTGGTTGCAATTTCTTCTGCTAAAAGAGTTTCAGAGTTATCTGCTCTGCAGTGTTCTCCTCCTTATCTGGTGTTCCATGCAGATAAGGTGGTTTTGCGTACTAAGCCTGGTTTTCTTCCTAAAGTTGTTTCTAACAAAAATATTAACCAGGAGATAGTTGTACCTTCTTTGTGTCCGAATCCAGTTTCAAAGAAGGAACGTTTGTTACACAATTTGGACGTTGTCTGTGCTCTAAAGTTCTATTTAGAGGCTACTAAAGATTTCAGACAAACATCTTCCTTGTTTGTTGTTTATTCTGGTAAAAGGAGAGGTCAAAAAGCGACTTCTACCTCTCTTTCCTTTTGGCTTAAAAGCATCATCCGATTGGCTTATGAGACTGCCGGACGGCAGCCTCCTGAAAGAATCACAGCTCACTCCACTAGGGCTGTGGCTTCCACATGGGCCTTCAAGAACGAGGCTTCTGTTGACCAGATATGTAAGGCAGCGACTTGGTCTTCACTGCACACTTTTGCCAAATTTTACAAATTTGATACTTTTGCTTCTTCGGAGGCTATTTTTGGGAGAAAGGTTTTGCAAGCTGTGGTTCCTTCCGTTTAGGTGACCTGATTTGCTCCCTCCCTTCATCCGTGTCCTAAAGCTTTGGTATTGGTTCCCACAAGTAAGGATGACGCCGTGGACCGGACACACCAATGTTGGAGAAAACAGAATTTATGCTTACCTGATAAATTACTTTCTCCAACGGTGTGTCCGGTCCACGGCCCGCCCTGGTTTTTTAATCAGGTCTGATGAATTATTTTCTCTAACTACAGTCACCACGGTATCATATGGTTTCTCCTATATATATTTCCTCCTGTCCGTCGGTCGAATGACTGGGGTGGGCGGAGCCTAGGAGGGATCATGTGACCAGCTTTGCTGGGACTCTTTGCCATTTCCTGTTGGGGAAGAGAATATCCCACAAGTAAGGATGACGCCGTGGACCGGACACACCGTTGGAGAAAGTAATTTATCAGGTAAGCATAAATTCTGTTTTTAATGTTTCCAGGGAGCTGTGCATATGGACAATGTAGAATCTCTTTAAGAGATAACGGGTGTATAAGTTTTTCCTCCATTTTTATATTAGTTAGATAATTAGAAGAGAGTAACCAATCCACTCCATACCGTGCAAGTATAGCAATATTATATGCCTTAATATCAGGAAATGCTAGGCCTCCAAATTCCTTAAGCTGAGAAAGTTTTCTTATAGATAACATATGTCTATTGTTTTTCCAGAAAAATTCAGCACAAGCCCGATTAAAGATTTTAATGTCTTTATCCTGGATAAACTATCCAGGATGGTAAATTATTCATGATATATAATAATTGAGGGAAAAGAATAGATTTGACCAACATCACCTTAGCAGACAGTGAGATTGGAAAAAGACTCCAACGCTGTACTTTAGGTATTGCATGTGAAAAAAAGATGTATAATTAAGTTATACCAAATACTAGGGTCCCTGTGTAGATTGATTCCAAGATATCTAAAGCTGTCAACTTCTTTGAAACTACGCTGTCCAAAACTATCTTTATTTTTATGTATCCAAAGAATTTCTGACTTTGCAGTATTCACTTTGTATCCAGAAATTAGACTAAAAAGATCAAAAATCCTCAAGGCTATAGGTATGTTTTTTCTGGTGTTTTTAAAATATAATAGCAAGTCGTCAGCATATAGTGACAGCACACATTTTTGAGCCCACAAACTTATTCCCACTAAATATGGCAGAAGGTAGATTGCTAAAGGCTCTATGGCAATGTTAAAAAGAAGAGGGGAGAGAGGGCACCCTTGACGTGTCCCTTTTCCTAGCTTGAAAAAAATGTTTGACTACTGTTAACCAAAATAGCAGAAATGGGGAAATTATATATACCTTTAATAAAATTTATTAAGTTTCCAAAGAAACCAAAATTAAACAAGGCATTATATATGTGATCCCAGATTATATAATCAAAAGCCTTCTCAGCATCAATTACAACCATAGCAAAATCCTGTTTAAATACATTTTTATCCCTATGTAGCTTGTTCCAGAAATACTCAAGAATCATATATGTTCTACGTACAGTATATTCTTTGTCAATGATCTGCCTGTCATAAAGCCAGATTGATCCGGGTGAATAATTTCTTGCACTGGATTTCTTAATCGATTGGCAATAATAGAAGTAGGTAATTTATAATCTGTATTTAGAAGGGAGATTGGTCTATATGACCCAGGATCTATCGGGTTTTTATCTTTTTTAAGAATAAGAGTGATAATAGATGCTGAGAAGAATCGCAACATTGCTTTTTTTTTTAAAATATAATAATCATTTAATAAGCTAGTAAGTATGGGAACAATCTCTGACTTAAGTAATTTATAAA
Source organism: Bombina bombina (assembly GCF_027579735.1). Classification (NCBI taxonomy): domain Eukaryota; kingdom Metazoa; phylum Chordata; class Amphibia; order Anura; family Bombinatoridae; genus Bombina; species Bombina bombina. The sequence continues at coordinate 531,413,814 of NC_069503.1, forward strand.
AACTCGGCAGGGAGTTGGTCCGGACCAGGAGCCTTACCCAGTTTAGTTTCTTCTATACCCTTAAGGACGTCATCCGGCTTAATGGGGGCATTAATTAACTCAATCTCCTTAGGCGAGACTACAGGGCAAGTAATCTTGTTCAAGAAAATCAGATTACTTTGTAGGTCAATATCTTTGGATGCATATATATTTTGATAATAGTTGAAAAAAATATTTTTAAAGGGACATTATACACTCATTTTTTCTTTGCATAAATGTTTTGTAGATGATCTATTTATATAGCCCATAAAGTTTTTTTTAAAAATAAATGTATAGTTTTGCTTATTTTTAAATAACATTGCTCTGATTTTCAGACTTCTAACCAAGCCCCAAAGTTTTATGTGAATACCGTCAGCTACCTTCTCCAGCTTGCTCCTGTTTGTGTAAAGGGTCTTTTCATATGCAAAAGAAGGGGGAGGGAGGGGAGTGTCTTATTTGCCACTTGCAGTAGGCTTTCCAGCTACCTTTTCAACAGAGCCAAACTGACAGCTTCTAAGTAAGTTTTTAAACAGTTTTATACTGGATTTTTATATCAGTATCTGTGCATCTTATTCTTTATAGTAGTGTCTATTACATGCACTTATATGAAAATGAGTGTATACTGTCCCTTTAATGTCAGTCAGTTATGTATAATTCTGCTCACCCATAGCAATATACTCAATTATATTATTCTTTTTCCTGACCTTATCAAGTCTAGCTAAATATTTAGCAGACTTACCATAACGGCATTCATTCTTATCTCTTCGTTTGTCATTTTGCGATTTAAGAAAAGATCTCTGTCCTGCTTAGCTATTTTATATTTATCCCAGTATTTTTTAAGTGGTATATTTATATATTTTCTATAGGCCTTAGTAACTGTGTTTGCTAGCTGTAATTCGCCTGCTCTAACTTTCTTTTTGGCAATAATCATATATGCCTTTATCTCGCCTCTAAAATCTGCCTTCGCTGCTTCCCAGAAAATCTCTGGTTTATCTGTATATAAATAATTATCTGCACTATAGTCTCGCCACTTACGTTAAATCCAGTTTTGGAATGATAGATTATTTAACAAGTGCTTTGGAAAATAAAAATTATTCACTGCATCTATCGGGGCAGGACGGGATCCAATCTCCAACGAGATTATAGCATGATCCGTCAAAACAATATCATTTATCTCTGTCCTAACTCCAGCTTTAAGAAAAAAACTAGAGACTAAAAAAAAATTGATTCTAGAAAAGGATCTGTGTGACCTGGATTCACAAGTGTAGGATTTAGTGTCTGGGTGCTGAATATGCCATATATCGTGTAACTTTAAATCTTTACATATTTGAAAAAATGATTTAGATTTTTGAGGGTCTGGGGGAGAATCTATCAAGTGAAGATATAGGAGTTAAATTGAAATCACCGGCAAAAATTATATTCTGATCTAAATTTGGGCAGAGTTTGACGGTGATAGTATCTCAGAATGTCTGGTCAACGCAATTTGGACCATATATATTGCAAAATACATAATTAACCTTTAAGATCTCAATGTGCAGAATTATCCATCTGTCACTTGGATCTATTTGTATATGCTGGATATTATAGTTCAAATCTTTATTAAATAAAAACGGCAGCAGCAGAGACCCACTCCGGGAACAGCCCACACTGAGCCGATCGCTCAAAATAAGCCCGTAAGCCCTGTGGCAAATGCTCACAGCACTTTGAGACCCAGACGTCGGGCGGGAGCCCGGCTACACAGACCCACCGAAGTCCGACAGCGCAGGCCGCAAACGGAGCCTGCTTAAAGAGAGGTCCTACCCCAGGATAGCCCTGGGGCTTGGCACTAACAGGGAAAGTGTGCTTAACGGAAGGGGACATCTTCAACCACCTCGGACAGCTCGAGCAACGAAGTTACCGCTACCTAGAGCAGCCCTCCCTTCTTCCTGCCTCTGACCCAATCTCTGAGGGGTAAGATAACATGGCGGCCCGCTACACACACACACCTAGTCACACATGAAAAAATTGAGGAACAATGTGACCTGACTCCTTGCATAAGCATAGCTTAATGAGTCACACTGAACTTCCAAATGAGGCATACTACTTAATACCAGGCTGGGTCTATCATTATAAGCTTTGGGAAGATATAAACGTTTTCCTCTCTTTATTTATCTTTTCCTGACCCTGGCAAATACCAGCATTCATACATGTGCTTCCTACAATTACAGCTGCTTTCCGCTTGGATTACACACTGGCACTATCACAGCCCTATTCCAATGGTCTAAGCTTATTTCGCCAGATAGTACAATTATATTCAAAGGGACACTGTTTAAAATCACACTGCCTGCAACACACTCTCTTGAACTTTAAGCTTCGCCCAGCTTAGACTCCCTCGTGGGAGCCTTGGCCATAAGATGGCGCTTCGCAGAAATACTAAAACGGAGAAAAATCAGAAACAAAGCATAACCCCCAGCGCAATGAACACTTTCTTTAAAAGCACTGATAGAAAGAAAAAGGCAGAAACCTCCCAGGCACTCAGTGGGGATGAATATCACTCTGATAACCCTGATGATTCACGTCCGCAACAATCCTCACCACACAGCTTTTCACGGGAGGAGGATAGCCCGGTCACTATGAGAGCCATTGAGGAGTTAATAAATCAAGTCAAATCATGTATTAAAAAGTGAGTGCGCTGACTTAAAGAGAGATATTAATGAGCTGGGCTTCCGCGTGGAGGCCTTGGAAGATGACAGAGAGGAATGGGCAAAAGAAATGACTGGCATGTCCCATGCTTTAGAAGATCAGAGCACACAGATCAAAGAATTGGAAAGCAAAGTGGATGATATGGAAAATAGGGCACGAAGGAACAATCTCCGCATTAGGGGTGTGCCCGAGTCAGTGAAGGGTGAAGACATTCAAGATCATCTTCAAAGTATGTTTCAGTCCTTAGCGATAGCTGGCCAGTGCGTAATAGATGAAGTGCCTCTAGAGAGAGCCCATCGCTCCTTGCGACCCAAACCTAGCGATAATCAGCCCCCTAGAGACATTGTAATTTGTTTCCATTAACTACAGAGACAGGGAGAAAATCTACCAGCTATCAAGGCTACAACCCAATTTTTCATACATGGGTGCAAAAATTCAGATTTTTCAGGACATGTCCGCTAGGACACTCCAAATCAGAAAAGAATATGCTCCTCTTACATCTCATCTCCACTCCTTAAAGATCCCTTACAGGTGGGGCTTTCCAGTCTCCCTGCAGGTTACCAAGAACGGAAAACGATACGAATGCTTGAATCCATCTCAGGCGGTGAATTTTTGCAAGCAGCTGGGCCTTCCACCAGTGGAGACCCAGGTTCCTAACTCTGCCACTACCAGCTCACCCCCTCCACCAAGACCACAAAGAGGACTATGGTCTGAAATTGCGAGCAAACGAAGCAAGAAGATGGACAACTCTGAAGTTTCTAAATCTCAAGAAGTTACCTGAAAAAGAGCCAGACTCCGTGGAATCAGCATGAATTGTGAGTACAGTATATGTGACTTTCTCCCAAATGCTCAGAACTGAAACCAATCCTACTCACACAGACCTCACTAGATATTGCTTTTAGCCTTGGGGCTACAACCCTGTGAGTAAGATGCAGAGCTCCCTGGGAGTGGAGTCCGTATTATCCATGCAGACGCTATACTCAGTAACCTTCTTTAAGTCTGGAAATTTGATTAACCCAGAGCTGGGAATTACCAGTAGCTCACTACTTGAGACTTTATTTATAATACTCTCTCTCCTTTGTTTTTTTTGTTACCCATACTGTTCCTGGTTCAATTAGTGTGAAGACATGAAATTCATGTACTGTAATGCCCTAGTTGTACTGCATAGTTTAAAATGTCACTAAGAGTGTTTTCTGTCCAGGTCATGTACCAGATGACGTGAATATAATAAGATCTGGTTGAAAATTGAAAACTGTTATATTAATCTGTTTTTGTTTTAGATTTCTTCTGTTCTGTTCCCATTATGTTTTACCGCCTAGTATTGAATTACACACTGCGGTACTACTTTCAAGGTTGAGTACCCTTTAATGCATTTACTGTTTAAACTCCCATTGGAGTGGGCTCTGTTGAGCCGTGATTTCCCCTGCTGTTGTATTCTTTACTCTTTCTTCATCCCCTCTATCCACCTTCATTACACCTTATTATATCTTTCCCTATACCCTCTAAGGCTTTCCCCTCCCCACCCTTTCCTTTCCCTTACTTCTGACGCTTTATATATTGTTCCAATAGCGATTGCATAAAGTATAGAGTACAGTCTAGTTGTCTTCGAATCGTACTGGTATAGCTTTGTTAAAACATGTCTTGTGCACAGACCACCACACAATCCCATAAGATCATACACTCCCAAGTCAGCGCCTTTAATATTGCCACCCAGAATGTGAAGGGTTTCTTATCCGCTCAGAAACGGTCAATTGCATTCCACGACTTCTTTAAAAAACACATAGATATAATAATGCTCCAGGAAACTCACTTTAGAAAAATGAATGAACCCTCTCTTTCACACCTCTACTACGACCAACACTTCCTCAGCTCAGGCCCATCCAAACACAATGGGGTTTGCATCTCCTTTAGAAAGGGAACGCACTTCCAGCTCCTAGACAAGTATCAGGACCCAGAGGGTAGAGTACTGATTTTAGTAGGACTGTATTATGGTAGACCACTTACCTTAGCTAACATTTATGCCCCCATACGCCCCCCGCCTTCATTTTTTCGTAAAATTAGTAATCACATAATAGACATCTCCAAGGGGCCCATAATCCTGGGAGGGGATTTCAATTTTCCTATTACCCCAATTATGGATACGTCCTCGGGCAAGTCATATCTTGGGAATACCCTTATTAAAGCCAATTGGCAGGCACTACGAGCTATCCCCTTCTTTGACACATGGAGAGTTAGGTACCCGACACATAAAGACTTCACTTTTTTCTCCAACCCCCAGCGCTCCTACACACGCTTAGACTACATACTCTGTGACCAAACTATGCTGACAGTCCTTTCTGACTCCCGAATACATCACACCTCCTGGTCAGATCATAGCATGGTCCTCTCCACTTTTAAATGGTCAGCAAAGCCCCAACAACAGCAACACTGGAGACTTAACGACCAGATACTAACAGATCCCGTGATAGTCACTGATATAATCGAGAAAACAACTGAATTCTTTAATCTTAACGACCCAGCTGAGACCTCAATAACTAACAACTGGGAAGCATACAAGTGCTACATTAGAGGCGTGATAATGACTCACACACATAAATTATGTAAACAAAGAGCAGCATTCTACACATCTCTGGCCTCCGATTCCCAGGAAAAGGAACGTAGGCTAAAACAAAACCCCAAATCTCCGCAGCTTTTACTACAATCTCAACAGGCCAGGGAAGCACTTACCCAATACCTGATTAAAAACGCCCATCTTAGGGCAATTACGACAAAATCCAAATTCTTTATCGAAAGTAACAAGGCAGGACGTCTTTTGGCCAGATCCCTTAAGAAGAAAAACTATAAATCTTTTATTCCTAAAATTGTGGACCCCTCTGGATCCTCTTACACTTCTAATACCGACATAGTCAAACAATTTGCGGAGTACTACTCTTCCCTTTATAACCTTCCAACCTTGGACACCCCACACAAAAATAGTCTAATTGATAAATTTTTATCCCAGGCGCAACTACCTACTCTATCTAAAGAGCAATGTGAGTCTCTGGACTCACAATTCACTCTGCAGGAACTTCTAATAGCAGCTAAGAATCTCCCCCAAGGAAAAGCCCCAGGCCCAGACGGCTTTACTCCCAAATTTTATCACCAGCTTAAGTCCCATTTATGCCCTCACCTTCTTCAATTATATAATTCCATTGACAATTCGAACCCTTTACCACAGTCTTTATTGGAAGCCACGATCACTGTTATTCCCAAACCTGGCAAACCAACAGACCAAGTCACCAATTATCGCCCTATTTCCCTAATAAATATAGATATGAAGCTCTATGCTAAATTACTAGCGACAAGAATAAACAGAATCCTCCCTCTACTTATACACACAGACCAGGTGGGTTTTATTCCAGGTAGGGAGGCTAAGGACAACTCAATACAGGTCTTACAAACCCTGTCTGTTTCTGTCTCCTCCAGATACCCCTTAGTTTTATTGTCCACAGACGCGGAGAAGGCCTTCGACAGGGTGGACTGGGATTTTCTCTGGGCCACTCTGTCGAAGTTTGGATTTTCAGAGGCGTTAATATCACGAATAAAGGCGCTATATCATGGCCCCTCAGCCACCCAAATTCCCATAAAAAACGGTACCCGTCAGGGATGCCCCTTGTCCCCCCTGCTGTTCGCCTTAGTAGTAGAGACAGCAGCGGCCAGGATTAGAACCAATAACTATATTCATGGGGTCCCTTTCGAAAGGAACCAACAAAAGTGCCTCCTTTACGCAGACGACATTATTTTACGATTCGCTCCCCACTTTCCTCTATACCATCCCTTCTCATAGAACTAGATGAGTTCAAACAAGCCTCCAATTTTACCATTAATATGGGTAAATCAATGTTGATGCCCCTACATATCTTGGAGGAAGAACATAGATTCCTCGCTAACCATACCAACTTTCAGATTACAAATAAAATACGCTACCTGGGAATTGAAGTGTCCGCCAATCCGGCGGATCTCTTTGATCTTAATTACTCTCCCTTACAGAAAGAGTCCCTGTCTTCCCTTAACACCTGGCACAAACAGGGCCACCTCTCCTGGATGGGCCGCATCAACGCCATAAAAATGAACCTTCTCCCTAAATTCCTATACATGTTCCAAGTTCTCCCATTGGACCTTCCCTTACACTATCTAATCCAACAACAGAAATGGTTCGAACAATTTATCTGGGCACATAAGAGAACAAGAGTGGCTAGGAACACATTATATCTCAGTAGAGAGGATGGGGGCTTGGGGGTCCCAAATCTCATGGATTATTATAAAGCAGCCCATTTAGCGCATATTACTGCTTGGAAACACTCCCAACCGAATAAACCCTGGGTTCAGCTAGAGTGCAGTTTGACAGGAGGTCATCCCCTGGGTGAGGTATGTTGGATCCCCCCTAGGGCGAGACCTCTGGGAGTCAAGACAAATTATTTTGTGGCAGCCTCCCTAAGAGTCTGGGATAGGATTTTGTCCCAAGACGCAAAATTCTCCAGCCATATGTCCCCTTTATCCCCTATCCTAAACAACCCGAGTATGCTTGACTCCAATGCTATTCAGACACCTCGCATCGAGGGTGTGCCCACAAATATTCCGGTTCACACAGTGTTAGATAAGGACATGATACGTCCGCAGTCCGAGCTCTCTCAAATACTAGGGCCCCCCTTCCATCTCTGGTTCCCGTACCTTCAGATTAGACACGCTATACTTGCTAACCCCCACAAACATGACCTCATCAGACAACTCACCGCTTTTGAAACATTATGTACTACCCCCTCAATCACTAGGTCACACATTTCCACTATCTATAAGATGCTACGAGGCTCCTTCCCCAGTAAGAAACCCTCTTATATCTCAAAATGGGAGGCAGAACTACACGAAACCCTGACAGAACCTAAATGGAGCCATATATTTAGTGAGACAAAAAAATCATCTATTTCAATAATTATAGCCGAAATGAATTACAAATTGCTCTCAAGGTGGTATTTGACCCCCCACCGTCTCCATAGTATCTACCCGGGTTCCTCCCCCCTGTGTTGGAGGCACTGCGGAGGGACAGGTACCCTTTCCCATATTTGGTGGTCCTGTCCACTCTTAAGCACTTTCTGGTCAGATGTATCGAAACACATTAACACTAAATTAGGGACTTCAATATTACTTTCACCCACCATCATCTTACTGAATGACATCCCAGCAATCCCCTGCCAATACAGGAAACGATTATTTCAGTGTATGATCAACTGTGCAAAACGCTTGATCCCCAGGTTTTGGAAGAAATGTATACTTCCTACTGTCACTATGTGGATGCATGAAGTGGATCATGTCCTAGAGTTAGAGAAGATTCACTATGTATTTAATGGCAAACAAGATTTCATTGCTGATGTTCTTTTCTTGTGGGAGCAATAAGGTCTGTGATCATTGACAAAGGGAACTACCATTATTGTAATTATGTATGCCTCATTCATGTATGTTCTGTCTACGAAACTTTAAGTGGTGATGATTTATTAAGCAGTGCGATGAGTTGACATCTCTAGGTAGGGTACGAAGGTCCTCTTGTTTATATTTGTATCAAATTCTCAATGTAAACCTGCCGTTAATGCATATGTACTTTATGTTAGAGCATAAAAGCTCGTATGTTATGTTATTTGGTTTGAAAATAAATAAAACATTTAATTGAAAAAAAAAAAAAAAAAATGCTACCCCCTTCTTCCTCCTAGAACAATCCGAAGCAATGACTTGGTCAACCCATTTACATTTAAATTTCTCTGCTTCTATCTTTTTTTAAATGCGTCTCCTATAATAGTACGACATCCGGCTTATATTTGGCAAGTTGTTTGATTATTAACTTTCATTTGATAGGTGATGTTACCCCGCCTATATTCCATGAAAGACACTTAATCCTATCTTTCCTCATTTAAACTTATCAGATTTAATACACCTTAAATATAGCAAGTATTTCAGCAGAGGTGAGGGAGTCAGTGGGTGCATAGTGAAGGAGGAAAAAAAAAAAAAAAAAGGAGGAAATAACACTTTCTCTCATTGTGTCTGGTAGTGATCTAACAACAACAGTTATAAAGGGGACATCAACCAGATCATTTACAGTTTTAATTTTAAAACATTGCAAAATCCAATTATTAAAACATTTTAACTTTTATTTTTTCTGCATAACTAAGGTCTTTACATTTACCTAAAAACAAAAAACAAATTAAAATATAAAAACCCATGACACTCCATATACTGAAGCATAATTTGTTATTACCTAAGTTCCTATCAGAGTAGTTTCTTACCTTTACAGAATTCCCTAGCTGCTAGCTCATTATTTAAAGAAATATTGCCATCTTGTTCCTCAACTATCACCTTGGCAGGATAAATAAGCCTAGCCTTAAAGCCTGCTTTGATCAATTTGGTGCAATAAGGAGATACTTCTTTCCTTTTAAGTGAAGTTTCACTCGATTAGTCTTGGAAGATTAATATCTTAGATTGACCTATAAACAGATTCTCCATCTTCCTATATAATCTTAAAATCTTCATTTTGTCTTGATAATTTAAGTATTTAATCATTACTGTTCTATTATAGTTCTTATCCCTAGAGTTTTCCCTAATTGGGCCCAGTCTGTGAGCCCTTTCAACTAATATTGGCAGGTCTTTCTGTATAATACCAACAGCCAGGGGGAGTATTGAGCTAGAAAAGGCGATTAAATCTGCATAATCTCCATTATCTGGGAGGCCTATAATTTTAAGGTTCTTTCGCCGCGAGCGGTCTTCTAGCTTGTGGACTTTATCTTGCAACAATTTTAGTGCTTTACTATTATAATCTATATTTTGTTCTTCTTTATACAATAAATCCTCATTACCTGATACTCTGTTTTCGACTTCTGTAAGCCGATTGGAAAATTGTCTTAGTTCTACCATTAAACTTGTCATTTGTGTTTTTAAGAGCTCAAATTGTGGTAGAAAAATATCAGATATCTGGGTTACCAATGTTTGTATATCAATTTTATGTAGTGTTGACTCATTTGAATTGTCTAAGTGTGCGTCAGAAGTCCGAGTTTTTTTATCTTTTTGTTTAGCTGGCATGGCCGGAGAGTTAACTTTAGTGTTTGTGAGATATTTATCCATGTGCAACTAACATAAGTGTATATATATCTCTTTTTTTTTTTTTTTTTATAAAAATAAGTGGAGGTGTCTTAATATTAAAGGGAATCTACATAAAGAGCTATCTATAGGGGGGGGGGGGGGGGGGCGGGAGTGACCCCTAAAGCTCCTATTTCATCTAATGTGTGTGATTGTGTTGTGAACCTATAGAGGTTAATTCCGCCTGTGCTCGATTTATATTATATATGTTTTAATTTTATTCTTTGTTATACTTCCAAAGTTTGATGTGAACACCCAAATCCATAAACTAGTGAAGACTTCTAACCAACCATCTCTTGTTAATATAAATCTCGCATTCTTAATGTTTTGATTGTGTTACAAAGAGTTACTTCTGGCACACTGTTAAGAAGAATAAAATAGAATATTGCGAATCAAGCAACGAAAAAAATATACCATTTGTCATATTATAGGGAGGTACATCAAAAACAATCTCTAAATAGCTATACAATCTTGTTACAGACTATTTGAATATAGGGATATGAAAAATATAAAGAGAGCAGTGGATCACTATTGCTGCCTTAATGCATATCTTAAGCTAATATAGTATATATAGATATAATATATTCCCTTTAGGGTAAATTAACAGCCCAATTCCTTTATGCTTACAAGCATTATATAAAAAATCAATGTTAGTCATTTGTATTTTTAATATTTGATTCTGCTTATTGACTTTGTCATCTTTAAAAATATTTGAAAGTTTCTCAATACCTGTAAATGTCAATAATATGTTATGCACTATCATTTTAAGAAAAGCAAACATTAAGGTACTAAGTATGGTCAGTGAAATTGCTTGTAATATTCCACCATAATCTTCCTTCCATTTTTCTCATGCACAGACTTAGAGTTTAACACTTATGTACAAAGATTGCTATGTTCTAGTCTGCTGACGTCTTAAGAGCATTAACAAAACATAAAAAAACAACGTCCTTAAAGCAATTTCCATAATACTTATAAAGGAAAACCATAAACGAGAGGAGCATTAAAAAGCTCACATTTAACAAGATGACAGCTATTTTTTTTCCACTCTGCTTTAATGGGCTTACATAGCTGTTGTATTATCTATTGCCTGTCAAGGAAACATCTCAAAGGAATGTAAGTATTGTCTTCCCAAACATAAAAGCTAATTCATTATACTGTACCCCTTGGAGAATATTCATTTTCCATTGACTTAAGCTGTAATTTGTCTTTTATTTAAAAAAATAATGATATATTTTAAAACTATGTATTTTTGGCCTTATTAGGAAATTAAATATGGTGGTAATCAAACAGTAATTTATCCACTAACTTTGCTAAGATATTAATGCAGATATATTTAAAGATATTATAAACTATCTAATTGACATCTGTCAGACTTCTACGTATAGTTAATCATTTTAAACTCCTTCGTTTTATAAAATGTCTTGCATACATATTTATAAATTCTTTATTATGTTAATGTATACAATAGTTTGTCTAATAATTGTTAGGTAACTTTAATACATATAAAAATATTATAAGGATTTTTAAAATGATTTGTATAATGTATTTAATATGTATGTGTTCTACTTATAAAAATAAATGTTTCATATTTTTACCACTAGCTGAAAAGAACATTAAATTCCTTTACACTATGCAGAGAGCAAAATTAACCGGATCAGCATAAAGGGACAGTAAACCTACAAAATAATGTTATAGAATTCTACACATAGTGCAGAATTATATAACATTAGGTTAGCGCCATTCGACAACTTTATACATCAAAGGATTGCAGAGATATTTTATTCCAAAGTTAATTTTTCCTGAACGCCGGTCTTGGCTCTACTGAGTGGGTCTTTCTTTTCATAAGCGATTCGCGGGCACGCTGTCTGGTAGTGGGAGCGAGCTACATTCAGTTTAATGGCGCAATCGGGCGCACTGTGACGAGACAGCGTGCCCGTGAAGGACTTATGAAAAGAAAGACCTGCTCAGTAGAGCCAGGACCGGCGTTCAGGAAAAATGAACTTTGGAATAAAATATCTCTGCAATCCTTTGATGTATAAAGTTGGCGCTAAGCTAATGTTATATAATTACCAAACACAGTACTAAGTGCTGAAAGTCAACAGAACTAAAGGCAATAGCTAGGTGAATAAAATAAAGGTTCAGAGCTACCTCTAAACTGTAAGCTCCATGTGAAGTCTCTTAGTATACCCCCCTAGAATGTAAGCTCTTTTAGCAAAAATCTCCCTTTATATACAGGTGACCCTCGGTTTACAACGGTTCAATTTACACAGTTTCAGAATAACAACCTTTTTTCCAGTCATGTGACTGCTATTGAAAAGCATTGAGAATCAGTGCATTTATTAAAATAGCCAGTAGGTGGAGCTGTCCGCTTGTGTTGCAGCAAAGCCAAGCAAGCTGAAATTAATCAGTTTAACCAGACCTGAGCTATCGAACAGATTTCAAAGGAACAAGATCTTCCTGTCTATAAATCAGTCCTGATTGGAATGCATAGAAAGAACTGTTTGCAGAAAAATGCAAGTGAAGTCTGTGTTGTGTGATTATTTTATTAGGTTTATAATGCTGTTTAGCAAATATTTTTGTTCATTTAACTTAGTTTAACCCTTTAAGGACACAGCTTTCAGTTTGCTCAATTGTTTTATGACGGAAAAATTCTGTCATATGTCCTTAAGAGGTTAATTATATATTCTGTGTTGTGTGATTATTTTATTAGGTTTATAATGCTGTTTAGCATTTAAAGTCTTAATTTCAAAGCTTTAAAAATAATGTATTAGGTGTTACTTATGCCAATTTTGAGAGGGGTCTGGAACCTAACTCCCTCACTTCCCATTGACTTACATTATAAACTGGGTTTCAATTTACAACGGTTTCGATTTACAACCATTCCTTCTGGAACCTAACCCCGGCGTATACTGAGGGCTACCTGTATATGTATAATACTTCTAAAATAACTTTAAGCTTCATACTAATATAGCCACAAAAAAGTGCTGCCCCTTCCCAATCTGCTGCCCTAGGCAGGTGCCTTGTTTGCCTAGGCTTAGATACACCCCTGGTAAGGACTATTGAAATATATAATTTATAAGTATGATATAGGATAGCAGGGACAATATAAATATAATATTACTGAATCATTGCATTTCTTCAATATAAACTCAATCACCTTAAAGTTCTGTGTAAAATAATCATCATTCTTATTATTTTGAAAGAGATATAGCAACTGTTGTCTGTAACATTTTCTAATTTAATACAATTTCAGAATTATACTTTGTACATATCCAATATACCAAAGCGAAAATAAAATATTTTAATGAAAGTCATAAATGTTATTGTTTCCTTATAATGGGATACTAAAAGAGAAAACGAAAATTGCAAGTACACAATAATCGTATAAAAGAATTTCTATCAATTCCCCAAAACAGGCTCCAGTTAAAAGAATGTATTATGTTTACTTCCAAGCGCTAATAACTTTTACGGATTTCACTGTTTATAGTATAAATTGTTTTTCTGCCATGGCAGACGGCATGGAGGCAGGCATAGCGGGGATAATGGAACTAATAATAATCATATTATTTATATACGGCTTATCTTCCCATGGGAATACAAAGCACTTTAAGGAGCAGCCTTGGACTTAACCAATTTGCAGCAGCTGATAAATATTAGTTGTTATAATTAGCCAATGTAATGGCACTAAATTTGACAATCTCAGAAGCACAAAATGATAAATTGCTCATGCCATGACTAAAATCTTTGCCTGTGCAATTAGAAGAGATTCCTCAGTTGGCCAATTAATTAATTGAGCCACAATGGGCTATATGTATAGGGTAATACATTGTGTTAGAACATTTTATTATTTGCCTTTCTGCTTGCATAGAACCATGTGTTTAACCTCCGCATAGCGATTAAACACATAGTTAAAGTTGTAGCAGCAATTCATTTACTCATCATTCTGATGAGCCAATGACAGAGGCATATGTACGTAGCAGCCAATCACCAGCTAGCTTCACTATAGGGGGGGTTAAACTCACAGATATATGCAAGGGGTAGTTCAATAATAAAACTTTTGAACAAATTAGAATTTTAAATGTTTCACTTATATATTCCTATAATAAAGCCCACCTGGAAAATGAGCTGCTAATTTAAAACTTGCCAAGTCTTTGAAATCTCTTGTGAAATGTGCATTATATTTGTTTGTTTTTTATTGCAAACTTTATTTCACTTAAAGGGATACTTAAAAAAAAAATTCTTTCATGATTCAGATAGAGCATTCAATTTTAAGCAACTTTCTAATTTACTCCTATTATCAAATTTTCTTGATTCTCTTGGTATCTTTATTTAAAAAAGCAGGAATGTAAGCTTACGAGATGGCCCATCTTTTGTTCAGCACCTGGGTAGTGATTGCTGATTGGTGGATAAATATAGGCACCTGAACCAAAAATGGACCGGCTCATAAGCATTTACATTCCTGCTTTTTCAAATAAAGATACAAAGACAACAAAGAAAAATTGATAAAAGGAGTAAAGTAGAAAGTTGCTTAAAATTGCATGTTCTATCTGAATAATGAAAGGAAAACAATTGGGTTCAGTATTCCTTTAATGTTATGCAAAGTTATGTTTTGTTACCTGAGTATTTAAAATTGTTGCTAATTGACTAAACCAGCCATTTAGTTTGCAGCATTTGCAGGATAAACCATTGTGGCCTCTGAAGGGAACGTAGGTTAAGCCTAATTTATACACATAAATAAGAGTTGTTAAATGTCCCGTCAATTGTGCAAATAATGCACGTTTTCAAGTCTAAAGGTTTTATTTGTCAGGATGGAAAGACCTAGTCATTTTGAAGGCAAGCAAAATGTTTTTTATGCTGTTGAAGGGTCTCGTTATTCAGACAAGATCGTATTTTAAATTAATTTAGGCTCATTTCCCCAATCTTTTGTAGCCAATCATTAGTGGGGATTCCTGCATTAACATATATGGTGACGTATAGTATGTGAACTGCTAGAAATGTGGGGGGAAAAAAATACGCAAATACAAACGCAACACTGGACACACGTTTGGGGTATGTAAATGCAAAAACCCAAATTAGTATGAAGGACCGCCTTATCCACATGAAAAATAAGGTAAGGGGAATCACACTGCAGAGCCGAGAGCTCAGAAACTCTTCGAGCAGAGGAAATAGCAAGAAGGAACAAAACCTTCCAAGATAACAACTTAATATCAACAGAATGCATTGGCTCAAACGGTGCCTGCTGCAAAACTTTAAGAACAAGGGGGTGTGTCCGGGCGGCAGCCATGAAAGATTGAAAAAAAAAAAGGATCTCTGAGATGCCTGATTATAATCCGCCAATTATCATTAGAATATCCTACAATCAACCTTTGATAACAACATATCTTGATACTGGATACTGTATACATCCAGACCATATATTTATTTTCACCAAATACAACTTTTATGGTCTGCTCTGGGCCGTTGGATCCTAGGTGGCAGCCTAGCTTGCAGATACAACCCCCCGGATCCCGGGGTAAGCAGAAAGAACATGTGTGATTAATTCTACAATCTCTACTATACAGAGGGGAGAAAATTAGATTGAGAATACCAACTGCCAAATACTATTTACCGGGCAATAATGGCTCGGGCAAATAACTCGAGATGCGAGTATACACTGGAAATTGACGAACTGCTAGACTCATGGGAGTGTCAGTCTATACAGCTAATCAGAGACTATCTTGGCAATTTCCAGCGACAGCTGAAAGAAGAGCTCCAGGGACTACTATCCCATACGCCAGAACATTTCACTGGCTGGGTCCCACTCACCCGAGGTGCAGGCAGAGCTCAGAGTTCCGCGGATTCTCCTGATGTGATGGAGGCCCAAAATGTGCCATCGACTCCAGCTAAGTATAGCTTAGTAGCTGGCCTCAGCCCAATCGAGATCGGAAGTCCACGTGCTGTACAGATACTAGCCGAACATTGACATAACGACTCAGATGAGGATGTAGAACCTGGCGCAGTGGCAGTTGTCAACATAGACAGGGGGAAAGGTGCCTTAGAGAAAGACGGCTTCACTGATATGCTATCCGGATCAGGTATTATAAGTACCAACTTTACTGTACGTTATGCATATCACCCACGCTATTCATTTAATAACATCCTAGACAGTAAAAATGCACCCTCGACCGGAAACTCCAATTTCTGTCCAACTTTAAGAATGCTCCTGAGGGTCGGCATAGGATAGATTCTAACAGCCATGGACTTGTCCTAATGCAAACATTAGTAACTATATCACTCTGCATGGGGCACACTTTACTCCTGTGATTTCAATTACAGGTATTGATCAGATTGACTCGAGTTGAAAACTATCTGTTTTGCTGATTTTGTTTTTGTTTCACATTAGCAAACTGGTTTTGATCTACCTTATCCTCTAGTAACATAACTATTCATAAGTAACCATAGTACCATCAGTACAGTATATACTAAAGGCTACTCAGAAACACAAGCAATGGAAACTGGAGAGCAGTAAAACCTAATAGTGGACATGTATTAGTGTATTTTAGCTATGATCTTAACAGCTTAATTAAATGGGGCTCTATACTGTATAGGTTAACTATTCTGTTTACTTTAATAATTATGTCAACCTAAACTCAATTTAATTTGAGAATCAGCTAGTGATTATTGTATAACTTTTTTCCTATTATATTGAAACTACACAATTCTCATTTTCTTATTTGAAGACTGGTATCCCACTGTCGGCGGCCGAGATGGTGGGATATAGCTGCCCTAATTAGTGAGGTTTTTGCCTACGGTGCCTACGGTGCCTACGGTAGTTTTTTATGGGAAAAAGATCTAAGCCCTATATATTCACGTTTTGCAATGCCAATAAGGTTACAGAAGTGAAACAGAAGGTGTGTAGTTTTAAACTTTGAGTAAATCCACTCTCCCCATCCAGTGTTATAAGTTGAAATATCCACTAACCTAGGAATTTATAGCTATTTTTGCTTGGAATTGCTTTTTGAAGAACCAGGTTGATCTGGAGGGTGTATCATGTGTAATTGTTTCATGTTTGAATTTCAGTACTCCAAGCCTCTAATATTTGTATGGCACGCCTCTAAACACAACTAAAACAAGCCATATATATATAATGTAGGTCACTCGGCAAGTTATTTAAGCTCCTGGCTACATATTATTGATTTACTTATTCTTTAGTTATAAATTTCTCCTGCAAGTATAATATATCACTACAGTCCCAAGGGTCCAAGAGTGTCCCTACATGTTCTAATGCTACTAATATAGCTACAATTTGAGCAATCAGAGTCCAATTCTTGACTATTATTCTCCCTCAGAATCTTAGTATTCCATAATCTAAGGTTAGATAGTCAAAGGGAAGTTCCTGTCTTGTCTCAGG
The DNA here is from genome assembly GCF_027579735.1 of Bombina bombina. NCBI lineage: Eukaryota > Metazoa > Chordata > Amphibia > Anura > Bombinatoridae > Bombina > Bombina bombina. The sequence continues at coordinate 531,431,062 of NC_069503.1, forward strand.
GTTCAATTATAGTCCTTTATTTATAATGGCCAATTAAGAGACATAATGATATGGACATATTTATATCCTCCTACAGTGTTTTAATTATAGTGTTGCTAATAGTTTCACAAAATCCTACTAGACTATAAATATGAGAGATTTTGTACTTTCAATCTAGTCTCCAGATGTGCATATTCATATTGTATTATCAGTGATTCACCTCCGTCAATTTTCCTACAATGGTTGTAAGTTCAAGAGTGACTTTAGTTTTCTACAGGGGGTGTAAAAACTTACGGGTCGCTAATATTTATTTTATCTAGTTATTTGTTATTGTTCACTTAAACCACCATAAATGTTTATTGGATACTATTATTTCTGTACTCGTTGCAATCCTATTTGATAAATGCTCTCTATAATTGTTGTGATGTGACCAACTGTGTACCGTGATTTGACATATCTCTTTGTAATGTTTCTTGAAACTTTAATCTACGTTACGGACTTGCTAAAAAAGAAAAGAAAAATTGAGACTCAACATTTGAGGTCCAAGAGTGGCCTCCTTCTGCCCATGAATGCCCTCTGTAACGTCATAATGTTATACTGGGAGGTCCAAGAGTGGCCTCATAGAACATTTAGAGGGCATACGGTTTCTATGGCACAAAGATTGTTAAATTTTACTCATGTGAACTGTCATTTAAACATGTTTAGTCTAACATATAGAATGTATATGTGTCCTAATTTGAAGCTCAATAAAAATATTTTGGAAAAAAAAACAACAAAAAAAAAACTTTAAGAACAAGGTTTAAGCTCCAAAGAGGAGCAACAGGTTTAAACACAGGCCTGATTCTGAACAGGGCCAGAAAAAAAGACTGAACATCTGGGAAATCTGCCAGACGTTTGTGCAAAAGAATAGGCAGTGCAGAAATCTGACCCTTCAGAGTTCTGACTGACAAATCCTACTCCAGACCCTCCTGGAGAAAAGACAAAATTCTGGGAATCCTGACCCTACTCCAAGAGAAACCCTTCGATTCACACCAATATAGGTATTTGCGCCATACCTTATGGTAAATCTTAACTGGTTTATGAGCCTGAAGCATGGTATCAATGGCCGACTCTTGGCCAAAACTAAGCATTTAATCTCCAAGCAGTCAGCTTCAGAGACTCTAGATTTGGATGGAGGAAAGGACCCTGAATTAGAAGGTCTTTCCTCAGAGGAAACCTCCAAGGTGGAAGAGATGACATCTTTACCAGATCAGCAAACCAGATCCTGCGAGGACATGCAGGAGCTATTAGAATTACAGATGCTCTCTCCTGTTTGATACAAGCAATGACTCGTGGAAGGAGAGCAAAAGGAGGAAACAGGTATGCTAGAGAGAAGTTCCAAGGCACAGCCAGGGCGACTATCAGAGAGACCTGAGGATCTCTTGACCTTGAACCGTACTTTGGAAGCTTGACATTTTGATGAGACGCCATCAGATCCAACTCCAGAACCCCTCACCTGAGGGTTAACCTGGAGAACACCTTCAGATGGAGAGCCCACTCCCCGGGATGAAAGGTCTGTCTGCTCAGAAAATGTACACTCCTGGAATGTGGATGGCAGATAGGAGACAATCGTGAGCTTCCACCCACTGGATAATGCGAGTCACCTCCTTCATAACTCTGAGTTCCTCCACGGTGGTTGATGTAAGTCACTAAGGTGATGTTGTCCGACTGGAATCTGATAAAGCGGACTAAAGATAACTGAGGCATTGAAGATTGCTCTCAACTCTAAGATGTTTATAGGAAGAGAGGACTTCTCCTGAGTCCACAGACTCTGAGCTTTTAAAGAGCCCCATACTGCTCCCCAGCCTAACAGGCTGGCATCAGTGGTCACAATCACCCAGGAGGGTTTCTGGAAGCATGTTTTCCCCCGAGACAGATGGTCCTGTGAAATCCACCACGAGAGAGAGTCTCTTGTTAGGGGATCCAGATCTATCCTCTGAGATAGATCCGAATGGTATCCGTTCCAATGACTGAGCATGCAGAGTTGCAGAGATCTCAGATGGAACCGAGCAAAAGGAATGATGTCCATGGAAGCAACCATTAGACCAATTACCTCCATGCATTGAGCCACTGATGGACGAATAGCAGACTGGAGAGGGAGACATGAAGTGAGAAGTTTGGATTTTCTGACATCCATCAGGAAAATCTTCATGGATAGGGAATCTATAATGGTACCTTAGAAACACACCCTTGTAGCTGGAACAAGCTAACTCTTCTCCAGATTCACTTTCCATCTGTGGGAACATAGAAAAGATATTAACATCTCTGTATGAACGTTTGCTAGTTGAAAAGTTGATGCTTGAACCAAGATGTCATCCAGGTAAGACACCACTGCAATTCCCTGAGACCTGACTACTGCCAAAAGAGCCCCCAGAACCTTTGTGAATATTCTGGGAGCTGTGGCAAGGCCAAACGGAAGAGCAACAAATTGAAACTGCTTGTCTAGAAAAGGAAATCTCAGGAACTGGTGATGATCCCTGTAAATGGAAACATGAAGATACGCATCCTTCAGGTCTATGGTCATCATGAACTGACCCTCTTGGACCAAAGAAGGAATTTGTTGAGACATTTTAGGTCTAAAATAGGACGAAAAGTTCCCTCTTTTTTGGGAACCATAAATAGATTTGAATGGAATCCGTGAGGAAAGGTTGTGAACGCAGTTTAAGAAGGCCTCTCTTTTTACATGGTCTGCAGATAATCTTGAGAGGATGAATCTGCCCCTGGGAGGACAAGTCTTGAATCCTATTTTGTAACCCTGAGATACTATGTCCACAGCCCAAGGATCTGGGACATCGCATATCCAAGTTTGACGAATAAAAGAAAGTCTGCCCCCCATTTGATCCAATACCAGACTGGAGGCGGACCCTTTATGCTGATTTAACATCAGATGAAGGCTTCTTTGATTGTTTTCCCTTATTCCAAGGCTGGCTGAGTCCCCAAGAGGTCTTGGAGGAGGAAGAGGGGGACTTTTGTCCTTTGAAATTACAAAAGGAACAAAAATTTGAATTTTGGCGACCTTTAGATCTATTCTTCTTGTCCTGAGGTAGGAAAGACCCCTTTTCACCTGTAATCTCAGAAATTATTTCCGCCAGACCAGGAGCAAAAAGAGTTTAACCCTTATAAGGTAAAGACAGGAACTTGGACTTGGATGTAACATCAGCTGACCAAGATTTTAGCCATAGAGCCCTGAGAGCTAGAACAGCAAAGCTAGACATCTTGGCTTCCAGTCCAATGCCTTGCATGTTGGTATCAGAAATAAAGGAATTAGCCAGTTTAAGAGCCTTGATCCTATCTTGGATCTTCTCTAAAGATGTCTCTTCTAAAATAAGCTTAGACAAAGCATCACACCAATAAGATGCTGCGCTTGCAACTGTAGCAATCCTGTAATCCCTGATGAATATACATTTTCTTTAAATAAGCCTCAAGCTTCTTATCCATGAGATCCTTAAAAGAACAGCTATCCTCTATAGGAATCATAGTTATTTTGGCCAGAGTAGAAATATCTCCTTCCACCTCAGGCACAGTGTGCCACGAATCCTGATGGAGTCAGCAACAGGAAAAATCTTCTTAAAAACGGGAGAAGGGGAAAAGGTAATCCCTGGTTTATCCCATTCCTGTGTTATAATTTCCCACATACGGTCTGGAACAGAAAATACTTCCACGGAAGAAGGAACATCATAATATTTATTAAGCTTACTAGATTTTTTAGCTTTGACAGTGACAGAAGGGTTGGAGTCATCCAAAGTAGCCAGTACCTCCTTTAGAAGTAAACAAAGGTGTTCAAGCTTAAATCTGAAATTAACTTCTTCAGAATCAGTCAAAGGTTTTACACTGTCAGAATCTGAGATCTCACCCTCAGAAGCTACTGAGGTATCCTCCTCATTTATGAGACTTATGGGAGAGATCAACCATCGCCGAAGAAGATGGGTCAGACACCTTACTAGCAGAAAAATGATTTGATTTCCTCTTGCGCTTACCTGCAACAGGGAAAGCAGATAAAGCTACAGACACAGCAGAAGTTGTCTGTGCAGCAAAATCTCCTGGCAAATAAATGCCTCCAGGAGACTGAGAGGAACCGCAGGGCACTGTATGTGATACCATTGAGACTTGGGAGGTTTGAGGAAAAAGCTGTGGTATATCCTGAACAGCATTATCATGAGAGACAATAGGCTCAGAAGGGAGTAATTTATATTTAAATTTTAGAGTTTTAGCTAAACATGATAAGCATAGGTAAAACAATTTGGGCTTCTAAACATAATAAGCATTTTTCAAAAGAAACAGACTCCTGTTCTGTGTCCATAGCTGAAATAGTGCACAAAAATAAAGGAATGGTAATAATTTAATATCAACTGTCACTTTAAGAAGGAGAGTAGTCCTTCAGAGTGCAATAGCGCTAAGTATACAAAAGAAGGACAAATTAAAACATTGCACCTCTACACCTCAGTCTGAATGAGGTGCCCTTCCGTAACCGTCAGAAGCTGCAGATGATACAAATGTAGGACTCTCCGGTAGATAGGCCAGACGATATCCCCACAGCCGCCACAGAAGAAGACTCACAGAAAATGACACCGCTCCACTCATCATTACAAGCGGAAGAGTGGGAAGTCACGTGAGCGGCAGCAAAAGAAACTGCACAACAGGTTAAAAGCATGCATTTCTATCAGATAGCCTCTGAACTAAAAAGGAATCTAAATACAGATCCAGAAATCCCATGATTTTCATGGGATCCAGAAATCCCATGTAATTAAAAATAGCTAAAACACTTTTTTCAAACATCAGAGTTCCATCCGTGCCTTAGCTTACTGCTATAAACAGATCCTTCAGCCATAATAATAAGCAATACCATCTCTTAATAAATAAGGGAAGCCATTAACCCCTTAGTCTCTCTCACATACATTTAGTGCCTGCACGCTGCCCCAAATGAATCCTTCAAAAAGTATAAAATATGTCCCATATGAGATCCAGTGTAGAGATAAACTCTGTAAAGTGCAAGTATCCAGAACCTAGAAGACAAAAGCACTTACCTGAAGATCCAGCTGTCGGGCAGAAAGACAGCTCACAAGGCGTGAAAGGACACTTACACCTATCAGAGACCTGTAGAAAAATAGAGAACAGAGTAACCAACTCTGGCTTTCTAGAACAGGTGTAGAAATAATGTTAGAAGTAAAGCAAAGACAACATTGCCACCTTCTAACTGCCTAAAGCCACCACTACTCTTACTAAATAGATTGACATGGACACAGCTAGACTCCAATCTTTGTTTGCAGGGGAAAGTACCCATTAAAGGATTTAAAATTTCTCAGACACTCATCTTCGCCGTCCTCCTGTGCAAAGAATGACTGGGGGTTATGGGTAAGGGAAGTGACACTTAACAGCTCTGCTGGGGTGCTCTTTGCCTCCTCCTGCTGGCCAGGCGGTGAATATTCCACTAGTAATAGGAATGAAGTCATGGACTCTCCGTGCCATTGGAAATAAAGAGGCATTTATGTGCCACCACCAATTAGCAGCTATCTCCCAGTAGTCCATTGCTGCTCCCGAGCCTACCTAGGTATGCTTTTCAGCTCAGGATGCCAAGAGAAAGAAGCAAATTAGATACTAAAAGTGAATAGGACAGTTGCTTAAAATAACATGTTCTATCTCAATGATGATGTCCCTTTAAGCTGATCTCGCAACTTGCTGATCTGTAAAGGGGCAAGTACAAATCTCTTTGAATTTAGTCAATTTTAACAGCAATTACCATCATTTTTCAGCAGCAATTGTTCCCGAACAACTTTTGAACTATTGAATCAAGGCCAGTGTACTGCCTTAATTTACTTAATTAATCACAAAGGGCAAGATTACAAGTCACACAGAAAATCAGTTGTGAAATAACGTATTTTGCACCACATTAAGCTGCGTTATCTAAACAGCCAAATCACTTGTGCGTTCACGTATTCCCCATAGAAGTCAATGGAGACGACTATAAAAAAAAACACACAAAAACCCTAATATGTTGCGCAAAGCCTATGACATATTCTCCTTGAAAACTGTACATGAAAATGTGAATATTTCATATTGCGAAAATGTTTTCGTAACGGAATATGTTCTATTTATTTTTAAATAAATATTTCTCTATATATGTGATGATTTTTGGATTGATATATATATTTATTGAGATATATATGACTATATATATATATATATATATATATGTATGAATATATATAAATATATATCTAGATATCTTGAGATCTATATGCGAGTATCGCTTTGAAAATCCCTCTGAGATATTGTTTAATGTGCATAAGATTGTAATGTGAAATATTTTCATTATCTCCATAGTTAAACATATCTCTATACATATAAAATTCATGTTTCTCTATGTATGTGTATATATGTCAATGTAAAATACCTGCGTCAGCTTTTTTTTCTAACACCTGAGATCTTACATCTTTGAGCCCTTATAACTGTACTTTGTAATGCATTTTTTAAGTGTTACGTGAAACTTTTATATTTCTTGCAAAAAATGTTAACTACAGCTCTTCGAGGATTGTTGTGTAAAAGGCGGATGTGCACACTCAATCACGATTTTTCAAAACTTGGACATTGATTGCAAAAATACCAAATTGCGTGCAGAAAATTCATACGTGCTACTTGTAATCTTGCCCAAAATATTTAAGCCCTAATTAAAATATTAAATCTGAAACAGTACATTAAATAATAATAACTGGTCTAATTAGGCTGTGCACATTTTACACAGTAAACTATAAATTAAACTTATAATAAGAAGCAGTTAGGAAGTATTTACGCTGTCTTTAATCAATATAAAATGGTACATATGGACCTATGAGAGGACCCAAAATACAAGAAAGTTTATACTTAATAAATGTAATGGAAAAAAATGTGTTAAACTTTATTGTTTAACCCCTTAATGACCACAGCACTTTTCCATTTTTTATCCGTTTGGGACCAAGGCTATTTTTACATTTCTGCGGTGTTTGTGTTTAGCTGTAATTTTCCTCTTACTCATTTACTGTACCCACACATATTATATACCGTTTTTCTCGCCATTAAATGGACTTTCTAAAGATACCATTATTTTCATCATATCTTATAATTTACTATAAAAAAAATTATAAAATATGAGGAAAAAATTGAAAAAAACACACTTTTTCTAACTTTGACCCCCAAAATATGTTACACATCTACAACCACCAAAAAACACCCATGCTAAATAGTTTCTAAATTTTGTCCTGAGTTTAGAAATACCCAATGTTTACATCTTCTTTGCTTTTTTTATAAGTTATAGGGCCATAAATACAAGTAGCACTTTGCTATTTCCAAACCATTATTTTTCAAAATTAGCGCTAGTTACATTAGAACACTAATATCTTTCAGGAATCTCTGAATATCCCTTGACATGTATATATTTTTTTTTAGTAGACATCCCAAAGTATTGATCTAGGCCCATTTTGGTATATTTCATGCCACCATTTCACCGCCAAATGCGATTAAATACAAAAAAAAATGTTCACTTTTTCCCTAATTTTTTCACAAACTTTTGGTTTCTCACTGAAATTATTTACAAACAGCTTGTGCAATTATGGCTTAAATTATTTTAAATTAATCTCTGGGATCCCCTTTGTTCAGAAATAGCAGACATATATGGCTTTGGCGTTGCTTTTTGGTAATTACAAGGCTGCTAAATGCCACTGCGCACTACACGTGTATTATGCCCAGCAGTGAAGGGGTTAATTAGGGAGCATGTAGGGAGCTTTTAGGGGCAATTTTAGCTTTAGTATAGTGTAGTAGACAACCCCAAGTATTGATCTAGGCCCATTTTGGTATATTTCATGCCACCATTTCACCGCCAAATGCGATCAAATAAAAAAAAACGTTACATTTTTCACAATTTTAGGTTTCTCACTGAAATCATTTACAAACAGCTTGTTCAATTATGGCACAAATGGTTGTAAATGCTTCTCTGGGATCCCCTTTATTCAGAAATAGCAGACATATATGGCTTTGGCGTTGCTTTGTGGTAATCAGAAGGCCGCCAAATGCCGCTGCGCATCACACGTGTATTATGGCTAGCAGTGATGGGGTTAATTATGTAGCTTGTAGGGAGCTTGCAGGGTTAATTTTAGCTTTAGTTTAGAGCTCAGCCTCCCACCTAAAACATCAGACCCCCTGATCCCTCCCAAACAGCTCTCTTCCCTCCCCCACCCCACAATTGTCCCTGCCAGTACTAAAATAAAAGCTATATTGGGGCTTTTTTTTGTGTGGTTTTTTGGCATATTTACATATGCTGCTGTGTAGGATCCCCCCTTAGCCCCCAACCTCACTGATCCCCCACCAAACAGCTTTCTAACCCACCCCCTCTGCCTTAATGGGGCCATCTTGGGTACTGGCAGCTGTCTGCCAGTACCCAGTTTAGTAACAAAAGTATGTTTATTCGTTTTTTCATAGCCCTTTTCTGTAGTGTAGCTCCCCCCCCCAGACCAACCCCCCACCCCTTCCAGAACCCTTAGATCATAATTTATTTAGTTAAATGTTTGTTTTTTTTACTATTCTTAACTTAACTTTTGCTGCAGTGTAGCGGTTCCCTCCCGCTCCCACCCCGTGCACGCGCCCGCCCGCCGCCCCCTGTGCACGCGCGCGCTCCCGTGCGCGCCCCCGCCTGTCCCGCCCCCCTCCCCTTCATCCGGCACACAGATGGCCGCCCACCCGCCTCCCAGACTTGCTCCCACCCACCAACGATACCGGCCACCGATGTCCGGTGCAGAGAGGGCCACAGAGTGGCTCTCTCTGCATCGGATGGCCAAGGGGGGTTATTGCAGGATGCCTCCATATCGAGGCATCACTGCAATAACCGGAAAGCAGCTGGAAGCGAGCAGGATCGCTTCCATCTGCTTTCCAGACCAAGGACGTACGCCACACGTCATCGGTCATTAACTGACTTTTTTTTGAGGACGTGTGGCGTACGCCCTTGGTCGTTAAGGGGTTAAAAAAACAGCAAACTATTCTATGGACAAACAGAGATAAATGAACACAATATTTTTTACTTATTGTCTCTATATTAATTAAATAATGATAATAAATAAATAATTATAAGCAAAATGCACATAAAATATCCTGTTAGTGTATTGCAATTCTTTTTACATTATTCTTGAAATATTTGTAGATACGCTGAAAAAAAATATTTGGCACCTACATTTTACATTGTTATGCAACATGGGGATCGATCATAATCTATCGGGAATTTGCTCCCAAAATTGTTTTTTAGCTTTCCAAAAGAAATTGTTGTATTTTTTGAGTGATCACAATATCTGTGTGTTAAAAGCCCGAAGCCACAACCATATTTTCATTACACATGTTCTCTAAATGGCCTTTTTTTGTGTTAACTACTTGTTAACCAAATAGAAAACTGGAAAGTCACCTGAAACTGATTGATACAATAGCTCATTCACATCACTTAAGGTTACAGTGAAGTGCTTTTGAATTAACGCTTTGTTCAGTATATTACAGGCACATCATTTATTCATGTTTATAATGCTATATAGTTTAGCTATTAGGGAGTTTATCAATAAAGGTAGTTATTCCAAATAAAAAAGAAAATGCTTTACTGAATTTCTTAATGAATGCATTTATTTCATTGTTATGTTTTATTATGATATGCATTAATAAATGTAATAGTTTCAAATAAAATTAATAATAAATTAAGTAAAATTGTATGCTATTGTGAAATAAACCTTGTATTTTCACCCAAAGTTTTAAATATGTTTACGTCTTATGACCACTCTCAATGGCGCCAATATTCTACTTGTTTTTTAGATCAAGGTTATAGGATTGTTTGTTTGTTTTTTTGTTGATTAGTCATGATGTAATGCCAAAGGATTGTTTAAAAGGGTATAAATACCCCTTCCTTGAACGTATAGGGGGCAGAAAATATAATCTGGACCAAAATGCTGTCAAGACTTTCTGGTATGGTATAATTATTTATAAGCAAGCATGATTAAAGTATTGTAACTCTGCAAAACCGGTTTCATATGTTTACATTTTCATTGTATTTATTTAGCAAAATACCTTTTGTAATATTATACTGCATATTTGCACAATAAATGTAATATATATATATATATATATATATATATATATATACACACATAACTCAAAATCTTTCAGAAAATATGAGATAATTATAACTTATATAATATTAGAGGTAGGTGCCTGGAATTTAGATTTCAAAATAACCTTTCTCTAAAGTATTATAAGTGGGAAAAAGTACGAACCGTTAGAAGTGTGTAAGGGAAATACTCATTTATTGCAATCTAATTTCATCCTCACAACTGCTAAATTCTCTGAATGCCATTTGTACATAGGCAAAAAGACTGTAAAGCGTGAAACCGCTCAATTCAAATATTGTATTTGCAAAGATGTTCAAACAAAATTGTGCCTTCATGAACGTGTTTTTATAGGGAAGGGACCTTCATGATCTCAAAGTTCAAACGTGCATTTTATAGTGCTTGTGCCTACATAAATGAAATTGTAAATGGTATGGTGACTTTGTGAACGTGAGTTCAATTATATAGGCACAGGCACTGTGAATGTGTTTGGACTTTGAGTTAACAAAACACCTATAAAATACTTCACAAAGGCCCAATCTCATTTCAACATCTTTGCAGATACAATATTGCAATTGAGCGGTTTCGCACTTTACAGTTTCAGCTTTAAAAATCCATTATAAGAAGATATGATAATTCATTGTTATAGAAACCTGCAATCTTCTTTTTTTTAAATGTGGGTCATGCCAAACTGAAAACGGTGCTTTTAAGATCAATTAATGTAAATATTGTAAAAAAAAGAAAAAAAATTACAGTTTTAGCACTGTTAAAATCTAGCATAAGAAGGTACAATAAGTTTTTAAAATATTAAAGTAACAGCATATGCGACATATGCCCAACAAACATCAGCAAACACTACTGTCAGCAGGCTATAGACACATGCACGGTCCTGAGCTATCCTAGGGTTACTCTTCAACAAAGGATACCAAGAGAACTATGCAACATTGATCATAGAACTATGCTGGAAAGATGTTAAAAATGTCATACTCTATCCAGCCAATTTAAGTTTAATCTGTACTTTACTGTCCCTTTGATTCAGCTTGTAAAACAGATATTTAAAAAAAAATGCTTACCAAACCTTTTGTGTCAAGTAAAATGATAATAGATTATACATTTAAAGAAAGAGAAAATAAGCATTGTTAAAATTTACTCCAAATACATGTGTTTATTTCTTCACTAGAGTGAGCAGTACAAACATTGAATTCTTCTCAGTTGTGTATTAAAAATAGAATAAAATGAAGGTAGGTTTTAAAAGTATTTCTGGATGCATAAACTCTATTGTTTAACTATATCTATGGGCAATGAAGTTGATTTTTGTCTTTAATGGGAAATCATATCAGCGTCTTTATTACTCTATTTTTAGATGCACTGATATGATTACGCTTCATCATGAAAGCTAATGAATGCACATGTTAATAGGCTGAAGGAGGAAAAAAATAAATCACAGTCTTTCTCATAGCTTAAATGAAGAGGTCATTAAGCAAGAAATATTTTCTCAGGGGTCACAGTGAAAGATCATGGTTAGACGAAAAGCATTTATTGATCATAAATATTAAAAGCCCATAAATATAGTATGAGGAACAGGTGCCAAAGAATAAATAAGCAAATATCAAATTGGTAGCAGCTGTGCTTACTAGAATCCATAGTTAGCCATGTGTGTGTTACCTAAATGGGGAAAGTGTTCAAAGAGGCATAAACCTGCAATAAGAACATTCTTTTATATATTAAAGGGATATGAAACCCAAAATATTCATTTTGTGATTCAGACAAAGCATACAATTTAAAAAAAAAGTTTCCAATTTACTATTTGTTTCATTCCCATGGTATTTGTTGAGTAGATACCTAGGTATGTTTATGTCAGGAAATAGTGCTGCCGCCTAGTGTTCTTGCAAATGGATAACATTATTGCAAAACTGCTGCCATATTCTCATGAGCTTACATCTCTGCTTTTCAACAAACAATACTAAGATAACAAAGAAGATTTGATAATAGAAGTAAATTAGAAGGTTGTTTAAAATTGCATGTTGCATATTTTCTTAGTGCACTACTGTTTGACTTTACCCATGTGTAAAGAGCTTAAACACATTGTTAAAGTTAGCTGCAAAGTTGCAATACACTTATGATCCTGAGATGAACATGGTGAATGGTGGCTATGCACATATGCCAACCCTGATTGGCTCATTTGCTGTAATTCATCTGCAGACCAATAATGCATTGCTGGTCTGGAACTTACTTTAAAGGGACATGAAACACAATATTGTAAAAACTAAATGTATTCTTACCTGATAAAATTCTTTCTTTCCTGGCATAGAGGGTCCACAATTTCATTCCAATTACTAGTGGGAATTCAACTTCTGGCCAGCAGGAGGAGGCAAAGAGCACCCCAGCAGAGCTGTTAAGTGTCACTTCCATTACCCATAACCCTCAGTCATTCGGCCGAAGGAAAATGGAGAAAGAAGATAACACAAGGGTATAGAGGTGCCTGAGGTTTATAAAAAAAAACTGCCGTCTTAAATTTAATTAAAGGCGGGTCATGGACTCTCCATGCCAGGAAAGAAAGAAATGTATCAGGTAAGCATACATTTTGTTTTCTTTCCAATGGCATGGAGAGTCCACAATTTCATTCCAATTACTAGTGGGAACAATACCCAAGCTAGAGGACACAGAATGAAAGGATGGGAGAACAAGACAGGTGGACCTAAACAGAAGGCTCCACCGCTTGAAGAACTTTTCTCCCAAAGGAAGCCTTATCTGAGGCAAAAGTATCAAATTAGTAGAATTAGGAAAAAAAGTGCAATGAGGACCATGTGGCCACATTGCAGATTTGTTCCACAGAGCTTCATTTTTGAAAGCCCAAGAAGAAGAAACAGACCTAGAGGAATGAATCATAATTCATCACAGGAGACTGTTGTCCAGCTGCCTCATAAGCTAGCCGGATAACACTTCTCAACCAAATAGAAACAGTGGTGTTCTGACCCTTACACTTACCAGCGAAAACAATGATAGTTAAAAATCTTTAGATAAAATTCTAGAGTACGCACAACATCCAGGTTGTGTACAAATGATCCTTCTGAAAGGAAGAATTAGGACAAGAGAAAGGAACAAAAATGGTTTGATTGATGTAGTGAACCGACACTACTTTAGGAAGAAATCCCCACTTAATACGAAGAACCTCCTTATCCGCACGAAAAATAAGGAAATGAGAATCATTTTATAGAGCCGAAAGTTCAGAGACTCTACGATCAGAAGAAAAAGTGAGGAAAATAAAAAAATACCAGAATAACAGAGCAGAAACCTGACCTTTCAGAGTACTGACTGACAAATCTTTCTCCAGGCCATCCAGAAGAAAGGATAAAATGATCCTGAGAGTCCAGGTAAAGATTTGAGGTGCTGTGGCAAGACTGAAAGGAAGGGTCAACACATTTGAAATGAAAGAAAAAGGCAAACTGAAGGAAAAGGAAATGATCCACGTGAATAGGAACATGAAGGAATGCGTCCTTTAGTTCAAAGGTAGTCGTCAAAAGGAGAATAGTCGCCCCTTTTGAGGAAGGAACCTTGAGAAATTTGTGAGACACACAAAGTTTAAAAAAGGGTCAAAAAGTTCCCTCTTCCCTGGAAACCAATAATTAGGTTGGAAAAATGATTGACCCTGTTTCGCCAGAGGAACTGGAACAATCACTACTAGAAGAGCAAAATCTTTTACACAGATTAAGAAACCCCTTTTTTATAACTGGATAGTAGATAATCTTGATAGGAGAAATCTGCCTCTGGTAGGACAAGATTTGGATCCTATACTGAATCCCTTGGAGACTACTTCTAATACTCATGGGTCTTGGACAACGCGAATCCAAGCCTGTTTAAAAAAGGAAAGTCTGCCCCCTACCTGAATCGAGACTGGATCGGGGGCGAACCCTTCTTGCTGAATTAGACTCAGCGGAAGGCTTCTTGGATTGCTTGCCCTTGTTCCAAGGATGGCTCCATGAGGTCTAGGCTTGCTCAGATTTAGAAGATGAGGAGGATTCTGTATTTTGAAGTTGAAATCAGAGGTCTTTCGACCCCTAGATCTACCTTTCCACCTGAAAATGATTCAGCCAGACTCGGAACAATAACAGGAAATAAAAATTATTCTTCAAGGCTAAGGCCGCCCAGAGGTCACCCTTGAGGATGGGAAACAGTCACAGCAATGTCTAGGAACAATCCTGAGACCTCTGCTGCGGATTCTATCTCAGCCTGAAGCTCTGTCTCTGAGTGTACTGTATTTCATTGAATAAAAGAAAGAAAAGCTGAGTATGATACATGAAAACCATGTACATAACTATAGTTGCCTCAATATGAGGAAAAATATCATATTAAATGTCTATACTAAAAACATAGAAATAAATATTGCATGCAAAAAACATACATGTTGAAAAAAGTTCCCATACATAAAAAGGAATAATACATATGATACGGACATATTAAAAATCCCCTCATATGAGTGAGATTAATACATGGAATCTCTGTACCAGACAGAGTAGACCTCAATATGAATATAAAATAACCTATGATAAAAATAAATTATAATTTTAGGACACTTACGCCTAGATTTAGAGTTCTGCGGCCAAAGGGGTGCGTTAGCTACACGTGCTTTTTTTCCCCCGCACCTTTTAAATACCGCTGGTATTTAGAGTTCACAGAATGGCTGGGTTTTCAGTGCGTTAGGCTCCAAAAAGGGAGCGTAGAGCCTAATTTAACGCCACTGCAACTCTAGATACCAGCGGTGCTTACGGAAGCGGCCAGCTTCAAAAACGTGCTTGTGCACGATATCCCCATAGAAAACAATGGGGCTGTTTTTAGCTGAAAAAAACCTAACACCTGCAAAAAAGCCGCGTTCAGCTCCTAACGCAGCCCCATTGTTTTCTATGGGGAAACACTTCCTACGTCTGCACCTAACACTCTAACATGTACCCCGAGTCTAAACACCCCTAACCTTACACTTATTAACCCCTATTCTGCCGCCCCCGCTATCGCTGACTCCTGCATATTATTATTAACCCCTAATCTGCCGCTCCGTACACCACCGCCACCTACATTATAGCTATGTACCCCTAATCTGCTGCCCCTAACACCGCCGACCCCTATATTATATTAATTAACCCCTAATCTGCCCCCCACAAGGTCGCCGCCAGCTACCTACACTTATTAACCCCTAATCTGCCGAGCGGACCGCACCGCTATTATAATAAAGTTATTAACCCCTAATCCGCCTCACTCCCGCCTCAAAAACCGTATAATAAATAGTATTAACCCCTAATCTGCCCTCCCTAACATCACCGACACCTAACTTCAATTATTAACCCCTAATCTGCCGACCGAATCTCGCCGCTACTGTAATAAATGGATTAACCCCTAAAGCTAAGTCTAACCCTAACACTAACACCCCCCTAAATTAAATATAATTTAAATCTAACGAAATAAATTAACTCTTATTATATAAATTATTCCTATTTAAAGCTAAATACTTACCTGTAAAATAAACCCTAATATAGCTACAATATAAATTATAATTATATTGTAGCTATTTTAGGATTTATATTTATTTTACAGGTAACTTTGTATTTATTTTAACCAGGTACAATAGCTATTAAATAGTTAAGAACTATTTAATAGCTAAAATAGTTAAAATAATTACAAAATTACCTGTAAAATAAATCCTAACCTAAGTTACAATTAAACCTAACACTACACTATCAATAAATTAATTAAATAAAATACCTACAATTATCTACAATTAAACCTAACACTACACTATCAATAAATTAATTAAATAAACTACCTACAATTATCTACAATTAAACCTAACACTACACTATCAATAAATAAATTAAATACAATTCCTACAAATAAATACAATGAAATAAACTAACTAAAGTACAAAAAATAAAAAAGAACTAAGTTACAAAAAATAAAAAAATATGTACAAACATAAGAAAAATATTACAACAATTTTAAACTAATTACACCTACTCTAAGCCCCCTAATAAAATAACAAAGCCCCTCAAAATAAAAAAATGCCCTACCCTATTCTAAATTAAAAAAGTTCAAAGCTCTTTTACCTTACCAGCCCCCCTTAAATAAACCTAACACTAAGCCCCTGAAGATCTTCCTACATTATCTTCACCCTGCCAGGTTCACCGATCCGTCCTCGGAAGTCTTGATCCAAGCCTCGGAAGTGTTGATCCAAGCCCAAGCGGGGGGCTGAAGAGTGACGTCCATCCTCGGGCTGAAGTCTGGATCCAAGCGGCGACTGAAGAACTCCATCATCGGGCTGAAGTCGGAAGTCCATCATCGGAATGAAGTTATTTTGGGGGGCTTTGTTATTTTATTAGGGGGCTTAGAGTAGGTGTAATTAGTTTAAAATTGTTGTAATATTTTTCTAATGTTTGTAAATATTTTTTTATTTTTTGTAACTTAGTTCTTTTTTATTTTTTGTACTTTAGTTAGTTTATTTCATTGTATTTATTTGTAGGAATTGTATTTAATTTATTTATTGATAGTGTAGTGTTAGGTTTAATTGTAGGTAATTGTAGGTATTTAATTTAATTTATTTATTGATCGTGTAGTGTTAGGTTTAATTGTAACTTAGGTTAGGATTTATTTTACAGGTAATTTTGTAATTATTTTAACTATTTTAGCTATTAAATAGTTCTTAACTATTTAATAGCTATTGTACCTGGTTAAAATAAATACAAAGTTACCTGTTATTAATCCTAAAATAGCTATAATATAATTATAATTTATATTGTAGCTATATTAGGGTTTATTTTACAGGTAAGTATTTAGCTTTAAATAGGAATAATTTATTTAATAAGAGTTAATTTATTTCGTTAGATTTAAATTATATTTAACTTAGGGGGGTGTTAGTGTTAGGGTTAGATTTAGCTTTAGGGGTTAATCCATTTATTACAGTAGCGGCGAGATTCGGTCGGCAGATTAGGGGTTAATAATTGAAGTTAGGTGTCGGCGATGTTAGGGAGGGCAGATTAGGGGTTAATACTATTTATTATAGGGTTATTGAGGCGGGAGTGAGGCGGATTAGGGGTTAATAACTTTATTATAGGAGCGGTGCAGTCCGCTCGGCAGATTAGGGGTTAATAAGTGTAGGCAGGTGGAGGCGATGTTGAGGGGGGCAGATTAGGAGTTAATAAATATAATATAGGGGTCGGCAGTGTTAGGGGCAGCAGATTAGGGGTACATAGCTATAATATAGGTGGCGGTGGTGTACGGAGCGGCAGATTAGGGGTTAATAATAATATGCAGTGGTCAGCGATAGCGGGGGCGGCAGATTAGGGGTTAATAAATATAATATAGGGGTTGGCGGTGTTAGGGGCAGCAGATTAGGGGTACATAGGGATAACGTAGTTGGCGGCAGTGTACGGAGCGGAAGATTAGGGGTTAAAAAATTTAAATATAGTGGCGGCGATGTGGGGGGACCTCAGTTTAGGGGTACATAGGTAGTTTATGGGTGTTAGTGTACTTTAGAGCACAGTAGTTAAGAGCTTTATAAACCGGCGTTAGCCCAGAAAGCTCTTAACTACTGACTTTTTTCTGCGGCTGGAGTTTTGTCGTTAGATTTCTAACGCTCACTTCAGACACGACTCTAAATACCGGCGTTAGAAAGATCCCATTGAAAAGATAGGATACGCTATTGACGTAAGGGGATCTGCGGTATGGAAAAGTCGCGGCTGCAAAGTGAGCGTTAGACCCTTTCCTGACTGGCTCCAAATACCGGCGGTAGCCCAAAACCAGCGTTAGGAGCCTCTAACGCTGGTTTTGACGGCTACCGCCCAACTCTAAATCTAGGCCTTAGGTAGCTAAGAATTTTTCATGCTACCAAGAGCATGATAGTCTCCTAACATGAAGAGACTCCTATGCAGATGAATATACATAAAATACATTTAAAAAATTGAGATTGATCATATACATAAAACTGCCACAAGATGGCAGTAGCTACCATGAAATGTCATGATAAAAACCCATGCGGCTAGATTACGAGTTGTGCGTTAGGTTTAAAAAGCAGCGTTAAGAGGTCCTAACGCTGCTTTTTAATGCCCACTGGTATTACGAGTCTTGCAGGTACAGGTGTACCGCTCACTTTTTTGGCCAGACTTGGAAATACCGCAAATCCACTTACGTAAATTGTGTATCCTCTTTTTTCAATGGGACTTGCATATCGCCGGTATTACGAGTCTGACAAAAAGTGAGCGGTACACCCTCTCCTGGTACCGCATTTTAAAGTCAGTAGTTAAGAGTTTTACACTACAACGCTGTAGCATAAAACTCTTAACTAAAGTGCTAAAAAGTACACTAACACCCATAAACTACCTATTAACCCCTAAACCGCCCCACTCCCGCCTCACAAACATTAGTTAATTATTATTAACCCCTAATCTGCCGTCCCCAACATCGCCGACACCTACCTACATTTATTAACCCCTAATCTGCTGCCCCAACGTCGCTGCCACTATACTAAAGTTATTAACCCCTAAATCTAAGTCTAACCCTAACCCTAACACCCCCTAACTTAAATATAATTAAAATAAATCTAAATAAAAATTTCTATCATTAACTAAATAATTCCTATTTAAAACTAAATAATTACCTATAAAATAAACCCTAAGCTAGCTACAATATAACTAATAGTTACATTGTAGCTAGCTTAGGGTTTATTTTTATTTTACAGGCAAGTTTGTATTTATTTTAACTAGGTAGAATAGTTATTAAATAGTTATTAACTATTTAATAACTACCTAGCTAAAATAAATACAAAGTTACCTGTAAAATAAACCTAACCTAAGTCACAATTACACCTAACACTACACTATAATTAAATTATTTCCCTAAATTAAATACAATTAAATAAAATGATCTAAAGTACAAAAAAAAAAAACACTAAATTAGAGAAAATAATAAACAAATTACAAGATTTTTAAACTAATTACACCTAATCTAATCCCCCTAACAAAATAAAAAAGCCCCCCCAAAATAAAAAAAAGTCATACCCTACACTAAATTACTAATATAGCCCTTAAAAGGGCCTTTTGTGGGGCATTGCCCCAAAGTAATCAGCTCTTTTACCTGTAAAAAATATTACAAATACCCCCAACATTAAAACCCACCACCCAAGTCTTCATCCAACCTGGCCGAAATCCTCAACGAAGCCGGGAGAAATCTTCATCCAAGCTGGGCGACGTGGTCCTCCAGACGGGCAGAAGTCTTCATCCAGACAGCATCTTCTATCTTCATCCATCCGGCGCGGAGCGGGTCCATCTTCAAGACATCCGACGTGGAGCGTCCTCTTCTGATGACAGCTACGACTGAATGAAGGTTCCTTTAAATTACGTCATCCAAGATGGCGTGCCTTCAATTCCGATTGGCTGATAGAATTCTATCAGCCAATCAGAATTAAGGTAGAAAAAATCCTATTGGCTGATGCAATCAGCCAATAGGATTGAGCTTGCATTCTATTGGCTGATTGGAACAGCCAATAGAATGCCAGCTCAATCCTATTGGCTGATTGCATCAGCCAATAGGATTTTTTCTACATTAATTCCGATTGGCTGATAGAATTCTATCAGCCAATCGGAATTGAAGGGACGCCATCTTGGATGACGTCACTTAAAAGGTACCTTCATTCTGTGTCAACCTTCGTTAGAAGAGGATGCTCCGCGTCAGATGTCTTGAAGATGGACCCGCTCCGCGCCGGATGGATGAAGGTAGAAGATGCCGTCTGGATGAAGACTTCTCCCCGTCTGAAGGACCACTTCGTCCGGCTTGGATGAAGACTTCTCCTGGCTTCGTTGAGGACTTCGGCCCGGTTGGATGAAGACTTCTCCCGGTAAGCTGATCTTCAAGGGGTTAGTGTTAGTTTTTTTAAGGGGGTATTGGGTGGGTTTTAGAGTAGGGTTGGTTGTTTGGGTGGTGAGTTTTAATGTTGGGGGGGATTTGTACTTTTTTTACAGGTAAAAGAGCTGATTACTTTGGGGCAATGCCCCGCAAAAGGCCCTTTTAAGGGCTATTTGTAATTTAGTGTAGGGTAGGGCTTTTTTATTTTGGGGGGGGCTTTTTTATTTTGTTAGGGGGATTAGATTAGGTGTAATTAGTTTAAAAATTTGTAATTTGTTTATTATTTTCTGTAATTTAGTGGGGGGTTTTTGTACTTTAGATAGATTTAATTTAGGGAAATAATTTAATTGTAGTGTAGTGTTAGGTGTAATTGTAACTTAGGTTAGGTTTTATTTTATAGGTACTTTTGTATTTCTTTTAACCAGGTAGTTATTAAATAGTTAATAACTATTTAATAACTATTGTACCTAGTTAAAATAAATACAAACTTGCCTGTAAAATAAAAATAAACCCTAAGCTAGATACAATGTAACTATTAGTTATATTGTAGCTAGCTTAGGGTTTATTTTACAGTTAAGTATTTAGTTTTAAATAGGAATAATTTAGTTAATTATAGTAATTTTATTTATATTTATTTTAATTATATTTAAGTTACGGGGTGTTAGGTTTAGGGTTAGACTTAGGTTTAGGGGTTAATAACTTTAATATAGTGGCGGTGACGTTGGGGGCGGCAGATTAGGGGTTAATAAATGTAGGTAGGTGGCGTCGATGTTAGGGACAGCAGATTAGGGGTTAATAATATTTAACTAATGTTTGCTATGTGGGAGTGTGGCGGTTTAGGGGTTAATATATTTATTATAGTGGCGGCGATGTCTGATTCGGCAGATTAGGGGTTACAAATTTTATTTTAGTGTTTGCGATGTGGAAGGGCCTCGGTTTAGGGGTTAATAGGTAGTTTATGGGTGTTAGTGTACTTTTTAGCACTTTAGTTAAGAGTTCTATGCTACGGCATTGTAGTGCAAAACTCTTAACTACTGACATTAAAATGCGGTACCAGTCTTGACAGGAGAGGGTCTACTGCTCACTTTTTGGCAGACTAGTAATACCGGCGCTATGCAAGTCCCATTGAAAAAAGAGGATACGCAATTGACGTAAGTGGATTTGCGGTATTTCCAAGTCTGGCCAAAAAAGTGAGCGGTACACATGTACCTTCAAGACTAGTAATACCAGTGGGCGTTAAAAAGCAGCGTTGGGACCGGCCAACACTGCTTTTTAAGCCTAACGCACAACTCTTAATCTAGCTGGTGCAATACCGCACCCTGCAGATTTGCGGCCAATTATCCGCTAGCAGGGGGTGTCAATCAACCCGATTTCTGTCCGCCGCCTCAGACAAGTTACAGAGCAGCGGTCTGTTTCCGGCGAGCCTTCATCAAGCTCCATACGGAGCTTGATAAATTGACCCCTATGAAAGTTTCTTTCCATTTTCTTTGAGGTACGAAGAAGAGAACCGTTTGAATTATATCCCATGACCATATAGTGCGCGGTGTTGTATGGTATAATTTCCTTCCTTTTTTACGTTTATTGTTTGATTATACACACTGTTATAATTTTACTATATACTGTTTTTGTTGTACACCTAAATATTGTTTTACACAGCAGACTATGATCTTCTCATTGAGAACATCTACAGTTTTTATATTATTCTACGAAACCAATTCACTAAAGTGTTTAAAATCTTTCCACTTAAGTCTTTCTGCTGCAAATGAATACCAAAGAAACTAGAGAGATCAGTCTCACTACTGAAAAAGCTCTCCTCAAGTCTATCATTTGTTGATATAAAATAAGCATTGACTGGCTTAACCATTGCTGTTCACAGTTTAGTGGTAGTTTTAATATCAAGTTTTAAAAAAAGTCCAAAACTTCTAATTAATGCATTAAACTCTTAAAGGGACACAAAACTAAAAATAAATAATTCATTATACAGATAGCATTTTAACCAACTTTCTATATTACTTCTATTATCCCATTTGCTTTAATCAATTGCTATCCTTTATTGACCGAGCAACAATGCGCTATTGGGAGCAAGCTGAATACCCAGGGCTAGCCAAAGAAAAGAGGCATATATGTGCAGCCACCAATCAGAAGCTAGCTCCAAGTAGTACATTGCTGCTCTTAAAGGGCCATAATGCCCAAATGTTTAAACACTTGAAAGTGATGCAGCATAGCTGTAAAAAGCTGACTAGAAAATATCACCTGAACATCTCTATGTAAAAAAGAAAGATATTTTACCTCAAAAGTTCCTCAGTAGCCACCTCCCATTGTAAAGGATTTCTAAGCAGCATATTATTATGTCTGTCCTGGGACAGCTGAAAGGATGAGCCTCGTGAACTCTCATATTATTTCACCAATCAGGTAAAGGAAGCTTACTATGAAATCTCATGAGAGTTAAGTCAAATCTCATGAGATCACAGTAAGAGTTCATGACCTCAGCACTGCTGATGCTGATTGGCTGCTGTTCATTTCTTCATTTTTTTTTATTTTTTACCTGCAGCTGGGAGCAGCTGAGTATAACTTTTTACACAGCATTTACTCTGCTGAGCTGAGGAGATTGTGAGGTAAAATGTCTTCCTTTTTTACATAGAGATGCTCAGGTGATATTTTCCTGTCAGCTTTTTACAGTTATACTGCATCAGTTTCAAGTGTTTTAGCATATGAGTATTATGTCCCTTTAAGCACACCTAAGTATGTTTTTCAGCAAATGATACCAAGAAAATTAAGCAAATTTGATAATAAAAGTAAATTGGAAAGTTGTTTAAAATTTGTTTTTCAGACGTTTGTATGTCCCGTGTATTGAATATTCTGTCTTTTGTGTATGTGTGCATATATGTAATGTTTGCCTAAACACCTTAATAAAAATTATTTGTGAAAAAAAATAATAATTTGGTTTTCATGTACCTTTAAATAAAAAAATGATGTTATAGCATATCTCAAAAAGTCCTATTACAACCATGTGCTGTGTGTGTGGGTATAAAAACAAGTATTTATCCTTGAATTTGACCATAAAACATTAAAGCAATGAATGACAGTATATATTATTATATTATTTAGTACTCTGCATAATTGCTCTCATCAAAACATCTGCAGTAGTATTTATAGCTGGTGATGCTAAGCATTCAACAATGATAATCATAAGACAAACATTTGATACATTTTTATACTTGACACAATGACACATTGTGGTATATTTTTAAAAATCAGACTGGGAAAAGTTAGGTTTTTAGCCATGAAAGTGATTAAACATTAGATTTAGAGTTGGGCGGTAGCCGTCAAAACCAGCGTTAGAGGCTCCTAACGCTGGTTTTTACCGCCCGCTGGTATTTGGAGTCAGTCAGGAAACGGTCTAACGCTCACTTTGCAGCCGCGACTTTTCCATACCGCAGATCCCCCTACGCCATTTGCATATCCTATCTTTTCAATGGGATCTTTCTAACGCCGGTATTTAGAGTCGTGGCTGAAGTGAGCGCTATAAATCTAACGACAAAACTCCAGCCGCAGAAAAAAGTCAGTAATTAAGAGCTTTTTGGGCTAACGCCGGTTTATAAAGCTCTTAACTACTGTGCTCTAAAGTACACTAACACCCATAAACTACCTATGTACCCCTAAACCGAGGTCCCCCCACATCGCCGCCACTCTATTAAAATTTTTTAACCCCTAATCTGCCGCTCTGTACACCGCCGCCAGCTACGTTATCCCTATGTACCCCTAATCTGCTGCCCCTAACATCGCCGACCCCTATATTATATCTATTAACCCCTAATCTGCCGCCCCCGCTATCGCTGACACCTGCATATTTTTTTTAACCCCTAATCTGCCGCTCCGTACACCGCCGCAACCTACATTATCCCTATGTACCCCTAATCTGCTGCCCCTAACACAGCCGACCCCTATATTATATTTATTAACCCCTAATCTGCCTCCCCCAACGTCGCCTCCACCTACCTACAATAATTAACCCCTAATCTGCCGACCGGACCACACCGCTACTATAATAAATGTATTAACCCCTAAAGCTAAGTCTAACTCTAACCCTAACACCCCCTAACTTAAATATAATTTAAATCTAACAAAATAAATTAACTATTATTAAATAAATTATTCCTATTAAAAGCTAAATACTTACCTGTAAAATAAACCCTAATATAGCTACAATATAAATTATAATTATATTGTAGCTATTTTAGGATTAATATTTATTTTACAGGCAACTTTGTAATTATATTAACCAGGTACAATAGCTATTAAATAGTTAATAACTATTTAATAGTTACCTAGTTAAAATAATTACAAAATTACCTGTAAAATAAATCCTAACCTAAGTTACAATTAAACCTAACACTACACTATCAATAAATTAATTAAATACAATACCTACAATTATCTACAATTAAACCTAACACTACACTATCAATAAATTAATTAAATACAATACCTACAAATAAATACAATGAAATAAACTAACTAAAGTACAAAAAATAAAAAAGAACTAAGTTACAAAAAATAAAAAAATATTTACAAACATTAGAAAAATATTACAACAATTTTTAACTAATTACACCTACTCTAAGCCCCCTAATAAAATAACAAAGCCCCCCCAAAATAAAAAAATGCCCTACCCTATTCTAAATTAAAAAAGTTCAAAGCTCTTTTACCTTACCAGCCATGAAAAGAGCCCTTTGCGGGGCATGCCCCAAAGAATTCAGCTCTTTTGCCTGTAAAAAAAAACATACAATACCCCCCCAACATTACAACCCACCACCCACATACCCCTAATCTAACCCAAACCCCCCTTAAATAAACCTAACACTAAGCCCCTGAAGATCTTCCTACCTTATCTTCACCACGCCGGGTTCACCAATCGATCCAGAAGAGCTCCTCTGATGTCTTGATCCAAGCCCAAGCGGGGGGCTGAAGATGTCCATGATCCGACTGAAGTCTTCATCCATGCGGGAGCTGAAGAGGTCCATGATCCGGCTGAAGTCTTCTATCAAGCGGCATCTTCAATCTTCTTTCTTCCGGATCCATGTTCATCCCGCCGACGCGGAACATCCATCTTCACCGACGACTTCCCGACGAATGACGGTTCCTTTAAGGGATGTCATCCAAGATTGCGTCCCTCGAATTTCGGAATTAAGGTAAGAAAATTCTGATTGGCTGATGGAATCAGCCAATCAGAATCAAGTTCAATCCGATTGGCTGATCCGATCAGCCAATCAGATTGAGCTCGCATTCTATTGGCTGATCGGAACAGCCAATAGAATGCGAGCTCAATCTGATTGGCTGATCGGATCAGCCAATCGGATTGAACTTGATTCTGATTGGCTGATTCCATCAGCCAATCAGAATTTTCTTACCTTAATTCCGATTGGCTGATAGAAACCTATCAGCCAATCGGAATTCGAGGGACGCCATCTTGGATGACGTCCCTTAAAGGAACCGTCATTCGTTGGGAAGTCGTCGGTGAAGATGGATGTTCCGCGTCAGCGGGATGAACATGGATCCGGAAGAAAGAAGATTGAAGATGCCGCTTGATAGAAGACTTCAGCCGGATCATGGACCTCTTCAGCTCCCGCTTGGATGAAGACTTCAGTCGGATCATGCACATCTTCAGCCCCCCGCTTGGGCTTGGATCAAGACATCGGAGGAGCTCTTCTGGATCGATCGGTGAACCCGGCGTGGTGAAGATAAGGTAGGAAGATCTTCAGGGGCTTAGTGTTAGGTTTATTTAAGGGGGGTTTGGGTTAGATTAGGGGTATGTGGGTGGTGGGTTGTAATGTTGGGGGGGGTATTGTATGTTTTTTTTTACAGGCAAAAGAGCTGAATTCTTTGGGGCATGCCCCGCAAAGGGCCCTTTTTAATTTAGAATAGGGTAGGGCATTTTTTTATTTTGGGGGGCTTTGTTATTTTATTAGGGGGCTTAGAGTAGGTGTAATTAGTTTAAAATTGTTGTAATATTTTTCTAATGTTTGTAAAAAAAAATTATTTTTTGTAACTTAGTTCTTTTTTATTTTTTGTACTTTAGTTAGTTTATTTCATTGTATTTATTTGTAGGTATTGTATTTAATTAATTTATTGATAGGGTAGTGTTAGGTTTAATTGTAGATAATTGTAGGTATTGTATTTAATTAATTTATTGATAGTGTAGTGTTAGGTTTAATTGTAGATAATTGTAGGTATTTTATTTAATTAATTTATTGATAGGGTAGTGTTAGGTTTAATTGTAACTTAGGTTAGGATTTATTTTACAGGTAATTTTGTAATTATTTTAACTAGGTAACTATTAAATAGTTATTAACTATTTAATAGCTATTGTACCTGTTAATATAATTACAAAGTTGCCTGTAAAATAAATATTAATCCTAAAATAGCTACAATATAATTATAATTTATATTGTAGCTATATTAGGGTTTATTTTACAGGTAAGTATTTAGCTTTAAATAGGAATAATTTATTTAATAAGAGTTAATTTATTTAGTTAGATTTAAATTATATTTAACTTAGGGGGGTGTTAGGGTTAGAGTTAGACTTAGCTTTAGGGGTTAATACATTTATTATAGTAGCGGTGAGATCCGGTCGGCAGATTAGGGGTTAATTATTGTAGGTAGGTGGAGGCGACATTGTGGGGGGCAGATTAGGGGTTAATAAATATAATATAGGGGTCGGCGGTGTTAGGGGCAGCAGATTAGGGGTACATAGGTATAATGTAGGTTGCAGCGGTGTACGGAGCGGCAGATTAGGGGTTAATAATAATATGCAGGTGTCAGCGATAGCGGGGGCGGCAGATTAGGGGTTAATAAATATAACATAGTGGCCGGCGATGTTAGGGGCAGCAGATTAGGGGTACTTAGGTATAACGTAGCTGGCGGCGGTGTACGGAGCGGCAGATTAGGGGTTAATAATAATATGCAGGGGTCAGCGATAGCGGGGGTGGCAGATTAGGGGTTAATAAGTGTAAGGTTAGGGGTGTTTAGACTCGGGGTTCATGTTAGGGTGTTAGGTGCAGACTTAGGAAGTATTTCCCCACAGGAAACAATGTAGCTGCGTTAGGAGCTGAACACTGCTTTTTTGCAGGTGTTAGGTTTTTTTTCAGCTCAAACAGCCCCATTGTTTCCTATGGGGAAATCGCGCACGAGCACGTTTTTGAAGCTGGCCGCGTCCGTAAGCAACGCTGGTATCTAGAGTTGCAGTGGTGGTAAATATGCTCTACGCTCCCTTTTTGGAGCCTAACGCAGCCCTTCTGTGAACTCTAAATACCAGCGGTATTTAAAAGGTGCGGGAGAAAAAAAGCCAGCGTAGCTAACGCACCCCTTTGGCCGCAGAACTCTAAATCTAGCCGAAAATATTAGATAATATTATATGTTTGCCTGAGGATAATCTACAGATATATTTTTAAAAATGTTATTAGTTGTCTATATTGTAACCTTTTAAAAAAAAGTCATTTGAAAAGTTTGGTCAGTGAGAGTTGGCCCCTTTCAGTACTGTTGTTGAGTAGAAACTTTAAATTAATTACTTAAATGTATTTATCTATATATTTGCCTCCAGCTAAACTTTTTTTTTCAACTTCAAAAATAAAATTCAGTGTTTATTTTTCAGAACAAATATCAACTCTTTTTTTATTCTGTTCATGGATTTTAAGGTTATTATACTATATCCTGTTTCAGATTCTGGATACAAAACAACTTAAAAGGGACAAGAAACCCTATATTTTTCTTTCATGACTCAAATAGAGAATAGAATTTTAAACAACTTTCCAATTTACTACTGTTATCTGATTTGCTTTGTTCTATTGGTATCCTTTATTGAAAAGAATACTTAGGTAGGTTTAAGAGCAGCAATGCACTACAGGGTACTAGCTGCCGATTGGTGGCTGCACATATATGCATTATCTTATAGGTTCACTTGATGCATTCAGCTAGCTTCAGTAATGCATTGCTGTTCCTTCAACAAAGAATACCAAGAGAATAAGCAAATTTGATTATAGAAGTAAATTGCAAAGTTGTTTAAAATTGGATGCTCTATCTGAATCATGAAATAAAAGATTTGGGTTTCATATCCCCTTAAGAAATTGTTTACAGCTCCCTACATGCATGGGATAAAAATCCATAAATATTATACATTCTTCAGGAGCTAAAAGGAAATGAGGATTTTGCTAAATATAGACTTCTCTAGATACCTAGGGAATATAGCAAGTTAAATAATACAGCTTAGTTCTATAAATATTGTCTCTTGATACTTAAGGAACTAAAGCATTAACATAATATTTCCTCTTAGAAATATATAGACTACCCAGATAATGAACAACCGAAGCAGGCTCAGTAAGTGCCTGTCAGCATTTTACAAAGCTAGATAAATAAACCAATCCCAGAGAACAGAAATCTAATTATAGCCCCACAATATAGTACTTAAGAAAACATATATGTCAAATAAAGCAAAATTCCTAGGATGGATTTACATAGAAAGCTTTGTAAAAGGTGCATTCCCTTGGTAGTATTCAAAAATATAATTGAACCAGTTCAGAAGTCATTCTGGACTTATCAGTAATTGACTTCAGTCTCATTTTCGCTTTAGAACTATAAATATATGTACATATATTGCTTTATCACTATATTTAACAGTGTGCTAATAAATAATGTTTCCCTTGAACTAACTTTTCCACTGACTAGTAAACTATAATGACATTTTCCACCCCTGTGTATATATCCACCCTCTCTGTTTTAGAGACATATACTATAATGTACACATATCTGACTATATATTTTGTACTATTCTTGTTTGATTTTAAAAATATCCTTGTCCAGATTATTTAAATTTAGAAGAATAGTACACCAAAGCATTTAAATAGATTGGGCCAGATTACAAATGTTGCCAGATTAGAAGTCAAAAGTAAATGGTTTTGAGCGCAAGAGAAACCCGACTTGTACTGACTTCAGGACTTTGGTTATTGAGACCACATAAACCTCTTCTACCTATAGACTTTAAAGGTGCCCGCTGCTGAAAAAAAAACACCTATTCCTCACGCGCTAACCCGACACCGTGATAGACCAAGTGCACTCAACCTGAAGGTAGTTATGCATATTTTTTATTCCAGTGTTCTTCACATAGAAGTAAAGGTTCTTTTTATTTGTAAAAATATATTTCTATATTCTATAGATCTATCTCATTATTTATTTTTTTAAATCTATATCTATACCTATATATCTATATGAAATGAATGTATACAAGTACAGGTAGAAAACACTTTATCCAAGCTGCTTAGTACCAGAAAAAGTTTGGATTTCGGAATAGTTTAGATTTTGGAATATCTGCATCTGTAAAATGGGACAGTTTAGAGAGGGGATGGAACCAAGCAATATCTTATGTCATTTAGACAATATTTGCATGTCATTATACAGCTTATAGATGCAATCTAAAGGTAGTTTTATATCATTTTTAATTATTTTGTATACTGTTCGTAAAAACCCTCAGAAAGATTGTACAATACTGTATTCAGAAATCTAATATTTGTTCTTTTAAATACATATAGACTATTATTTGCATTTTAGAACACAAAAAACAGGCCTTTATGACAAAGAGTGATCATTAGGGCCTATTTATGATGGCTCGAATAGGGCCAAATCTCCCTGTTTTTGCGCAAGCCTTCAGGCTCGCCGGGAACAGGAGTTAAGTAGCAATGGTCTTATTGTGTGCATGTGACAACAATATCATGAATTCTCCACAAATGTGGCTTGTATGGGAGGGTTGCAAGAAAAAAGCCACTCCTTAAGAAAGGCCACATGCAGTCACGACTGAGTTGTGCCATAACACACGTAGGAGATTCTGAGGCCACATGGAAAAAGGTGTTATGGTCAGATGAGACTAAAATTTCATTATTTGGCCTTAACACCAAACGATAGGCCTGGAGGAAATCCAATACAGCTCACCATCCAAACAACATCATACCTACAGTAAAGCATAAAGGTGGTAATATTCTGCTATGGGGGTGTCACTCTGCAGCAGTCACTGGAGCACTTGTCAGGATAGAAGGAATAATGGATGGGGCAAAATACTGTCAAATTCTTGAGGAAAATCTGCTGCCCTCTACACCTCTACTGTGTCTGTCTTTATTGATAAAGCCTTTGATATTTTCTTATATCCATCTCTTGACTTGTGCCTGTCCACAACATTATTCTGGAGATCATTTGACAGTGCCTTGCCACCCATAGTTGATTGTTTGCTTCAGTTGCACTACCAGGGACTGAGATGCTCCAGGAAAGCTATTTTCATGCTGAGCTAATCAATATGCCCACATCTGATCACAGTTGAAGGTTAAATGGCTTTGTGTGTGCCTTTGAGAAGGTGAGGGGGTGTTCCTTTTTGCAACTCAGTGATTCTGTTTTTGAATTGTCTTTATTTTTGCCTGACATGTTGGTGTTATATCTTTCACTTGGATTTTATAAGTTGCACTGAGTAATTACAACTGGATAAACAAAACTGTGTCTGTCTTTATTTCAGGCTGCAAAGCAATACAATGTGATTATTTTCAAGGGGTGATTCTTTTCAATACCCACTGTATACACATACATACATATATTGAGAATTTTTTTTTTATATATATACATCGCTAGCAGAGTTTAGGCGAGCGCATGCATGTGTTCTTCCATAGAAATCAATATAGAAAAAAAAGTGGGGAAAAACCCTATCATAAGCCTCTAGTCTAATAACCCCTAATCCCCCATCCCCCCACAACACAAAGTACATAAACTATTTACCCCTAAAATGCCATCCCCCCACAAATTCAAGCTTTTTTCTTTTATCCTATTGGCTGATTTGAATTTGAAGAATCAAATCAGCCAATAGGAATGCAAGGGTACCCCTATATAAAAGGGGTACCTTGCAGTCAATCTTCAGTGAGCTGCTTCAGACAGCATGAAGAGGGAGCTCTGTGTTGCTGGGCTGAAGATGAGGACCGACGTCGCTGCTGCCATCACCGATGACCTCAACATCGCCACCGGGATGAAGATAGAAGTTGGACCGTGGCCGAGAAGAAGATAGACCCATGATGGATGAAGGAGTGCCACCGGGATAAAGATGGAGCGCCTGCTCATCATCATTGGTGAGTACCAATTTTGGGGTTAGAGTTATTTATTTATTTTTTGGGGTGTTTTTTTTTATAAGCAGAAAAAGAGATAAATGCCCATCCAAATGCCCTTTTTGGGGCAATGGGTAGTTTATTTTTTTTTTAAGTTAGGATTTTTTTATTTTGGGGGGTTGGGGGGTTATAAAGTCAGGGGGTAAATTCACTTTTAATTTATGCAAAAGAGCTGTTAGCTTTAGGGCTCTTTTGAGGGCTATTAGTAGTTTATTTGTAGAATAGGGTTTTTCTTATTTTGGGGTGTTTTTTTTTTTATCGATGCGATCACGTGACTTTAATGACAGGATCAGATCAGGGGGACTGCCTACAAGGCTAGGCACTTCCCCCAGTCTGATCATTAATATCCTAGAACCAGGAGGGAGCAGGACGCCTGAAAAAGCTAGGACATTCCATGACCTCTTAACAACGTTAAAGCCCAGTGCTTTTAGGATGGCATGGAATGTCCTAATGGTGTCTAGGGGTGAAATACACTCTTGAAACAGCTATAGCTTTTACTATAAGCATTTTTGCCAAAACATGTATATTAAAAATACTTCTATTCAAAACTGGAATTCACCTGTGCGCGTTACAATCTTGGCTGGAATGTCCCTTTAAATTATCTTCTTGTTAAGTCCAACAGAGCTTTCCTGCCTCCTTCTACATGAATGCAGCTTTTTTTCTTTTAGGTTGCTGCACGGTTTCAGCAAACCAGAAAAGGACTATACTCATTAAAGGGACACTGAACCCAAATTTTTTCTTTCGTGATTCAGATAGAGCATGCAATTTTAAGCAACTTTCTAATTTACTCCTATTATCATTTTTTTCTTTGTTCTCTTGCTATCTTTATATGAAAAAGAATGCATCTAAGCTTTTTTTTTTGGTTCAGACTCTGGACAGCACTTTTCTATTGGTGGATGAATGTATCCACCAATCAGCAAGAACAACCCAGGTTGTTCACCAAAAATGGGCCGGCATCTAAACTTACATTCTTGCATTTCAAATAAAGATACCAAGAGAATGAAGAAAATTTGATAATAGGAATAAATTAGAAAGTTGCTTAAAAT
Source organism: Bombina bombina (assembly GCF_027579735.1). Lineage (NCBI taxonomy): Eukaryota > Metazoa > Chordata > Amphibia > Anura > Bombinatoridae > Bombina > Bombina bombina. The sequence goes on from NC_069503.1 coordinate 531,463,300, forward strand.
GTCATGCTCTATCTGAATCACAAAAGAAACATTTGGGTTCAGTGTCCCTTTAATGTTCTAGTTATAGTACAAGCTTAGTGTAACCTGCTCATGCACATCACTTACCAGCAATTTAGAAAATGCGATGCACCTCACAATTCACTACATATTGCTCTGCCGTCTGATAAGTAATATGCATGCACGGATCACAGGGAGTACATTCTATAAGAAATTAATTGGGATGGCCTAGCCTGAATAATTCTTTAAGTGTTTACCACCCTGCAGCCACTGTGCTTTCATTTTGGGGAGGTCAGGAGAGCTCTGACATAAGAAAAAGTCATTTAAAGACATAAACAAACAATTCTGCTTTTCTTGGAAAGTTATGTTAGCAATTTAAACAACACTTTGAGAAAACATTTTTTGTTTACTGTTCCCTTTAAAAGGGACAGTAAGGTCAAAATTAAACTTTTATGATTCAGACAGAGCATGTGGTTTTAAACAATTTTCCAATTTACTTCTATTATCAAATTTTCTTTGCTTTGTTCAATATCTTTTGTTATTAGTAAAGCTAGGTAGGCTGATAGAAGCTCAGGAGCATTCATTTGTCCTTTGCAACTGTGTATAACATTGCTATAAACAAACAATGTTGGAAACACTGCTGCCAGATGTCTAGAGCAGTGTTTCCCAACCGCGGTCCTCAAGTACCTCCAACAGGGCTGGTTTTCATTATAGCTGAACCAGTGCACAGGGGAAGTAATCAGCTGATCAGTAACCAACCTGCTCTCATCCATCAGCTGATTATTTCACCTGTGCTCTATTTCAGCTATAATGAAAACCAGGACTGTTGGGGTTACTTTAGGACCGTGGTTGGGAAACACTGGTCTAGAGCTACATGCACGCTCCTGAGCTCCTCTAGAATTACTCTTTTAATAAAGGATAACAAGAGAACTAAGTAAAATTGATAAAAGAAATAAACTGGAAAGTTGTATAAAATTCAGACAGCTGCCAGTAGTAACGATGGCTGCAATTAGATGGAGGGCAGCGGTCAAGTCGAGCAGGAACGCCTGGGAACGGAATTCCTGCACTATTTTTGCAGGAGGAACTAAGTTCCCTCAGGACAGAGAACAGAAATGCTTCAGTTAACACTGCTGCTGTTAGTGGGAGGAGCTGGAGCACAGTCTGGTTAGAGGGATAGTGAGATTCTCTAGTAATGGGCAGTAACACTTTCTACAATACACTAAATGCAAGCCTGTCAGCCATCCTGATGTGTGATCCCCCCACACTGTGTGGAACATATGGTGCTTACATTTCTGTGTGGCTTGCTCTGGGGTTATTTAGCTCCCTTCAGCAGCAATAGGACTATTGCACCTTAAGTGGGTGAGACTCTGTGACAGAGGAGGAGTCTCAGACCCAAAGGCAACCATTCAACCTTTCATTGGTTTTCATTTGCTTTCATTAACCAGATGTAATTATATACATATAATTACAGTATGTGTGTTTGTGTATAAAACAACATTAATTGTGAGTGGGTTGGAAGTCTTGGTGAGTTCCCACACTTTTTTTTGTAGGACTTGACCCCTGAGGGAGGGGGAGGGTTAGAGAGCTATTTGGGGGATCAGGGAGGTGGGAGGGTCGAGGAGGATCACTACACTGCAAAAAAAATAAAATAAAATATATATATATATATATATAATGATAATAAAAAAAACTAAAGTCAAGCAAAGTTTGCTTTCATTTTTTCAGAAAAAGTTGATGCAAACTTTAATACTATTTTCTGTGGTGCTTTAGTGAGTCAGTTGCATAAAAGAAGTAATTGAAGAGTGTAGAGAGATATGAAAAGCTGGATAGACTGTCATTGAAACTAGTCTACTGTAATTTTAAAAATAGTCAACAAAGATACTTGTATCAGTGTGTGATATATTTCTATTGCATTTTGTCTAGTTTGCTGTGATTCTTATGATGGATACATTGAAACTGAATCTGGTGATAGAAAATTAATCATTATCCTATATACTGTATGTCTGGAATAAGACAGGCTACAAATATTTTATGCACAAAAAGCCATTTCTTTGTGTATTAGACACCAAAATAGCATATCAACTATACCAAAATTTGTCCAAGAGTATTACAGAGAGAGAAAGGACAATAAATTATCCATGAAAAAATAGACGTTTTATGCAATATCCTAGCTGCAATCTATTTTTTATATATTGGATATTTCACAGTTTAGAAATAAACCCACTTATTGACTTGAGTACACACATGTGCTTAACTTAAATGAATCATGTATTTTATCAAATATAATATTAAAGAAAATTTAAAGGTAGAGTATAAACTTAAAATTATGTTATGTTTAATTTATTTACTCCTAGATTTAGAGTTTTGCGTTAGAAGGGTGCGTTAGCTACGCGTGTTTTTTTCCCCCCGCACCTTTTAAACAACGCTGGTATTGAGAGTTCTCTGAAGGGCTGGGTTAGGCTCCAAAAAGGGAGCATACAGGCATATTTACCGCCACTTCAACTGTCAATACCAGCGTTGCTTACGGACGCGGCCAGCTTAAAAAACGTGCTCGTGCACGATTCCCCCCATAGGAAACAATGGGGCAATTTGAGCTGAAAAAAAACCTAACACCTGCAAAAAAGCAGCGTTCAGCTCCTAACGCAGCCCCATTGTTTCCTATGGGGACACACTTCCTAAGTCTGCACCTAACACCCTAACATGAACCCCGAGTCTAAACACCCCTAACCTTACACTTATTAACGCCTAATCTGCCGTCCCCGCTATCGCTGACACCTGCATTACACTTTTAACCCCTAATCTTCATCTCCGGACACCGCCGCAACCTAAATTATAGCTATGTACCCCTAATCTGCTGCCTCTAACATCGCCGACACCTACATAATATTTATTAACCCCTAATCTGCCCCCCCCAACGTCGCCGCTACCTACCTACACTTATTAACCCCTAATCTGCCGACCGGACCTCGCCGCCACTATAATAAATGTATTAACCCTTAAACCGCAGATCCCCTTACGTCAATTGCGTATCCTATCTTTTCAATGGGATCTTCCTAACGCCGGTATTTAGACTCCAGCCGCAGAAAAAAGTCAGGAGTTAGGAGCTTTATGGGGTAACGCCGGTTTATAAAGCTCTTAACTACTAACGCTGGTTTGGACGGCTAACGCAGAACTCTAAATCTAGGCGTTATTTTGCCTCTTTTAACTGCAATTTGTCTCTGAAAATTGTAGTGCACCCAATGACTTTATAGTCCCTTCCATAGAACCCTGACACTCCTACATGATGCATAGTGATTGGTTGATATGTGCAGGGACGCATTTACATATGTCCCTAATTGGCCCAGGGAAAGGAACTAATATAAACATCATTCAATATGGGTCCTAGGAATGCAAAACATTATTATATTATAATATATTATAACATTGTATATTTTTCTAGCAAAGGCCTCAAACACTATCTATTGACTAAGGTCATGGGAGCGAAAAGTTCTTGGCCATCACAATCCATTTTCGAGTCACTTCAACACATTTACAAGGCCAATTTTAACACGTCAAGGCACTTCATAAAGTCATGAAAGTGCATTTTTTTACATATTTGGAAACAGTGTATTATCTTGCACATGCACACTCTGAAATGGCCACAGAAGACATTGGAGAGGTGCATTATGATACATGGTATCAATTCATTAAAACTCTATTAATCCTTATTGTATAGGCTGTATACAGTGGAAAGGGCACATAGAATCATATACATTTATGTGTTGAGTATGTGATATTCTGTACAGCTAAAGGGACCACAACAGCATGGATTAGTGAGTCCTCAAATACCCCTTTATAAGCTTTATTGTAGGACTGCTGTCCTGCCCGCTTGTAACATGGAGAGTGTCTCCAGTTTTTATCTTTAGATATGAATTAAGTACAGACTTTTTAATCGTCAGTCTCTGCCATATTCTTCTATCTTGGACACAAGTACCCCTTAACATGCAAGACTTTCAACTAGAGCACAGGTGAAATAATCAGCTGATCAGTAACCATGGTTACTAACCTGTACTCACCCATCAGCGGAATATTTCACATGAGCTCTTGTTAAGGTATCATAAAAAATGTTTGCCTGCTAGGAGTACTTGAGGACTGGAATTGAGAAACACTGGTGTGGAGGAATCTTATAGTGAAAGTTTTATTCTATTTCACACTCGCACTGTTGAGTTTGTCATTAACAGCACTTGCATCTCCATAACCGGGTTTAAAAAAAGAATTTCACAACTATTATTTGTTACAGTATTTATTTCCTATCACCTAGATTACGAGTTTTGCGTTAGAGGCTGTGCGTTGCTAACGAGCAGTTTTCCCTCACTGCTCATTTACCTACAGCGCTGGTATTACGAGTTTTCAGAAACCTGTCGTTAAAAGACAAGAAGTGAGCATTGAGCAAAATTTTGCTCATTACCGCACTCCAATACCAGCGCTGCTTAAGTCAGCGGTGAGCTGGTGTAACGTGCTCGTGCACGATTTCCCCATAGGAATCAACGGGGAGAGCCGTCTGAAAAAAAGTCTAACACCTGCAATAAAGCAGTGTAAAACTCCTTAACACAGCCCCATTGATTCCTATGGGAAAATAAAATTTATGTCTACAACTAACACCCTAACATGAACCCCAAGTCTAAATACCCCTAATCTTACACTTAATAACCCCTAATCTGCCGCCCCCGACATAGCCGACACCTGCATTATATTATTAACCCCTAATCTGCCGCACCGGACACCGCCGCCACCTACATTATATGTATTAACCCCTAATCTGCTGCCCCAACATCGCCGACACCTACATACTATTTATTAACCCCTAATCTGCCGCTACCAACGTCGCCCCCACTATATTAAAGTTATTAACCCCTAAACCTAAGTCTAACCCCTAAACCTAACACCCACTAACTTAAATATAATTACAATAAATCTAAATAAATATTCCTATCATTAACTAAAATATTCCTATTTAAAAATAAATACCTATAAAATAAACCCTAAGATAGCTACAATATAACTAATAGTTACATTGTATCTAGCTTAGGGTTTATTTTTATTTTACAGACAAGTTTGTATTTATTTTAACTAGGTAGAATAGTTATTAAATAGTTATTAACTATTTAATAACTACCTAGCTAAAATAAATACAAAAGTGCCTGTAAAATAAAACCTAACCTAAGTTACAATAACACTTAACACTATACTATAATTAAATAAATTAACTAAATTAAATACAATTAAATAAATTGCATACAATTAGCTAAATTAAATTAAATTAGCTAAAGTACAAAAAAAACAAACACTAAATTACAGAAAATAATAAACAAATTACAGATATTTAAACTAATTACACCTAATCTAATAGCCCTATTAAAATAAAAAAAAAGCCCCCCAAAATAAAAAAACCCTAGCCTAAATTAAACTACCAATAGCCCTTAAAAGGGCCTTTTGCGGGGCATTGCTTCAAAGTAATCAGCTCTTTTACCTATAAAAAAAAATACAAACAACCCCACCAACAGTAAAACCCACCACCCACACAACCAACCCCCCAAATAAAATACTATCTAAAAAAACCTAAGCTCCCCATTTCTCTGAAAAGGGCAGTTAGCTCTTTTGCCGCCCAAAGTCCCTAACCTAAAAATAAAACCCACCCAATACACCCTTAAAAAAAACCTAACACTAACCCCCTGAAGATCGACTTACCGGGAGACGTCTTCAGCCAAGCCGGGCGAAGTGGTCCTCCAGACGGGCAGAAGTCTTCATCCAAGCCGGGCAGAAGTGGACCTCCAGACGGGCTTCATCCAGACTGCATCTTCTATCTTCATCCATCCGGCGTGGAGCGGGTCCATCTTCAAGACATCCGACGCGGAGCATCCTCTTCTGGCGACGACTAAAACAGAATGAAGGTACCTTTAAGTGACGTCATTCAAGATGGCGTCCCTTAGATTCCGATTGGCTGATAGAATTGATCAGCCAATCGGAACTAAGGTAGAAAAATCATATTGGCTGATGCAATCAGCAAATAGGATTGAAGTTCAATCCTATTGGCTAATCCAATCAGCCAATAGGATTGAGCTTGCATTCTATTGGCTGATTGGAACATCCAATAGAATGGAGCTCAATCCTATTGGCTGATTGGATCAGCCAATAGGATTGAACTTCAATCCTATTGGCTGATTGCATCAGCCAATAGGATTTTTTCTACCTTAATTCCGATTGGCTGATAGAATTCTATCAGCCAATCGGAATCTAAGGGACGCCATCTTGGATGACATCACTTAAAGGTACCTTCATTCTGTTTTAGTCGTCGCCAGAAGAGGATGCTCCGCGTCGGATGTCTTGAAGATGGATCCGCTCCGCGCCGGATGGATGAAGATAGAGCTGATTACTTTGGGGCAATGCCCAGCAAAAAGCCCTTTTAAGGGCTATTGGTAGTTTAGTTTAGGCTAGGGTTTTTTTTATTTTGGGGGGGCTTTTTTTATTTTAATAGGGCTATTAGATTAGGTGTAATTAGTTTAAATTTCTGTAATTTGTTTATTATGTTCTGTAATTTAGTGTTTTGTTTTGTACTTTAGCTAATTTAATTTAGGTAATTTATTTAATTATAGTGTAGTGTTAGGTGTTAGTGTAACTTAGGTTAGGTTTTATTTTACACGTAAATTTGTATTTATTTTAGCTAGGTAGTTATTAAATAGTTAATAACTATTTAATAAATATTCTACCTAGTTAAAATAAATACAAACCTGCCTGTAAAATAAAAATAAATCCTAAACTAGCTACAATGTAACTATTAGTTATATTGTAGCCATCTTAGGGTTTATTTTACAGGTAAGTATTTAGTTTTAAATAGGAATAATTTAGTTAATGATAGGAATTTTTATTTAGATTTCTTTTAATTATATTTAAGTTAGGGGGTGTTAGGGTAAGACTTAGGTTTAGGGGTTAATAATTTAATATAGTGGCGGCGACGTTGGGGGCGGCAGATTAGGGGTTAATAAATGTAGATAGGTGGCGGCGCTGTTAGGGACGGCAGATTAGGGGTTAATAATATTTAATTAATGTTTGCGAGGTGGGAGTGCGGCGGTTTAGGGGTTAATATGTTTATTATAGTGGCAGCGACGTTGGGGACGGCAGATTAGGTGTTAATAAGTGTAGGTAGATGGCGGTGACATTGCGGGCGGCAGATTATGGGTTAATAAATATAATGTAGGTGTCGGCGATGTTGGGGGCAGCAGATTAGGGTTCATAAATATAATGTAGGTGGGGCGGTGTCCGGAGCGGCAGATTAGGGGTTAAAATTTTTATTTTAGTATTTGCGATGTGGGACGGCCTCGGTTTAGGGGTTAATAGGTAGTTTATGGGTGTTAGTGTACTTTTTAGCACTTTAGTTATGAGTTTTATGCTACGGCGTTGTACCATAAAACTCTTAACTACTGACTTTAAAATGAGTTAGGACTCTTGACGGGGTAGGGGGAACCGCTCACTTTTTGGCCTCCCAGGACAGACTCGTAATACCGGCGCTATGGAAGTCCCATAGAAAAATGACTTTATGAAGTTTACGTAAGTCGTTTTGCGGTAAGGCCAAAAAAGTGTGCGGTGACCCTAAACCTTCAAGACTCGTAATACCAGCAGGCGTAAAAAAGCAGCGTTAGAACCTCTTAACGCTGCTTTTTTACCTTAATGCACAACTCGTAATCTAGCCGATTGTTTGTTAAAACACCCATTCTTTTGGCCTGATCTTAAAAAAAGATGGTGACTGCGGGTTTCTATTGATAGGTTCTGAAACTGTAGAGCATGAACCTGCTCAATTGCAACAATGTATCTGTCTAGGAGATGATCAAACGAGATAGTCCCTTTAGAGACTGGGGAACATGCCTCATTAAGGCCAAACACAGTCACGACAGTGTGTTTCAAAGTGCTTGAACCTTCATTATTGAAGTCAAGTCACAAAGGCACATTCCAGTTTACACAAGAATAAAAAGTCCAAGCACCAAAAGACTCTGTCCTTTTCTTTTAATACACCCTTATGTACGGAACTCCCACTGTGTCGCTCTAATGAGCCATTTAGGATTCACTCTGTTGTTAAATTGTAACAATTTATTGTGGCAAACAAAAGCAGGGCAGTCTTTACTTTGTTGCTCTAATCAGCTTGTGTCTTACCCGCTCTCGGTGGAACGTATGGTTTCAGTCTCGCCTTGTCCGATTGTCGGTCCACAGGAGCCGCTCCAAATCCCGGTCTGTATATACTTAGATCCGTTAAAGCTCTGTTCAGCTTTGGCTCCCTCCTCAATCAAATCAGTGAACGGCTGTGACTTGACTTGTTCGCAACTCCCGCCCATTCAGCTTCCACTTATGCCATCATATACTGCGGGAGAACCTTTTTCACATAGGGTCTGACGTAGGTTCCAATCTCTGTGCTATGATTATGGCTATTGCCGAAACGCGTAAGCAAGGGAATGCTACGCTATCTGTATCTATGTTGTCTATATGAGATGTTTTATCCAACAGCAAGAAAGCTGAATAAAAGTTAAGTTTTATTTAACGAAACCAACCTGGTGCTCCTCTATGTTTGATTGTCTGATCACTACATTTTCACATTCCAGTTTACAAGTTCAACAAAGTAGGCAAAATCATTTAAAATGCTCATGCAATATTTATTATGTATGTGAATCTTTTGCATCACAGAGCTTAAAGGGACAGTAAACCTTCCATGGTTCAGATTGCAGGCATAAACACATTTATAAATTGTTTAGGACTGTATGCTCTATCTGAACCATAAAAGCTTAACTTTGAATGTACTGCCATTTTGTAGACGAGGCAGCATCAGGGGGGGGGGGGTCATTAGAGGATAGTGGGCAGGCAAGGGGTATGTCTGGGTGGTTCACCAGTATGTCTGAGTTGTATATGGTGGGCTAAGGGAAGTTCTGCAAATCAGAACATATGGCATCTCAGAGGGACAATTGGAAAGAGCATAGAATTAGGGACTGTAAATCACAAATGGGAACAATTGAGAGGCCTGCAAATGTCTTATACTTGTGGGGAATCTGGAATCCAGTGGTTCTGTAAACAAAGGACTATATTCAATAACATCTCTTTTTGAAACTAATATCTAAATAGGGAAAAAATGGTTGCAACATCACAGTTTAAAAATGGCAGATTTCAAAGAGATTTGTTCCTATCCCTTGTCTTATCCAAAGATTGTGAGTTACTCCCTGTTCTAATTAACAGAGCAGCATCTATCTCATAACCGTTTACCTCTCTGCTGTGCATCAGTAATTTCTTCAACATGTTACAGAACAAATGAAATACAAACAAAAAAACAATCCATGCAAACAGAAAAGAAAACTTGAAGACAGCTAAAGAAAAATAAAATAAAAACAAGACAAGTTCATCAGCTTTGATTGGCCACAGAAAATAAATAACATTAATTCCACCAGACTTTAAAAGGGATATTAAACACGTAGGGGCCAATTTGCTAAAGGTCTCTGGGCTGGAGAGATTATTTAAGTATGCTCGCCAGTCCTTTTATTTTCCTTGTGGAAATATATAAAGCCACTTTTTACCCTAAATACTGGGTGTTTCGCCAAGGGGCGTATACTGCATTTTTGTATGGGAAGGAGATGCTTATATTACAAAAGTGCGCAATGTAAATCGTAGTATAAAAATCACAAAAAAACAAATAATTGAACTATTCACACAAAAATACTCAGGAAAAAAAATGTATTTTAAAGGTGCATCAAAAATCTAATTGTTCACCAAACCATATTTTATCAAAAATTAAAAATTTGTATGTAAATTTCATTTGAATAAATTGTATTAAAATTCACAGTATATATATATTTTTAATGTATACTGGTTTCATACCTAACCCCTTAAAAGACAGAGGATGTGCCAGGCACGTCCTACAAAAAACGGTCGTTAACGACCAAGGACGTGCCTAGCACGTCCTCTGGGGTTTCAAGCGCTGGAAGCAATTGTGATCACTTCCAGGCACTTTCAGGGTATTGCAGCGATGCTTCGATATTGAGGCATCATGCAATACCCTTTTCTAAGCAACCGATGCAGAGAGGGCCACGCTGTAGCCCTCTCTGCATCGGCCAGTGATGGTGCCGATTGTTGGTGGCGTGGGAGGCATAGCAGCGAGGGGGGTCGGCAGCCCATCACTGGAGGAGGCAGGAGGAGAGTGGGAAGGGGTGTGAGAGGGGCGGAAGGGGGGCGTGAGCGGGTGGGACCGCTTACACTATGGAAAATATGTAGTAAAGTGGAAGGAGGGAGAGGGGGATATTAGTTAGAAAATTATCTGGGAGGGGGTAGGGTGGTAGGGGAATGTGGGGGGGCAGCTACATTTCGGAAATAAATGTTTTTATATGTATATAAAAAAAACAAGCAAAAAAATTGAGCAAAAAGGGTACTGGCAGACAGCTGCCAGTACCTAACATGGCGGCTTAATAGGTAGAGGGAGGAGGATTAGATAGCTGTTGGGGGGGTCAGGGAGATTGGGAGGTAAGGTGGATACTACCCTACAGAAAATATATATATATAAATTAAAAAAAAACTTATTTTTATACTTGCTGCCAGTACTTAAGATGGGGTGACCTTTGGGGGGTGGAGGAGGGAAGAGAGTTGTTTGAGGGGGTCAGGGAGGGATCAGGGAGTGCGATGTGTCAGGTGGGAGGCTGATCTCTACACTAAAGCTAAAATTAATCCTACAAGCTACCTAATTAACCCCTTCACTGATGGGCATTATACAAGTGTGGTGCGCAGCGGAATTTAGAGGCCTTCTAACTACCAAAAAGCAATGCCAAAGTGATATATGTCTGCTATTTCTGAACAAAGGGGATCCCAGAGCAGCATTTACAACCATTTGTGGCATAATTGCACAAGCTGTTTGTAAATAATTTCAGTGAGAAACCTAAAGTTTGTGAAAAACGTAACAATTTTTTTTTATTTGATTGCTTTTGCCGGTGAAATGGTGGCATGAAATATATCAAAATAGGCCTAGATCAATACATTGGGTTGTCTACTAAATAAAATATATACATGTGAAGGGTTATTCAGGGATTCCTGACAGATATCAGTGTTACAATGTAACTATCGCTAATTTTATAAAAAAGTGCTACTTGTACTTATTGCCCTAAAACTTGCAAAAAAAGCAAAAAACATGTTGGGTATTTCTAATCTCAGGACAAAATTTAGAAACTATTTAACATGGGTGTTTTTTGGTGATTGTAAATGTGTAACAGATTTGGGGGGTCAAAGTTAGAAAAAGTGTGTTTTTTTTCAATTTAGTCATCATATTTTAAAATTGTTTTTTATAGTAAATTATATGATATGATTAAAATAATGGTATCTTTAGAATGCCCATTTAATGGCGAGAAAAATGGTATATAATATGTGTGGGTATAGTAAATGAGTAAGAGGAAAATTACAGCTAAACACAAACACTGCAGAAAAACAGCCCTGGTTCCTAGCGGTAAGAAAATTTAAAAATGGTATGGTTACTAAGGGTTAAGTACAAAATACAAAGTGTAATTCTTTTTTTTTTTTCTTCATAAAACGGTCTGAAAATGGGTATTCCATGGGCGTGTGTGGAATTTTTTAATCTCAGCATAATTCTCTAAATATTTCCCTACAGTTCTCACTATTTTTTATCGCAAATGAAAAGCTGGGGAGCTTTTATGAAACAATTCAAAATAACCCTAATAGAAAAACACCTGCATACGAAAATATAGGTGATTGTAAGATGCTACACACAAAAGCCACATAATGTGATTTATATTGGGCTTAATTTTTAATGTGTGCCCCCTTGCTGACTGCTAACTTCACCCTACACAGGAATGTATCCCTTTCTAGCATTCTTTATTAATTTCAATAGAAGACATTTCGCCATTTACAGGGACTGCACCTTTTTTAAGATAATTTCATTTCATTAGTGAGCCTTGTGATCTAGCGATGTTTAGATAAACGGCCCCTTAATAGAATGCTTATAAAATGTATTGAGATAATTCCCCGCCTATCTCTAGTCATGGTTGACGCCATGTTGAAATCTATCTTTTATTATCTTCCAGTGCTGACCTGTTTGCACATGTGCACCAACTCTCATACAGATACCTGAAGTGTAACCTAGGTTTCATAGTGGCAGCACCCATGACTAGAGGGAGGTGCATGAAATGTTTCTACTGCTTAGAGTCCTTTTAAAGGGGTTTATCAAAAAACGCATATATTAACAGGCTGTTTTTTTTTGTTCCATTAAATAGATAGAAAGCTCAAAACTGAACTGTGGATTGGTGCATTTAAATTCAAAATTGAAGCAACTTTTCAGTGTTCTTCCATTAGAAGAACACTGTTTTTCAGCAACATACGCACATATGCCCCGTGCACCAGCACTTAAGTACCACACCTTCTCAGATAGTCAGCAGTGGTTCGTATGACACAAATTAAGTCTTTACTGATACAATACACACCGCTGCCAGCTATCTGAGGAGGAATGGTGTTTAAATCCTGACCCTCTAGTCAAGCGTAGCATATGTGCATAAGCCAATGAAACATTAATAACGTTTAATATTTTTGCTAATGGAAGTAGATTTAAAAGAATGCTTCTATTTAAAACTGAAGTGCATTCGTGCACATTTAAATTTTACTTTTCTATCCCTTTACTAAGAGTAAGAAAGAGAAAGTTTAAGGTTAATTTAATTTATAACTTAAAGGGATATCAGAATAAAAAGTGATAGCAGTGTTTTTGCAAAACACATGCTTCTTGTATGTTGTGACTGTTTCAGTGAGAGCTTTCACTGTGCAGAGAGCGTACGTATATAAGTCCTGTTGAATCATTTTTTGATGCATTTGTGTGCATTTAAGTTTTGTGTCCCTTCAAATAAATTGTACCCCATAATTCCAGAGGTAAACATTCCATGACATTGAAAGCGTGAGCAGGGAGAGATATACATTTTGGTAAACTAGGAGCTGTAAAAAGGGAGGTGCAATGCACGGATATCATTTTTAATATCAATCTAGGCTAGGAGTACCTCTTAAAGGACAGTAGATTTGCGTAATTAACAAATGCATGATAAAAATACAAAGTAATAGCACTTAATCTGAACTTCAAATGAGTAGTAGATTTTTTTTATGACAAATTTCAAAATTATGTCTGTTTCCACTTCTCCTGTATCATGTGACAGCCATCAGCCAATCACAAATGCATATACATATATTCTGTGAATTCTTGCACATGCTCAGTAGTAGCTGGGGATGCAAAAAGTATAAATATAAAAAGACTGTGTGTGGAAGTAAATTGGAGAGCTGTTTAAAATTGAATCCTCTATCTGAATCATTAAAGTTTAATTTTGACTTGAGTGTCCATTTAACTACCACAGATATTGCAGGGTTGTGACAAGGTCTCCCACAGTCCCTCCCATAGTATTTCCCTTCAGGGCAAATTTCTAGGTTTCCAGGGACTGCATAGGCCCTGCCCATGACACACATGTCCTGAGAATGTCACATCCACGACCCAATCCACAAAACACCAGTGGGCCACTGCCCACAAATCTCCCTCACCCCCCTGTCTCAGTATAGTTTATAGCAGGTTGATTTAGTTTATCATGTCACTGGAATAGATGTAGAGTAATAAAATAGTCAATATTTCATAAATGTTTGAGATACTTAACAAAGTACATGGAATGTGAGTGGAGCACATAGTACCTCAGCAGGAGATAAAACAGCAACTGCAGAAGGAAATGACTACTCCTTGCCCATGTCCTTTTAGGCAGGCTACATCCCACAACTGCTTAGCCACACCCCCTTCCCACCTGGCTCTGCCCTCAAAAATCCTGCGACTCCACCTCCCCCTACCCAGACCCTGACCCTGACTAAAGAACACTGTGTCTCTACAAAGGAGTGTTTGCCCCCATAATAAAGTTTCTGGAACTGCCACTGGCTAGAAGGTCTGCCCACTCCTCCCATTGCCTTCTCCATTAGGGAAAATATCCAGTGCCCCTGCTCACACCATACTCCAATTCCACATAGCCATGCCCACAACACACCAAGTACTCTGACCCAATATTACAGCTCCACCCACCAAACACCAGGGGGCCACAGCCCACAAGTCCCCCTCACCTCCTTGCCTTGGAAAGCTGCCAGGAAATATTAGAAGGTATGCATTTGTTACACCACAAACAACATAAATATGCCTAATTATTATCAGTTATTTGTAGAGCGCCAACAGATTCTGCATCGCTAATCAAGAAATACATATCGTATAATAGCAAAAAGGCTCACTGGCTTTTCTTTTGAAAGAAAAGTCAGTACTACACAATTAATAACAAACCATTTAACACAATCTCTTACAGTTTTCTGCTAGAAACACTTCTAGATTCATATTTCTTCTGGGAATCCTCACATTGCAAATATCTGAAATCAAGCATGTAATACAATTCACAGTGGTTTTGCTCTTCATAGGGTGCTGCTTTTTTGTTGTGTATAATGTAAAGATTCATAGTTGTGGAATATGAATAAAACAGATGAATGTATTTGTCAAAAAATGAAAGTATAATTAAAAAAGCCTATGCAAAAATAGTTGACATTTAGGCAGAAGATTCAACACACTGAAGCTTATATGCTTCAATATGTCAATTTTGATACCACTTAACATAATACATAGTGAAAAAGCTTGTAACAATGCACTTTCATGTTGTTTTTTGTCTGCTATAAATGAAATATGAAAATTGTGGTTTTCCAGTGTTCTCCCAGGCAAGTTGGAGTCCATAATGTGAAAGTAAGCACCATCGATTGCTTGATATGTGCAGGAGCTCATTTATATTTCTCCATAATTGGCCACAGCAACAGAGATATCATTAACAATACTAAAGACCATTTTAAAGATGTGTCCCAGAACTGCAAATCAATGCAAATTTTGCTAATAAAATGACATTTGAAATGCTTTTAAAACATTTATTCTGATTATTACAATGCAGGTACTTTACAAAAAGAAGTTACAAAATTAAAGGGACAGTAAAGTCCAAATTAAGCTTAAATGGATTGGATAGAGAATAACATTTTAAACAACTTTCCAATTTGCTTCAATTATAAATGTTGCTTAGTTCCCTTGGTATCCTTTGTTCAAGAGTAATCCTAAGTGAGTTCAGGAGTGTGCATGTGTCTTTAGCCATGTAGA
Source organism: Bombina bombina (assembly GCF_027579735.1). Lineage (NCBI taxonomy): Eukaryota > Metazoa > Chordata > Amphibia > Anura > Bombinatoridae > Bombina > Bombina bombina. Next base: position 531,478,490 of record NC_069503.1, read on the forward strand.
AGCAGTGTTTGCAACATTGTTATACATAGTTGCAAACACTGCTGGCATAGACTGCTAGACATGTTTACTCTAAACAAAGGATATCAAAAGAACAAAGAAAATGTGATAATAGAAGTAAACTGTCCCTTTAATGAAAACGTTATATAAAATATTTCAGTGAAAACAAAAAGACAATTATAGATGTTCTTAAAACATTTATTTTGTATACAATGCAGTGATTAATTTCTGATGCATATATTAAAAATGTCCATTTAATAGCAAGAAAAATCATTTTCTGTTTTGAGTTAATTTTTCAGATGGGGGGGGTGTATTATGGTATATTTGTGGTGGGGGATAGGGGCATCTTTAAAGTTACCTTTCTCCCCAAAACAGAATGTCTGGTGGACAGGTTCCTGTATGGGAACCATGCTCACCTGCAGTATGATAAATATAGGCCACTGGCTTTCAAATCTTTCTTTAGGCCTCCCTAACAGTCCAGATTTTCAGGATTACCTTGGGTGAGAGCAGGTAAAGTAACCATGGTTACTAATCAGCTGATTATTTCACCTGTGCTCTAGTTCAGATATCCTCAAAATCTGTCCTGTTAGAGAGGCCTAATGACAGGTTTGAAAACCAGTGATCTAGGCCAATGTGTTGTGTAGGATGTCCTCCTCAAGAGATATGTTTTTTTCTCCAATGAAAGGCTCTTATTGTATTCAGGGAATACCCCTATTTGCAAAATAGGAACCCTTGCTTCTTTGTGCTTGTGTGTGGAGAGATAGGGCTGATGATTACATTATATAGGCATGACCACTTGCATGTTAAAGGGGCATGTGACCTCTCTTTCAGAACAGAATATTCCATCATGAAATTTAAAGGAACAGCAAAGTCAAACTTAAACTTCAATCGATTGGACAGTGCATGGAATTTTAAACAACTTTCCAATTAACTTCTATTATAATTTTTGCTTAGTTTTTTTTGGTATCCTTTGTTAAAGAGTAATCTTAGGTGAGCTCAGAAGTGTGCATGTGTCTTAAGCCATCTGGCAGAAGTGTTTCCATTATTATTTATAAATAGTTACAATCACAGCTGCCATAGACTGCTATAGGCACCTGTACGCTCCTAAGCTCCTATCAGCCTACCTAGATTTAGTCTTCAAACAGAACAAAGCAAATTTGATAATACAAACTGCATACTTTATCTGAATCATTTGACTTTACTGTCCCTTTAATTTTGACTTTAATGTCAATTCAGTCAAATTGTTGAAAATATTAACTAATTTTCTATTTTACCTACAATAAATAATACTGCTAAGTTATCTATATGACTTGTGGCATATTATATAATGAAAAGAAGTATATATAGTTTTTTTTTTTTTTGTTATTTGCTGTTCTTTTTGTAATGTAATATAAATGTGAAACATTGAAGTTTGAGTTACATAATCTCTGACACTTTAATCGGTAACTTAAATCACTTTTAATTTTCCCCATAGCTGTTTAAGATTAATGGCACCATGATAGCTTGAATGATGTAGTGAAATTAGTCATTTTTATTATTACTCTTCCTAATGTTTTTTTATAATTATTTAATGAAATATACCAGGATGGCTTAAAGAGCTATACCCAGTTTTGATTTGTGTAACAGTGCAGTAGAAAAGCAAATTGGTCTCATGGGTCAGTCTTAACCTCTTAACAACCAGCGTACCGTGTACGTCTGCTGACGTTAACGGTTTTACTAGCGCAGCTTCGCTGGAGGCATGCAGATATAGCATGGTCTTGATGACATTGGCAAGGCCTGCACCAAATCTGGCACATGTATGGGCGAATGTTAACAACTAGCGACATACAGCGTACATTGGTGGTTGTTAAGTGGTTAAAAGGACACTGTATTCGCATATGTTATGTTATCGACATGATATGCATTATCTGAACATGTAGAAATTATTTTGTCTGAAAAAATATGAAGAAGAAACTGCTTAAATTAAAATAAATATCCAAGTATCTTTTCCTGCTTACAAATGCTTACTGGCTCATAGGTGCTTCCTGAGGGAATATCAGCAGGAAGCAAAGTTTTACGGTTCTAATAACTGTTTTTTAAGCTTTGCTTATCAGCAGGAAGCAAAGTTTTACGGTTCTAATAACTGTTTTTTAAGCTTTGCTTATCAGCAGGAAGCAAAGTTTTACGGTTCTAATAACTGTTTTTTAAGCTTTGCTTATCAGCAGGAAGCAAAGTTTTACGGTTCTAATAACTGTTTTTTAAGCTTTGCTTGCGGCTCTGGTTGGCATACGAGCGAGACATGATTTATTCAGCACCTCATGCAATAACACATGTTATGTTATGCACTTGTGATAGGCTGGGATAGGTAAAGTGAAGTTTGAAGTGATTGTAAATTTGAATGACAAAGCCCATTACAGGGAGTGCAGAAATATTAGGCAAGTTGTATTTTTGAGGATTTTTTATTATTGAACAACAACCATGTTCTCAATGAACCCAAAAAACTCATTAATATCAAAGCTGAATAGTTTTGGAAGTAGTTTTTAGTTTGTTTTTAGTTATAGCTATTTTAGGGGGATATCTGTGTGTGCAGGTGACTATTACTGTGCATTATTATTAGGCAACTTAACAAAAAGCAAATATATACCCATTTCAATTATTTATTTTTACCAGTGAAACCAATATAACATCTCAACATTTAAAAATATACATTTCTGACATTCAAAAACAAATCAGTGACCAATATAGCCACCTTTCTTTGCAAGGACACTCAAAAGCCTGCCATCCATGGATTCTGTCAGTGTTTTGATCTGTTCACCATCAACATTGCGTGCAGCAGCAACCACAGCCTCCCAGACACTGTTCAGAGAGGTGTACTGTTTTCCCTCCTTGTAAATCTCACATTTGATGATGGACCACAGGTTCTCAATGGGGTTCAGATCAGGTGAACAAGGAGGCCATGTCATTAGATTTTCTTCTTTTATACCCTTTCTTGCCAGCCACGCTGTGGAGTACTTGGACGCGTGTGATGGAGCATTGTCCTGCATGAAAATCATGTTTTTCTTGAAGGATGCAGACTTCTTCCTGTACCACTGCTTGAAGAAGGTGTCTTCCAGAAACTGGCAGTAGGACTGGGAGTTGAGCTTGACTCCATCCTCAACCCGAAAAGGCCCCACAAGCTCATCTTTGATGATACCAGCCCAAACCAGTACTCCACCTCCACCTTGCTGGCGTCTGAGTCGGACTGGAGCTCTCTGCCCTTTACCAATCCAGCCACGGGCCCATCCATCTGGCCCATCAAGACTCACTCTCATTTCATCAGTCCATAAAACCTTAGAAAAATCAGTCTTGAGATATTTCTTGACCCAGTCTTGACGTTTCAGCTTGTGTGTCTTGTTCAGTGGTGGTCGTCTTTCAGCCTTTCTTAACTTGGCCATGTCTCTGAGTATTGCACACCTTGTGCTTTTGGGCACTCCAGTGATGTTGCAGCTCTGAAATATGGCCAAACTGGTGGCAAGTGGCATCTTGGCAGCTGCACGCTTGACTTTTCTCAGTTCATGGGCAGTTATTTTGCGCCTTGGTTTTTCCACACGCTTCTTGCGACCCTGTTGACTATTTTGAATGAAACGCTTGATTGTTCGATGATCACGCTTCAGAAGCTTTGCAATTTTAAGAGTGCTGCATCCCTCTGCAATATATCTCACTATTTTTGACTTTTCTGAGCCTGTCAAGTCCTTCTTTTGACCCATTTTGCCAAAGGAAAGGAAGTTGCCTAATAATTATGCACACCTGATATAGGGTGTTGATGTCATTAGACCACACCCCTTCTCATTACAGAGATGCACATCACCTAATATGCTTAATTGGTAGTAGGCTTTCGAGCCTATACACCTTGGAGTAAGACAACATGCATAAAGAGGATGATGTGGTCAAAATACTCATTTGCCCAATAATTCTGCACTCCCTGTATTTAAAATACTCTTAAAAACATGGGCACTTTACATTATTAAACTTTACAATTACGCTTTTTAAAAAAAAAATACTTACCTTTTTGTTACTGTAAACATACCACCAATCCCCCGCATACATCTCCTTCAGTATTTAGCATATCGATGACAATCCAGCTTCCTCCAATCATTGTGTACCTCACGAGCTGGACGCCAAAGGGGCCACACAACGATTGGAGGATTTGTCATGGATCTGCTCAATACTGAAGGAGATGCGGGCAGAGGATTGGTGGTAAGTTTACAGTTACAAAAAGGTAAGTATTTTTAAAAAAAGTGTAATTGTAAAGTTTAATGACGTAAAGTGCCCATGTTTTTAAGAGTATTTTTAAATACTGGACTTTAAGTCACTCAATTTTACAATCACTTTAGTGAATTTAAAGGATGATCTCACTCAACAACATAGACCTTTTAGCAGCGTTCATGAATCTAGTCCAATGAGCATTAGTAGGGCATGCCTATCAGCTAATTAACATTAGTTAAAGGGACAGTAAAGTAAAAAATTAAACTTCCCTGATTTCAATAGATCATCCAATTTTGAACAAATTTCCATTTTACTTCTATTATCAAATGTGCTTCATTCACTTGATATCTTTAGTTAAAAAGTAGGCTCAGGAGCAGCAATGCACCACTGGGAGCTAGCTGAAGAGAATAAAGCAAATTGTATAATAGAATAAAACTGGAAAGTAATTGTCCCTTTAAAAAGGAAAAAAAAATATCAAAGTGCCAGAGTGATGTATGTATTGAGACAGGTGCACAATAACTAAATAAAGTATTTATCTGAGGTATATATTAAAGGGTTCAGAAGTTTCTGATTGGTGGCTGCACTTAGATGCCCCCATGTGATTGGCTCAACAATGTGCATTGTTATTTCTTCAACAAAGTATATCTAAAGAATGAAGCAAACTAGATAATATAAGTAAATTGGGATGTTGTTTAAAATTGTATTCTCTACCTGAATCATGAAACATTTTGGGTCTAGTGTTCCTTTAAGAAATCATGGCTCCAAGAATTACTAACAGAAGGCAACAATATTTTATTTTGGTGAGGAACAGATATTTCAAAATCACAAATAAATTTACCAGCTTTGTGGAAGGCAAAACATATAGCAAATGCCATTATAATGATTCTATAGCATTGTTTACAAAACAACAGATCATATTAATATCTGTATGAATATAACCCAAATGCACATTCAAAATACAGTAAAACATTATTTTAGAATGTATGTATGTCGGAAGGATGAAAGGCTGAGTGGACTTCACCGGGGATCAAACCTGCAACCCTTGGGTTACTACAGAGCTCAGCCACAGTGCCTTAGCATGCTGAGCTATCTGTCCGATGCTCCTAACCCCAGAAAAAAGCTTACTAGTTTAGTATTGCACTATAAATTCTGGGGTCACTATTCCAATTTACTTCAATTGTCTAATTTGCTTATTTTTTTAGATATCCTTTGTTGAAGGAATAGCAATGCACATGGGTAAGCCAATCACATGAGGCATCTATGGGCAACCTAAATCAGCAGCTGCTGAGCATATTTAGATAAGATTTTTAACAAAGGAAACCAAGATAAATTAGATAATAGAAATAAATTGGAAAGTTGTTTAAATTTCCATACTCTATATGAATTATGGAAGACAATTTTTGGGTATAACGTGCACAGACAAAATAAATTTATATATATATATATATATATATATATATATATATATATACACACACACATATATTAAAAATCAGGGGTTGAAATTTATATCAAAATGTTACTGATCACAGGAAAAAGCTTACTAGTAGTCCAGACTCCTAACTTATAAATGAAAATATTCAAGTCACATATAGTTGTATTATTGAACTTATTTAGTGTTTTGCTTATTTTATTTTTTTTATTTTTTTTTATATAATTTTTATTGAGGTTGAAAAAATAGAAAAATAGAGACAGTACAAAATTGCCACATACGCGGCCAGCATGAAACAATGACAGTGAGCAAGGTCATTGTAGTACATAACATTACAAGGTGTCCAAATAATATAGTACTGCACTTATAGCAAAGTAATATTAAATTAACCTCAGTTTTTCTAATTATAAGCGAACAAGTAGCAACTTCCTTGAAACAAAAAAAAAGATATAGATCCCTTAATGATAAATAGAATCTATAAGGACACATTGGAACTAACACCTCAATAGAGGTAACCAAAGCTGTGTTAAGATTGTATGTTTGGGTGGCAGGTGATAATGATCAGTCCTGCTGACCTAGATAGGGCAGATAGATTCATTACTGTGGTGTTATGTAGGAGTAAGTGCTTAAGAAGCAATTAAAAACAGTAGTTAGGGTGCGGTATAAACAAGACAAACCGCCTAGTTAATTCCCCTAAAATAGGGGATATATTATTATTATTATGGGGGGGAGGTGGTATTTTTAGTGTGGTAAGCAAAATAAATCAAGAATACTCTATGTATTGACCTCTATAAATTCAAGGGTCATCATAACATTACTGGATACAGGCTAGGGTTATATATGTGTAGTTAACGTAAATAACTTTTCATAGTAAACCATCAGCTGAGAGATATGAGGACAAGGGAAGCTTTGAGAGGGAAAGAACATCTGTTTGACAAAGGTATATCCCCTAAAATCATGAGACTGGTTACAGATATGTGGTTACCAGGGTATATGCTAGCAGAGGGTGTAGGATAATTATGCTGATTTTGATAGGAGGATCGGATATGTCGCAACACCTCTCTGCATCTAAGGCAACTTGCTCTAGTTGTCCCATAGAATGCCTCATGATTTACAAGGAGACTAGTGTCCAATATTGTGTAAGCAGGCCCAGTAAATAGTAATAACAATCTCACAGTCTTGTTGTAGTATGACAGCTCCGAGGTAGAACAGTAGCAGGCAAGTAGTAAACAAATATAATATGAAACATATATATAAAAAAAACCCATGTCACCGAGTTATTTGGTAAGATACAACTCTGCAAATAAGGAGGTTGAAAAAACATGTGAACACTTAATATAGGTATGAGTGGTCTGTACCACAAGTAAATAACTCAAGATAGGGTAGGGGAAACAACTTATAGTGAAGAATTATAGCTAGAACTTGAGGAAGCGAACCAGGGTTGGGTTAATAAGATGATATGAATATAGAAGCCTAGTAGTTGCCAATTTATCAGCCATTGGTTGGATTGGTATAAGGATCAAATATATTTACCATGGTTGTATAACAGTTATAGAGATATTATCGTTAACATGTCTAAAGCTTTAACATAAAATACAACTATTGTTTATGCAGGTCGATTTGCAGTGCGGTGTAAAGCTATATCTAAAAGTCTTCCATTAAGCCCTACACTTGTAAAGTATAGACATCACGCTGCCCCGGCCGCTGGCAGCAGCGCGTAATGAATAGAAGCTATAACCAAACTCCAGGAGTGCATATAAGGCTTAGGAATCATCTCTTAAACTGAGAGATAGCTAAGGAAGAAGTAATCAAGCTTTACGTTTGCAATGTTTAGATTATACTTATTTCGCAGTGAATGTAAATAAACAGTAAGGGACCTGCAAATATAGATCAGTAAACATTTGTGAGCAGGGATTTATGTGGTGCTCAGATCTTAAGGTTGTCAATAAGTTACCCTAACAAAATAATAACTAACTAATAAAGACAACCAGGTATCTTTAAGAAGACATTGCAAACGGCTGAACAAAAAACGGAAAGAGAGGGGCTGAAATACATACTATGTGATAAAGTAACTTGTTAGCACTCCCTATGTTAGGTAAGGGAAGGGGGCTAATTCACCTGGTAGAATTTAAGTACTGTAATAAAATTTCTCTAACTGCAACTATCAGGCAATATGGAGGTCTATAATGATAAACGTATAAGCTTATAATTGTTTTATAGGACAGATGTATAGAATGCAACGGCCAGGGGTATAAGATAAAATAAAATGGCGGCCAAATCCTAAAGCTCAATTGAGAAAAGGAAGTTGTATTCAGCTCTAATCTCAGGTTTTCGAACTCAGGTATAGTATACTGTACTCACATGAAACATTATAAAAATTAAGGAGGGAAAAAATCATAATAATCCGGGTACCTGTTATCCTGTGTCAGGTATACAAGTGTCTTGACTATATTGAGCCGGTATCATACATTACATTTCTAATATAGACTGAATATAGACTGAATTAAATATAACTAGTGAGGTTTCCCTACAGTTAAGTGCTCTCTGAATGTGGAATGGAGACAAATGCTAAGAATAACACATCATACTCAGTTAAAACCACATAACTTCTTATAAACTACATATATCACATGCGGTTATATGGTACAGTGCACACTTCCATTAGAACTTAACTATGTTGTTTCAAAAAGTCAATAACTATTTATAGTGTCCTTAACAGCATGATCACTGCAATACAGAGGTTAGTGACCTAACCTACTCCGTGAGCACCCGCTGCTTTACTTGTACCCCACAAGTTGTTATAACAACTTGGAGCGCTTGTAAATGGTGTGAATGAGATTGTATGACTACCGGACATGAGCTGATACACAACTCCTCATGGGAGTCCGAAAAGTATGCCTTCCGGGTCCCACTGGTAGCTGGGTTGCTGTGCGGGTGGTAATGGCAATTGCACTTCCTCCTTCCCTTGAACGGTGTTTCCAGGCAAAATGGTGGGTAGATTGGAAGTCACATCCAGATGCGTGGTAAGCAGGTAACATTGTTTGGTGTGAGAATGACCATGTCCATGCCTCCAGCCGGCTAGCGCATCATGAGCTTTCATAATTTTGTGTCTCCCCGATCTGTTGTTGGTGGTTTTCGTATAGACCCTCTTATTTAACCAACGTGCATCAATTGAGTGCGGACCTCTAATTTTTCCCCTGAGCTGAGTATACGGTATTGTCAGGGTGTCTGTCTGTAAGTCCTCTGTTGCTGTGCCCTGGATATACTCGGGTTTCTTACAGTCAGTGGGGAATTTGAGACCGTCAGGAGGATCCCCGTAGTCTGCACCCGGTTTCAAAAGGGCCTGTGGTGCAGGTCTTGGGCTTAAGCTGAATGCCACTGCCAAGTGCGTCTCCATTTTGCGGAGGTGATCATGCAGAAGCCCCTCCAGAGCTCGAAGGATATGAGCTGACTCCATGTGTGCTAAGAGCTTTCATCCGATTCCATCTATTGTAGTCGAGTGCCAGCCAGTAGCCAAGGTGCTACTCAAATGTGAAGATGGCCGCTCCTCAACACTCCCCATGGATGTCTGTACTGTGGTAGCAGACAATGATCTGCTCAATTTAGGCTATTTCCTTATGATTAGGGTTCTTCATTTCGTCTACTAATAATTGTAGTTGCATACATATCGTAATTTAGGCAGTCTTGGGCAATTTAAATCATGAAATTTGGCAGCTTGGAGCCGGAGCTGTGGTGATACATGTCTGCTCCGATGCGCGGCTGGCTCCGCCCCTGTTTTGCTTATTTGATCTGTTGCGTTAGAGTGTTATAAAAAAAGAAAAAGAAAATCTAAATTCAACACAAAAGAATTAACATAGGTTAACATACATATAAAGCCTAAAACTGCTAACAGTACATTACCTAAGATATGCAAAATGTTCTCTGTATGTGCTATTGGCAAACATGTTTAACAAACTATTTCAGTATGTGTGTGTAGGAGGACTGTGTACAAAAATTGTTAACTCAGAGCACTTTGCTATTAATGAGATACCTTATTCTTTGATGTTGTTAAACAGGTGGTAGGAGTGCAAATATGTATATATCATGGAAGTAGGGTTGCCACCCACCCCGGTTTCACCGGGACAGTCCCGGTCTGAGGCTCTGTGTCCCGGAACTACCCTCAAATGCCATGGGCTAAGCACTCCTCTGGCTCAACAAGCAGCAGTGAGCAGACTTTACAAAACATTACCTGGCCAGAGGAGCGCTTAGCCCGGGGTTACAAAAAAAAAAAAGGGTAGGTGGAGTCTGCAGGAGAGAGTGAGACGGAGATTGGTGTGGGGCAGTGGGAGGGGGGAAGAGGGTCGTCACATCCGGTTGCAGCTGAGAGCGGCAGAGAGGCAGGTGTTGGTGCGGTGACCTCACGGCGGGCTGTCTGCCTGTCGAAACATGGCCAGTTTTTACCTTCGGGGTTCCACCACCTCCCGTCGACTGTAGGTCGGAGGTCCTGTGCAGCAGCAGCAGCCTTCCTAAACCAACAAGTGCAAAGCAGTGCAGCCACAGAGAAACTGTGAGTAATACTTGGCTGTGTCTGCTGTTTTTTCAAATTGGTATGGTCATTTTTTTTTGTGTGGGGGCTTAATTATGTGTAAATATAATATAATATATATTATATATATATATTATATATATATATATGATATATATATATATATTATATATAATATATATATATAAAATATTATATAATATATATATATATATATATATATATATATATATATAATATAATATATATATATATATATATATATATATATATATATATATATATAATATCTATAATATATCTATATATATATATATTATATCTATCTATATCTATATATAAATATATATATATATATATATTATATATCTATTTATATATCTATATATATATATATATACTGTGTATATATCTATCTATATATATATATATATATATATATATATATATATATAAATGTATTCCATAATGAATTTGAGGCAGCGAGAAGCCACGCCCCAAGCCACCACACTCTCTCCATGCCCACTTAAAAAGTGTCCAGGAATTTTCTGGGCAAAAGGTGTCAACCCTACATGGAAGTCATGGTGCAGAGTTAAAAATTACTGACACAGTGCACCTCCCCCACTAGCACTTTTGCAGTCTGACCAGACAAATAAATATATAACAGGGATGTGATAGTGTAGAGTTTAAGATCACTGGTACGCAGTGCATTCCCCTAATTATGTAAAGGGTCAGACAATACTCATAGCTACCTTCCCCAGTGTGTAAAAGGGGCTCATAGTCTCATACATACAGTCCCGGCCTGGGACACATACACACACATCATGGAGGCGGTGTGACCTCATGCAAAACTTTCTGCCTTACAGAAAGCTCACTCCTCACCAATGTACAATGCATGCTGGGAAGTAAAACAGAGAACTATAAATTCCAGAATGTTATTTAACTCACAGAATACTTTGCTTCTTCCTCTAAAACAGAGCTACATTCAGGTGGATTAAAAGTGAAAAAAAAAATGGACATTCAATTGTCTTTTTTCTGCAGTTTGTACTCCATGTGGACACCCATAAAATGTGACATAAATTGCAAGACTGTACATAAAGATGGCTTTACTTGTCAGCTTCTGTTAAATCAACTATTGTTCTGGTGATAAAGAACAATGCTTTTGTAAAACAACTTCTTTGTATTTCTTTCTCAAAGCAAGCTGCATAAACATTACATGACAAATAAATCTAAACATTGATAGTAGAAGTAACATTTTTTCAAGTAACCTAATGCTTTACATAACAACCACAAATAAGGCTGGCTGACAGCTCAAAGCTATTTCGATTTATGTTGAAACTGACCTCTCTTTAAACATGAGACCGCATTTTCCTTTGCTCATTACTACAGCTTTGTCAAAATATAATGAACTCATCTTTCTCTGTGGAGATTATGAATGTTCTGCTTATACTTAAAGGGACAGTATACACCAATTTTCATATAACTGCATGTAACAGACCCAGTGTGTTAACTAACTCTCAGTAACCTGATGTATAAGATCTCTTGAGAAAGTTTGTTGGGAGCAAACGAAACGCGTAGAGGCAACAGTGTAGCATGTTTTGTGTAGATCACTTGTGGCTGGGCCGGTCTTCAGTACAGCTTGGTCACTTGGTATATCTGGCATCCACAGAAGGAACAGGTTCGCCAAGGTCCTTACAGTTGAGGGCGGCTAGTGGGGTGAATCCCTAGGAAGTTTCATGTTGCTTGTTGTACAGCGGATATTGTACAGATAAGCCTATTGTGTTTCTATCTCATGTAAGTGCATTATGTGAATGTGTGTGTTGTTTCATTAAACGGAACTGTTAATGGCGGATGCGCTCTGCTTTGTTCTTTTCTTTTTCATACTTGAGTGTATACCAGGGAGAAAGCACTGTCTATACCCGGAAGTGAGGAGCAGCATTACAGCGAACACAGCGAGAAAGGAAGATCAGGCACCACACAGGAAGGAAGAAGCCTTATCCCTCCATGTACTTAAAGAAAATTCATAGGATTGGAAATAAGTGCTTTTGATCTCATATCTCTAGAGATATAAGCAAGTCTTCTTATATTGTGATTACAGAGACTTTGGGGATATTTGGATTTGACAGGGGAATATTATATTCTTTCACATTCTGTATAGTTTTCTATCCACATATATGGCATAGTATATGTTTGTACAATATATGTTTTAATTATTATTTTAATTATTAGAGTGGTGGTGTTACAATATTGGAATAGATCCATGCTTGTGGAGGTCTTAACTCTATAGAGTATTAGAAATCCTTATAGGAATTTAAGTAATATATATACCTTAATATTCTTTGTTTCTATAACATACCCCTATATTTGTACCCATATTGCACTCTCTCTGTCTAACAGTGCGCTCTGATGTTTTTTAGTAGCTCTCAGAGAATAAAACAAATGAGATAATATAAGTAAATTGGAAAGTTGTTTAAAATGATATGCTCTATCTTAATCATGAAAGAAAAAAATGGGTTTCATGCCCCTTTAACTCTCATGAAATTTCATAGTAAGCTTCTGAATAAGGAAATAAGATGAGTGTGCATGAAGCACGCTCCCTTGCCTGTCCCGGGACAGGCATACTGATTTGCTGATTAAAGTCCTTCACAATGGGGTGTGAATACTTAGGACATTTTGAGGTAAAATATCTTCCTTTTTAACATAGAGATGTTCTGGTGATATTTCTAGTCAGCTTTTTACAGTTATACATACTGCATCACTTTCAAGTTATTTAGCATATGAGTATTATGTCCCTTTAAGTAAATTTAGTTTAGGTTGCTAAAACAACTTGTAATGGAGCAGTGTAAGTAATGTACATGTTAGCTACCCACTGCAGAGACTAGTTTGTTGCCAAGGTAACCAAGGCTGTGCAGGAATTGTAATCAACTACAGAGCACATCTATCAGGGCAGGGAGGCAGCTTCTGGTTCATTTTTTGTGTCACTAAACTTTATTGCTGCTAATGTAAACAGAAAACTCTTGCTTTCTTTGCTCTGTGATTTATAGTTACTCTATACAGCTGGAACTATTACAGCTAATGGTGCATAGTAGCTGGCTCTATACATGTACTACAGCTGGTAATGAAACATAGGAAAATAGTGAGCTGCACGGAGGAGGAGCAATACTATAGTATCATACAGCTCATAACAGGAAATGACAACTCAGACAAGTTCACTCTCAATTTTAACCTTAGCTGCAACATTTTGAATACATATATTGCAAAAATGCTAATTAAAGGGACATTAAACACTAGATAAATGCTAGATAGCATGATGCATTAAAGGAAAAGATTAGTCTGAGAATAACATGTACATAGTTGCCAACATTTAAAAAAAAAATCCAGGGACACTTTGCAGCAGAGCAAGCAAGCGGGTTACTGGAGCATTGACGACCTACTGTTCAACTGCTCCGCCCACTCAGTTCTGCAATCAAAACACACCCATTTGAAAGTAATAGTATAATTTAGACTTATCCATAGTTTATTATACAGATTACAGCACCAAGCTCTTACACCTACCCAGTCTCTGGAACACATTCTGGGCATATGGTTATTTTTACAACACAGCATCAAAATTAGAAAGACAAGTAATATGTGAACCCATTCAATAATAGATACGAATTACATAGATCATGAATTATATTTAAATAATACACTATATCTATTTATCATCTATCTGTATATATGTATGTGTGTGTGTATATATATATATATATATATATACAAACAACAAATGTTGTGCAAAAGAGATTTTCAGGGACATTTCCAGGGACAAAAAAAATCCAGGGACATACAACAAAATCTAGGGACTGTCCCTGGAAATCAGGGACTGTTGGCAACTATGCATGTAGATGTATTTTTTAAAGTTTCATTAGCTGTTTAAATAGTGACAAAATAAGTGTAAAGTGTTAGTGTTTATAAAACAATGGGAGCTGCCATGTTGTAACTTAGGTACCTTCTCTGGTGTGGCCAATTAGGGACAGTTATAAAAAGGTCACTAGTGTGTGCAGCCAAAGTATGTGTGGAATATAAGTGTTCTACACTTCCATTTCGAACAGGAACTGAAATGCTCACAGATTCAGAATGGAATTACAGGGAAAGGGGACAAAATAAATAATGAAAGTATATTGCAGACATTCTTTTATATATACAATTTATTATTTTATATTACCATTTCAAAGTGTTTAATGTTTCTTTAAAGGGACACTGAACCCAATTTTTTTCTTTTGTGATTCAGATAGAGCATGCAATTTTAAGCAACTTTCCAATTTCCGCCTATTATCAATTTTTCTTCATTTTCTTGCTATCTTTATTTGAAAAAGAAGGCATCTAAGCTTTTTTTTATTAGTTCAGGACTCTGGACAGCACTTTTTAATTGGTGGATGAATTTATTCACAAATCAGCAAGAACAACCCAGGTTGTTCACCAAAAATGGGCCGGCATCTAAACTTACATTCTTGCATTTCAAATAAAGATACCAAGAGAATAAAGAAAATTTGATAATAGGAGTAAATTAGAAAGTTGCTTAAAATGTTATGCTCTATCTGAATCACGAAAGAAAAAAAATTGGGTTCAGTGTCCCTTTAAGTCATTCTTTTTTTTTTAAATATTGTACTTTGTTTTCTGACTACAATGGCCCTGTGCTATCCAACATAAAAACTGTGGCTTCAACTTAACAACGGCCAGATTGAACAAGTGTTGACATCTCAACCCATGTCCACCTGGCATTGCTGCCTGCATTTATCATTTCACAAGCTGCTGCTTGTGCCACATCTACCCCTGCTCACGCACAAGCAATTGCGCAAACAGGGGCTGCCAATTACCGCTGGTTGGAGAAGTCGGGTCTTTTAATCTGAGTGCAAAAAAGTAATAGGTTTGGTTTGCAGGGCAGTGTGGCATTAACAATGCATATCATTTGCATTTCTCTACTTGTTTTCTTAAAAACAGCAATTGAATCAAATATGAAAATAGTCAATCACAATGTGAAACTGTTTGAATAGTGCCTCTCACAGATAAGAACAGAGTTCTAAAACATTAATATACACAAATAAAAAAAATCTTAATAAAAGTATGATAAAATGAGTTACTTTTCCCCCCAACATTGTTTTTAAGATTTAATTTAGATATTTTCTACAGTGCTAGCAGATTAACACCATTTATTTTAGCAGCAAACATGATTGTGAATACAATTTTTCTGCAATCCAGTGGATTACACATGGAAATGTATCCTGTCTATTTTGCTTAACTGGTAGACATATTTTTGGGGTGTTACTGCTTGCAGATGCACCTTATAGAGGACTGATATAACACAAAACTGTATGCTGAGTAGGGTTGCCACCTCGGCCATGTTTTATTGGACACTTATGAGTTACACATGCTGCAGGGTGTGCAGGGAGGAACATGAATAATGCTATCCAGGGTCACTATTCATGTGCTGTTTAGGTGTGCAATGCATGTTCCCCTCTGCACACCCTGCAGCATGTGTAACTCATAAGTGTCCAGGAAAACATGGCCGAGGTGGCAACCCTAATGCTGAGTGGTGCAAGTAACAAATATGGAATACATTTATATAGCTATATGTTTTTGTTAGTAGATTATTTTTGGTGTATACAAATGTAAGGTTCCCTTTTGTTCTTGGCCAGTCCTATCCCTCGATTAAAAAAATGGCTAGCAGCAAGAGCACTTCCTATTACTTTAAATTTTAAATGTAAGCTACTCTTCAGCTGTTCTTCAAGTGCATTTAAGATGTTTCAATCATGGATGAATGGATTTCAATTAACAAAATAATTCAGAATGACACCCTTAAAGGGACATTAAACACTTTGAGATGGTAATATAAAATGCTAATATATATATATATATATATATATATATATATATATATATATATATATATATATATATATAAAACTTTGCAATATACTTTGATTATTTATTGTGTCCCCTTTTACTGTAATTCCACTATGAAATTGTGAGCTTTTCAGTTCCTGATAGAAATGTAAGTGTAGAACACTGTTGTATTCCACACAGTCATTGGCTGCACACTCTAGTGACCTATATACAATTGTCCCTAATTGGCCACGGCAGAGAAAGTAACCTAAGTTACAATATGGCAGCTCCCATATATGGAAATGCCCAGGGGGGAGCTTGCTGCAAACAAAACTATTCCTGAATTAAAGGGGTTAATGGGGTTAAAACAGAAACCGTTTAGCAGGTAAGCTTTGGCTGCATTATATATTTAGACACTCATGTTAGTTCATACTTTTTTATGTCCCTTTCAACAATAAAAATTCTGGGTAGTCTGTCCCTTTATACAAAAGGCAAATGCCACTGAACGCGTGACAATAATTTAGTCACACTATGCAAGACAGACATTACTTTTTATGATTGGTAACATAAGTAAGGCAAACATAATAATTTACATATAGCTATATATGCAGACATGTTTAAAAAGTGAAATTGTCTGACTTTGAAATTGGTTTTAAACTTTAAAGCAACATCAATTTAAACCTAAAATAACAGTTTATAAACTATATGCATAGTTTAGTTGCATATTTCTGATTTTTTTTTAATACTTCTTCAAAATATTTGCTTTTTATCACTTTACATTAATCTTTTCTTTCTAAAAGGTGACAGATGAGAAATTGTTTTACCTTTGAAATTATTTTTCCAATGATAACATATTTTACTGCAGGTTGAATTACCAACTCAATTTCTTATACTGAAATATACAGTAATTTGCTTTT
Source organism: Bombina bombina (assembly GCF_027579735.1). Taxonomy (NCBI): domain Eukaryota; kingdom Metazoa; phylum Chordata; class Amphibia; order Anura; family Bombinatoridae; genus Bombina; species Bombina bombina. The sequence goes on from NC_069503.1 coordinate 531,495,450, forward strand.
CTATTTGCTACCAATAGGCAAACATTCCCTGTTAAATAATAGAACGTTTATTTAACTATAATGGTTTCTCATATTACTTTCAATAATTTGCCTTTTGCCTGGCTCTGTTTTGTGTCAATCTAACAGATACATAGGGCAAGATTTATCAAGCACCGAATATGAAAATTCTCATATTATTCTCATAAAATGAAAGTTAACATTATATCGACATATTTATTAAAGTTGATGCGCCAGAAAAGTCTCTATTTCTCTGATATGCGAATAAAGTGACTTATGTTCACTCGCAAGTTTCGAATTTTGAGAATCAATTGTCTGGAAATGCCTAATACTTCTATTACATGTATACCCTTTTCATACACGCCCTTTTTTATTCGCAATTATCTTGTATTTATCAAAATTGTCGCATGTCATATTCACTTTTTCTATATTCACCAATTTTGAGGTTGCGAGATAGTGGAAAAGCGCAAGTAGTTGTTTTTGGTTCTTGTTTGCAATGGAAAATTTCCTTTTTCTTGCGGTTATTGCTGTTTCTCGAAACAGAAGTCGCCCACAACAGGTCGCAGAGCAAGATGCGGATCCAGAAACAAGAAGAAGGGTTCCAAGAATTTTTCGTTTAAGAATTGGTTTGGAAGCCCTTTCTGACCACGAAATAAAAAGAAGATTCCGACTGAATAGACAGTCCATAATTAATTTGTATCATCTAATTGAGGCTGATATCGACCCAAAGACAGGAAGGACACATGCTCTTCCAGGAATGATAACATTATTGGCAGTTATCCATTTTTTGGCTACTGGGTCTTTCCAATCTGTCAGTAGTATAGTTGTGGGCCTCAGTCAACCTTCTTTTTCAAGGCATCTGACACATGTGCTCAAAGCTATTTTGAAGCATTTAAAATTATTTATTCATTTCCCTACTAATGCTGAAGGTTGGCAAAGTTTGAAGACTAATTTTTTTAAAGTTTCCGGTATGCCCAATGTCTTAGGCGCTATTGATTGTACACACATCCAATTGAGACCTCCGCAACACAAAGAGGAGCAGTTTAGAAATCGGAAACATAACCATTCCTTAAATGTACAAATGGTTTGTGATGCAAAGCTCAAAATAATGAGTGTCCGCTCAAATTTTCCTGGGTCATGTCATGACTTTTATATTCTTCAACAGTCGGCACTTTATCGGATGTTTGAGTCTGCAGAGATGCCTGATGGATGGCTATTAGGTCAGTATGTATATTATTCCTTTATTTGATAGTCTATTTCACATTTTATTTTTGACTTTTTCTTATTTTATTGTAAATGTTTTCTAATTTATTTACAATCTTTTTCTTTGTTAGGAGACAGTGGATATCCTTGTCGGCACTGGCTCATGACGCCATTCACAAATCCAAGAACCGACGCTCAGAAAAAATATAATGATGCTCATCGGAGCACTCGGTCAGCCATTGAGCGCACCTATGGTTTATTAAAAACTAGATTTAGGTGTCTAGATAGATCCGGTGGAGTGCTGCAATATGACCCGTGCAAGGTATCAGATATCATTTTGGTGTGCTGCATTTTGCACAACATAGCGCTGCAAGATGGAGATGTGGATGTCACTGTCCTCAGTAATAATGAAAACAATGAAGATCTTGATGCTTCAAGAGATTCCACCGCTGGTGGAGTCGAAGTTCGGAATAGCCTTGTTGCTAGATATTTCTCATGTTAGTATATTTTATTCTAGTTTTAACCAATACCTTTTTTAATTAGTCTGTGCTTTTCCCCTTTTAAAATTTATATATATTTTTTTTCTTTTTAAAGGAATCAAATGCGGTTTAAAGAAAATAGAGAAGAATGAATCCAGTTCAAGCCCTATCGATTTAATTTTTTTGTTAATCGTTCATTAAAAAAAAATCGTTAAATACATATTTTTTTTGGTCATCTTGTTATTTTTTGGACAAAAGCATCATGGTTAAATTAATTGGTTTTCCGCTACAATCTTCAAATAATTAGAATAATATTTGATTGCCTATATGGATCTTAAAAGTTGAATTTTCACAATAATGTCCCTTTAACCCTTCATTTTATCAATCATCAGTTTTTGAAGAAAATAAAATTTGAAAAGAATACCAAAAGAACAAACCTGAATTGTTGATAATTTTTTTTTTTTTTAAATGAAAACCCCTATCTGAATCTTGAAGGTTTATTTCTTTTATGACTGTCCCTTTAATGGGTTAATGTTTTGCAGACAACAATATACTGTTTCAAATACTATATTAAGTGAATGTGCTATTACTATCCAATTTTTAACGTTCGCTTTATATACTATTTAAGGCAGTATATTGTTGCCTGGAAATCATTACCCATTAAAGGGACAGTCATAAAAGCAATAAACTTTCAAGATTCAGATAGTGCTTTTCATAAACCAAAAAAAATATTAAAAACAATTCTTTTAGGTATCATGTGACAGCCATCAGCCAATCACAAATGCATCTACATATATGCTGTGAACTATTGCACATGCTCATTCGGAGCTGGTGACTCAAAAATTGAAAATATAAAAAGACGTTGCACGTGTTGTTTCTTGAACTAAATGACCAACTTTATATTTTACTCATATTATCATTTTTTCTTTGTTCTCTTGCTATCTTTATTTGAAAAAGAAGTCAGCCAAGCTTTTTTTTGTTTTCAGTAGTCATGACAGCACTTTTTTATTGGTGGATGAATGTATCCACCAATCAGCGAGGACAACCCAGTTTGTTGCCCAAAAATGGGCCGGCATTTAAACTTACATTCTTGCATTTCAAATAAAGATACCAAGAGAAAGAATAAAATTTGATAATGTGAGTAAATTATAAAGTTGATTTAAAGTTCATGCTCAATGTTAATCACAAAAGAAATTTTTTGGGTACATTGTCCCTTTAAGTACATCTTAACATCAAATATCTTAAAGTTATGCTGCATCATATTCAATTGTTTAAACATTTTTTTATATGATGTCCCTTTAAAATAATGGTGTAACCAATACTGTTATATTAAAGGTCCATTATATACAAATGTACAAACTTGTTGAATGTGTTATATATGGATTAGCTACCATTGTTAAACAACAAACATTCATGTTTTGTCTGTCCCTTTAAAATCAACAATAATATGTCTAATAATTTTTGGCAAAAAAAAAAGTGCAGGAGAAGAGCATCCTTTTATGATGGAGGAAAAGAGCATTCTTGTCTCTTTAGTGCTTTGTCTTACATAAACATATTTATAAAATAAACATAATAATTGAAAAAAAAAAATCCCTCAGTTAAACATTATTATTAAAAGCCATAAGCAGCATTAATACTAATAACAATGATGCAAAAATATTTATTTAAGTATCCATAATTTTTCAAAAGTACATTAAAATGTCTAAATTATAGACTATAAAAACAACCAAAAAAAACATGAGCCAATAAAAGCGCATGTTTTCCTATTTTTGGATCAGAGTGTAAAATGCCTTTTGCCAGGAAGCCCAAATTCACTCTTGGAGAGCTGATTATTATTACTGCTTTCATGAGGAAATATTTCCCAAAAAGAATTGGGGGCGTATATGGGGTCATTCAAGACCAGCGAAATATAATTTTGTCCGAAATGACCCGTAGAGTCCGCAGAGTCGCTGGGTTTAGACGGACCCAGCGCGACTGTCTTAAGCGCTTTTCGGACCTAAGCCGAAGGGACAAAGAATTAAAACGATCGATTATAAGATTTCTTAGAGAATGTAAGTATAATATAAGGATAAATTATTTTCCGTCCACTAAGAATTAAATATATATTTGAATCAAGGTATATGTTAAATTCTATTATATTTGATTAAATTTGTTATTTTAGTTTACACTATCAAGAAATGTTTTTATTATGCCCCAAGAAAGGATCCCAAAAAAAATGTTTCAACTTTGTAAAAAATATTTATATACATTATTAAAAAATGAAAATGAGTTATACTTATAGAGTGCGCAATAACGCAATAGCGTTTGTGCCACATGACTTTATCTTTTTGCTTGCGCCCCAAAAAGGTATCGTGGAACGCCTGTTATTATGCCCCTTGAAAGTTTCCAAAAAACCTGTTGCAACTTTAAAAGAAAATTTATAAACATTATGGTTCTTGCTACTGAAAGTTATAATTATATAGTGCGCAATAACGATTGCCACATGACTTTTCATTTTTTTCTTGTGCCCCAACAAAGGTATCGTATACTGTTACTATGCCCCAAGAAAGGGTCCAAAAACAATGCACTTTCATCAAATATTGCTAATTTGTGTTCTCGAAAATGAAAGAAAATTATACAGTGCGCAATGATTGGCACATGACTTTTTCTTTTTTGCTTGCGCCCCAAAAAGGTATCGTGGAACGCCTGTTATTATGCCCCTTGAAAGTTTCCAAAAAAACTGTTGCAACTTTAAAAGAAAATTTATAAACATTATGGTTCTTGCTACTGAAAGTTATAATTATATAGTGCGCAATAACGATTGCCACATGACTTTTCATTTTTTTCTTGTGCCCCAACAAAGGTATCGTATACTGTTACTATGCCCCAAGAAAGGGTCCAAAAACAATGCACTTTCATCAAATATTGCTAATTTGTGTTCTCGAAAATGAAAGAAAATTATACAGTGCGCAATGATTGGCACATGACTTTTTCTTTTTTGCTTGCGCCCCAAAAAGGTATCGTGGAACGCCTGTTATTATGCCCCTTGAAAGTTTCCAAAAAAACTGTTGCAACTTTAAAAGAAAATTTATAAACATTATGGTTCTTGCTACTGAAAGTTATAATTATATAGTGCGCAATAACGATTGCCACATGACTTTTCATTTTTTTCTTGTGCCCCAACAAAGGTATCGTATACTGTTACTATGCCCCAAGAAAGGGTCCAAAAACAATGCACTTTCATCAAATATTGCTAATTTGTGTTCTCGAAAATGAAAGAAAATTATACAGTGCGCAATGATTGGCACATTACTTTTTCTTTTTTGCTTGCGCCCCAAAAAGGTATCATGGAATGCCTGTTATTATGCGCCTGGATACATTCTTGGGGCACAAGTAAAAAGAATGTCATCTAGCAATAACGCTATTGTGCACTATATAATTGTTTTTAACAAAAGGAAATCTTAATTTTATATATATATATTTTTGTTTATTGGATCAGACAGGAGAGAAAAAACAAACAAAAGATGCCCTAAATATCTGAGGACTATGGAGGTTGTTAGTGATGAAACTTCCGGATCACCACCGATGCCCACAGTCACACTTGAAAATAGACAGATTACTGTAATTGAAAAACCTTTCGAAGAAAATACAGAAGGTATGGTAAATTTTGTTACACTTTTTTAGACACTCAGTAATTGATTACTCATATATAACCAAAAGTGTTTCACTTACATTTTATTTGTATAATACCCGTGAAATAATGTCCACAGATTTATTAAAATTACAACAAAGATAAATAGGTAATAAAGTTAATGTACAATGCTCTCTCTCTATCTCCCTCTCTTTTGATGTCTCTCTCTCCCGTTCTTCTGCTCTCTCTCTCCCCTTTCTCCCCCCTCTCTTTTGCTGTCTCTATCCCCCCTCTCTCTTGATTTCTCTCTCGCCTTTCTCCCCCCTCTCTTTTTCTGTCTCTATCCCCCCTCTCTCTTGATTTCTCTCTCCCCTTTCTCCCCCCACTCTCTTTTGCTGTCTCTCTCCCCCCTCTCTCTTGATTTCTCTCTCCCCTTTCTCCCCCCTCTCTTTTGCTGTCTCTCTCCCCCCTCTCTCTTGATTTCTCTCTCCCCTTTCTCCCCTCTCTCTTTTGCTGTCTCTCTCCCTATCTCTACTCGCTATGTATTTTCAGCTCTCTCACACCCGGAAACGCCAACCTCACACCACCCTCACACCCGATCAGCACTAGCAACGATTACAGGTCTCTACTGCGCATAACAGCTTTTGAAAAACAGAAAATGCCTATATTATATAGATATATTTTTTTTTGGTTATAGAAGCAGCAGTAGAAATTAGAACGGAAGAGCCAGATTTTGTTCTACCTATCCAAAGACCAAAAATAACAGTAGAACATTCTTCGGACTCCGATTCTGTGTGTTTTGAAGGTTGGTTTTGGTATTTGTAATATAATGATTTTGCTTTTCTATAAGCATCTTTATTTGAATATGGTAATCCGTTTCATTAATTTGTTTTATTCCTAGATGATGTTGAAGTCGAAGATTCTACTTCCACAAGAAACATTGGTACACGTAAGTACAAATTATTTACATTTGTTTTTAGCCATAATTATTATTTTGTTTTTATAAATATATATATATATATATTAAAAAATTTATACATACATATATATATATATATATTTATTAACAAATATTTATACATTGTAGGATGTTCGTGGAAATGTTCTTTATACAAAACGCATTTGGATACAGCCTAAAATTTGAAACATCTTTCTAATTTACTGATATTGTCAATATACAAACTTAGATAATTGGAGTAAATTATAAAGTGTATTCCGATTCTCTGTTCTATATGAAGCATGTAATGTTGATTGTCACATTAATATATATTATAAACTTCAGTTTATAAAAATTGGACAAAATGAATGTTAAATCTTACTAACAATTTTTTTAATAATTTTTTTTATCTTTAAAAGAGGTTGTGGAAGAAGATCTTGGACTCATCTCAAGAGAGACCATAATTGCCGAATTTGATCGGTTAGAAGTAATGATGCATAGCATAACAAGAAGCATCCAAAATTTTAGAAGAGCCATAACGGATCAAATGTATTAAAAAAAAAAGAAAAAAAAAAAACCCTGAAAATTTAACTTTCTATATTTCAATTATATTTGCATTTTTGGTTTAGTTTCTATTAAAAATTAATATATTATAATATCTGTGTCTGTTATTTTTTAAAAAAGGTAAAGATTAATAATAGAGAAATACATTCAAACGGCATTAATAGTTTTTAATTTAACATATGATATGTTATAAATCATAACCAAAATTTATACATTAACTGTTTAAAAAACAAAAAAAACATTTTAAGAAAACCCACCCAAAAAAAAATCAATGATTCTCAATTCTTGTTTGTAAAATATTCACTAGTAATGCAAGCAACCTATTTGTCTCTTGACGTGCAAGTAAACTCTGCCTGTCAATTTCCAAGCGTTCACTTTGCAGGTCACTCATCTGTTGAAAAAAAGCCCTTTGTTCATTCTGAAAATTTGTGGCTAATTGCAGAATGTTAACCAAATTTACTGATATTGCCTCTTCAGTTGGTGCTTGTGCTTCTTGTTGGATATCTTCGTGTACATCTCCAATTTCTTCTTCTGTTACTTCTACATTTGTACTTGAGGAATGTACAGGAGATGTCTCCTGTATTGGTTGTAAATTCAGAACGTATTCAACATTTTCTGAATCATCTATAATAAAGATAAACAATAATTTCATTTTTACAATGCCACCTATTATAGATTACTATCATCTTTAAATGAAAATATGAAAATTAAATTTAATATTGATGAGATTTTAAAAGGGCAGAATACACATGTATCAGCATCTTTAAAGTATAATATTCCACAACAATTACATTCAAATTTTGTAATTGCTGGATATAAGCAAATTACAATTTCAATACAATTGTCAGCTTTTGTTAATTCTATTGCTATCTGTATGTTATAAGCTGGAATGCAATTCTTAAAGCATCCATCATATTTTAGTTTCAGCACCATGGTCAGTGGTTCCAATAAACAAGCACTAACCATGGTGCTGATCCTAAAATGGGATGGATGCTAAGATTTACATTCCATCTTATAAAATATAGATAGCAATATAATTAATAAAATATGAAAAATGTAGTGAAATTGTAAGTTGCTTATAATTTCATGCTGTATCTGAATCTACAAAAAAAAAGTCTTATAATGTTTTAATATGATTTGCACACAAAAAAAATGTTGCTTTACCTTCAAAAAGGAGCAAAGTTTCCTCTCCTTCAATATTCTGTTCATTATGATTCTCTTCTTTAAAAAATAAATAAAAAAAAATTAAAAAAATTATAAAGGCAAAATACATATAGCACACTCTTGAGGGACAATATAGGCACAAATACCTACCAACTTCTTGCAGGACGCTGCTGCAAGCGGCAATCTCTGTTAATGCATGAGCATCTGATTGTGTAGGTGGGGATCCTAAAAAAAAAAAGGGTGCACAAAATTGGAAATATATTACTGCATTATTTAAGTTACTTCCATTACAAACAAAAAGTGAAAAACAGATTGAACATCAAATGTGCTTTTCAACAAAAGTTTCAAAGAAAACAAAATTAAATATTAATATAAGGAAAAAAATTGTATTTGAAATCAATCACCAGTAATGAGTGAGGAGAATGAAAACATTTATCAATTTCAATTAGGATTTAAATACTTCATTAGCAATATAAATATAATAATAATAATAGTTTACCTGCATAATCGTCTGTGTCTCCTTGCACTTCAATTCCCTCCACAACCTCAGGCCCCATCAAATTAAGAACTTTCTTCTCATACTCCATTAGATCAGCAGTATATCCTGGACCACCTCCTGTACCTCTTGCTGAACGTTTTTCTTTGCATAATTTCATTTTAATTATTCTTTTTATATCCGAAAAACGTTTTTTACAATTATTGACATTTTTGGGGTTTATACCCTGTGCAGATACCTCCTGGCTTATATCTTGCCATATCTGCCTTTTACGTGCCATAGGTGTCTGCCTGCTTCTACAGCCTAGCAGGACATCATAGTGATTTAAAATTTTGTCTACAAGAACATTGTTTTGAGATAGGCTAAAATGTATATTTCGACCACCTTTTGTTTTGCTGGCAGTTGATGCGTTTTCCTGTAGGCCAGCAGCAGACATAATAAATAAATAAATAATTTAATATATAAAAAAATATATCAATTATTTTTTGGATTAAAAATTATAAATATACAAATAAAAAAAAAAATTGGAGTAGAAAAATATTGATATATTAATAAATACGATATATATATATAAATCTCTGTAAATATATTGCACCAAAAAAATAAATAAAAATATATATTATGAAAAAGAACAATGAAAAGAATATAGTTTTAGCGACCAAATGAGGGCAACTTTACACTGTGCAGAAGCGCCAAAAAAGGGGCAGAATAAAAAGAACTTTAATCATAAATAAGAAATAACAAGAATAAACAATCACGTGTTTAATTTCTTTTATTTTAATAGGACAATAACAATAATAACAATGAAACTATTCCCGGAAGTAAAAGTCATGATAATTACTTCCGAGTGATAAATAAAGTGAAAATCATCGGATTCTCCAAGAAACTATAGTAGTCATTCGCTTGTCATCGCAAAAAACTTTTGCACGAAATTTGTCTCAACAATATTAATAAATATTGGCGAATAATTGGATTTCGGAAATTGCGAATAGCTACGAAAATTTCCGCGACTTTTTTTGCGCATTTTTTCGGAGCTTGATAAATCTTGCCCATAAAATTGGTAATAAAAATGTGTTACAAGATACAATATGATTGAAGTTTTATAGCCATGGTATTTCTAAAAATCCATTATAGTGATAAAATACCATGGTCTAATTAGTTAGAGCACGTAATTATATCGCTAGTGATGCTGCAATATGTGTTTAATTCCCAAAAGGGGTAAAAAAATAGCTAAAGTACTGCTCGGGAGTCACAGAGCACTGCTAGTCCTGAGTAGAAACTGCTGCTGATCCATTCAGCAGTGATAGTCAAATTAGAGCAAGTAATTTTCTCACCAGAATGGCCATTTACAGTCTCTTAAAAGTTAAATTTGAAATGCACAGAACATTTTAGATTTGACTAGAACTATTATTGCAATGCATGTCATGTGCACTCACATCAGACACAGCACATAGCTACTATTGGAGACATCTCTGGCACTCCACACATACACACGTATCTGATGAAAGTAAACACAGCTTTCTTGTGCATGCTATGGATGCTGCACACACGAGATAAGTTAACGGAGAACATATGAAAACATATGAAGCATTTTTTTTCTTGCACTTATGTTTATAATCAATTTTGAATTTACACTGCTGTGCATGTCAAGTATGACTTTAATGCTATCGTTTGTTTTTAAAATATTCAGCACATTTATTTCTTACCAGCTTAAAGCTTTTGTCTCTTCACTTTTGAAGTACCCCCAGACCTGCTAGTCTCGTTCATTGCTTTTCTGGCTCTACGTACAGAGCACCCCTGACTCCACCTCTAGTTATGCAGACTCCACCCATGTAACACTTGTAACTCCACCCACATGCCTCCCAGACTCAGTCAATAGATTCCTGGTCCCTGGTTGAAGCTCTATAGGTTAAATGTTTCCCTCCACCAAAAAAAATGCAATTTCTGGAGTTGCCAGTAGTATCATAGGCAAAATTCTTTGTCAAACGTTTTGTCGTGAAGACAGGGATCCCAATGAATAAGAAAAGACTGAAATAAAACCAAAGCATTGTTGATTATAATTGCTTAGCAGGTGTAAATACTTCTGAACCAAATCATAACTATGGCCTAAAAAAAATAATAAAGTTTTGAATGAATGTCTTTCAGAATGACGGAACAGCCTCAAATAGAAAATACTACACTCACATACTTCATTAAAGGGACAGTAAATTCCTTGAGATGTTTTTAACATATAAAATGCTAAGTTATGTGTAGTAAAACAAATTTACTTTCATTATTTCATTTATTTTACAGTTTTTTAATGCAATATGGCTCTGAATATTGTGGATTTTTGAATTCTTAGAGATGGAAATTCACCCTTCTGACTTTTCAATATTAACCCTGCTTCATAGCTTGGCCTAATTGGCTTTTGAAAATAACAACTGCAAAACAATATGCTAAAATAATGACTGTGGCTAGTCAATTATTGTGGCCCTTCGGTGTGTTTTTATATGCTGTGCCACATTCTCAGAAACACTATATCACTAACATTATGTATAAGACAGATTTACCTCTTCTTCACAGCTGACTAATTCAGCACTTTATATGGAAATACAATCGCCTAGATTTAGAGTTCTGCGTTAGCTGTCAAAAGCAGCGTTAAGGGGTCCTAACGCTGGTTTTGGCCGGCCGCTGGTATTTAGAGTCAGGCAGGAAAGGGTCTAACGCTCACTTTCAAGCCGCGACTTTTCCATACCGCAGATCCCCTTACGCCAATTGCGTATCCTATCTTTTCAATGGGATCTTCCTAACGCCGGTATTTAGAGTCTTGGCTGAAGTGAGCGGTAGACCCTCTACCGACAAGACTCCAGCCGCAGAAAAAAGTCAGTAGTTAAGAGCTTTATGGGCTAACGCCGGTTTATAAAGCTCTTAACTACAGTGCTCAAAAGTACACTAACACCAATAAACTACCTATGTACCCCTAAACCGAGGCCCCCCCACATCGCCGCCACTATAATAAATATTTTTAACCCCTAATCTGCCAACCGCACACTGCCGCCACCTACATTATCCCTATGAACCCCTAATCTGCTGCCCCTAACATCGCCGACACCTACATAATATTTATTAACCCCTAATCTGCCCCCCCCAACGTCGCCGCTACCTTACCTACACTTATTAACCCCTAATCTGCCGATCAGACCTCGCCGCTACTCTAATAGCCAATTGGAATATAAACCCTAAAATATAAAATTTGTTATATTGTAGCTATATTAGGGTTTATTTTACAGGTAAGTATTTAGCTTTAAATAGGAATACTTTAGTTAATAAGAGTTAATTTATTTAGTTAGATGAAAATTATATTTAACTTAGGGGGGTGTTAGGGTTAGGGTTAGACTTAGCTTTAGGGGTTAATACATTTATTATAGTAGCGGCGAGGTCCGGTCGGCAGATTAGGGGTTAATACTTGAAGTTAGGTGGCGGCGATGTTAGGGAGGGCATATTAGGTGTTAATACAATTTATTATAGGGCTTGCGAGGCGGGAGTGTGGCGGTTAGGGGTTAATACATTTATTAGAGTAGCGGCGAGGTCCGGTCAGCAGAATAGGGGTTAATAAGTGTAGGTAAGGTAGCGGCGACATTGGGGTGGGGCAGATTAGGGGTTAATAAATATAATATAGTGTCGGCGGTGTTAAGGGCAGCAGATTAGGGGTTCATAGGGATATTGTAGGTTGCGGCGGTGTGCGGTCGGCAGATTAGGGGTTAATAGTATAATGCAGGTGTCAGCGATAGCGGGGGCGGCAGATTAGGGGTTAATAAGTGTAAGGTTAGGGTGTTTAGACTCAGGGTACATGTTAGGGTGTTAGGTGCAAACTTAGAAACTGTTTCCCCATAGGAAACAATGCGGCTGCGTTAGGAGCTGAACGCTGCTTTTTTGCAGGTGTTAGGTTTTTTTTCAGCCCAAACTGCCCCATTGTTTCTTATGGGAATATTGTGTACAAGCACGTTTTCCCAGCTTACCGCTACCGTAAGCAACGCTGGTATTGAGGGTTGAAGTGGAGCTACATTAGGCTCAACGCACCCTTTTTTGAGCCTAACGCAGCCCCTCAGACAACTCTAAATACCAGCGTTGTTGGAAGGGTGCGTTGGGGAAAAAAAGCAGCATTAGCTACGCGGGTCTTTACCGACAAAACTCTAAATCTAGCCAAATGTATTTGGAACTGTGTCACTTACCTTGCAAAAAAAACAACCTTGTTTATATGTCAACTTAGTATTTAATTATACTGTGTGGACATAACCTGTGCGCAGCTTCTGAACTATATTGAAGTTACAACATTACACTGACAAAACAGCCAGAATTACTCATTTTTAGAGGCTTTGCTGAACCAGATTGATGACTGCAGAGAGAGTAATATTTACCTCTCAGACTAGCAGACTGAGATTCTGTAATTGGAAGTCTACAAGGGGCCCATTCCAAAGTAATTGGATTGAAGGTTTGTTCATTTGTCTCCATCTCAAAATGAACTGGCGACAAGCTCATATTTATTTCATAAAGTATTAGTTTCTTTGGGAATTATAGTTCTGCCAGATCCTATTGTGCAATCAATCTAATCAATGTTAGTTCAAAGGCATACTTATGAGAGCTCAGGACATTGTAAGCACACATACGAGAAAACTATTAGTCTATATAAAGACTTAAATGTGGCTTAATAGTATCGGTAGGCAATTTAGGATTTCATTTATTTAAAAAAGAAGGAATGAAAGAAAGGGCATATGATAAAAAAAAGAGTGACACAGGTTGCACTAGGCTAGTGCAGAGACTGCCTTAGCATTTGAGGGGCTCTGGGCAAAACAAATTTGCAGGGGCCCACGGTCTAGCTCTCTTATTCCCCTCCCCCTGTATGCCCTGCCCCCTGTATGACCCACCTCGTTTCAACATTCAGTGCTACCTATATAAAGAATAGCAGTATATATTACACCTCCTGATACCATAAGCACTTCTTCAGGATATATGAATAAAAAATAGATTTAAAGGGACACTGTACCCAAAAATTTTCTTTTGTGATTCAGATAGAGCATGCAATTTTAAGCAACTTTCTAATTTACTCCTATTATCAAATGTTCTTTATTCTCTTGGTATCTTTATTTGAAATGCAAGAATGTAAGTTTAGATGCTGGCCCATTTTTGGTGAACAACCTAGGTTGTCCTTGCTGATTGGTGGATAAATTCATCCACCAATCAAAAACTGCTGTCCATAGTGCTGAACCAAGAAAAAGCTTAGATGCCTTCTTTTTCATATAAAGATAGCAAGAGAACGAAGAAAAATTGATAATAGCAGTAAATTAGAAAGTTGCTTAAAATTGCATGCTCTATCTGAATCACAAATGAAAATTTTTGGGTACAGTGTCCCTTTAAGAAGCGCTAAAAAAGCTAAAGACACGGGATTATCACAATAAATATGAACACATTTATTGTATACTCTGAGTTAAATCATAAATACTTAAAAACCCAATCGTTATTTCTCCACTTTAAAATACATACATGCAATACAGTTAATACTATGAGTGTGCACTCTGCATAAAATAAAAAATAGCTCCTTAAAAACAAATGTTATTTTACTGATAATGAATTTCAATGCTCTTGTTAAATGCCTACACAAACAAGTGTCCTATTTGGGCCTATAGGAAGCTTGGTTACACGTAGCAGTAAGTATCAAACAGTGTAACCAAGCTTCCTATAGGTCCAAATTAAACACTTTTGGACGCATTTAACAAGAGCATTGAAATTCATTATCAGTAAAATAACATTTGTTTTTAAGGAGCTATTTTTTATTTTATGCAGAATGCGCACTCATAGTATTAACTGTATTGCATGTATGTATTTTAAAGTGGAGAAATAACTATTGGGTTTTTAAGTATTTATGATTTAACTCAGAGTATACAATAAATGTGTTCATATTTATTGTGATAATCCTGTGTCTTTAGCTTTTTTAGCGCTTCTTAAAACTATTTTTTATTCATGTAAGGGTATTACTGTAATACAGGTACAGTTTTTTGAGGAGTCTGACACTTTACTCTCCCACTACCGTATATTGTATATTTTATAAACTTCTTCAGGATATACATTGCACTTCTCATACCCTCACCCTTAAAAGTATGGGGCCCCAAAAGCATGGGGCTCTGGGCAGGTGCCCCTCTCGCGCTGCCAAAAAGGGTAGGCCTGTCCTAGTGCAGTGATGGATAACCTTGGCACCCCAGATGTTTTGGAATTACTTTTCCCATGATGCTTAGGCACTCTGCAGTCTAGTTTATCATCATGGGAAATGTAGTTTTGAAACATCAGGGGTGCCAAGGGTAGCCATCACTGCCCTTGTGCCACCTGTGTCACTTTTTGGCAGTAAATTTTGTGAAATCCTGCTTTTCAAATAAAGATAACAAGAAAAAGAAGAAAAAATGATAGCAGGAGTAAATTAGAAAGTTGATTTAAAATGCATGCTCTATCTAAACCAAGAAAAAAGGTTTCATATTCCTTTAACCCTTTCACTACCGGGGGCTTCCAGACAGAAACTTGCCCAAAATACCAGAGGATTTTTAGCATTTTTGCTGTCACTCCATTTAAACAGAAATAGAGCCTTAGTTTTTTTTTTTATTTACATATCAAATCTATATATATATATATATATATATATATATTAAGTAGACAACTCAATGTATTGATCTAGGCCCATTTTTGTATATTTCATGCCACCATTTCACTGCCAAATGCCATCAAATAAAACCAATTGTTACTTTTTTCACAAACTTTGGGTTTCTCACAGAAATTATTTACATACTGCTAGATTCTCTGGGATCCCCTTTATTCAGAAATAGCAGACATATATGGCTTTGCCATTTTTTTTTTGCTAATTAGAAGGCAGCTAATTGCAGCTGCACAACACACTTCTATTATTCCCGGCAGTGAAGGGGTTAATAAGGGTAATTGTGATGATAGCAGGATGTGATGTCACTAGCATGTGGGCGGGGCTTAGGTCCGGTGTCTGTGTCGCAGTTAGTTTAGTACAATCAACCTGTCTGGATGTGTATTGCTATGCTCTGTAATAAAATAGAGTTGTACCATCATTGCTGTGTCCTGCATATGTCCTGCATCTCATGACATGGTGTCAGAAGTTCTGGACTACGCTTCTGTTTCTGATGATGACGATGTCAAAGTTTACCCCACCTGAGCCTTTTGACTTTTCTCAGCCTGCAGCTTGGCCCACATGGCGTCAGCGGTTTCAGCGCTTCAGGATTGCATCCAAACTGAACAAGGAGAGTGGTGAAGTACAAGTTAATTCTCTTTTATATTCTATGGGGAAAGATGTAGAGCCAGTGTTCAATGCTTTTACTTTCCAAGAAGGGGACGAAGTTAACTTTGATATAGTTATGGATAAACTCAGTGCCCACTTTGTGCCCAAAAGAAATGTGATTCATGAGAGAGCTTGTTTTCACAAACGTAATCAGCGTGTGGGAGAATCTGTGGAGTCATTTGTGCGCAGCCTGTATGAATTAGCTGAATTCTGTGAGTTTGGTGTTGCTAAAGAAGAGCAAATCAGAGACAGAATAGTTATTGGAATTGCAGATGCTGAAGTCTCCCTGAAGCTGCAGTTAGAGCCTGATTTAACGTTAGACGGGGCTATTAGGATGGCCCGCCAGAGTGAACTGGTGAAAAAGCAAAGTGCTGATCTGAGGTCTGAGAGTATTGTGGATGAAGTGCAACAGTCTAGGAAAATTACTAGTGAAAGGCACAGTGTGAGCGGTAGATCTAAAGTACTGGAAAGGCCTAGAAGTGGATGGGCGCAACATGGCCGATGCACACGGTGCTACCGGGCTCATGATCAGAGTGCTATATGCCCGGCCAGAGATAAAAGATGCAGAAAATGTAACAGAATAGGCCATTTTGAAGTGGTGTGTAAAACTGAATACATTAAGGAGATGCAAGTGGACAGTGACCAGGAGGGTCAGGAAGTGTCTTTTGTGGGGTCTGTTGTGGAACGGACAAGCTCAGAGGAAGATTGGAAAGTTACCTTTACTGTAATGGGAGCCAAGGTTGATTTTAAGATTGACACAGGAGCTGATATCACTGTAATGTCTTTTGCTGAATTTATGAAACTGCCTCGACAGCCCCAGCTGGCGAAGGTTACTACAAATGTTCATAGTCCTGGTGGCCGCATTGATTGTGTGGGGAAATTTCTTGCCAGCTGTGAGTACAAACAAAGGAAGTTCACCATGTGGGTGCATGTGATCCGAGGTCAGTGTGTTAACAGTTTATTGAGCAGAAAAGCAGCCTGTGACTTGGGCCTCGTGGCCAGAGTGAATGAGATCTCTGAAGATATGTTTGGCGAGTTGGGCCTACTGAGCTGCAAACCTGTCCGTATAGCACTTAAAAGTGACGCAGTCCCGTACAGTATTTCTACTCCTCGTAGAATTCCGTTCCCGCTCATGCCTCAAGTGGAGAAAGAGCTCATGCGCATGAAGTCTATGGGGGTTATTGAAGAGGTTGTTGAAGCAACTGATTGGTGTGCCCCCATTGTTCCAGTTGCAAAGAAAAATGGAAAGGTGCGCATCTGTGTGGACCTGAAAAGGTTGAATGAGGCAGTGAAGAGGGAGAGATTTGTGCTGCCGACACTGGAAGATATAGCCCCGAAGTTGGCTGGGGCGAAGTTCTTTTCCACATTAGACGCTTCTAGCGGCTTTTGGCAGATCCCCCTGGATCCAAAGTGCCGCAAACTGACTACCTTTATCACTCCGGTAGGTCGGTTCTGTTTCTGCAGACTTCCTTTTGGGATATCCTCCGCTCCTGAGATCTTTCAGAGGGAAATGAGTTCTCTCCTGAGTGGCCACGTGGGCACAGCAGTCGTCATGGATGACATTCTAGTGTATGGGTCTACAGTGGAGGAGCATGATCAGCGTTTGAGTTGTGTGCTGCAGGCTATCAAAGAGTCTGGGCTGAAGCTGAATAAAGAAAAATGTCATTTTAGGAAAACTGAATTATGCTACTTTGGGCATATCATCAACGGGGATGGCATCAAGCCGGACCCCGAGAAAATTCGGGCTATCGAACAGATGAAAAGCCCTTCTGATGTACATGAGCTGAGACAGATATTGGGCCTTGTAAATTACGTGGGCAAGTTTCTTCCAGATTTATCTACAGTTTTGCACCCTATCACAGAGTTGCTTAAGAAAGATGTTGCCTGGGTCTGGGGACCCTCACAAGAAAAAGCGTTCCTGCATGCTAAGTCCCTGCTGGGGTCTGCCCCAGTGCTGGGGTTCTACGACCCTTCAAAAAAGACTGTGGTTAGTGCTGATGCAAGCAGTTATGGGTTGGGGGCTGCACTCCTGCAGCTGAATGACAACAAACTACAGCCCATCGCCTACTGTTCCCGCACACTGACTGCTGCGGAGTCAAAATACGCTCAAATTGAGAAAGAGTGCCTGGCTGCAGTTTGGGCCTGTGAGCGCTTTCAGCGTTATCTAGTGGGTTTGGAGAAATTTAGTCTGGAAACTGACCACAAACCGCTAGTCCCTCTTATCAATTCTTATGACATCGACAAAACACCCTTGAGATGCCAGAGACTTTTAATGAGACTACTCAGGTTCAATGTTCAGGCAGTGCATGTGCCGGGGAAGCAGCTGGTTGTGGCAGATACACTGTCCAGGCTCCCGCTGGCTGCTGCTGAAGAATCCTCCACAGAGTCGGATGTAAAAGTGTATGTTGATTCAGTTCTGGCCTCTAAGTCCATTTCTTCAAGGAAACTGGAAGAGATAAAGAAAGAGACATATTTGGACACAGATCTGCAAGAAGTTATAAGGTACATAAGAGATGGCTGGCCCGAGAGCCGGGCAGCCTGGATGTCTTTAAATGCTTACCAGCCAGAGAGGTCGCAGCTCACGGAGCTGGAGGGGTTGGTGCTGTTCCAAGACCGTATTGTAATTCCTGTCAGCATGAGGAAGGAGATGTTAAACAGGATTCACGATGGCCACTTAGGCATTACAAAGTGCAGAGAAAGAGCAGCTACAGCTGTGTGGTGGCCTGGGATCAGCTCCGACATTGCAAATCACGTGTCTAAATGTGCCTTTTGCCGGGAACGCCGGCCTACTCAGAGAAGGGAGCCCTTAATGTCTACTCCGCTGCCTGCGGGGCCGTGGCAGAAAATAGCTGCTGATTTGTGCGAACTGCACGGGAAAAAGTTTCTTGTTGTTATCGACTACTATTCCAGGTATTTGGAAATAGCACCCCTGAATGATATCACAAGTCAGGCCGTTATCATTCGCCTGAAGAGCTTGTTCGCCCGCTGGGGCATTCCAATGGAGCTGGTGAGTGATAATGGCATGCAGTTCGCTTCTACAGAGTTCAGTGCTTTCAGCAGGGAATATGATTTTGTACATTCCACGTCAAGTCCACATTATCCGCAGGCCAACGGAATGGCTGAAAGGGCAGTTCAAACAACAAAATTCATTCTAAAGCAATCTGAACCGTACCTAGCCCTCTTGTCATACAGGGCGACGCCCATTCAAGCCACCGGGTTTAGCCCGGCACAGCTGATGCTAGGACGCCAGATTCGCACCACTTTACCCTCAGTGGGTGTCTTCAAGCCGCCTGGCCCTGTTCCTCGGGACGAAGTCCTTAGGAGGGATGAAGAGGCCAAAAAGGGTTATCGTTTCTTCTACGACAGGAGACATTCTGTCAGGCCTTTACAGGAACTGAAAGCGGGCCAAAGTGTCAGAATTAAACTGGATGATGAGAAGAAATGGAAGACGCCTGCTACGGTAGTGGGCCGCTCTCCAGAACCAAGGTCTTACACAGTCCTTACAGAGGGAGGGACGGTTACACGCCGTAACCGAAGACATCTTCAGCCTGTACCTGAGAGTCTGGAACCGGATACCTCAGTACCACCGCCGGTGGGATCCCCTGTTCTAAGAGAGGTGCCTTCCCCTCAGCAAGATCATAGCGGGGATATATCTTTGCCTCCAGCAGACTCTTGTTCACCATCTTCTGTATCAGAGGACAGTTCATGCAAAGTTACATCAAGCGGAAGAGTGGTGAGGCTTCCGGCCCGATACAGGGACTGAAAGTATGGGCAGAATAATCCCATGGTCACTGTGGACTAGGGTAGTCTACCCCGATGTCCAAGTCAGGATGTAATTTACTTGTTCATGTTTTCTAATCTATCTGTTTTTATAATGTTCTAAAACAAAATGTTGTTGTATACCCTGTTGGTGTACCTTGTTATTTAATATATGAGAATGTATGCTTTGTCTTTGAAAAAGGGGAAGATGTGATGATAGCAGGATGTGATGTCACTAGCATGTGGGCGGGGCTTAGGTCCGGTGTCTGTGTCGCAGTTAGTTTAGTACAATCAACCTGTCTGGATGTGTATTGCTATGCTCTGTAATAAAATAGAGTTGTACCATCATTGCTGTGTCCTGCATATGTCCTGCATCTCATGACAGTAATGTTAGCTTTAGTGTAGAGATTAGCCTCCTACCTGAGACTCCCCACCCCCTGATCCCTACCTGATCCCTCCAAAAAAGCTCTCTTCCCTCCCCCACCCCTCACTGGTAATCCCCACAGATCCCCTTTTCTGTAGCATAGCTGCCCCATCCCTCACTCTCCCTTTATTTTAACTTTTCTGTAGCGTAGGGCCCCTCCCACTTCCTCCCACCTCCCCTGCTGGGCCACCCACCCGCCACCCAACTCCCGCCCACACCTCCCACTGGCTCCAGCAAAAGATGATTACAGATGGTGACACACACAGTGTCACCATCTGTAACGATCAGGCATCTGCCCTCATATGAAACCGGAGCGCTGATCACGCTCTGGCTCCATATGAGGCAGATGCCTGAAGCTTCAGGAGCTCCAGATCTCAGCTGTAACTTAACAGCCGAGAGTGCTGGAGCATCCTTAAGCAACAACGTATATATATGTGGTGCGGTACCAGAGGCGTAACTAGAAACTACAGGGCCCAGGTGCAAGAATCTAAGAAGGGGCCCCCTATCCACCCCCCCAAAAAAAGGTGAATTTGATACATATCTTTTTTTTTTAAACACACAAAAAAAATGTGAATCAGACCACATGTCTGCAAAAGGAGGTACCCTGTGCCCACAGTCTGTAAGATGGTCTGATCCCCTATTACTGTATATAGTGACACTGTTTAACCCACCAGTACTGTATATAGTGAGTCAGTGACACAGTCTGTAATCTAACGGTGAGATGGCTGGCCTAACCCTACCCGCCCCAGTACTTTATAAAGTGACCACAGTAGTTAGTGACATGGTCCAGCCCCCCCGTACTGCACATAGTGGTACTGTATAGTAACACTGTTTACCCCCTGCCCCCCCCCCCATGTTGTAGTAACAAGGTTTGTAATTTGCTGGTTCCAAAAGCATACACACACACACCGACATACATGCATAAATACACACACAGTCACATACGTACATACACACACACACACACACACACATACATGCAGAAATACACACACAGTCATATACGTACATACACACACACACACACATACATGCATAAATACACACACAGTCACATACGTACATACACACACACACACACACACACACATACATGCAGAAATACACACACAGTCACATACGTACATACACACACACACACACATACATGCATAAATACACACACAGTCACATACGTACATACACACACACACACACACACACACATACATGCAGAAATACACACACAGTCACATACGTACATACACACACACATACACATACATGCATAAATACACACACAGTCACATACGTACATACACACACACACACACACACACACATACATGCATAAATACACACACAGTCACATACGTACATACACACACACACACACATACATGCATAAATACACACACAGTCACATACGTACATACACACACACACACACACACACACACATACATGCATAAATACACACACAGTCACATACGTACATACACACACACACACACACACACACATACATGCATAAATACACACACAGTCACATACGTACATACACACACACACACACACACACATACATGCAGAAATACACACACAGTCACATACGTACATACACACACACACACACATACATGCATAAATACACACACAGTCATATACATACACACACATACATGCATAAATACACACAGTCACATACACACACACATAAACACCAATGGGTAAAACAGAAACACTAACCCCTGTAGTCAGAGACACTAGTGAAGCATCATGTCACACTCACATGATATCAGTGCAGGCAGTGGCAGATCAACGTTTATTGAAGCTGCGCCCTCACCCTCAGGGGCCCAGTCGCAGTTGCGCCCTCTGCACCCCCTGTAGTTCCGCCCCTGTGCGGTACGATAGCCAAATATATACGTTGGATTGGGTGAAGGGGTTAAACTTAAAGAGATATGAAACCCAAACATTTTCTTTTGTGAGTCAGACAAAGCAAAACGTTTCCAATTTACTTCTATTGTCAAATGTACTTTGTTCCCATGTTATTCTTTATTGAAAAGATACATAGGTAGGTGTCTGGAGCACTAAGTGGCAGGAAATATTGCTGCCATCTAGTGCTCTTGCAAATAACATTATTGCAAAACTGCTGCCATATAGTGCTCCAGACATGTGCAAGCTCCTGAGCTAACACCCTGCTTTCCAAAAAAATATACCAAGAGAACAAGGAAAATTTGATAATAGAAGTAAATTAAAAAGTTGTGTACAATTGCACATGCGCTCTATCTGAATCATGAAAGAAAAATTGGGGGTTTCATGTTCCTTTAAATGAATTGGATAGGATTTGGAATTTTAAACAACTTTCCAATTTACTTCTACTAAGATTTTTGCTTAGTTCTCTTGGTATCCTTTGTTAAAGTGTAATCCTTGGTGAATTTAGGAGGGTGTGCTTGTCTTTAGACATCTGGCAGCAGTGTTTGTAACAATGATTATAGCCTACCTAGCCTAACTCTTCAAAAACTATACCAAGAGAACAAAGCAAATTTGATAATAAAAGGAATTCGGAAAACTTAAAACTGCATGTTCTATCTGAATACTGCACGTTTAATTTTGACTTTCCGGAACCCTTAAAGGGACACTGAACCCAAATTTATTATTTTGTGATTCAGATAGAGCATGCAATTTTAAGCAACTTTCTAATTTCCTCCTATTATCAAATTTTCTTCGTTCTCTTGCTATCTTTATTTAAAAAAAAGGCATCTAAGCTTTTTTATTAGTTCAGCACTCTGGACAGCACTTTTTTATTGGTGAATGAATATATCCACCAATCAGCAAGAACAACCCAGGTTGTTCACCAAAAATGGGCCGGCATCTAAACTTATATTTTTGCATTTCATATAAAGATACCAAGAGAATAAAGAAAATTTGATAATAGGAGTAAATTAAAAAGTTGCTTAAAATTTCATACTCTATCTGAATTACAAAAGAAAAAAATTGGGTTCAGTGTCCCTTTAACCCCTTGAGTGCTAATGACGGCTCTGAACCGGTCACAGAGTTTCCCACTCTGTTGCTAATGACGGCTCAGAGCCGTCACTAGCACTCTCCCAACTTGAGGGAGATCTGGGGGCTCCAACCCGCTCCTACCCCGGCGATCGGTGCTGCATAATGAAAGGCATCGCCGGGGCTTCCGTTTTTTGTAGTGACATCACGCGCAATAAACGTGATGACGTCACCGCGCAACTTTATTTAACATTAACAATGTTAAATATAGGTGCAGGGGGGCATGCTGCTTAGAAGCCTGTATCTCAGGCATCTAAGCAGCTACAGACCCACAGTTGGAAAGGTAATCGCCTAACCTTTCCAACGGTGTAAGTCTTGAGGATCTGAAATAAATTAAAAAAAAGTAAAAAAAAAATATTTTTAAAAATATTAAATAAAAAACCCTTTAAGAAAACCTTAGCACCCAGGTGGGAAAGTGCTTAGCACTCAAAGGGTTTTAAGATTGCAGGTAAAGGAGTTATTTGCCATCAGTTTAATACACCCAGCAGGTAAAATGGATGATTGGGAAACATTAAAGAGGAGTCAATTGTACAGTACAATTTTCCTTTAAATTACAGTAAATGGAGGCCAAATAAATAATGAAAATGAAATGCAAAGGTTTTTTTTTTTAATTTTAATTATGCGTATTGAAAAATTTAATGAGGAATTAAAGGGGCAGTCTACTCCAGAATTTTTATTGTTTTAAAAAATAAATAATCCCTGTATTACTTATTCCACAGTTTTACATAACCAACATGGTTATACTAATATACTTTTTACCTCTGTGATTACCTTGTATCTAAGCCTTTGCAGACTGCCTCCTTATTTCAAGTCTTCTGACAGACTTGCATTTAAGCCAACCAGTGCCCTCTCATAAGTAACTCCACGTGCATGAGCTCAATGTCATCTATATGGCACACACAAACTAATGCCCTTTAGCTGTGAAAAACTGTCAAATGCATTCAGATAAGAGGCGGCCTTCAAGGGCTTAGAAATTAGCATATGAGCCTACCTAGGTTTAGCTTTCACCTAGTGAACAAAGCAAAGTTGATGATAAAAGTAAATTGGAAAGTTGTTTAAAATTACATGCCCTATCTGAATCATGAACGTTTAATTTTGACTAGACTATCCCTTTAAATTAGTACCCCTTAAAGATAACAATTCAGGTTATTTAAGTTTAGTTCTAAAATTCCAGTAAACAAATTGACAATTTTAAGAAAAGTCTTAAGCAGTAGCAGGAATAGTCAGTAGATTAGATTCAATAAAACAGCTCAATTAAAATCAATGGAGTAGCTTCTATATCACATTGCTACATTCTTGTGGGCTGCGGCATAGGACACCTAAAAAATGTTTAAAAAATTAAAATTAAAAAGAGACAACTTCAGCCTTGATTTAGCGAAACACTACCAAGAGATGAGGTATTTCTATCAGGCAGTAGCATCTTTTTAAATCCTGCAATCTGAGTTAAATTTAGGTGAAAAAAAAACCTTTCTATGTCTGTGAGATTGCCAAGAATACCACCCAGGCCCCGATATTCAAAGCATCGACAGACTGACGAGAAACTGCCTTTCTGGCCTCGACAGTCTCAAAGTGAGATATATTGTAAAAAAGGGGACGGCCCACAAAGTGCCGATGAGTGGCGATGTGTCTCCCATAGGAAATAATAGGGATTGCGGCTTCTGTAAAAGTCCACCGACATCGCCACTTGTCAGCACTTTCAGCGGGTGTTGGGGGGAGTATTTGACAGACACGGCTTCTGTGTAGGAACACTTCAAATAATGCCTGTGTGGCCTGTACTAAATCTACACTACCTGCCTCACACTGTAAAGCATTGCCACTGAAAAGGTGGCAAGACAAACGTGACTGACACCCTACACGTAACCTGTAATATATCACACTGCTGGCAATGTATCACCATCAAAGTGCTGGTTACTCCCCTGGAATGCACAGCTAACTCCCACAGAATGCCTACACCTACATCATATTTTAGTTTTACTCCCCCTAGAATCCCCAGCTAACTAACTGCCAGTGCCTACACCTACGTCATGTCTTAGCTACACTCCCCTTGGAATGCCCAGCTAACTCCCTAATATCGCCTACACCTACGTCATGTCTTAGCTACACTCCCCTTGGAACGCCCAGCTAACTCCCTAATATCGCCTACACCTACGTCATGTCTTAGCTACACTACCCCTGGAACGCCCAGCTAACTCCCACAGAACGCCTACACCTACATGCTTTTTTATTGAGCACAAGAGCTATGTTCACTTTAGGGTAACGCCCAAGCTAATACCCTTTTCAGGGTTATCTTTAAAATAAAAAAATAAAAATTGTAATGGGCAAAATAGCTGAAAATATTTTAGTACACTACCCTACCAAATGCCCTTTTCAGGTAGGCTTTCTGTGTGTGTGTGTGTGGGGGGGGGTTATTGTAGAGTGAGGTTGTATTTTTTTTTTTAGGAAAAGAGCTAAATCGCTTTAGGACAATGCCATACAAAAAAACAAAAACACAAAAAAACCTTCTTTTGCTATAGTATCTGTTTTGCAAATGAGATTCTAAAGTGTTGCTGTAGTATGTATTGCTTCCCCCTGTTTCTAGTGGTTTACATTTGATGCATGAAATATCCTCCGAGATATTGCGGGTTTGGTTCCAGACCACCGCAATAAAGCGAATATAGCAATAACGTAACTCACACTATTTTTGTTTGTATCCCAGTGCATAGAAAAGTTGTATTTACACTATACTGCAGTCTATTTAGTGTGCAATAGCATTATGTATATATATAAAAAACAATGTACATACCTTAAAGGGACAGTCTAGTCAAAATTAAACTTTCATGATTAAGATAGGGAATGCAATAATGGAATAACTTTCCAATTCACTTTTATCATCAAATTTGCTTTGTTCTTTTTGTATTCTTTGTTGAAAGCTACACCTACTAGCTTGAAGGCCACCCCTTATTTCAATGCATTTGGCAGTTTTTCACAGCTAGAGGGCGTAATTTCATGTGTTTCATATAGATCACACTGTGACCACACCCTGGATTTACGAAGTGAGAGGGCACTGATTGGCTAAATACATGTCTGACAAAAGAACTGAAATAGGGGGGCAGTCTGCAGAGGCTTAGATACAAGGTAATCACAGAGGTAAAAAGTGGATTAATATAACTTTATTTTTTATGCAAAACAGGGGAATGGGTAATAAAGGGATTATCTATCTTTTTAAGCAATAACAATTCTGGAGTAAACTGTCCCTTTAACTAAAAAATACTTTATTGCTAAAAATTTTAACCATCATCTGACCCTTCAATGAGTCATAATATTTTTACTGGTGGTGTGTGTATATATATATATATATATGTTTGTATTTATGTGCACATATGTGTATTTATGTGCATATATGTGTATTTGTGTGTATTTATGTGTTTATATATGTATATATGTTTGAAAAATGGCACCAATAGACTTGTTCGACAAAGGGTTGCCACAAACCTTCAATTTGTAAAAAGAGCAATATCTGCGAAGCGCAATAAAGTGAAGCGCAATAAAACAAGGTATGCCTGTATATATGTTAATGCAAGGAACGCTCATCGGGCTAGAAAAGGCTGGTGAAATGAGCCTCAATTCATTTCTTACATGGTCTCTCCTGAACAAAGGCACTTTTCTGTCTATATGAATCTAGGCCTATTAAACGAAAAATAAAAATTAAACTTTATGAAGGAATGCAGAGGTATGTTGTATACAGCGCCAAAGGCAGAGGTATTTAGAAGGAGGAACACTCTAGAGAAAATGCTAATAAAATCTAATTTATTACATCCAAATAGATAAATTAAAAATAAAAATATATAACAATATCAATAGTAAAAGATAGCAATGTATGAGATAAAATATCTTAGCCAATGAATATGAAATTCAGATCAACTGATAAATACATAAACAGATGAATAGTAACAGATGACCAAACAGGAATCCAAGTATGGAATGTTATCCCATATAAAGTGCAGTGGAAGTCCAATATAAAAAGTCAAATGTGAAATTAGTGTCAATAGTGTCAATAAATCTTCAAAATTTGTGTAGTATCAAGATAATAATCCAAAAAATAGGTTGATGAAGCAAGCAAAAAATGCCAATAGTGTAGTGAAGTGGAAAAAGTTAAAAATCAAAAAATCATAATCAAAAAAGTGTGCATAAAAAAATAAATTATATATATATATATATATATATATAATAATGTGTATTACATAAGGACAAGACCTGGTGATGATCCCTGTAGTCCCTCGCAAAGAAAGCCAGCACACGAGATTTAGAACAACACACCTTCCTTTAATGCAAAAGTAGCATAACGTTTCAGCTCCCACTGGAGCTTTGATCACATGCAGCAGTTCATAAGAATAAGTCAGGCATAAAACAACACACGCAAATAAACCCTTAAATACCCCCACCCACCAATCAAAATGCAACACAGAAAACCGCCAAATACAAAGATAATGAGAAGTGATATACAACAATTGGAGGATTGGACAAATGACTGGGGTCTAAAGTTTAACACAGCAAAGTGTAAAATAATGCATTTAGGGAAGAAAAATCCAAATGTTAATTACAGACTCAATGACACTTTACTGACTGTTACAGACGAGGAACAGGACTTGGGAATTATTATTTCAGATGATTTAAAACTTAGTAAACAATGTAGTAATGCAGCGAGTAAGGCTAGCAGAATGCTTGGATGTATTGGTAGAGGTATTTGCAGCAGAAATAGTAAGGTTCTTATGCCACTTTATAGATCATTAGTTAGGCCTCATCTTGAGTATTGTGTGCAGTTCTGGAGACCATATCTTCAGAAGGATATTAACAAACTTGAATCTGTGCAAAGGAGGGCTACCAAAATGGTACATGGTCTAAAAAATAAAACTTACCAGGATAGGCTCAATGACCTAAATATGTATAGCTTAGAGGAGAGAAGGGAAAGAGGTGATATGTTAGCAACTTTCAAGTACATTAAAGGGTTTAGTAAAACTGAGGCTGTGGGTATTTTACATAAAATGGAAAATTCAAGAACAAGGGGTCATGAGCTCAAGCTAAAGGGTAGTAGATTCAGAAGTAATTTGAGGAAGCACTTCTTTACAGAAAGAGTGATTGATTTATGGAATAAACTTCCTCAAGAGGTAGTAGCAACAAACACTGTGGGGGACTTAAAAATGCATGGGACAAGCATAGGGCTATCCTACGAACTAGATAAGTTTATACTGTTAGGTAAGGTCGGGCAGACTTGCTGGGCCTATGGCTCTTATCTGCCGTCAATATCTATGTTTCTATGTTTCTATAATCAAATCAGCTGTGTATCACAATGTCGGGCATGGACCGCAAGCAGCAATGCGTGTCCATGGAAACTCAATAGCATATATCTCGCAACTGCGCATGCGTAAATGACGTAATAGCGCATGCGTGCTCAGTGTCGTCATGGCGTCTAAGCTGGTTGTCATGGATACCATAAACAAAAGATCAGCGGAAAAACACAGCAGTAACAAAGGTAATATATAACCATCACCTACACCAAAAAATAGGCATCAAGACAACACTGCGCATTGCCCACTATGATATACACATAAAATCTATCAAAGACATTACTGTACGCCAACAGGCATATATCTAGTGAATGACGGAGCTAAACAACCTGTATACAGGTTGCACACAAATTAAATTGCATATGATCAGTTAGTGAAACTAATATTAAAAACAAAACAGCCATATTTTTAGTTAGCCACCAGTATGTTAATGCATAAGTAATTTACTTGTAAACAATGAGCTAAATATAGCCCCTAATATAGTCCGATCAGGACTTAACTGTAAATTAGATTAAAATATGACATTTATACACATATAGTGGCCACTAGAAAAATAACTAAACATATTTACAAAATTTTGCAACGTGTATCTAGGGTATGGTAAAAACATCCATAATCAGATGAAAGAAAACCCACAGTCATTTATAGAAGCAGCTGTAATCAATGGACATATTCAAGCCTTTGGGTGTTATAGTGTCAAGTCGATAGATCCAACGAGATTCCATTTTTAGCAGAGCCTTGGCTCGATCACCCCCACGTCTACTCTTTGGTACGTGGTCAATTAGAATAGTCCTCAATGTAGAGATGGAATGTCCCGCTTGAGCAAAGTGGCGTGCCACTGGCTGATCCGAGGTGCCCTTATCCAAAGCCAATCGAATGGCTGTCTTATGATTGGCTAACCTCTCTCTGAAGGATGTAATGGTTTTACCCACATAATATAGCGAGCAAGGACAAATGATCACGTAAATCACATGATCAGAAGTGCACGTGAGCCAATGTCGTATATTGAAGATTTGGTTCGTATGTGGATGATGAAACCTATTCCCAACGATCATGCCATTGCAAGTGATGCAATTCCCACATCTATAACATCCCTTCTTCTTAGGGGGTAACCAAGTTTGACTTTGGTAGCTTGTGATGGGGTCGGTCTTCATCAAAATGTCACAGAGGTTTCGTGCTCTCTTATAAACCAATCTTGGTGGTGGTGTCTCTCCAAACGGTAGAGTGTTATCTGTTGACACAATCGGCCAGTGCTGCTTAATTGCATCTTGTACCTTACGTGATGCTGGAGTGTATGTGGTAATGAAATTCATACGTTGTTCAACCGGCTTGAGTGGTTTAGTTAGTAGTGATTGTTGGCTGAGTGCTATTGCTTTATCACCTTGTTCCGTGATCAGCGATTCAGGATAGCCTCTGTCGATAAATTTCTGTGCCATTGCTTCTAGTTGAACCTTCTTGTGGGTCTCCTCGGTGTTATTGCGTACGGACCCGCAGGAGTTGAGATGAGCTTACCCCCCTTTTTTTGAAAAGATGGATGGAAACTATTATAATGGAGGATTGAGTTTTTATCTGTAGGTTTATTATACAGTTTGGTAAAGAGTCTAAGGCCAGATGGTGTATCCTTTTTATATATCTCAAGGTCCAAAAAGTGTATACAATCATCATTAAGGTCCATCTGAACCGTACAGTAGAATTTAGACCATTAAGGGTTATTGAACCTTGAGGGTAAAGACTCTTTGTCACCTCTCCAAAGCATAAAGACATCATCAATGTAGCGCTTGAAGAACCTGATGGAACCCTGTTCAGAAAAGAAAACATTCTCCTGTTCATACATGGACATATAGATATTTGCATAAGACGGGGCCATATTAGAGCCCATGGCCGTTCCAAGTATTTGCAAATAAAATGTATTTTCAAATCGGAAATAATTCTTGGCTAAACAGAGCTCCAAAAGCTCCAACAAGAACTCCACAGGTGGGCCACAGTAATGAGGATTACCAGATAGGATTCTCCTGACCATCTCCTTCCCATGTGAATGTGGGATAATGGTATATAGATTTATAACATCCAATGTGACTAAAATTTCATCAATTTGGATGTCCTCCATTTGTGATAGAAGATGTATTAGTTCAGAGAAATCCTTCAGGTAAGATCCAGTTGATTGGACAACAGGTTGCAAGAAGTAGTCAATGTATTCGGCGAGAGGCTGGAGAAGAGAGCACCTCGCCGACACTATTGGGCGACCTGGTGGGTTAACCATACTCTTGTGTATTTTGGGTAAGAGGTACAGAATGGGACTGATGGGGTTTACAACCGTCAAATAACCAAAAGTGTCCTCATCAATAAAACCTGCATCCAGAGACATACACAAGAGTTGGTCAACCTGTTCTTTAAATTTAGTGGTAGGATTATACGTTAGCTTATATAAATTAAAAATAAAACCAGAAAATCTCTCCAAAAAAATTTGTTGTGATGGTAAATTCCCCAATGAAGTCCTGTGGTCCTCTGATTTCCCTGTTAAAAATGTGGAATAACACTCTGTTGTGCTAATAGAGGCTGAGAGGAACTCTCAGCCTCTATTAGCACAACAGAGTGTTATTCCACTTGATTTTTTTGATACATGTTTAATTTTTAACAAGGAAGTCAGAGGACCACAGGACTTCATCGGGGAATTTACCATCACAAGAATTTTTTTTGGAGAGATTTTCTGGTTTTATTTTATTTATTTTTTATATATATATATATTTGTGCACACTTTTTTTGATAATGATTTTTTGATTTTAACTTTTTCCACTTCACTACCACTATTGGCATTTTTTGCTTGCTTCATCAACCTATTTTTTGGATTATTATCTGGATACTACACAAATTTTGAAGATGTATTGACACTATTGACACTAATTTAACATTTGACTTTTTATATAGGACTTCCACTGCACTTTATATGGGATAATATTCCATACTTGGATTCCTGTTTGGTCATCTATTACTATTCATCTGTTTATGTATTTATCAGTTTAGTTATGATCTGAATTTCATATTCATTGGCTAAGATATTTTATCTCATACATTGCTATCTTTTACTATTGATATTGTTATATATTTTTATTTTTAATTTATCTATTTGGATGTAATAAATTAGATTTTATTAGCATTTTCTCAAGAGTGTTCCACCTTCTAAATACCTCTGCCTTTGGCGCTGTATACAACATACCACTTGATCTACTTACATAGAGACCAGCTAGGAGGTCTCTGTATACTAGCTTTGAGGTATATTTTTGGCGCTTAATCTTAACTCATCTGAAGGAATGAAGAGGACAGTTGACTGATTTTGGACTCTGAACTGCTGTTGACTACTTTTGAATCCCACAGAAATAAACTGAAGGCTTTACATTTTTAGTTTGCAGATAGATAAGATGAACAGGTACAAAACCCTTATCCTAACTGCTTAAAGGGACAATAAAGTAAAAAGTAAACTTATATGGATTAGATAGAGCATGACCTTTTAAACAACTTTCCAATATACTTCTATTACCAATTTTGCTTAGTTCTCTTGGTATCCTTTGCTTAAGAGTAATCATAGTTGAGCTCAGGAGCGTGCATGTGCCTTTAGCTATCTGGCAGCAGTGTTTGCAACAATATTTAT
This sequence comes from Bombina bombina, assembly GCF_027579735.1. NCBI lineage: Eukaryota > Metazoa > Chordata > Amphibia > Anura > Bombinatoridae > Bombina > Bombina bombina. The sequence continues at coordinate 531,527,419 of NC_069503.1, forward strand.
GCTACAGACACGCTATGAGGGTATTTTGCAACTATATATAACATTGTTTTAAGCATTTTTGCCTAATGGATATGGACACTTGCACAAACCTGAGCTCAACTATGATTACTCTTTAACAAAGGATAGCAGGAGAACTAAGCAAAATTGATAACAGAAGTAAATTGGAAAGTTGTTTAAAATTGCATGCTCTGTTGGAATCATGAAAATTTTAGTTTGACTTTACTGTCCCTTTAAGAACAGAAAAGGTTTGGATTTGGAATAGCTTGAATTGGGGAATATTTGTACATTTGCATCTGTAAAATTGGGAAGTTTGGAGACTGGATGGGGTCAAGTCACGTGTAAGCAACATCTTATGTCATTTAGGACAGGGTTCTTCAAACTTTTTTTCCAAAGACCCAGTGCCATGATACCACATACCTTCTCAACCCTATTTTTATGCTTGACCTGAAAATTTCTGAAGTAATTAACAAGATAGCTGCAATTGTCGGCAAAGTGACTAAAATGTGTGTGTACTTTATTCCTAATTGTAGTGAAACTTCAAAGTGTTGTAAAAGGTAATAAAACACACACATTCTAATACAACAAACACACACTCATAAAACACACTACAGACACACCACCCACACTTTCCTAGAACACACACAACACACTCATATAACATATATCACACACACTCTTATATAACACACACACTCTCATACAACACACACACACACTTATATAACACACACACACACTCATATAACACACACACACTCTCATACAACACACACACACTCTTATATAACACACACACACACAACACACTCTTATATAACACACACCACACACACTCTCATACAACACACACACAACACACTCTTATATAACACACACACACTCTCATATAACACACACACACTCTCATATAACACACACTCTCATACAACACACACACACTTATATAACACACACACACTCTCATATAACACACACACACTCTCATACAACACACACACACTCTTATATAACACACACACACAACACACTCTTATATAACACACACCACACACACTCTCATATAACACACACACACACTACACATCTTCATACAACACACACAAACTCTCAAACAACACACTCCACGCTATCCTTCAACACACACACATGCCACGGGCCCAGTAAAACATGATGTTGCAACCCAGTAATGGCTCCCAACCCATGGTTTGAATAACCCTGATTTAAGCAATATTTACATGTCATAATACAACTTATTCATGCAAATAAAAGATAGTTTTATACAATTTTCAATACATAGTGCCATCAGGTAATACAGTACTGTAATCAGAAAGGTAATAGTTGTTATTTTAATAAATAAAGAATATAATTTGCATTTTAGAAAACAAAATACAAAGGCAGATAACATTGTGACTTACTGGTGTGGAAAATGATAATTCTGAATAATTTTATTATTTCTTTAAAGGGACAGGAAACCCCAAGATTTTCTTTCATGATTCAGATAGAACATACAATTTTAAACAACTTTCCAATCTACTTTTATTATAAAATGTGCTAGCTGAACACATCTTGTTAGCCAATGACAAGAGACAAATTTGTGCGGGCACGAATCAGCAGCTAGCTGCCAGTAGTGTAGAATATGTGCATATTATTTTTTAACAAGGGATACCAAGAGAACGTAGCACATTGCAAAATAGAAGTGAATTTAAAAGTGTCTTAAAATGCCATGCACTATCTGAATCATGCAAGATTAATTTTGACTTTCCTATCCATTTAAATTATAATGACAAAAGTCTGGAATTCTAAATAATTCTTGATTTTAGATTTCTGAATTTGGGGATTAGTACTTGTATAATTACATTCTAAAATTAAATTTAATGAAATCATTTACTGGAGCTCGACTTCAACATTTTACAAATGAAAAGCTGCAAATACAACGGTACATTTGTGATATCAATTTTCCATTTGAAATGCCAAATAATTAACTTGAAAAGTGACATACTCTTAATACATTATTCAATAAAGTCACTTACATTTTTGCCAAATCAGTTGATTCCTTCAAACTTGAATTGTTCTTGTACAAGTAATAGAAAGGATGCATTATTTTATAAGGGGCAATGCAGTTGCTTGAGTGATTATTTATACAATGTATAATTTTAGTCATGAAACTAAAATAAAATGGCAGTTTATGAGAGAATTTTAAATGATGCTGCAAAATGATTTTTAAAGCAAATATCAGTAGCTCAAATTAACATAGTAACATCCATTAAGTTCAACGTATACAGAGACTATCTGATTTACACTAAGAAACTGACAATTGAAGTTATATTAGACGTTTAAAAAGCCTACCCATTTAACACAAGCAATCATATCCCTGATTTTTTTTTAACCAGAAATGTATCTAAGCTATTTTTAAATTTACCTAAGGTATTGTCAGTAACTATCTCTTATATGCAAGAAATGTGTATGGTGTTAGCTTTATGTCAGACCTAATAAGCTCACAAAGCTACCCCAATTCTGATATTCTCCCAATATCAGAGGTATAGTTCAAGTTTTGTGTGGGGGTGGGGAGCGCTAAAAATATAGCTGTGAGTAGGACTGTGTTTAGTGATAATTAATTGTATTATCTATTTATGTTGCAATATTGTGCCTTTAGAATTCGTTTTAGTCTTTATTTAAAATGTGATAATTAACAACTGGTATCGGTAACTAATCAGTTGCTTTTTAACTTGAAAACCTTCTGTGCATTCGTGAAAATATTAATTAACACCTTTCCGTGTAGTACAAGTGTGTATACAATTAAATTATTTAGTAGTGATAGGGAACTTATATTGGTGACTAATATATATTCTGGCTTTTGAAATTTACTATACGTCTGTAATCAACACTGTTTGTGGTATACACATCTAAGATCAACTTTCCCTTTATCCAACAATAAACTGATATTATAAATTGACACTCCTTTATGTTTAAGAGTGGGATATATTATCCGTACTTTTGATAGAAATGATGCTAAACATATATATATTTTAGAAAATAGTTTACTTACATCTATATATATATAACAGAAATGACAAAAATAAAATAATAAAATCTGTTGTTTAAAATTCTTACACAGATAAAGAGTTGTTTTAGATAAACACAAATGCCTTTTTGAATATGCGGGTAGTGCTGTTAACCCTGTGTGTTTATATCTGAGTGTTACAATTACTTATATCCTATAATTCAAAACATTCATATAAAAAAAGCATATATACAATCTTTTATGATCCCATGTATAAAACTTCATATGAAAAGTTCCTATGTATATATTGTCTCCTAAGAGGGACTGCTTCAAGTTCTAATAATGTATCAAAATATTGTTTCTATTCCGGAACACACTTTCTCATATGTGCATATGTTTGTATATTAATCCTTTGAAATTATGTACACAGTTCGTTTAGTCTGTTACAAAGTTGTGGCCACAACTGTATTCCTTGAGTTTCGGTATCACCGGATGACGGTAATATTGAGTAACATTAGTGTTGCACTCCCCCTGTTAGTTAGAGGAGTGTTAGTTATGCAAAACTAGATAATGGGCAATAAAGGGATTATCTTTTAAAACAATAAATATTCTGGTGTAGACTGTTCCTTTAACTTTATGTAAGTTTAAGCTGTTTTCCAGCTGCGACTTTGCAGCACTAAAGTAATAGAGGGTTAACTATGTTACTAGCATCACAATAGAGGGTTGTAGTCAACCTTTATTAGTCTCCATGATGTATTTTTGAACTTTCGATTTTTCCTTATCAAAAATAAATTAACTTATTAGCCTTTTCTATGACATAAATGTCACCGTTTTCAAACGAAAGATGAATGAATATTATGTGAATGCATCAAATAGAAAATGATAATATTACAATCGATAAAAGATGCTGGTAAAATTACTAGTTGAAAAGCATGTGTAAGAGAACATTTTCCGTCTGCCAGAAATACAATAGACAGGCAATAAATTCACCTCAGATAAATCCATTTTTTTTGTATGACAAGTTGATGGGCCATGCAATTGTTCAACATATTGTCCAGATCTCCTAAAACAAATCTTGTGTGTGTCAGTTAAATAATGACACATTTCTTTAAAGAAAACAACAGCTTTTATTAATCTGCTTTATTTGGGAATACCAGATGGCTAATCATGGTTATGTTCAGACATGACTCTTTGGTCTTTGTACCTGTACTGAACCTTATAAGAAGCAGGTTTATGTATACAAAATAAACTTTATTAGATGCCACTTTACATACACAAAATAAACGTTATTAGATGCAGTTCACAAAAAAAACTTTATGAGATGCCAGTTTACGTATACAAAATAAACTTTATTAGATGCCAGTTTACTTACAAAAAATAAACTTTATTTGATGCTAGTTTATGACCATAAAATAAACTTTTTTACATGCTAGTCTATGTACAGAAAATACAACTCAGATGCTAGTTTATGTACACAAAATTAACCTTATTAGATGCTAGTAAACCTCATTAGATGCTAGTTTACGTACATAAAAAAAAAACTTTATTAGGTAATTAGTTACTAATTTCGGTACATAAAATACTTTACTTACATAAAAAACTTTATTAGATGCTACTTTATGTACATAAAAAACTTTATTAGATGCTAGTTTATGAACACAAACTAAACCTTAGATGATAGTCTATGTACACAAAATAAACTTTATTAGATGCTAGTTTACATACACAAAATAGACCTATAAGATGATGCTAGTTTACTTGCACAAAATAAACCTAATAGATGCTAGTCTACATATGCAAAATAAACTTTATTAAATACTAGTTTACATACATAAAAAAACTTTATTAGATGTACAAAATAAACCTAAAATATGCTAGTTTACTTTAAAAAAATAAGTCACCAAAACAAATTTAAAAAAATATATACTATACTACAAATAAAACGTTATTAGATGCTATTTCACATACACAAAATAAACCTAATAGATTATGCTAGTTTACGTAAACAAAATAAACCTAATAGATGCTAGTTTACATATGCAAAATAAAATTTATTAGATTTTTTTCTTCTTTCTCTTGTTTTCTTTTGTTGAAATGTAGCTCCTTTCCAATAAAGCATACTGAGATAAGCTCAGGAGTATGCACGTATCTTGAGAACTACATGTAAAACATCTATGCACACACATTGTATGAATGATACGTTTCAAAATATATAATGCAGCCAAAGCTTACCGGCAAAATGGTTTCTTTTTTTACCCTCATTAACCCCTTTAATGCAGGCATAGTGTTGTTTGCAGCAAGCTGCCCCCTGGACATTTTCATATATGGAAGGTGCTATTCAGGCCATAGCTATGGCAGAATGCACTTGTGCACATGCACGGTAGGGGGCACAGTCACAAGACACCTGACTAAAGCAGTGCAGAGTATAATGCTGAAGCTTTCATAAAGCATGTGATATTATCCCCATGGAAACAAGCTAGCAGAAACAATAGCAGTACCTGCTGCCCCTCCTCAACCCCTTTACTTGCATAAGTAAGTATCCTCACATACACACTTTGTTACATGATATCTAAGGGTTTGGAGTAAGACACTGATAAGGGGGTGGAACAAGCTTCACTTGGGAACACTAAAGTGTAAGTAATTTTGCAGATTTTTGAAAAAGTTATTAAAATACCTATAAGCTTTTTTTTACACTTTTTTTCCACACGCACATAACTCAAAATGTTTTATCTGAGACTCCAGAGCGACACTTTAACTATGTGTTTAACCTATTTGTAGGGTTCAGTACGTAGTATTGCAGGATTGCTAGTACTAATGTTACACGCTCCAACAAATTATAAATGTCATTTTTGCAATTTAATGTCCATTTAACAAATTAATAAATTGGGAATAATTTTACAATTTTACCTTCTATCTAAATAATTAAACTTTAATGTTAAGTGCCATGTCCTCCAATAATGGTAATAATATTGCAAATAATGTACAATGCCTCTTATCTATGACTTTAAAAGGAAATGTTGCTGTAATTATAACAAAGGATCTGCAGAACTATTGGCACAATATTGCTGCATTAAAAGGGACAGTTTACCGTAAAAAATGTCCCTCTTTAATTTGTTCCCAATTATCATTTTACCTGCTGGAGTGTATGAAATTGTTTACAAATAACTCCTTTATCTTTATATCGGCATTTGAAATAGCGTTTTTAGCCTGTGGTTTCCTTACTTATACTGAAAGTTTCTATACTTAAAGGGACAGTCTACTCCAGAATTTGTATTGTTTAAAACGACAGATAATCCCTATTTTTACCCATTCCCCAGTTTTCATAACCCACACAGTTATATTAATATACTTTTTACCTCTGTGATTACCTTGTATGTATACAAGTTCATTTCTTTTGACAGATTTGTACTTTATAAATGTGTACAGGTATAATATATATATATATATATATATATATATATATATATATATATATATACACACACATACGTATATAAAAGGAAAATAAAAGTTACAAATCCAGAGGGAATAAATTACGCCCAAAAACTAATTTCTTATTCATTCGTTAGTATTTATAGCGGTGTAACTTTATCCATACATAAATGTATGAAAACAAGAAGAACAGAATACCTGTGGAAACAATCAACCAGTCATTGGACTTATTATTTAAATATATTGACAGCATTCCAGCTCTAGAATAATAAGACATAACCAAACAAAAAAGTAGATTGTTGCATAGCAGAAATATATCAGTATATAAGAGGATGATAATTGTGTAATTTTAAAGGGATACGAGACCCAAAATTTTTCTTTCATGATTCAGATTGAGAATACAATTTTAAACATCTTTCTAATTTACTCTTATTATCAATGTTTCTTTGTTCCCTTGCTATCTTTATTTGAAAAGCAGGCATGCAAATCTTATGAGCCGGCCCATTTCAGGTTCAGCACCTTGGATAGCGCTTGCTTATTGGTGGCTACATTTAGCCACCAATCAGCAAGCACAACCCAGGTGTTGAACCAAAAATGGGCTGTCTCACAAGCTTTGCATTCCTGCTTTTCAAATAATGATAGCAAGAGAACGAAGAAAATTTCATAATAAGAGTAAATTAGAAAGTTGCTTAAAATGTCATGCTCTGACTCATGCACTACTGGGAGCTAACTGAACACATCTGGTGAGTCAATAACAACTGCTGCTGAGAATATCTGGTTTTATTTTTGAACAAAGGATACCAAGAAATCAAAGTAAATTTGATAATATTAGTTTATTTAAAAGAGCTTTATAATAACATGCTCTATCATGAAACCTGAACCTTGACTTTCCTATCCCTTTAAGAAAATCTAAACATCCCTTAGTGCAACTTCTGATTAGTTTATCTAGGCAAGCTCAGGGGCAGCAGAGAACCTAGGTTCTAGCTGTTGATTGGTGGCTGCATATATATATTGATTGTGATTGGCTCACCCATGTGTTCAGTTAGAAATCATTAGTGCATTGCTGATCCTTCAACAAATGATACCAAGAGAATGAAACAGATTAGATAATAGAAGTAAATTAGAAAGTTGTTTAAAATGGTATTCTCTATCTGAATCATGAAAGAAAAATTTTGGGTTTCATGTCCCTTTAAAATTATACAATTATCATCCTCTTGTATACTGATATATTTCTGCTATGCAACTATGTACTTTTTTTGTTTGGTTATGTCTTATTATTCCGCTATAAATACTAACGAATGAATAAGAAATTAGTTATTTACTTAATTTATTCCCTCTGGATTTGTAACTTTTATTTTCCTTTTATGTATGTATGTGTGTGTGTGTATATATATATATATATATATATATATATATATATATATATATATATATATATATATATATATATATATATAGTAAAAAGAGGTGAATGTCTGCGCTCAGGGTTTTATGCTGGATAATAAAAGTGGTATCTAGAGGTGAATGTCTGCGCTCAGGGTTTTATGCTGGATAATAAAAGTGGTATCTAGCTGTAAATAGACCTCAATTAGTATTACTCTTATATAGGTGTATACAGTTTGTTATGCAGTATCTACAATATATCTGTAGTAATACAAATTATATGTCAAGTGATCGGTGCAAGCCCAATTCAAAAACTCTTTTCAGATACAACCTTAATCCAGCACCAAGTCTATTATAAGTCAATGGGTTGCATACAATACAGTCAATTTGAAGACTACTGTTGTATCGGTTCCCCAGTGCCTGCGTGATCTCTGCAGCTTCTTCTGGTAAAGAGAGAGTCCTCTTGAACAAGTGGATCCTCCCAGTAGATTTCTGAAACAATAGAGTGTAGAGAAGCGCACAAGAAAGGCACCCCTAGTGAAGCCTGTTTTTACTAGTGTATTTGAGCAAAACAAAGTAAATAGAACCACTCACGTGATTTAACCTCAATCAGTATGAGGTATAGATAAGACACCGGTATAAGTTGGTACAGACGATCTCTCCTTCTGTTTTCCCTTATTCCCAGTTGTCCCCTGTAGTCCCTCCAGAACTGTATTTCCACAGTGTAGTTTCTTTGAAAGTGTAAACCAAGTCCACTCACAGTATGGGGATGATTAGGGTTATATAACAATAAGTATAAGCCTTAAACCGCACAGTGATGTTCAAAGCTAACAAGTTTATTAGTACATGTAAATAACCACATAAGAATACATATAGTGTTAAAAAGCCACTGCAATGGCTGTGATGAAAATGCAGCACGAACGGATGGGATCAGTATCAGTGCTTGTATACCTCAAAATCCCTCCGTTATTGAGCTGCTTGTCTGTAGCAAAAAACTAGGCCCACTCTACACCAGGTAACTCTTAGGTAACGATCACACAGTTCTGTGTGATACAATGTACCCAGTGTTCCTGTATCAAACCAGTGTCGGGCCGTACGTGTGGCAGGGGGCGGAGCCTTATGCGTTTCGAAACACTATTGGTTTCTTCGTCAGAGGTAGGGGCCGCCCCCCTCCTGTCTGGCTTTATATTGCGTAAACATGGCTCTGTGTTAGAGTAATTATTCATAATAATGTTATGAATAATTACTCTAACACAGAGCCATGTTTACGCAATATAAAGCCAGACAGGCTGACGAAGAAACCAATAGTGTTTCGAAACGCGTAAGGCTCCGCCCCCCGCCACACGTACGGCCCGACACTCGTTTGATACAGGAACACTGGGTACATTGTATCACACAGAACTGTGTGATCGTTACCTAAGAGTTACCTGGTGTAGAGTGGGCCTAGTTTTTGGCTACAGACAAGCAGCTCAATAACGGAGGGATTTTGAAAGTATACAAGTACTGATACTGATCCCATCCGTCGTGCTGCATTTTCTTCACAGCCATTGCAGTGGCTTTTTAACACTATATGTATTCTTATGTGGTTATTTACATGTACCAATAAATTTGTTAGCTTTGAACATCACTGTGCGGTTTAAGGCTTATACTTATTGTTATATAACCCTAATCATCCCCATACTGTGAGTGGACTTGGTTTACACTTTCAAAGAAACTACACTGTGGAAATACAGTTCTGGAGGGACTACAGGGGACAACTGGGAATAAGGGAAAACAGAAGGAGAGATCGTCTGTACCAACTTATACCGGTGTCTTATCTATACCTCATATTGATTGAGGTTAAATCACGTGAGTGGTTCTATTTACTTTGTTTTGCTCAAATACACTAGTAAAAACAGGCTTCACTAGGGGTGCCTTTCTTGTGCGCTTCTCTACACTCTATTGTTTCATATATATATATATATATATATATATATATATATATATATATATACACATATACATACATTGTATATATATATATATATATATATATATATATACATAAATACATACATACATATATATGCACACACACATATACATACTACAATGTCTGCAGAATATAAACAGTATTGTGCTAATTTATACTACAGTTTCAGTCACATCTTCCCCTGGATACCAACCATAAAACATGACATGTACACAAGCACATTTTAATTTTAAATAAAAGCTATTTTGTAATGCCCATGTATCAGTAAAATTGCTTCCAGTGAAAGTTATCACAGACAGTTTCATTAAAGCTTTTATTGTGCACAAAGCTTATCTAAGTATGCCTTATGCACCTGCATTAAAACACCTCACATTAGAGCATATATAGCATTGGCGATTACTCAGTTTACAGTATTGGTGACAAATACTAGTCACTGCTGGCCATATGCTCAGTGAAAAGCTATCTTTTAATGGGACATACAATTCAAAATTCACCTTTCATGGTTCAGACAGAGCATGTCATTGTAAATACATTTCTGTTTACTTCTGACAACTTTATTTCATTTTCTTGGTATCTTTGTGGAAAAACCTACCTAGGTAGACTCAGGAGCAGTTGTGCACTGCTGGGAGCTAGCTTCTGATTGGTGGCACATATATACCTCTAGCTCCCAGAAGTTTATAGCTTCTCTCGAGTTAACTTTAACTATGTGTTTAACCCTTTTGCATACATAAGTGCAATAATAAAATTCATTAACAAATCAGAGCATTTTCTTTTTGCACCTGTATGTCCTTTTAAATAACCATACCTTTTACTAGTTGCATTTTTGCTATTAAATGATTAATTTCAAAATTGGAATGCATTCATGTGTATTTTAAGTTTGTGTTTAAACACGTAGTAATAGTCTACTACAGCATAATGTACTGACTTAAGATTTCATTTCATGTGTGATAATCAGTGACCCACCAGTTAAAGTAATTTAATTGTATACAGTACAAGAATATATTCAGGTTGATTTAGTGTGCATTAAAACAATAACAATTAGTAGTACTCTTCTGAATATCATAGTTTAAAAATGTAGGGATGCTAAAAATAATTTAGAATAAAATAAATATCCTATTAAAACAAGAGAATGTTTTTTTAATTGGATTTACTACTTGTTAATTGGATGCATAATGCAGATATTTGATAGTGTAGTACATCCCTCCCAGGAAGCCAAGAAGCTACCACAATATGCCCCTTGCTTCCAACTATACTTCAGCACAAACACATTAAAGGGACAATCTACTGTAAAATTGTTTTTTTCTTAATGCGTTTCCAATGACTTGTTATACCCGTTGCAGAGTATAGAACGTATGAGAAATTACTTATTTAGGTTTATTTTTGGATATGCAATAGCATGTGTTGTTCTTTGAAACCACAACCTTTTAATATCAGTTGAGCTTGCAGGGAAATCAGATTTCCTTATTTTATGACTTTCTGTACATACATGTGTCTCTATATTATCTCTCTCTGTATACCAAAGCACAATACTTGGAGAGAAAATTGGAAATTGAAAATTAACCTTTATTTTACTTACCTCTCCTAACCCCTAGTGGTAGTGTAATGTCATATGTAGGCTATGCAGCCTTTCTGTAGCCTATACTTAAAGAGACATTCATGATTTATATAATTTTAAACTTTCCAATTTTCTTTTATCATCAAATTACCTTTGTGCTCTTGGTATTCTTTGTTGAAAGCTAAACCTTGGTAGGCTCATATGCTAATTTCTAAACCCTTGAAGGCCGCCTCTTATCTCAGTGCATTTTGACAGTTTTTCACAGCTATACAGTGCTAGTTCATGTGTGCAATATAGATAACATTGTGCACATTCCTGCAGAGTTATGAGTCAGCACTGATTGGCTAAAGTGCAAATCTGTCTAAAGAACTGAACTAAGGGGGAAGTTTGCAGAGGCTTGTATACATACAAGGTAATCACAGAGGTAAAATGTATATTAATATAACTGTTGGTTATGCAAAACTGGGGAATGGGTAAAAATTGGGAACAAATTAAAGAGGGAAATTTCTCTTGTAAGGTGTATCCAGTCCACGGGTTCATCCATTACTTGTGGGATATTCTCCTTCCCAACAGGAAGTTGCAAGAGGACACCCACAGCAGAGCTGTCTATATAGCTCCTCCCCTAACTGCACTCCCAGTCATTCTCTTGCAACTCTCGACAAGGGAAGTATCAAGAGATAAGTGGTGACTTAGTGTAGTGTTATCTTCAATCAAAAGTTTGTTATTTTTAAACAGAACCAGCGTAGTACTGTTTTTACTCTCAGGCAGAAATTAGATGAAGAATTCTGCCTGGAGGTTGATGATCTTAGCGGTTTGTAACTAAGGTCCATTGCTGTTCTCACACATAACTGAAGAGTATGGAAGAAAGCTTCAGTTGGGGGAACGGCCTGCAGATTACCTGCTTTGAGGTATGTTCAGTATTTTTATTTCTAGAGAGATGAAATAAGTTCTAGAAAATGCTGACAGAGCCATGTGTATTTGAGGTAAGCCTGATGCAGTGATTTAACAGCGACTGGGATCATGCTTACAAAACAGGGTAATACTCATGTTAATATTATTCAGTGTCAAAACGTTTACATGTTTTTCATAAATAGAACGTTTTTTCTCTGAGGGAGATAAATCTTTATTTGGGGCCTAGTTTTCCACTTGGCTAGTCAGATACTCCTAGGAGTATTTTCTTAAGGCCCCTCTGATATCCAGTACATGGTGGGAGGGGCCTATTTTAGCACTATTGCTGCGCAGTTTTAATTCAGACTGAGACATCCAGCTTCCCTAGAGGAGTCCTTTGGCATCTGAGGACCGTTATAAGGGGTTTATTCCTTCACCAAATTGTATTTGAGGGCAGGTAGGAGCCTCAGCAGAGCTGTGGCAGTTGCGCAACTGTTTTTTTACAAGTGGTTGATGTTTTTGAATCCGGTTTGGGTGCTAAGGGGTTAATCATCCATTTGCAAGTGGATGCAATGTTGCTTTAGTCCCCTACACACACTGTAAAAATTTTGAAGACTTTACTATATTTTTACACTGTTTTGCAGTTTAAGTGCTAGTTTTTTTCTCTTAAAGGCACAGTAACGTTTTATTTAATTGCTGTTTCACCTTTATTAAGTGTTTTTCAAGCTTGCTTGTCTCATTACTAGTCTGTTAAACATGTCTGACCTAGAGGAAACTCCTTTGTTCAATATGTTTGGAAGCCATTGTTGAACACCCTCCTTAGAATGTGTACCAAATGTACTGAAATTTCTGTAAACTATAAAGACCATATTATGGAGCTTAAAGATTTATCTCCAGAGGATTCTCTGACTAAAAAAAGGGAGATTATGCCATCTAGCTCTCCCCATGTGTCAGAACCTATAACTCCCGCTCAAGTGACGCCAAGTACATCTAGCGCGTTTAATTCTTTTACCTTACAGGACATGGCGGCAGTTATGAATGCAACCCTCTCAGAGGTATTGTCCAAACTGCCAGGTTTAACAGGGAAAGCGAGACAGCTCTGGGGCTAGAACTAATGCAGAGCTTTCTGACGCTTTAATACCTGTGTCCGAATATACCCCTCACAATGCTCAGAGCTGAGGCAGGAGAGCTTCTATCTTGTGGGTGACTATGTCAGATTCAGGGAAGGCGTTTGCTTCAGTCTGATTCTGAAATGACAGCGTTTAAATTTAAGCTTGAACACATCCGCTTATTGCTTAGGGAGGTTTTAGCGACTCTGGATGACTGTGACCCCATTGTGGTTCCAGAGAAATTGTGTAAGATGGACAAATACCTTTGCAGTGCCTGTTTACACTGATGTTTTTCCAGTCCTAAGAGGTTTTGGAAATTATTACTTAGGAATGGGATAGACCAGGTGTGCTGTTCTCTCCCCCTCCTGCGTTTAAAAAGATGTTTCCCATAGATGCCGCCATACGGGACTCGTGGCAGACGGTCCCTAAGGTGGAGGGAGCAGTCTCTACCCTAGCTAAGCGTACAACTATCCCCGTCGAGGACAGTTGTGCTTTCTTAGATCCTATTGATAAAAAATTGGAGGGTCTCCTTAAGAAAATTTTTATACATCAAGGTTTTATTCTCCAGCCTCTTGCATGCATTGCCCCAGTTACTGCTGCAGCGGCTTTTTGGTTCGAGTCTCTTGAGGAGGCTCTACAGGTGGAGACCCCGTTAGATGATATCTTAGACAGGATTAAAGCTCTTAAGTTAGCTAATTCCTTTATTTCTGACGCCGTTTTTCATTTAACCAAGCTAACGGCTAAGAATTCAGATTTTGCCATTCTGGCGCGTAGGGCGCTATGGCTTAAGTCCTGGTCAGCAGACGTTACTTCGAAGTCTAAGCTTCTTAACATCCCCTTCAAAGGACAGACCCTATTCGGACCCGGCCTGAAGGAGATCATCTCTGAGATTACCGGAGGAAAAGGTCACGCCCTTCCTCAGGATAGGTCCAATAAATTAAGGACCAAACAGATTAATTTTCATTCCTTTCGAAACTTCAAGGGTGGCGCAGCTTCGGCTTCCTCTAATGCAAAACAAGAGGGAAATTTCACCCAGTCCAAACCAGTCTGGAGACCTAACCAGACTTGGAACAAAGGGAAGCAGGCCAAGAAGCCTGCTGTTGCCTCTAAGACAGCATGAAGGAGTAGCCCCCGATCCGGGACCGGATCTAGTAGGGGGCAGACTTTCTCTCTTCGCCCAGGATTGGGCAAGAGACGTCCAGGATCCCTGGGCATTAGAGATTGTTTCCCAGGGTTATCTTCTGGAATTCAAAGGATCATCTCCAAAGGGGAGATTTCATCTCTCACAATTATCTGCAAACCAGATAAAGAGAGAGGCATTCTTACGTTGCGTTCAAGACCTACTGGTTATGGGAGTAATCCACCCAGTTCCAAGAGAGGAACAGGGACAGGGTTTCTATTCAAACCTGTTTATAGTTCCCAAAAAAGAGGGAACTTTCAGACCAATTTTGGATCTCAAGATCCAAAACAAATTTCTCAGGGTCCCATCCTTCAAAATGGAGACTATCCGAACCATCCTCCCTATGATCCAGGAGGGTTAATATATGACTACGGTGGACTTAAAGGATTCTTAACTCCACATTCCGATTCACAGAGAGCATCATCAGTTCCTAAGGTTCGCCTTCCTAGGACAGGCATTACCATTGTGTGGCTCTTCCCGTCGGGTTAGCCACGGCGCCCAGAGTCTTTACGAAGGTTCTAGGGTCCCTTCTGGCGGTCCTAAGGCCGCGGGCATAGCGGTAGGCTCCTTACCTAGACGACATTCTGATTCAGGGCGTCGACTTTTCAAATCGCCAAGTCCCCATACGACATTGTTCTGGCCTTTCTGAGGTCTCACGGGTGGAAAGTGAACAGAGAAAAAGAGTTCTCTTTCTCCCTTCACAAGAGTGTCCTTCCTAGGAACTCTAAAGAATTCAGTAGAAATGAAAGATTTTTCTGACGTAGGTCAGATATCAAAGCTTCTAACTTCCTGCCGTGTTCTTCTTTCCACTTCTCGGCCATCAGTGGCTCAGTGTATGGAAATGATCGGCCTAATGATAGCGGCAATGGACATAGTTCCATTTGCCCGCCTACATCTCAGACCACTGCAACTTTGCATGCTCAATCAGTGGAATGGGGACTACACAGATTTGTCTCCTCTGTTAAATCTGGATCAAAAGACCAGGGATTCTCTTCTCTGGTGGTTATCTCGGGTCCACCTGTCCAGGGGAATGAGTTTCCGCAGGCCAGAGTGGACTATATTGACGACAGATGCCAGCCTTCTGGGCTGGGGTGCAGTCTGGAACTCCCTGAAGGCTCAGGGTTTGTGGACTCAGGAGGAAGCCCTCCTTCCGATAAACATTCTGGAACTCAGAGCGATATTCAATGCTCTTCAGGCTTGGCCTCAGCTAGCTGTGGTCAGATTCATCAGATTTCAGTCGGACAATATCACGACTGTAGCCTATATCAACCATCAGGGGGGAAGTTTCCAAGATAATTCTATGGGCGGAGGTTCACTCTTGCCATCTATCTGCTATCCATATCCCAGGAGTAGAGAACTGGAAGGCGGATTTTCTAAGTCGGCAGACTTTTCATCCGGGGGAGTGGGAGCTCCATCCGGAGGTTTTATGGCCCAGCTGACTTAACTATGGGGCAAACCAGAACTGGATCTGATGGCGTCTCGTCAGAACGCCAAGCTTCCTCGTTACGGGTCCAGGTCAAGGGATCCCCAGGCAATGCTGATAGATGCTCTAGCAGTGCCCTGGTCCTTCAACCTGGCTTATGTGTTTCCACCGTTTCCTCTCCTCCCTCGTCTGATTGCCAAGATCAAACAGGAGAGAGCTTCAGTGATTTTGATAGCACCTGCGTGGCCACGCAGGACTTGGTATGCAGATCTGGTGGACATGTCATCCTTCCCACCATGGACTCTGCCGCTGAGGCAGGACCTTCTACTCCAAGGTCCATTCAAACATCCAAATCTAGTTTCTCTGCGTCTGACTGCTTGGAGATTGAACGCTTGATTTTATTAAAACGTGGTTTCTCCGAGTCGGTCATTGATACCTTGATTCAGGCTCGAAAGCCTGTCACCAGGAAAATCTATCATAAGATATGGTGTAAATATCTTCATTGGTGTGAATCCAAGGGTTACTCGTGGAGTAAGGTCAGGATTCCCAGGATACTATCTTTTCTCCAAGAAGGATTGGAAAAGGGACTATTGGCTAGTTCCTTAAAGGGACAGATTTCTGCTCTGTCTATTCTTTTGCACAAGCGCCTGGCTGATGTTCCAGACGTTCAGGCATTTTTGTCAGGCTTTGGTTAGAATCAGGCCTGTGTTTAAACCTGTTGCTCCGCCATGGAGTTTAAATTTAGTTCTTAAAGTTCTTCAAGGGGCTCCGTTTGAACCCTTGCATTCCATAGATATCAAGCTCTGTTTTTAGTAGCTATCTCTTCGGCTCAATGAGTTTCAGAGTTATCTGCCTTGCAGTGTGATTCTCCTTATCTGATCTTCCATGCAGATAAGATAGTTTTGCGTACCAAACCTGGTTTCCTTCCTAAGGTAGTATCTAATAGGAATATCAATCAGGAAATTGTTGTTCCGTCACTGTGTCCTAATCCTTCTTCAAAGAAGGAACGTCTGTTACACAATCTTGACGTAGTTCGTGGCTTAAAATTTTATTTGCAAGCTACTAAGGATTTTCGTCAAACATCTGCATTGCTTGTTGTCTACTCTGGAAAGAGGAGAGGCCAAAAGGCTTCGGCAACTTCTCTTTCTTTTTAGCTAAGAAGCATAATCCGTTTAGCCTATGAGACTGCTGGCCAGCAGCCTCCTGAAAGAATTACAGCTCACTCTACTAGAGCGGTAGCTTCCACATGGGCTTTTAAACATGAGGCCTCTGTTGAACAGATTTGTAAGGTGGCGACTTGTCTTCGCTTCATACTTTTTCTAAATTCTACAAATTTGATTCTTTTGCTTCCTCGGAGGCTATTTTTGGGAGAAAGGTCTTACAGGCAGTGGTGCCTTCCGTTTAAGTACCTGCCTTGTCCCTCCCTTCATCCGTGTCCTAAAGCTTTGGTATTGGTATCCCACAAGTAATGGATGAACCCGTGGACTGGATACACCTTACAAGAGAAAACAAAATTTATGCTTACCTGATAAATTTCTTTCTCTTGTGGTGCATCCAGTCCACGGCCCGCCCTGTCACTTTAAGGCAGGTGTTTTTATTTTTTAAACTACAGTCACCACTGCACCCTATAGTTTCTCCTTTTTCTTACTTGTCTTCGGTCGAATGACTGGAGGTGGCAGTTAGGGGAGGAGCTATATAGACAGCTCTGCTGTGGGTGTCCTCTTGCAACTTCCTGTTGGGAAGGAGAATATCCCACAAGTAATGGATGAACCCGTGGACTGGATACACCACAAGAGAAAGAAATTTATCAGGTAAGCATAAATTTTGTTTTTTTAGGGTAAACTGTCCCTTTAAATGCAGCAATATTGTGCCAATAGTTCTGCAGATCCTTTGTTATAATCACAGCAACATTGCCTTTTAAAGTCATAGATAAGAAGCGTTGTACATTATTTGCAATATTATTACCATTATTAGAAGACATGGCACTCAAAATTAGTTTCATTATTTAGATAGAGGGTAACATTTTTAAATTATTCCCAATTTATTCATTTGTTAAATGGACATTAAATTGCAAAAATGACGTTATAATTTGTTGGAGCGTGTAACATTAGTACTAGCAATCCTGCAATACTACGTACTGAACCCCACAAATAGGTTAAACACATAGTTAAAGTGTCACTCTGGAGTCTCAGAGCTTTGCTTGTCCTGAGCAGATACAACTGCTGAGCCATTTGTCAGCAGCAATGGCACAGCTGGATCAAGCAGCTAAACCCTTTGCGGGGTTAAACATAGATTTGTATGTTCGCTAGAGTTAAAATGATGTGTTCTAAAGAATTAGAGCGTGTCATTTTTCCACTACAATGGCCCTTTAAATTTACATATTTTTCTTAGTAACCTTTTTAGAAACGTAGCACCTGATCATAAGGTAGGCTCAGGAGTGTGCATGTGTCTCTAAGTGCTACAAAACAGTTTGAGTTATGTGCATATTCTTAAAAGAAAAAGTTTGGGTGTAGTATCCCTTTAACAATGAAGGACTGTTCTTTTAGAACTCATATACATTATGACTAATAAGATTTCATTAACACCCAAAACTTACCTACAATCATGTGGTTGCATAAGTCGCAAAATGTTGGTTTTTTAAATACATGTTCCTGAAACGTGTGAGCTTTGCTGTCGGACTGCTGGGTTGTTTTGGTTGGAGTATTTGTCGGGCTCTCTGAACTTTTGATCTGGCACGTATTTTTTGGACTCACATGTGGTTCTAATTCAGCTTGTAGTTTCATATCGCTATTAGTCCTCTGGAAGAAATTGTCAGCACTTTTGCTTCTCATGCTTTTGGTCTTGAATGAAAGGGATTTCTTAAGTTTCTGTAGCTGTAATGATATAAAAACTGTATTATTATTATGATTTTTGATTTTATTTGTACATGTACTTCTTGGTAATAAAAATTTATGAATAAACAATGAAAACTATGATCTAAATAATGTTCCAGATGTTTTCCGAGACTGAGAGGCCTTTGCTAAGGGACACAAGTGGACAGATTTGCAGGTGTTCTTTAAGCGGCGTTATGGTTGTGAGGCGGAATTGCATGTGTTTTGTGGGCCGGGTTTGGCTATTTGTGGAATTGTTGGTCTAGCTGAAATTCCAAACTAGAGTTGCCAACTTTTTTCTTTGAAGAAAGTGAGACTAAGGAGTCAGCAAATTTTACATAGAAAATCAACAAATTATAAAAGTAGCTACTAAAAAAAACCACACTTTATTTTACAATCTGATACAGTTTGGTACAACAAAATTCTTCAGACAAATCATCTTCATTCACAGTCTACTTTAATACATTCAACAACTTTATGCAAAGCCGTGAATTCTCATCTAAGGCACAACGGGAGTAAAGACATTAAACTTTTTTTAAATAAGAGTACAAGAGCACATTATTAAATGTTTGAAATTAAGATTTTACATGTTTTTAAAAAATAAGTGAGAAAAATGTTCTAACAGCAGATAAATAACAGAACCTCGGAGACTGTAAAAACGTTTGGGCAAATAAGGGAGTTTCCTAGAAATAAGGGAGGGTTGGCAACTCTATTTCAAACTGTGATAATCCTGCAATATGATTAGGATCTTTATATTTTCCCTAAGTACTCAGTAACTACATCACATATTGAATTAAATACACCCATATAATAAAAACCATGAGACACTCCTACATATCTAAGATTTTGACAATTTTGCTTTAGGCAAAATTATCAGTTAGATGTATATTTCTTAATTCAAGGACTACTATAATTAATACCAGCTCTCTATGTCTAATATACAATTCCATACACAGTTTTTTAGTTCCAGCTCCATTTGGCAGTGCTAAACGTCAAAATAAAACTATCATGATTCAGATAGAGTATACAATTTTGAACAACTTTCTACGTAACTTGTATTATCTAATTTACTTAATTTGTCTGATATCCTTTATTAAAGGGCATACCTAGATATGCTCAGAGCATATATGTGTTCGAAGCACTATATGGCAGCAGTGTTGCTAATGTATAACATTAGTATAAGGTGTGCTTTAGTAGAGCGCTGGTTATGGAGAGGATACCACACAACTTACAATATGAAAAGATCCTTTGTTCTTTTCAAGTGTAATTGGAGTTTGAAGGGTAGTAGTAAGTGCGCTAGAAGAAGCTGAAGGTATCCGTTGAGAATATGTTTAATCTTATATGAAAATGAAATATAATTGTATGGTATGTGAAAATATATATGAAAAAATATGTGAAAAAAAAATATATGAAAAAAAAAATATAGTATACAGTCTTTAGGGAAGTGTTAACGTACCCAAGGGGTACCTTTAAATAGTCTATATCAAGGATTTAAGTGTAAACCAAACTAAAAAATGTGTTAAAAAGTTGCTTATCAGTGATATCTGTGATACAAAAGTAAACAAAAATGATGAAATGTGTAATTACGATAGATTCACCATATAAAATAAAAAAAATATAAAAAATACCCTAAGGACTTTTCTGAGTATACCTGAGATAAAAATACCTCTATCTAAATTATAAGTGAAAAACAAACTTAAGAATACCTAAGAAAGAGATGCTTATCTGTGATCTATGTGATGTGTGAATAAAGAATAAATCATCAACTGTGTAATTACAATAGTCTTATTACCAAGGGAAGGAGACTCTCAGTGTTAAAATGTGTTATAACAGATTTGGAGATCACTATATAAGAGGTGACAGATCTAAAAACCTACTACGAGACATGAACTAATGTATATATCAGGATTTATTTATAAGATACGATATGAGTAAAATTTTAAAAAGGGGGATGTCTCCCCAAAGCCAACAGTAAAAAAGGTCTAATAAAATCAATATTTATGCATATCAAATAAATTTGCCACAAGCTGTATGTTTAAAAGGCGTATTTGTTTCACTTTGAAGCTATAGTAGGTCCACTCTGTCCTACGACAGACTTATAGTCCAAAAAGCAGTCTCTAGCATAAATAAAAGCCAGTAGGATGATACAGTTTGTAGATGTCTGTGCAAATGCCGTAGAGGGTAGTTTTAAAGGCCGGACTTGTGTCTGATTACAGGAGCGATTATAAAACTCCTCTTAATGTAATACAGTCAGTTTACCTTGTTTTCTTGTGTGGTAAAATCCTTTTACCTTCGTATGAGGCCGATATCAGATGTCAGTCCCCAGAGTCCAGACTGAATCAGTACGCTGCATGCACCTCGGCGTCTGACGTCATCGGTACATTTTCCAGCTGTCAGTGCAGATTATCGGCTCTAACGGATGTTCTATTCAAATACAGTTACAGGATAACTTCACTACTTTTGTAGCTAATGTAATTCCCTGCACTTAGTGCTAGTGCACGCAGGAGAAAAAAGAGCTCAAGCACAAAAGGAATGTTAAACTTGCGGATTAACCCGGGTTACCTCAAAATTTTCAAAAGTTCTTAGATTTCAGATATCATCATTCATATGATGTAAAGAAAGATATGCACAGTCACTTAGATCAACGCGTTTTATAAAGATACAGGTGACTGGCAAGGTGTGTCCTTATAAAGGGGTCTTGAAGTCCCTGATTGGTTATTCCTTAATTGTTATTCTTTAAGGTGGAATTTCAAGTGTTCTGTACATCTGAGCATTGTATTCCTTGTATATATCCTGGTTTTTAAGGTGGAAATTTTTCTTTCAAATTAATAAAAACATATATCCTTCATTCTGGCTGATATTGTATTCTGCTTTTTGTCATTTCGTTTCTTAAGTTTCTGTTGGGTATTTTCAAAATTGTGGATCTCTTCATATAGCATATATATTACAACATTCCAATCTTACATTATTGATATAGAAAAATATAAAATTGAGAGAGTTTTCTTAGCGATAATATGGCCTTGAGACTAAGCAAATAACAGATGTGATATAGATTATCTTTAACATTAGGGAGTGTATATGATCTTTCCTAGTGGAAAATCCTTCTTTGTTATATATTCAAATAATTTGTTGTATGCAGATTTAATATGATCCTTGATTATTCAAAAAGAAATGGTGAGAGGTCTAGTTCAGAGTTTAGACCTTTCGGGTATAGAGTGTCATATTTATAGATTAATTCAGCCTCTTATTAATAACTTCTTCTCTATATTCCTGCCTCTCCAATGTCTATGTATTTTTTGTACACCCCAATATTTTAAATCTTTGGTATTACCTTTATGGACTAATTTAAAATGTTTGTATAAATGAGTATCATCTCTCCCATTTTTAATGTTACCAATATGTTCTCTTATTCGGTCCCTAACCATTCTTTTGGTTTCCCCAAAGTAGAAAAGTTTACAGGAGCACTTTAAGATATAAATTATATTTTTATTGGTACATCTTATAGTGTCTTTAATGACAAGGGGTTTCTCTCGGTTATTTATTATGATATTTTTCAGTTTATTACTGTGGCTACACGCCTTACAGGAGTAGCATGGAAAAAATTCCATAATGCTTTTACCAGTTAGGTCTTTTTGTTTTTGGATGCTTTTCCTTGATTTTTTTTTTTCACTTATAATTTAGATAGAGGTATTATTATCTCAGGTATACTCAGAAAAGTCCTTAGGGTATTTTTTATATTTTTTATATTTTATATGGTGAATATATCGTAATTACACATTTCATCATTTTTGTTTACTTTTGTATCACAGATATCACTGATAAGCAACTTTTTAACACATTTTTTAGTTTGGTTTACACTTAAATCCTTGATATAGACTATTTAAAGGTACCCCTTGGGTACGTTAACACTTCCCTAAAGGTGAATATATCACTGTATATTATATTATTTTTTCATATATATTTTTTTCACATATTTTTTCATATATATTTTCACATACCATACAATTATATTTCATTTTCATATAAGATTAAACATATTCTCAACGGATACCTTCAGCTTCTTCTAGCGCACTTACTACTACCCTTCAAACTCCAAATGTATAACATTGCTACAAATATTGTTGCAAATATTGCTAGCATACTATGCTCAAGACATGTGTACGCTTTTGAGTCTACCTCCTTATGCTCTTCAACAAAGAATACAAGGAAATTAAGAAAATTTGATAACAGAAGTAAACTGGAATGCTGGAAAGTTTAATTTTGATTTGAATGCCCCTTTAGTTTAATTTTGATTTGAATGCCCCTTTAATTTGGATAATTCTTCACCTATTATGTTCTGGTATATATCATGGACATTTAAAAAGGTCATAGGCCAAGTGGTATGCTATTGATATAGCGCGGGTTGCGATACGCAATATTGCTGGAGCGTTACAAGTCCATGGTAAAGACCGTTACCAGAGAAGTGTTAGCGCAGCCGACTTCACTTTAGTACAGCCTACTCTTTCAATGGATATTGCAAACGCACTAACTTGCGCTCATATTTCAAGTTGAAAGTTATAGTTATTGCTGAAGTAAAGTTTAAATGTTTTAAAAAAATGTTTTCACAAAACACATGTAAAAGACATTAAGGGCCAGATTACAAGTGGGGAGCTAATTAATGCTCCCGCTCAAGTGTCAATTGCTCTAGAAGTACGCTTATTACGCTCGTTGGGTTGCGCTCGTATTATGAATTAAAAGTAAACTGTTATTACTCTCTAAATGGACGAGAGCAAAAAGCCAAACTTAGAATTTCGAGTGCGCGTTCACGTATTTCCCCACAAACGTTAATGGAGAAAAAAACACCACAAGTATAAATATTACATATTCCAATGTTCTTCACCTACAAGAATATCTTCTATTTATTCATAAATAAATATTTCTACATATAACTGATATTTTTTTTTGGTACAATATATATTTATAACTATATATATTAATATATATATACATGATTATATATATGTATAGATATATACAGATAGATATAGGAAAATATCTATTTAGAAATGCTTAGAACATATTCTGCTATGTGGTTAAATCATGTAAATTGTACTGTCATTCATAACTGTCTAAAGGTATCATCATCATTACAACTTAGATGCAGGTGGCCATTTTAAAACTCCACCAGTGTCAGAAAAGCATCTCCTCCCACAGTAAAACATCATTTATAACATTTCACAGCCATTCTAGCTTGCAGTACTGATTACTTTTTAAAATATTGCTTTTATCTTCGGGGCCTGTGATTGAAACTGGAAATCAAAACAAAAATGAAAAATACAATGGCGATTTGGCATCTCTAAAGATTAATTTACAAGTGTTTGGATTGATCCCATTGCAAAGTCTGTAAGTATTATCATTTATATTTGTAAAATAAACATCTTGTGTTCTGAAACCATCATGATAAGTATGAAACAATATGAGTGTCATTTGTATATGGGCATGATGGTTATACTGGGCTTGTTTGCTTATTCATTCATAATTCAGATACAAAATACAATTTTAAACCACTTTCCAATTTACTTTTATTATCTAATTTGCTTCATTTCCTTTGTATTCTCTAGATAGGCCCAGGGGCAGCAATGCACTATTGGAGCTTGCTGCTGATTGGTAGCTGCACATATATACCTTTTGTCATTGGCTCAGCTAGCTCCAAATAGTGTATTGGTGCTCCTTCAACAAAGGATGCAAAGAGGAAGAAGCTAATTTGATCAAAGATGTACATTGGAAAGTTGTTTAAAATTGTATGTTCTATCTAAATCATGACAGAAAAAATAGATTTCATTGATTGTAGCTTTTAATAGTAACTTTTAATAACTGATTGAGAAAGCTTTTAATATGATTTGAAATTCCTTTATAGTAAGAAATACACAATTCAGCTCAAGATACAGAAAAGCTATGAGAACAACTAATATAGAAATGAAAGCTCAATTACTTTTTTACAGATGTAAAACACTTTCTAGGATGTCTTCAGAAAAATGTTTTAGAAACGTATGCATGGATTTTTTATTTATTATCCATGTTTTATTTTTTGTAATTTTTTTTTTCCTCATTCGTTTTCTGCATATTAATACCGGAGATACATCATCTAAGACAATGGGACTTATCGTGTCCGACAGACCACGCTGAATGCGAAGAGCAATACGCTGGCGGACAGGTTATGGAGCAGCGGTCTTTAGACGGCTGCTTCATAACTGATGTTTCTGGGTAGCCTAATGGATTGCCAGAAACACGGGGCTTCACGCTTCATACGGAGCTTGATAGATATGCCCCTATATATTTGTCTTTCATAGTAGCAGGTTTTAGGTAGTATAGCACATAAAAGTAGGGATTTTTTTAGTTAAAATACAGCAAGAAAGATCTGTCATCTGAAGTTTCAATAAGCCTCTGGTGTTCTTCAATGTCCTTCAAAAACATATTCCTAGAAACACTCCTGTATGAGCTGTCAGATAGCTATGGACCTTCAACTAATCCAGAGACAATACAGGATTATTTTCCAAAGTTTGCTTGTGCAAGGCAGTACTATGTGCTTTAACGCCAATTGATTTATTTACTTTACTTCATTAGTGCATAGAAATATGCCTGTATGTGCTGTAACTTTCTTTTCAACACTTTGAGGCCTATCTATCAAGCTCCGAATGGAGCTTGAGGCCCCGTGTTTCTGGCGAGCCTGCAGGCTCGCCAGAAACAGCAGTTATGAAGCAGCGGTCACAAAGACCGCTGCTCCATAACCCTGTCTGCCTGCTCTGAGCAGGCGGACAGGAATCACCGGAATTCAACTCGATCGAGTACGATCGGGTTGACACCCCCTGCTGGCGGCCCATTGGCAGCGAGTCTGCAGGGGGCGGCGTTGCAGCAGCAGCTCTTGTGAGCTGCTGGTGCAATGCTGAATACGGAGAGCGTATTGCTCTTCGCATACAGCGAGGTCTGTCGGACCTGATCCGCACTGTCAGATCAGGTCCGACAGACATTTGGTAAATAGGCCTCTTTATATCACTTTACTGGAATAGTAGATAAAGCATACTTTGTAGATATACATGTAAATGTGTATAAACATGATAAATATGTAATGGTAATATTATTCCCAAATCAATATTAAAGGGACAGTACGCTGTAAAATAGTTTTTCCATTAATGTATTTTAAATGACTTGTTATACCAACTGCAGAGTATAAAATATTTGAGAAATTCCATTTTCATGCTTATTTGTGTATATGAAGTAGCTGATTTTGTGCTTTGAAACCACAGCCTATTACAATGGGTTTAACTTAAAGGTGATATCAGATCTCATTATGTTCTAAGTTTGTGTAAACAGACTTGCTTTCTTATATTTTATTTGACTGGAACACCAAAGTTCAATACATAGAGAGAACAATGGAAAATTATAATTTTATTACTTAACTATCCTGCATCCCACTGAGAGTGTAATCTCTTCTGCTGGCTGTGTATACTTAGGCTATTCAATAGCCTATACTCCAGTATTAATTTGTTCAGTATAGGTGGTGATACCACAGGCTAAATCAGCTATTTCAAATGCTGAAATAGGAGTAAAGGAGCTACTTGTAACAAATTTAATACACTCTAGCAGGTTAAAAGGATCATTGGGAATAATTTAAAGGGGGGACATTTTTTGGGTGAACTGTCCCTTTAAGGGGACAGTAAATTTAAACTTAAACTTTTATGGTTTGCATAGAAGATGCAATTTTAAACAGCTTTTCAATTTACTTCTATTATCAAATTATCTTTGTTCCCTTTGTTAAAAAGTAATCGCCACCTATACTGAAAAAGTCAATACTATAGTATTGGCCATAAAAAAAAAACATGTAAACAAGAGGTAGCAGCAGAAATCATGCTTATCTGAGTACATTGTCTACTTCTAGGAACAGGGAGACCAGATGCATTAATTTATCCCTCTATATTTACACAAAATCCTCATTACCTTATCTCTCACTAACTACACAGTGAGACAAATACTTAGTGCCCAATGTTCTAAAGCTCTCCACTCAGGTATGATGATCTAAGAAGTCTTGTCACTGCGGCAAGTTCCATAAAAAAAACTTTAGAAACATAAACTTTACCTTGAAATATGTTTCTCTCTCTATGCAGGGATGTGAAGGAAAGAATATTAAAATAAAAGTTTTTAAAAAATCCTAAAGATTTTGTGTGATTTCTCTCCATGGGGGTGGGTTTTTAATCATCAGGTCCTTAGAGAGATCAATGGAAAATTAACATTTTATTATCTCTCTGTCCCACCCCCCAATGGCAGCATAATTACTTCTTAACCTTCTCATTTACATAGCTTTTCTATAATCAGGAACTTAATCATTTAAGTTTTCAGTTTAGGTGGGGATACAACAGGCAAAAGCAGCTATTTAAAAAAAAAAAAAAAAATCACACTACACTCACTCGCTCTATTAACTAATGTGCTCCTTACTCTGGGGATCAAAGCATTTAATTTAAGCAGCACATTAAATTAACATTCTTCATACTCTGGTCATTAAAACATTTAGGGCCAGATTACAAGTGGAGCACAAATGTTTGCACGCGTAAGCCATAAGGGGTTTATCACAAGTGTTTGTTCTTATCGGGTTTATTGCAGGTATTACGAGTTAAAAGTAAACACAATCGAATGAGAACAATTGCGATTTACGCTAGAATGATTACCGCAACTTCAGAGCTCTGGTTAACTGTTTTGCAAAACAATTAAGTTGCAAAAAAACACATCAAATATACATTACAAACACTCAAAATAACACTAATAAAAATGATTTAAAAAAAATATTGCACAAACTAGTTATAAGCGCTCAAAAATATGAAATCTCAGGTGGGAAAAAAAAGCAGGCAAAGGGATTTAACATTGAGATTCATACATATACATCTCTAAAGATGGATATGTATGTATGTATATATATATATATATATATATATATATAAGTGTGCAAAGGAAACGGCACACACCATCTGTTACATCCACCTGGTGCTCTGCTGAGAATAAAGTACATATGATATAAGTAATCCCACGCCCGGCTTTAGCGATGGAGGGATACCCAAACAAAAGCAGGCAAAACACATATATTCCAAAAGCCTTTTATGCAGAAAACATAAAGACAAGGGCCTTAGCCCATGAAGTTTCGGCTCTCGCAGGAGCCTTTTTCAATTGGAGGCCGTGAAGACATAGTGAACACCACCCAACCCCAATCTTAAATACTATAACCAATTTACCTTAACCTCATACAGATGGTAACGAGCGGGTCCGCACATCAATCCCATAGACTATGCGCACACTGGAACGCATCGCGCCGAGTGCTGATGTCATCAGTCAGCACCGGCCCAAATAGAGACAGTGTGAATGGTTGTCATGACGATCGGGTAAACACACATGAGTACCCGAGTGTGCATACAGAGGATATTGTGAGATTGCGGCTGATAGCTCTGTGACAATAAATGCTTACATAAGTAAACCCAAACAATCAGGATAAAAAAAAAAAGTATCATTATCACATATATATATATAGTAACAAGGGAGAGCACCCTCACTTAGTATATCAACTGCCAGGGTGCTAGTGTAATTAAATATAGCTGAACACAAAACTGGCACTCTCTGGTCTTTCCAAAAAATCTTTTACTGTGAAAGTAGTGACGTGTCGGGGACAAAGTCTGAGGAAGGGGATACTTTGTCCCCGAAACGTCACTACTTTCACAGTAAAAGATTTTTTTTGACAGACCACAGAGTGCCAGTTTTGTGTTTATATATATACACAATTTATGCTTACAGCGCAAACAAGAAAAAAGAAAATGTCAATTTTCAGTGGCATACTTTAAATGCAGAAGCCCATTCTATACCCAATGGTATCAATGGAGCTACTGCACTAGTATGTCACCCAAACTAATCAGTCTAAAGTCATTTCATTAGACAAGGAGAGTATACTTCTCTCCAGATCTCAAGGAATAGGTAGATACTTATATATTATACTTCTGTTTTTAAAGTGAATGTAAATTTTGATGCTAAAGTGCCCGGTTTTTAAAAATTTGATTAAAAACAGGGGCACTTTAATTGATCAAAATTTACATTTCACTCCTGTTGTGAAAAATAACTTACCCTTTAATCTTGACAGCAGCTCCAGCTTCCTTCACCCGTCGCAAAGCCTCTTCCTGGGTCTAAAATTAGGAATCCGGCTTCCTACAATCACAGCATTGAATAAGACACTGATTCCCCTGGGGGGGAAGCCGTGATTGGAGGATGACCTATCCATCATTTCAGAATTCAGAAATAATCTTGGGGTTTAAACATGTGAGTGAAAAATCACTTTTTTACATATTTTGTTATACAATAAATCTGCAGTATTACACGATAGTGTGTTTCTGTTTCTCATATGATTCTGGGACACGCATGAACCCTGATTACCTCCTGAGAGGAAGACACACATAAAGTCTCTGAAATTTCATACTCCAGGAAGTTTCTCCACCAGTGATACACCGGAGGTCTCTCCCTCACTAAATGAGGCAAGTTACCTCATACTATTGAGGTACTTTCTAGTAAGTGGGATACTTATCGGATTGGCCTTTGTTTATATATTCATGCTGTGATCCATTATTGTTTTAATATACAATATATGAGAACTGTAACAAGTGATCCTTTGGACTTTATTAGGCTTTCCTACTACAGCGCTTCCACACTCTCTTTTTTGCACACTTTTCTCTGAAGGAAACACTTCCTTCTTTGTTATTGTGTTAGCTGCTTATTGGAATCCTAGTTGTGTTTTATGTAGCGCAGTCATTTTAACTGCTGCTTATTTCTGACAACACTTTGTTGGGGTCAGGGGTATTCTACTTCCATATACAGTGGGGCAAAAAAGTATTTAGTCAGCCACCAATTGTGCAAGTTCTCCCACTTAAGAAGATGAGAGAGGCCTGTAATTTTCATCAAAGGTATACCTCAACTATGAGAGACAAAATGTGGAAACAAATCCAGACAATCACACTGTCTGATTTGGAAAGAATTTATTTGCAAATTATGGTGGAAAATAAGTACTTGATCAATATCAAAAGTTCATCTCAATACTTTGTTATATATCCTTTGTTGGCAATGACAGAGGTCAAACGTTTTCTGTAAGTCTTCACAAGGTTGTCACACACTGTTGCTGGTATGTTGGCCCATTCCTGCATGCAGATCTCCTCTAGAGCAGTGATGTTGTGGGGCTGTCGCTGGGCAACACAGACTTTCAACTCCCTCCAAAGGTTTTCTATGGGGTTGAGATCTGGAGACTCCAGGACCTTGAAATGCTTCTTACGAAGCCACTCCTTCGTTGACCGGGCGGTGTGTTTGGGATCATTGTCATGCTGAAAGACCCAGCCACGTTTCATCTTCAATGCCCTTGCTGATGGAAGGAGGTTTACACTCAAAATCTCACGATACATGGCCCCATTCATTCTTTTATGTACACGGATCAGTCGTCCTGTTCCCTTTGCAGAGAAACAGCCCCAAAGCATGATGTTGCCACCCCATGCTTCACAGTAGGTATGGTGTTCTTTGGTTGCAACTCAGAATTCTGTGGCATTTTTGAATATATGTATATGCACCTGAAGGAACAGTCATTGAAGACCGAGAAACGTTGTGTTTTACATGAATAAAGTCTTTTTACTTTTTATCTAGACTTTGTGCCACGAACTTTCATTTTTATATTTGCATTCTTGCACTCTGATCTTCAATTAAAAGACTGTCCGGTGTAGCAATCGGCTACAGATTCGGAGAGCTTGGCGGCAAGGAGAGTACACCAGAGACGCTGGCATCCGTCCAGTGTAAGACCTTGATCGTGGATTAGCTGCTGGAGATCGAGTCCGCAGGAGTGTGAGTTAGCTGGACAACTCTTAAGAGTCCAGGACGCGCTTGTGACACTTCTCAAGTGTCCGACATAATATCCGCTGGGCTGGCGTGATTTTTACATCTGATAACGCACTATGGTGGCACCGTCTTTGTTTATATCATTTTCTGTAGATCTGTATATCTTGGGCCACCAACAAGATTTGTGAAGAAGCTTCCTGCCAGCGCTCGTTTAACCGTACACTAGCGGTTTGGAAGTGAGAGGAATATACTCCATTTTGATATTAACTTTGGACATTGTTTGTGTATATTGCACTTGTTTGTTATTTTCTGCCACTATACACTGGTATTTATAATGAAAAGGTTTATGTCACTTCAATAATATTGCAAGTTAGTTTAACCATCATCCATCATACTAGTGTATATATATATATATATTTACATACACGTTGTTGATAATTTTCACCACACTTTTAAACAGGAGTTTTCTTGTATGTGTGATTAACAGGAGTTTTTTGTAATTTGGTTACACACACTGTTGGCACACTGATTTATATTGTTAATTTTTCAACTCAGAATTCACTCTCCACCAAACACAACGAGTTGTGTTTCTACCAAACAGTTCTACTTTGGTTTCATCTGACCATATGACATATAAATTCTTTCCAAATCAGACAATGTGATTGTCTGGATTTGTTTCCACATTTTGTCTCTCATAGTTGAGGTATACCTATGATGAAAATGGCTGACTAAATACTTTTTTGCCCCACTGTATGTATGTATATATATATATATATATATATATATATATATATATATGTGTGTGTGTGTGTGTGCAAAGGACCCAGTTGGAGTTAAATAGATGAAAACATGAACAATCATATTTACGCAATATTCAGTTTTAATGAAGGCTTTAACTATGTATTTACTATTTCACATTCCAATGTTCTACACATAGCAGAATATGCTCTAAGTATTTATAAATAGATATTCCTATATATATCTGTATATCTCTATATAGATATATAGGTATAGATATATATTGTACCAAAAAACATAAGATATATGTAGCAATATGTATTTATAAATAAATAGAACATATTCTGTTATGTGAAGAACATTGGAATGTTAAATATTCATATTTTTATGTCTGGTTAGCTCACATGAGAATATGCAATCGGGTTTGCGCAAGAGTGGGGTGTTAGGTTTTTTGTTCACTTTTTTCCGTCACTCAATTCTATGTGAGAATACGTGAACACGCATGCAATACTCTAAGTTTTGCTTTTTGCGCTTGTCGGGTTAGCACGCGAGCGAAAACACTTTACTTTAAATTTATAATATGAGTACAACCTGACGAGCGCAAAAAGCTTACTTCTAGCACAACTAACGTTCGATCGGGACTCGCAATGTTTCCTCTAATGAGCGCGGCAGCGCGGCTGCGCATTGATTTGAGTGACACTGCACACTGCTTTATTAGCCCCGCGCACCAGGAGGCGTTGCAGCCCTGGAGCACTCAGTCGCGGCAAAAATTTTCACTGCACAGTTGGATGAGCCCGCGTCTCATGATATCTGGAGTCTGGTTTGGCCGGGACTCCCGGGAGAAACGAGCATCTAAATTGTAAGTAGTACTAGTGTAACAGCTAGTAACAGTCTATCTTTTGCCCCTACTTTTAGCCCTGCCGCGGGCTAGCTAGCACTGACTGCACATATCCATCGCTCCCCCAGGGCCCCAGTGTACCTCTGCTTAATTTGGTGTGTGTCTAAGTTGAAACGTATTTGTCTTGGGCTGCAGACACTCATTTTATTATTACTTAAAGTAATAATAAAATGAGTGTCTGCAGCCCAAGACAAATACGTTTTTACATCTTGCTAACTCTGTAACTTAGACACATACGACACCAGGCCACCACACAAAAAATTTCAATACACACTGCGCAGTTGAGATCTGGAGTCTGGTTTGGCCGCACGGGACTCCCGGGATAAACAAGCATCTAAATTGGAAGTCTATCTTCAGAATTGAGCAGACTGTTACTGAATCTTCAAAATAAATCTTTCCCCTATGCACCGGACCGGCCAGGGAGGCATTGAAGTCAGACCGTACTCGCAGCCATCAATGTATAATATCCTCCATTCCTTCCGCAGTACACGCCTCTGCTTTCGATGAAGTTTGTGTGGTGTGATGTCGGAGTTAGCAAGATGTACTAGAAATGTATTTGTCTTGGGCTGCAGGCACTCATTTTATTATTTCTTTAAGTTATAATAAAATGAGTGTCTGCAGCCCAAGACAAATACGTTTCTACATCTTGCTAACTCTGTAACTTAGACACACACGGCACCACACAAACGTAATCCAAAGCAGAGGCATGTACTGCGGGAAAAAAATGGAGGATATACATTGCTGGCTGCGGTCTGACTTCAATGCCTCCCTGGCCGGTCCGGTGCATAGGGGAAAGATTTATTTTGAAGATTCAGTAACAGTCTGCTCAATTCTGAAGATAGACTTCCAATTTAGATGCTCGTTTATCCAAACCAGACTCCAGATCTCAACTGTGCAGTGCGTATTGAAAATTTTGGTGTGAAACTGATTGTGAATAAGATATTGTGGAATAGCCCCACACATTAGGCTGTACTAGTGTAGAATAGAGTCAGACTGTGTTATTAGGTGAACATGAACAATGTACATATCTACCCCCTGTGAGCAGCCAGTGCCCTGCCTAGCCCCAGAGTAGACATATTAAATTCAACAAATCATACTAGTAGTGTGTGAGTGAAAGCAGGACGGACTACTGAGAATTATGGCACCACATTTTCCTGCATTTTATTTTTTAAATTAATGAATTTGTTATGTTATATTTTATTAATAAAATAATAATGGTAATTGTAATTGGTAAATGATAATTTACATAAAAGAAAATGTTATTATAATTGATTGATGATAGTCACATGAGCTGTGTAGGCTTGTAGCTGCTTTTATTATATAGTATATATTACTATTAGTAATAGTCTACTAATATATAATAAAAGCAGCTACCTGTGCTCTGACAGAACCCAGCAGCGGTGCCATTTTATGCGCTATACTTTTGCTATAAATTTATTTTTCAAAGTGAGGAATTAAAT
Source organism: Bombina bombina (assembly GCF_027579735.1). Taxonomy (NCBI): domain Eukaryota; kingdom Metazoa; phylum Chordata; class Amphibia; order Anura; family Bombinatoridae; genus Bombina; species Bombina bombina. The sequence goes on from NC_069503.1 coordinate 531,561,205, forward strand.
GTTGATTTTAAAGCCCAATTCCAAAAATGTTTTTATTTTAGTTTATGTGCCTTTGTGGTTTGTGTGACTGACTGTGCAAGCAATGAAATAGTTGATTGTAATTTTGTGGACATGTTTAGTGATTGCTGTGTCTCCAGGAGAGACTGTTTAAGCCTGGAGGAATAAGGATTGTTAAAACAAGATATGATTTTAAACTACTTCTCTGAAGCAAATATCCCATTTTATTTTTAAAGTCTGGAATCAACAGTTTGATCTTAAATGGGATATTTGCTTCTGAGAAGTAATTTTAAAGTTAATGTACTTTATTTTTTGTTTTATACTTGCAGTTGCAAGCTGAAAGTTATATGTATTAAAGTTTGTGTTTGGTTATTTTCATTTTAATTAAAGAGAGAGGGTTTTTTTAAGCTGTCTAGTTTATTATACTGCTCCATTTAAGGCGTTTAACATGATCTGAGAACCTGATTAATGACTGTCTGATTATGTGATTCATCGTTATGTTCTGATCCCATTCCCTACTAATGTATTTCAGGATGACACTTAGCTTATGCAACTAATACACTATTTGATATGTAATGTTATTGTTTCACTAGCTAGCTGCTATAAGTTATTGAATGACAGTTGCTTGCTGTTTAAAAGGACAAATTGTTTTCCCCCTTAATGTGTTTCCAATGATTTGTTATACCAGCTGCCTACAGAGTATAGCATTTATGTAGAAATGCTGCTTTATTTTATTTAATGAATAGAATAGTGTTTACATGTCTATTTGTCTAATGTCTATGTGTGTTTATGTGTATGTGTGTGTGACACACACGTAAACATGCATAGTAGTTACACACAAACCCACAATCTCACACGTGTATACAATATGCAAAGTTGCAGAGATATATAAGTATGCCGCTGTTTCATCAGAATATATTATTAATATATGTGTAAATTGTGTCCTCAAATCCATGGAGATTGCTATTACAAAGTATATTGTTTGTATTTGCAGTCACTGAGAAGCACATAATTCCATGAATAAGGTTAAGTTAAAGGGACAGTCAACTAGCAGGCCCATTTATCAAGCTCCGTACGGAGCTTGAAGGGCCGTGTTTCTGGCGAGTCTTCAGACTCACCAGAAACACAACTTATGATGCAGCGGTCTAAAGACCGCTGCTCCATAACCCTGTCCGCCTGCTCTGAGCAGGCGGACAGGAATCGCCGGACATCAACCCGATCAAATACGATCGGGTTGATTGACAGCTCCCTGCTGGCGGCCGATTGGCCGCGAGTCAGCAGGGGGCGGCGTTGCACCAGCAGCTCTTGTGAGCTGCTGGTGCAATGTTAAATGCGGAGAGCGTATTGCTCTCCGCATTTAGCGAGGTCTTGCGGACCTGATCCGCAGTGTCGGATCAGGTCCGCAAGTCCTTTGATAAATGGGCCTGTTCAAGTCAAGTCCAAAAAACACTTTCATGTTTCAAATAGGGCATGTAATTTTAAACAACTTTGCAATGTACTTTTATCACCACTTTTGCTTTGTTCTCTTGGTATTCTTATTTGAAAGCTAAACCTAGGAGGTTCATATTCTAATTTTTTTAGACCTTGAAGGCCGCCTCTAGTCGAAATGCATTTAGAGGGCATTAGTTCACATGTTTCATATACATAACATTGAGCTCATTCACGTGAATTTAACATGGACATGGAGACAGCTCTGATTGGCTAAAATGCAAGTCTGTCAAAAGAACTGAAATAAGAGGGCAGTCTGCTGAGGTTTAGATACAAGGTAATAACAGAGGTTAAACGTATATAATTATAACAGTGTTGGTTATTAAAAACTGGTGAAATGGTAATTAGGGGATTATCTATATTTTAAAACAACAAAAATTCTGGTGTGTTGACTGTCCCTTTAATAGATTGCGTGTCCATTTGATTTATGCTTTAGTGTTAGACTGTTATACTTTAGTGTTTTATTATTATCAGGTATTTGTAGAGCACCAACAGGTTCTGCAGCGCTAATGTATTCTTATACTGTATGAAATTCTTTGAATTTTAGTATTTGTCGTTAAATTTTAATTTAAACTTTCATGTATCCGATACAGAATCTACATTTATGATCAAATTGGCAATATTTTGCTGTTTGTTAAAAAGAATACCTAGGTAGGCTAAGGATCAGCAGTGCACTACTGTGAGTCTGACCGTGAGATAGCTGGGTATTGGTGATCTTTAAGTTAGCAACATTGTTCAAAATCTGTTAACCAAATTTTTTTAGTAATATTTTGTTGGTAAGCACTACTACTAGTAATGATGAGGATGAGTTGATGACTAATAATAATTAATTATTATTATTTTTAGAATCCTTATGATAATGAAAAGAAGGGCAGATGGAAGAAATGAGTCAAATGTTTCCAAGAACAAAGCCTGTGCAAGGTTTAAGAAGGAATGGCTTTGGCAGCTTGTAGAAGCTGAACTACCATCTTCACAACATAAACAAAAAGTAACCATTGGCGATATTTTTACATACCGAGAAGAAAATGCTGATGTTGTATGCAACATTTGTGTGGAAGCGAAAGCTGAGGGTGAGATGACTAGTGGAAAAACATGGGGAGAATGGAAGTTAGACTACCTGAAACGACATCTCAGTCAGAGAATCCATGTAGATGCAGTTACCAAATCACGCAACCAGAAGAACAGTGGCCTTTTGAGAATGTTAAAGGAAACTGAAAGCCAGCGTAAGTCAAGACTAGCGTAAGAAGCACGGAAGAAGTCTAATTCAGATATGGTAAAGGTACTAATTGATGATACTATCCTAGCAATTAAAATGAATGCATCAATGCATTCTGTGCAAGAAATTCATGCACATGTGTCCAAATATGCAAATGTACCAGAGAGTTGGCGCAGCAAGAACTATGCTTTTGAATTTGTTGAGTGCATCAGCTTTGTACTTCATAAACAAATAATAGGAGAATTAAGGAAAGCAGCTTTCCATACCTTAATTGCTGATGAAAGTACAGACATAACTGTACAGAAAATTTTAATTTTGTATATAAAATATCATCCAGAAAATGAAACTTCCTATAAAACCATGTTTGCAGGTATTCTGAAACTAACTGCATGTGACAGTGTCAGTATTGTTGAAGCAATCAAAAATTTTTATAGCAACAGAAATCTGGATCTTCAAAAGATGGTGATGTTGACATCAGATGGAGCACATGCTATGCTTGGGAAGAATAATGGTGTGGCAGCAGTTCTTCGTCGAGAAATAGAACATCTATCGGAGCAACATTGTGTTGTACACAGAGAAGACCTGGGGCTAGATGATGCATGGAAAAAAGTTCCAGTCATGAGGGAGAAACACTGTTACGGACAGTATATTCAATGTTCTGTAGATCGTCTATTAAAAGAGGAAAACTAGCAGAATTAGCTAATGTCACAGAATCTGATGTTTTGTCATTTTGACCACTAAACGAAGTGAGGTGGCTGTCGAGGCATTTTGCTGTAACTGCCTTAATGAGAAACTACAACGTTTTAACTCTGTATTGTAAAGATCAAGTTAACAACGATCCGAAATGTAAATACTCCCTGAAGATTTTGACCAATCCACAATATCAACTAGCATTAACTGTCCTTAAAGGGACGTTAAACACTTTGAGATGGTAATATAAAATGATAAATTGTATATAATAAAACAACTCTTTAATATACTTTCATTATTTATTTTGTCCTCTTTGCCTGTAATTCCATTCTGAAATTGTGAGCTTTTCAGTTCCTGTTAGAAATGGAAGTGCAGAACACTGTTAAATTCAGCACAACCATTGGCTGCACACTCTAGTGACCTATGTATAACTGTCCCTAATTGGCCACAGCAGAGAAGGTAACACAAGTTACAACATGGCAGCTCCCAGTGTTTTATAGACACTAAAACTTTACACTTATTTTGTCACTTTTTAAACAACTAATGAAACTTTAAAAAATACATCTACATGTAAGTCATGGTCTAATCTTTTCTTTGAATGCATCATTCTATCTAGCATGTATTTAGTGTTTAATGTCCCTTTAATGATGTTTTAGAAGACCTGGCTTCTCTCTGCAAATTCCTTCAGAAAAGTTGTTTAAATACAATTGAAGCACTACAGTATGCAAAAGCAAAAATCAACAAGTTAAAGGGACAGTCAACACCAGAATTTTTGTTGTTTAAAAAGATAGATAATCCCTTTATTACAAATTCCCCAGTTTTGCAAAACCAACACTGTTATATTAATACACTTTTTACTTCTGTGACTAACTTGTATCTAAGCATCTTCTGACTGCCCCTAATCACATGACTTTTAGTTATTATCTATTGACTTGCATTTTAGCCAAGACAAACTCTAGACAGGTTCTCAAATTTGTTTAACCAAGAATACTAGAGTTCAGAACTTTATCTATATTTTCTCTTCTTTAACCATATTGTGGGCCTATAGCTGATGATGCCTTACACTTATTTTGCAATTTGTATTGCATAGCCAATTAGCCAGTTAAATGTCTAATTTGTATTGCATAGCCAATTGATAGTGACTGTGAGAATTAGACAAACTCTAGACAGGTTCTCAAATTTGTTTAACCAAGAATACTAGAGTTCTGCACTTTATCTATATTTTCTCTTCTTTAATCAAATTGTGGGCCTATATTAGTTGATGGCTTAGTTGCTATTATACAAACAGTTTGTAATTTGTATTGAAGAGCCAATTACATTTCATTGTGTATTTGTGAATGTGAGAATGAGAAAAAATGTGGTTCTCAACTTTGTTTTGCCAATAATGTTCTTTGTCACTCAAACAGCCTAATTAGGTTTTTGAATATTCTCATTCTGCAATCTATATGATCATAGTAAATACTTTTTTTCATGTTATATTCTATGAATATTGTGCACTGCAGTGCAGACAACCATTTGTATTGATGTTAGCATATGCTATGTATTGTCTGTGCCTTGTTAATAGGCAATAGGCATCAATAAAAATTGTTTGTTAAAATGATACAGAATAGATTGTCTTATTTCATTGCATATGTATTATATAATATTAAAGTCGTGTAAAAAAAAATTGCTCAGAGCAGGAGCAGGTCTGCACAGCGGTGAAAAATATTAGAGGGAACATTGATCGGGAGTGTTAATTAGCGCTCCACTTGTAATCTGGCCTTTAATTTGTATAACGTTATTTTGCAATGCAATTCTATAAAAAAAATTGCTTTTGTTCAGTGTTTCTGACAGTTTGCCCAGCACAGTATGTACAAGAGCTTGCAGTATTTATAGTGACTTCAGTTACAGAATAAGCAAGCCTGTCACTCAATGCCCACAAAGATATCTTAAAGACTGTAATGAGTTTTACCTACATGCAAATTGGCTTTTCTTGTATACAACACAGATATGTGTTCCACAGAGATTAAATGAATTTAAAATCAATAAACTAATTAGTGAGGCCCTAGTACTGGATAAGATGCTGTGTAAAGTTCTAATGTAGTAAATGGAAGATAAACTCCTAACTAATTTCTCTATATGGTTGGAAAAATCATTGTAACAAGAAAATATATTTGATAAGAATTACAGTTTTCTTGAAAGGGAATGTGTATATACATGTGTGTTTGTTTATACATATGTATCTGTGTCTCTCTGTGACACAGATACATATATATATATATATATATATATATATATATATAGTGTGTGACTAGTCTGGGTGTGTGTCTGTTTGTGTCTGTGTGTCAGTATTTTTGAGTCTCCGTTTGACTGTATGTGGATGTTGTGTCTGTATGTGTGTTTGTGTGTCTGTATGTGTTGTGGTATAAAAGGGCATAAAAAGCCAAATAAAATTAAGCAATTTCCCCAATACCGTTTCCCCAAGGGGATTGAATGCAACTATTGATTATGGTTGTTGCTACAAGCAATGAATGGACTGCGGGAATCTTTTCCTTAAAAACAGATGTATAATATATAACAAAAGTGATTTTTTTTTTTTTTGTGTGTTGGATAGACTAAGGTTCACAATTAAATTGTTCAATATAACACCCAGAACAAACTACATCAAGGGTTTGCAAATTTACATAAAACACATGAGTCAACAAGAATATTAAGGAGTCAGAAACATTATTCATAAGATCATTGGAAGTCCTTTGTATACTGTATATTTGTATTACTTTATGCAGGATAACCCCCCATAATTAGGCACAAAATATTACATTTTAGAATGTGTGTGTGTGTGTGTGTGAGAGTCAACAGCTCCCAGATAGAGTTGTCACCTTTTCTGGGGGGAAAATACCAGCCATGCTCATTAGCATAAATTTAATTAATTAATTAATTAATTGATTAAAAAACATAATTCAGGAAATAAAGCTGCTAGGACTGATTATAAATGATCATTGGTTTATAATTAGATTCCAACACTTTTAGAGAAAGTTTGATTACGATAGCCTCTTTATTTTTAGCTTTGATCTGAAACTTAAAAATACTGGTCATGTCTGTAAAATATTGGCTGGCGTGGAAACTCTACTCCAAGATTATGTCACTACTGTTAAATTTAGTTAGAGAAGGAGGCGTAAATACAAATTATTACACAGGTTGCAATATGTATCTTGAAATAAATGTTAGACTTTTTTTTAAATAAGTCTGCTAGAAACAGTGAGCAGAAGTCGGTCAAACCTGGTGACTTGTTCTGGTTTTTAAATCAAACTGTTCTCAGAGTTGACTGAAATAAACATGAAACCTAAAAATGTTCTTTAATAATTCAGATAGGAAATGCAATATTAAAAAGTCAGACCTCTGGTTAATTTTCAAAACAAAACAACCCCCAAAATAAAGAATATATATATATATATTTTTAAATTTAGAATTTTTTTAATAAAAAAAAAACAAAAACTGCAAAAAGCAGTTATGAGGGGTTAAAGTTGGTGGGAGTGGGGTGTTAAAACGTTTTAGCAGCTATATTGTTCCCAGTTGAGAGCCTCTCTCTTCATATTTTGCATATATGCAAATAACTGTTGTGGTGTTTTTCTCTCTAAGGTTGACGAGGCAACCAGTCATGGATAGAATAACCAGGTGTCAAGTTTTAACTGGGTACTCCAGCATTTAATTACCCACACAAACATATATATATACATACATACATACATACTTCTATGCCCACTATATGTATATATATATATAACATATAATCTAATATCTGATGTGGGCATATAAGTGACAGCGACTTCTGAGCCATAGATGTTAATCTGAGATTTTATGAGTATATAGGTCATACGGGAGCCAGGGTCATGGGTCTGTTCTGAGGTCTGATGCAGGAATACAAACTGCCAGGGCCTGTAGAGACTATATCTAATCTGAGGTCTGATGTGGTATATTGTTGGCTGGAGCTGCAGGACCATATCCAATCCATGTAGTCTAATCTGACCCCACCTACCACTATCCCCCAAGTGTCTTTGAAGGATTCAGCATGATTTCCACTCACAAGTCCCATATAGTCAAAATGTACAAGTGGAGTTATTTGTCCAAACCCTTCATTCAGCGAGGGTGACATAGTATTTCGGAGCTGGGCTTTCCTTATGGATGGAATCAGACTAATCATAAACTGTAGGAAAGCTCTTCTTTGTGAAAAGCGCAAGTGGGCCAAAAAAGAGGCTTCACCTTGGATGTGAACTTTCATATAGATGTATAGGGCAAGCTACTACACAAGTATGTCTGAGTATGAGTTACTCTCCTTCAGATACCTGCAGTGTAACCTAGGTTCCAAAATGGCAGCACCCATATTTAGAGTTTGGTGTCCCTTTAATACATTTGTGGGGGCTTTTTTTTTTTTTTTTTTTTCTTACTATCACATTATGTCTTTTTGCTTAAAAATAAAACTATTTATTTAGCTATTACTTGTCACCAAAACACTTGAGTGAAATTAATATTCATCATACCTCATATTCATATCTCCCTAATGATATATTAGCGTAAAAGGCACAGCACTCATCAGCCAGATAGTTTGTAAATAAATTATAAAATTATTTTCCTATAATCCAAGCAATGAGTCACCTCTCAGCTCTTGAAATGACTTTTCTGAGTGCTTAGCAGGGAATATAGCAATCAAACCTAATTAGGGAAACTAAAAAGAGGGAATTACTGCATCACCAAGTTGCTATAACAGCATTCATTATTGATCTGTCATGTAATATAGATGGGTTGCAAAAGTCAGTTAAATATCATTCTTTACTTTATCAAATATTTAAAATACTGTTTTTATTTAACTTAAAAAATATATATTTGTATCTTTCATATTTTTATTGTAATAAGGAGTAAATTGGAATTCTGTGAAAATTAAACAAAATGTTAAGGCAAAGACAAAAAAATGTACCCCTTTCCCACAGTAACTAGTTATATATATATATATATATATATATATATATGCATGTTTTTGAGCACTATATATAATATTGTTACAAACATTGCTGCAAATAACACTGTTATATATATAGTATATATATATATATATATATATAAACAGTATATATATATATATATATAATATATATATATATATATATATATATATATATATATATATATATATATATATATATATATATATATATATATATATATATATAATTTTTACACTCATTACCCTGCCTCAGTATTCTCTAATTGAAAGGGACTAAGGTTCAATAAAGGATACAAAATGCCAAAACTTTTTTTTTTAAATTATATGATTTATTTGACTCAAGAAATGTGATATTGAGTATTATGTCACGATAACACACATTATATGCAGTGCAACACTAAAGGACTACAATATAACAGAATTGAGAATTATAATATAAAATGTGTCTAGATGTGCATAAAATGTTTATGATAGAGGAATTTTAGGGGATTAGACTCAGATTTAGTAGTTTAACCCCTTAAAGTTGAAGATCAGAATGACATTCCAATGTAAATTTTTAATGGAAAAAGGAAATCACATGATTGTCAACGTGATCGCGTAACTTCAATGCCGGGATTGGATCATGGGAGACTGCCTACAATGCTAGGCACATCCCCCAGTTGGATTTTCATTTTCGAAAAGCAGGAGGGAGCGGGACACCCTAAAAGTTGAGATGCTTCATGCTGTCCTAGAGGCGTTTAAGCCCATTGCTTTTAAGATGGCATGGAACGTCCTAATGGGGTTAACAAATGTTAATTTATGACAGCACTTTTTGCCAAATGGATACTGTTTTGTTAATTTAAAGAGATTATAGTAAATTATTTGTAATATTTAATACAGAGTTAAGAGGATTGAATAGCCAGAATAAAAACTGTTCTAAAGCCATAGGGCAGTATTATTTAAAATCATTTACATAATTATTTGTCAAGGAAACACTGAGGCAGAAAATGTAACGTTAAAACATATAACACATGGCAAGCTGCGACGCTTACCGGCATGGAGGCAGGAGGTTAAATTTGTAACTTAATTATTCGGTTAAATATTTCCAAATGTATTAGAGTTTATATGCATAGATTTTTTTATGGTCAAAATAATTTGAATTAAAAATGTAAATACATTGTATATAGATTAGAATATGTTTTTTTATTTAATATTTTGCCTTTTACATACATACACTAAAATTACAACAGTAATAGTTGTCTTTGTATGACATACAATATGATATAGTTCTAATTGCTTATGGTGGGTGGGTTTAACAGAGCAACAATAGAACCCCTTGGAACGGCTTGTACTATGAATTCAATATATTTAATGCCCATAAAGTGGTACCCAAAAAGGGATACGGCACCCCATGATGCACTTTGAACCCTCTGCTAACAGCTGTATATTCTAATGTAATAATAATATTATTATTAAGTGAAAGTCAGTCCTAGTGTTTGTGGAAATGCTAGGATTGACCATTGAAACAAATAAAGGGGACTTTCATTCAGGAAATACTTCATGCAGAAAGCTTCCTTTATTTGTTTCAAGCGTTGCCGCACTGAGCTGCTAAGGCAGCCTACGGCAGACAGAATGCTGTTTTGCTAAGAGGTGACGTTTCCACCTCTTAGAAAATAGCATGCGGGATATCTGGCACCACAGGGAGACAAGCCGGATTTCACACACTACTATTGGCTAAGAGGTGAAACGTCACTTCTCAAGAAAAACAGCGTTCTGCCTTGGGCTCAGTTCGGCAACACTTGAAACAAATAAAGGAGCTTTCTGCATGAAGTATTTTATACTTAATGAATGAAAGTCCCCCTTTATTTGTTTCAATAGTCAATCATAGCGTTTCACAAACGCTAGAATTGACTTTCACTTTAATTAATAATAATAAAAATAATAATAATAAATACAGAGCATGATAAATGCCAGGTGCCAGGTCTCCATGGGGACTACAAATTAGGAAGTGACACGCAGTAAATTGCCAGATACTTTGCCTAAATGCTATACTCTCTCTCTTATTTCCAGGTCCCCTTAGTTTCAGTCAACATGCAGTATTATAGTCTGCTTCTGGGTCTAAACAGTAAGAGTGTAAACAGTTTCAATTGTCTGGTTTTAAGGGGTATGCCCCTAGACTGCAAAACAACCCAAAACAAAGTCTTGCTAATTTTTTAATATATATATATTAGTTTTACATAATTACAAAACAACGAATACACAGAATTTTTAAATTATAGAGTTGAACAGATGTTGTATATTATGCATAATATAAAACTGACTTTTAAAAATGCATCAGAAGCTTATCCTAAGGGGCCGATTTAACAAGGGCTGAATGGCCCTTAATCGCTCTATTTCTGCACGAGCCTTCTGGCTTGCCGGAAACAGCAGTTAAGAAGCTGTTGCTCCTCAGAGGCAGCGGAAAGCAATCAACCTGATCGGATACAGCTACAGCGAATCATGTCCGCCCCGCCATTTGATAATGCGGGCCCCATAGTCTCTACTTTGTCTCTGCTCTTTATCTTAAAACCAAAACACAACCTCAGCAGAGTTTTTGTACTGTTCTCAATACAAAATGCAATGCATATAATGAATCATATCATATCATGCAAAGGACAGAATTCCCTAAGGGCATTCAATCTGGTCATACATAACCTATGCATTTTATACATACAAAACACACAAGTAGAAATAGACTTTGAGACTGGAAAAATATTCCATAATACAAAGACAGCAACTAAACAAATTAAAGGAAGTGGTGTGAACTATATTATATCCATATTTCTATTCAAATTCTCAATTTTTTGTTATATTGATTTTAATAATTAAAATTTTTAAAGTAGATATTTGAATATGAAGTCTATCATTTTATACAACTCCAATGTACAAAATCCAGAACAGCTTGTTCCAGTTAAAAAAAACGTATATTTATTATTAGCAGAGACGATAAAACCATATCATAAAAAATTGGAAAACAGCATGGGTAAAGTGGCACACAGTTAAAAGCAATCAAGCGAGTGTCTAACACCCTCCTGCATCTGATGTGTTTGTGTGTGCCCCGTATTCATAGATATCTATGAATATGGGATACACCCAAAACGCGTCAGGTGCAGGAGGGTGCTAGACACTCGCTTGATTGACCGAGCCTAGAAGAGGTATGCTGTGAAGTACATTTATCGTAAGTGCCATATTAGGCATCTAGAGGCTATAAAAATGACATGTATGCCTGATAGACTTCTCCAGGGTGATCTTTATGTCTAGCGCACTTATTGCACTTTTTGTACTGAACGGTCTTATAATTGTCTCACACACACCACACACAGACTATATATCTAGTATAAGGTTTTTTTTAATACACTTTTAAACTTCAACTTACAAAAAAGATAACCTACCCAAGCTATCTTACACACATGATAAGTCATGTAGTTGAGTTTTATTCATTAAATAGAAGTATACTGTCAGGACCAGCATAGATATTTCACTGCACATTAGCCGTGTTTAACTATGCACATCATAAGCTGTAGATCTCTTTGCTAATTTAGTCTAAGCCTTGTTTTAATATTACTGCATACCATTTTTTAAATCACAATGTTATTACACCTCTTATTTTTTCTAGGGTAAATAAATCAACTTTTAGGGTTCATATAGCTACTAGCTGATCTGGAATCTTTGGGCCAATACCCAAGCAATACACCTTATATATAGTGAAACTGAATTAGATAAAATGAGATGAGTATTATTGATCCCCACAATAGGAACTCTTTACATTCAACTACCACACTGATGCAGAAATGGGCTGTAAAATCTGCAGCCAAAACTTCATTAACATTTATAAATATATATGAATAACTTTTTATATTGTAAAACATAACCACATACATAAGAAGAAAAAAAAAAACAGGCACACAACCCAATTTCCTCTCCTGTCAATTAGGGAGGTACCACCTCATGAAAAAATTAAAAACCCACCCTCTACTGACTGCTAAATAGCCCCAATACATAGTACTTTGTTAGGGTTCAAAACTCCTCCTTGTATGTATTACATACAGGATACAAATTGACATACATTTCTGGCTTTAATATATTTTAATACAACTGTCAGACATTGAGTAAACCTATTTTTTATATCTCTTGCCTTTTATAAGTGGGTAGACTTATGTTCTGGGATGTTAGGACAAGAAGTTGGCAAATACTACTGTGGGCCATGTCATGAGGAAAAACCCTGCATATAAATCCATTATGGTAAACACAAAATATAAACATTGTTTGTCTACTCACTATAATAGTTTATGCATGAATTTCCCAATATATTATTCTGTAAATTAAAGGGACTATGAAAGTCAAAATGAAAGATTCATTATTCAAAATAGAGCTTTACAATTAAAAATTAAAAAATTTTTTTTTACTTCTAATATCAAATTTACTTTATTCTCTTGGTATCATCCTTTTTTTAAACATACCCCTTTAACTAGCATACTGAGGCAGATACAGGCGAGAACCTGTGCACTATTGGGCAACATTTTTACAAACATTGTTGCAAACACTGTCCTAGGCCTATATTTATCAAAGTCTTGCAGACCCTGATCCGACAGTGCGGATCAGGTCCGCCAGACCTCGCTGAATGCGGAGAGAAATACGCTCTCCGTAATCAGCATTGCACCACGAGCCTCACAAGAGCTGCTGGTTGCAACCACCGCCCCCTGCAGACTCACGGCCAAAGGGCTGCCAGCAGGGAGGTGTCAATCAACCCGATCGGGGTTTGATTTCCGGTGAATGTCTGTCCACCTGCATAGAACAGGCGGACAGGTTATGGAGCAGCGGTCTTTGTGACCGCTGCTTCATAACTGCTGTTTCTAGGCGAGTCTTGAAGACTCGCCAGAACACGGGCCGTCAAGCTCCTTTCGGAGCCTTGATAGATAGGCCCCCCTAGAGTGCTCAAAACATGTGCACACTCCTGATCCTACCTCAGTATGCTGTCATGGAAAGCAGGTACATTTCAACAAAGGAGACAAGAGGTACCAGATACCAGAAGGGTACTAAGTAAACTGGAAGTTTTGTTTTTTTAACCCCTTAACCCAATATGACATACAAATACATCATGCAGTACTTTGCCAGCTGCCAGTACCAAAGATAGCTGCAAGTAGTGGGAGGGTTAGAGAGCTATTTTCAGGGATTACGGAGGTTGGAAAGTTGAGTAGGATCACTAAACTGAAGAAAAAAAAAATATACAAAAATAATAATAATAATAAAAAATAAAACAACCTAAACTGCATACTGGCAGACTGTCTGCAGCACCTTAAAGGGACACTGAACACAATTCTTTTTCTTTTGTGATTCAGATAGAGCATGATATTTTAAGCAACTTTCTAATTTACTCCTATTATCAAATTGTCTTCATTCTCTTGGTATCTTTATTTGAAATGCAAGAATGTAAGTTTAGATGCCGGCCCATTTTTGGTGAACAACCTGGGTTGTTCTTGCTGATTTGTTGATAAATTCATCACACCAATAAAAATAAATATTGCTGTCCCAGAGTCTGAACCAAAAAAAAGCTAAGATGCCTTCTTTTTTAAATAAAGATTGCAAGAGAACGAAGAAAAATTGATAATAGGAATGAATTAGAAAGGTGCTTAAATTGCAATGCTCTATCTGAATCACGAGGAAAAAAAATTTGGGTTCAGTGTCCCTTTAAGAAGGTGGTGAGCATTGAGGGGGTGAGGGAGGGACGAGAGCTGTTTGGGAGGGATCAGGTAGGGATCAGGGGGTGGGAGGTGTCAGGAGGGAGGGTAGTCTCTACACTAAAGCTAAAATTAACCATACAAGCTACCTGATTAACGCCTTCACTGCCGGGAATAATAGAAGTGTGGTGTGCAGCTGCAATTAGCAGCATTCTAATTACCAAAAAAACAATGGCAAAGCCATGTATTGTCTGCTATTTCTGAACAAAGGGGATACCAGAGAAGCTTTTACAATCATTTGTGTTAGGATTGCACAAGTGGTATGTAAATAATTTCATTGAGAAACCCAAAGTTTGTGAAAAAGTTAACATTTTATTTTTATATAATCGCATTTGGCGGTGAAATGGTGGCATTAAATATACCAAAATCAATCCCTTGGGTTATCTACTTAAATTTTTAAAAAATATATAGTTTTGACAGGTAAATAAAAAAAACTAAAACAAAGCTCTATTTCTGTTTTAAATGGAGTGATATAAGAAATGCTTGCTAAAAATTCTCTGGTATTATGGCCAAGTTCTTCTATAAAAGTCCTGGTAGGGAAGGGGTTAAATAATACTCTTGTTTTGAATTGTGAAAGTTTAATTCTGACATTGATGAACCTCTAATCAATATGCTTCATTCAGGCTTATGTTATTTATTTATTATACTGTTAATTGTATTATATATGCCTTGCTTGTTACAAAAATGTTAAATATTCCTTCAACTGCCTATTTCAAGGGCCTCGAAAATTCCCAACATTATAAGATCTTTGCACTATAACTAATCTGGCAGCAACGTACACAAGCCATGTTGCATAACATAATAAACAATTCACACACTCGTGTCCCCCTATTTCAAACAAATATGTTTTCTTTTATATAGTAATTCATTGAAGCAAGTTTCAGGAAATAAACCTGCTTGTTTATAAAAAAAGAAAAAAAAAAATAGTTTGTTACAGTTTAAACAGCTTCAGCCTCAAACATTAAAGTGCCGATTTACACCAAAGAAATGTCCTTTTGTGTGTTTAGAAGACCATACAATTTTAAATCACCTTTTCATTTCCTACTATTTATACAATTATTCTAATTGCTTTTTTCTTTTGGTCTATACCTGTGTTTGATTATGTATCTCTATGTAAGCCCAGGAGTTAGGAGCTAGCTGCTGATTGGTGACTCTACATATGTGCCCAGCTAGTTACCATAGTTATAGTGCATTGCTGCTCCTTCAAGAAAGGATTCCAAGGGAATGAAACAAAATTGATAATAGAAGTAAATTGGAAAGTTGTTTATAAATCTGAATCATGAAAAAAATGCTGGGTTTCATGTCCATTTAATAAATAAATAAATAAATTAATTAATTAATTTAATACTATTCAATAAGCAGTATTTGAATTCTCACAAAAATTTACCTCAGAGAGATGGAGAGCCAGGATTTTCTAGACACAGACCACATAAAAAGGGGGCTACACTGGGGACCTCTTAATCTTTACATAGTTATGCAAAAAAATCAGAGCTTTAGAATACATTTCAGGCAAACAGATCAAAATGATTCTATCCCTATAGAACATAAAAGTATATAAAATGTAAAATTAATCTTTTGTGCTTCTCTTTCCCTTTCCACACAGTTTTATGATTAACGGTTTTCAACTCAATGATCCAAAATAAAACAATTAGTCATCAAATCTCAAAATGGGTATTTAATGTTATCCCCGCCGTTAACGAGCTCTTCCCTTGTTCTCTTTGTTTAACACAGAAGGGGGGTAGTTATCAAGCCGTCAACCTCAAATACGCTGGAATTCCGCAGCGTATTTGTGGCGAGGGCTGATACGCCTTAGTTATCAAAGGCTCGAGACGGCGTCAAAAGTAGAAATTTTTGTGACGTAAGCATCGATCCGCCGGACTCTGTCCGACACAGATCGATTCTTTACGTCACTCCAGATGTTCGCAACACAAGTGCGGCACATTCTCACTACTTTTGCTAGTTCTCAAAAAACTAGCAGGTACGCTCGGCACTTTTTATGGCCCACAGCGTACATGGTTTTCAATCCGCCACCCCTGGTGGGGGGGGGGGGAAAGGGCGGCGGGATCCCATAGGAATCAATGGGAGTCTGACCATAGCGAAAGTAAACAGTTCGCTGCTGACAGACATCCCATTGATTCCTATGGGAGCTGTCTACACCTAACACCCTAACATGTACCCGAGTCTAAACACCACTAATCTGTCCCCCCTACACCGCCGCAACTAAATAAAGTTATTACCCCCTAAACCGCGCTCCCGGAGCCCACCGCAAGCTACTCTATACATATTAACCCCTAAACCGCCGCTCCCGGAGCCCACCGCAACTATAATAAATGTATTAACCCCTAAACCGCCGCTCCCTGAACCCGCCGCAACCTATATTAAATGTATTAACCCCTATCCTGCCCCCCCTACACCGTCGCCACCTATAATAAATTTATTAACCCCTAATCTGCCCCCCCTACACCGTCGCCACCTATAATAAATTTATTAACCCCTATCCTGCCCCCACTACGCCGCCGCCACTGTAATAAAATTATTAACCCCTAAACCTAAGTCTAACCCTAACCCTAACGCCCCCCTAACTTAAATATTAATTAAATAAATCTAAATAAATTAACTCTTATTAACTAAATGAATCCTATTTTAAAACTAAATACTTCCTTTAAAATAAACCCTAATATAGCTACAATATTAAATAATAATTTATTCTAGCTATCCTCCCCCATAGGATTTATATTTATTTTATCAGGTAACTTTCAATATATTTATAACCATGTACAATAACTATTAAATAGTTATTAACTATTTAATAGCTTACCTAGCTAAAATAAAGAGAAAAGTACCTGTGAAATAAATCCGAACCTAAGTTACACTTACACCTAACACTACACTCTACTTTAATAAAATATTCCTATTTAAAAATAAATACTTACCTGTAAAATAAACCCTAAGATAGCTACAATATAATTAATAATTATATTATAGCTATCTAAGGATTTTATATTTATTTTACAGGTAACTTTGTATTTATTTTAGCTAGTTAGAATAGTTATTAAATAGTTATTAACTATTTAATAACTACCTAGCTAAAAGAAATACAAAATTACCTGTAAAATAAATCCTAACCTAAGTTACAATTAAACCTAATACTACACTATCATTAAATTAACTAAATAAACTACCTACAAATAACTACAATTAAATACAATTACATAAACTAACTAATGTACAAAAAATAAAAAGCTAAGTTACAAAAAAATAAAAAAATAAGTTACAAACATGTAAAAATATTACAACAATTTTAAGCTACTTACAGCTAATCTAAGCCCCCTAATAAATTAACAACCCCCCCCCAAAAAAAAACAACCCAACCCTATTCTAAATTAAATAAATTTCAAAGCCTCTTTTACCTTACCAGCCCTTTAAAAGGGCCATTTGTGGGGCAATGCCCCAAAATGTTCAGCTCTTTTGCCTGTAAAAGAAAATACAACCCCCCCCCAACATTAAAACCCACCCACCACCCACATTACCCCTAATCTAACCCAAACCCCCCCTTACAAAAACCTAACACTAATCCCCTGAAGATCATCCTACCTTGAGTCGTCTTCACTCAGCCGAGCCCACCGATGGAACTGAAGAGGACATCCGGAGCGGAAGAAGTTAATCCCTCCCAAGCGGCGCTGAAGAAATCTTCCCATCGATGAAGTCATCATCCAGGCGGCGCTGAAGAAAAGTCTTCGATCCGGCCGATGTCATCTTCAAAGAGGCGCTGAAGAGGTCTTCTATCCGGTGCGAAGTCATCTTCCAAGCCGGGTCTTGAATCTTCCTTCCGCCGACGCGGAACCACCTTCTTCACCGACGGACTACACGACGAATGACGGCTCCTTTAAGGGACGTCATCCAAGATGGCATCCCTCAATTCCGATAGGCTGATAGGATTCTATCAGCCAATCGGAATTAAGGTAGGAAAATCTGATTGGCTGATGGAATCAGCCCAATCAGATTCAAGTTCAATCCGATTGGCTGATCCAATCAGTTTAGTTAATTAATAGATAGTGTAGTATTAGGTTTAATTGTAACTTTGGTTAGGATTTAATTTTACAGGTAATTTTGTATTTCTTTTTAGCTAGGTAGTTATTAAATAGTTAATAAACTATTTAATAACTATTCTAACTAGCTAAAATAAATACAAAGTTACCTGTAAAATAAATATAAATCCTAAGATAGCTATAATATAATTATTAATTATATTGTAGCTATCTTAGGGTTTATTTTACAGGTAAGTATTTATTTTTTAAATAGGAATAATTTATTAAATTATAGTGTAGTGTTAGGTGTAATTGTAACTTAGGTTAGGATTTATTTCACAGGTACATTTCTCTTTATTTTAGCTAGGTAAGCTATTAAATAGTTAATAACTATTTAATAGTTAGTGTACATGGTTAAAATAAATTGAAAGTTACCTGTAAAATAAATATAAATCCTAAAATAGCTAGAATATAATTATTATTTATATTGTAGCTATATTAGGGTTTATTTTAAAGGTAAGTATTTAGTTTTTAATAGGATTCATTTAGTTAATAAGAATTAATTTATTTAGATTTATTTAATTAATATTTAAGTTAGGGCGGCGTTAGGGTTAGGGTTAGACTTAGGTTTAGGGGTTAATAATTGTATTACAGTGGCGGCGGCGTAGTGGGGGGCAGGATAAGGGTTAATAAATTTATTATAGGTGGCGGACGGTGTAGGGGGGGCAGATTAGGGGTTAAAAAATTTATTATAGGTGGCGACGGTGTAAGGGGGGGAGGCAGGATAGGGGTTAATAGGTTTAATATAGGTTGCGGCGGGTTCATGGAGCGGCGGTTTAGGGTGTTAAACTATTTATTTAGTTGCGGAGAGGTGCGGGATCAGCAGGATAGGGGTTAATAATTTTATAATAGAGGGCGACGGTGTAGGGGGGGGCAGGATAGGGGTTACTAGGTACTACTGTAGGTGGCAGCGGTGTCCGGGAGTGGGCGGGGTTTAGGGGGTTAATACATTTATAAGAGTTTGCGGCAGGGTCTAGGAGCGGCGGTTTAGGGGTTAATACATTTATAAGAGTTGCGGCGGGGTCTAGGAGCGGCGGTTTTAGGGGTTAGTAACTTTATTTAGTTGCGGGGGGCTCCGGGGGCGCCGGCTATAGGGGGTAGAACAGTGCAGTTTAGTGTGAGTGCTTAGTGACAGGCTAGCAATAAAGCTGGGAAAAAGCTGAAGGGCGCAGCGAGATCGGATGAGTGATAACTGTCACAGTCCGCTGCTCATCGGCCCCGCAGCTTTTTGACAGCTTTATTTGATAACTTAGGCGTATTTTTTTCAGGTCCGCGGCGGCGAAGGTAGGCGAGCTTAGGCGGACGTATTGGGCCGGCGAAGTCAGAAAGTAGACGGCTTGATAACTACCCCCCAGAGCCTCAGACTACAAGAAATTGTGTCATCTCCAGTCACAGAGAGCAGCTCATCCTGGGAGCTGATAGATGGAAAATACCATAAATATCTCTACCCCACACTTATTTTTATGCATTATCCCTTTATATTTTTACACAAGTATTTCACATGAAGACACATTTTTATCTATTTTGTTCCATTTAAAGGGACATGGAAGTAATCTTTTATGATTTAGTGATTATGGAAAGCAAGGGCTGGGAGGAGCCCAAAACGCGTACAGCAGTTCGCTACATGTGGTGATTTTAAATGTCTTGTACTTTTGTGGATCCTGAACTTTAATGTATTAATACATTTGGAGTTTTATACTATCGCAGTCTGGATATACTTGATGGTGGAGTGCGGAGCATACTTGTTTTCTTATATTTGAATTCACCTCCATGACGGAGGCAGTACTCCAGCACCGTTCACGTGACCAGCCCCTCTTGCAAGTGTTGACGCTGAAGAAACGCCATAGGTAAGAGCCGGAGCCCTGAAAGTTTGGCCTTTTTGGTTATAAAATATACATATAGGGGCCAAATGGCCCCTGATGCCTTTGTATCCACGCACGCCTTCAGGCTCGCCGGAAAACAGCAGTTATGAAGCAGCGAACCGAGCAGTTATGAACCGATTGGCTGCAAATCTGCAGGGGGTGGCATTCAACAAGCAGTTCACCAGAACTGCTTGTGCAATGTTTAATGCCGACAGCATATGCTGTCGACTTTCAGGGATGTCTGTTGGACATGATATGCTACCGCGTTATTATGTCGGACAGACATTGATAATCGGCCCCATAGCGCTCAAAAAGCGCGCACATTGAGCCCTACCCTCAGTATCCTTTCATGGAAAGGAGAGAATTGCAACAAAGGATACCAAGAGAAAAATTACTAAATTTGATAGTTATTATTTTAAACTCTAGCTGGATCATAAAAGTTTAATTGATTTACATAACCCTTTATTATTTGACAAGTGATAGTTAAAGGGACAGTAGACACTTTTGTAATTACAAGACACTTCTGTTGTCTTGCTACAGAATAACATTTCAGCCAAGTCCTAAACATCGTGTTTACCTTCAATTGTTTGTTAATAGTCAAGCTCCACCCACCACTTGCCACATCTGGAGGAGCCAATCTGGACTTCCTTCTGCAGAAGACAAAGGCTACCATAGTCATTATGTTAGTATAAAATGCAATTGCTTTGCATTTAAAAGCATGCCCTAGCTAGACTCAGGAGCAGCAGTGCACTAGTGGGAGCTAACTGGTGATTAGCGGCTACATACATGTCTCTTGTCATTGGCTCACCCGATGTATTTTAGCTCCTGCAGTGCATTGCTCCTCTACGTCTGATTTTAATTATGTGTTTAAAAGGACACTAAAGTCAAAATTAAACTTATGATTTAGAAAGATCATTACATTTTAAAGAGACTTTCTAATTTACTTTAATTATCAAATTAAAGGGCCATGATACCCAAATGTTGAAACACTTGAAAGTGATGCAGCATAGCTGTAAAAAGCTGACTAGAAAATATCACCTGAACATCTCTATGTAAAAAAGAAAGATATTTTTTTTTTTTTGAGTTTTGAAAAAGCTTTATTGAAATAACTTCAAACATTTACAAGCAGAGAATAAAACACTCACCAACATAAGTCTGTTGGCAATCATCAAAATCCCTGTGTTTCAGTTCTTACATTTGTTGTGGGTTAAACAAAATAATACAATAAGAAATGGACTATAAAGGCCATCAAACAACAAATTTCAATATTGGTTACATAGAGAATTGTCATTATGAATTTTTGTAGTGTTTAGCAGGACATAAAGAAAAAGAAGCATAGACAAATGAAGGAAAGGAAGAGGAAAGAAAAGAAGAGGTCAAATACACATGTTCCTGAGTGAAGTGAAATAAAGTTTGCTGAGGGATATTAAAATTACAGCTATGGGCTTACCCCTATCAAGGGTGTTAGGTTATCTTGCGTCCTCCTGGTAATTAGCTGCGGGGTCTGGATTCCCATAGGAAGAGAATCTCGCAATAGAAATCAATTGGTTAACGGAGAAGTAATGAAACCTCTCTAGTCGTATATTTAGCGAAAGCTGAGCAAGCCACTCGTCAGTCGTAGGAGTAATCTCCTGTTCCATTTCCGAGGAATGACTTGCTAGCACTATTCAAGGCGATGTGTAGAAGCCTAGTGTGGGCCTTAGATTGCATTTTTGGGAATATCATGGAAGAGGTAAAAACTACTGGATCTAGAGGAATGTCGCGTCCTAGGAGTTTGCTAATTTCCTTAGTTATGGAGCACCAAAACGGCTGAATACTAGGACATGGACCACCAAATATGGTACATGGAACCCTCTTGGTTGCACTTCCTCCAGCATCTGTTAGATGTCAGGGGAAAGATGTATTGTAGGCGTTGCAGGGTCAAATACCATCTCATTAAGAGTTTATAATTCACTTCCAGCAGGGAGCCGAGTGAGAAGATTTGGCTATGTTGTGGAAAATTTTATTCCATTCCTCTACTGATACTTGCCCCGCAAGGTCTTTTTGCCATTTTTGTGTGTAAGAAGGAAGGTGGTCTGTTGGAGGTGAGTTCAGAATAGCATACAAAAGAGATATAGTATGGCTGGTTTGGTGAGGTGCACTACAGAGTTGTTCAAATCTAGTGCGAGTACGCACCAGATCCTGTTTGTTTTTATGAGTGTTGATAAAATGTGTCAGCTGATTATATCTTTGCCAGGGATTATTTTTGTTGCCTCCGCCAACAGATAGACCGGGAGAAGTCCATGGATGTCTAGTTTTAAATTGTTTGGTGGAGAATTCCCACCAAGAAGTCAGGATTGGAGAGTGATGGTGTGAGAGGGGATGGGATACAGAGAACGAGGTGTTTTTCTGTATCTGTCTAGACTATACCCTGAAAAGTTTCTTTTATAATGGGATAGTTTTGGATTGTAGAAGGTCGGTGTTCAGGGGGAAGCCAACAATAGCTCCCTAGTTGGGGTATCCCCGTTAAGTCGTGTTCCAGGGAGACCCAGGCTTTAGATGAAGTTGCCGACTGGTAACACCAATCAACAATCCTCTGAAGGATAGTGGCATCTTTGTAATTCTGGAGATTTGGTACACCTAGCCCTCCCCTAGTTGGATGCAGATATAGTGTTGTTTTAGATATCCTTGGTGGTCTTACGCCATATGTAAGAGTTAGGGATGGACTGTAGTGTAGGGAGGAAGTGATTAGGAAGTGGGATAAGGACTGTTTGGACGATATATAAAAAAGAAAGATATTTTACCTCAAAAGTTCCTCAGTAGCCACATCCCATTGTAAAGGACTACTAAGCAGCATATCAGTATGTCTGTCCTGGGACAGCTAAGGAATTGAGCCTTGTGCATTCTCATGTTATTTCCCCATTCAGTTTAAGGAAGTTTACTATGAAATCTCATGAGAGTTAAGTGAAATCTCATGAGATCACAGTAAAAGAGTTCATGACCTCAGCACTGTTGATGCTGATTGGCTGCTGTTCATTTCTTCATTTTTCATTTTTTTTTACCTGCAGCTGGGCAGCAGCTGAGTATAACATTTTACAGAGAACTTACTCTGCTGAGCTGAGGAAATTGTGAGGTAAAATATCTTCCTTTTTTACATAGAGATGCTCAGGTGTTATACTGCATCACTTTCAAGTGATTTAGCATGTGAGTATTATGTCCCTTTAATTATGCACATTCTTTTTATATACACACGTTTTGAGGCACCAGCTCCTACTCTGCATTTTCACAAGTTCACAGGGTTAACATATATGAGTCTTTGATTGGCTGATGCCTGTCACATGATACAGGGGGCCAGCAAATGGGAGAAAAAATACATTTATAAGAAAAAAAAATCTACTGCTTATGTGAAATTCAGAGTAAGTGTTATTGCATTGTTTTTTTATTATGCACTTGTAGATTTTGCAATTCTACTCTATTTGGTGGTCCTTTCAGGTTGTTGCAGGAGTTTAAGGGTCATTATAGTGGGAAAAAATGTAAATGTTCTAACATGTTACAGTATGTAATTTTATTGCTATAAATTCTGCAAGCCTATATGTCTAACCCTTGCAAATGGGTTAAACACATAGTTAAAGTGCCCCTCAGGAGCTGCAGAGAAACCTGGCCCCGAGCAGAAACTGACCCAATCAGCAGAGGTAGCCACATGACCCAGCTGTGCGACTACTGCTGCCGGCTGGTTCCCAAGTGGTGCTTTAACTATGTGTTTAATACCTTTGGGGGTTAAACACATAGAGGCCCATTTATCAAGCTCCGTATGGAGCTTGTGGGCCCGTGTTTCTGGCGAGTCTTCAGACTTGCCAGAAACAGCAGTTATGAAGCAGCGGTCTAAAGACCGCTGCTCCATAACCCTGTCCGCCTGCTCTGAGCAGGCGGCCAGGAATCGCCACAATTCAACCCGATGGATTACGATTGGGTTGATTGACACCTCCCTGCGCCTGCAGGGGGCGGCGTTGCACCAGCAGCTCTTGTGAGCTGCTGGTGCAATGCTGAATACGGAGAGCGTATTGCTCTCTGCATTCAGCGAGGTCTTGCGGACCTGATCCGCACTGTCGGATCAGGTCCGCAAGACCTTTGATACATAGGCCTCATAGACTTGCTTGGTCTCTAGTGATACATTTACATGCTCTAACCAATTAGAGCATGCAATATTTTCATCACAATGACCAGGTAAACACATAGTTATATACTAGCAATAATAACATAATAAAATGCTCTAATACAATAGCTAATTTTCTTCTTCCACGTTTATAATACTTTGACTAATTTATGATTGCATTATTATTATTATTATTATTATTACAAAAGACTATACTATATGTGAAAGTTTACATTTGAAATGATACTTGTAAGGCGACAGTGAACAAATTAATATAATAATAATAATAATAATAATAATATAATAATAATTTTATTGTTATATCTATTTTTGTTATAATGGGTTTTGTGGTTGTACTGAAGAATTTGACACATTGATTTCTCTATGCAGTAGGTGGAATATCCTAAGTCTCCAGACAATGGTTTATACAGTATTTAATATTTTTAGCAGGGAGATGTCAGATGCTATCTCATTTTCTATATCTTTATAATCATCAAAAGAGAACAGAATTCTCATTAGCCTGTAAGGTTACTTTAATAAAATACCTGTATTTCCATTAATAATGAAATATTCTTTAGAGCAAAGACAAGTTTTACAATAAATGTTTTAAAAAACAATACAGTCATGATGACGTATAATACGTATACCATAATTCATCATAAAGCATTATACTGTATGCACGGCTTGAAATTTCCAACAGTCTACTAATCCCGGGCTAGTATTAAATTGTACTAGTATTGCATTAAAATGTTTCCTATATATAAAGGAACTAACTGTTGTGCACAATCAAAAAGGGGTTATTGCGGCTCTTTGAATTAAAATAAAGGCGTATTGGGATAGCACAAACTCAGAGTCCTCGTAAACTGTTATGCTCGACTAAAAAAGTTGCACAAAACACATCAAAAAAAGCATTTTAAAATACAGTCATAACACTAAGATAATTTTTTTTTATCTTTTTCATAAACTTTGGGTTTCTCACTGAAACTATTTACATACCACTTCAGCAATCATGACACAAATTATTTTAAAGCTTCTCTGGGATCCCCTTTATTTGGAAAAAGCAGACATGCATGACTTTACCATTGCTTTTTGGTAATTAGAAGGCTGTCAATGGCAGCTGCGAACAACACTTCTGAAATTTCCGGCAGTGAGGGGCTTAATTAGTTAGCTGGTAAGGGTAATAGCATTGCAATGTAGAGATTACCCTCTTTTCTGACACCTCCCACCTCCCTGATCCCTCCCAGTCTTCCAGTATGAAGTTTACTTTTTATTTATTAATTAATTGTATTTATTTTTTTATTTTCTGCAGTGTAGGATACCCCCTCCCTGCCTGATCCCTCCCAAACAGTTCTTTAACACTCCCCCCTCCAATAGTTTCTGCCATTTTATTACAGACAGACACCTAGTTTATAGCTTTTCTTTCTTTTTTTCTTTCTGTAGTGTAGATGTCCCCCTACCTCCCATGATTGTTAAATGACACCCCCACCCTCTCTTATATCCCCTTTTCCGTAGTGTAGCATCCCTTCCCTCTCCCTTCAATTTTTTTTCTGCAGTGTTGGGCCCCTCCGACTCCCTCCCTCTCCGCCGCTGGGCCACAAACCCATCTCCCGACTAACCTCCCATACCACCCGCTGGCACCACAGACCGTGTCATTGTCTGTAAAGATCTGGCAATCTGCCTTCATATGGTAATAGAGCCCTGATTGTGCTCCGTTAACATATGAAGGTAGATGTTGGACAACCGAGACTGCTTGGGCTTCCAGCATGTCGGAATTAGATCTGTGTTATGCAGTATGGGCTATGTACCGCATGACGTAGATCTGCGTCCGAATGGTGCAATGGTTTAAACTGTATCTAAAGCCTATATTTTTTTTAAAGAAAACAAATACATGCTAAATAATACTAGACAGTGCATCATTTAATCTAAATTAACATAAAATGTTATTAGGAACCACCTGGTGGCTTTAATGTGCAGTGAAAATGTTTCCTCAAATTAGACTTTTTTAACTCATTGTAGTGTAATTATATCTTATAATATATCGTATTTGTTATTTTACAGTTGAGGGAATCTTTTAAAATGAGACACATATACTACATAAATATGCTGTTAAGGCAATTACCCACTGCTTGAACTGCTAGTCTAATGAGCGCAAACCATACATGCCACACGAATGCAGCCCATTTATCGCTCTAACAAGTCATAAAATGGGCTTTGATATATGGATAAAAATAGCAATGTAATGAACCAGCTAAATAAAACATTTTTCTTCCATACAATGAATGTAAAGCTTTGTAAATATACAAATTGTGCTTACAAACTGACATCACTGTAATTAAATTTCCTTTCAAATAAACGAGCTATACTTTTCATCACTTAGAAAAGCGTTTCTTAAAAGAACATGAAACCCAACATTTCTCTTCCATGATTTAGACGGAACATGTCATTTTAAACAACTTTCCAATTTACATCAGTTATATAATTCACTTCTTTCTCTTGGTTTCCTTAGTTGAAAAACACAGCTAGGTAGGCTCAGTAGAAGCAATGTATTACTGTGAGCTAGCTGCTGATTGGTGGCTGCACATAAATGCCTCTTTTCATTGGTTCATTAGATGTGGTCAGCTAGCCCAGTAGTGCTTAGCTACTCCTTGAACAAAGAATACCAAGAGAATATAGCAAATTTGATCATAGCAGAAACATGGAAAGTTGTTTCAAATCACATGAACATCTAAATCATGAAAGAAAAAAAAATTAGTTTCATGTTCATTTAAAAAACCCAAATTCAGAGACATGATGAAATTGTACTATTAGGTGAGAACACAGAGCTTGTATTTTGCAACTCTAAGGAGGGTTTTTTTTTTTTTTTTTTTTTTTTTTTTTTAAAGATAAAAAATAAAGTGTCAGGTAGTTATACAGCTTTGTTTCCTACCTAACAAAATATGATTATGTAAATATTACATTATTATAATTACATATCTGTGTTCCATGTCTGTCTTCAATGGTGAAATGTTTTCTGTCATATACCAAGAAAAATAAAATAATTGGATATACTCAGCAAATATATGTGTGCCTGTTTTGCTAAAAAAAAAACAAATCAAACTCTTAATTGTTCAACTTTTAGTATGTTACCAACTGCAAAATTAAGAATTAGACAACAGCTATTTACAACATGAATTTTACTACATGCCCCCCACAGAAGTCTATTATGTAAGGGATTTAGTGTACCTCTTATATCGGACATACAGATGTTAGCACGTCAAGCAATAAAAAAAAACGTAAGACTTCAGCGTATAATAAAAGTGTTTTTGTGTCAGCTTGATTAATGATAACACACAAGAGGGCTAATATTCACCTAGATTACAAGGTGTGTGCTTAACCGGGTGGGTAAAAAAAAAAAAATTAGCGTTATCACACTTTTCATAGTGCTGCCATTACGAGTTACTGAAAAACCTCCTTGAGCTGTGTGTTATGGTGCGTTAGGCTCCATACCGCACAAAAGCCAAGGGCTGAGTTTATGTGCTTGTGCACGCTTTCCCCCATAGACATCAATGGGGAGAAAGTGTTAGAAAAAAACTAACACCTGCGATCGCGGAATGTAGATCGCCGTAACGCAACCCCATTGATGTCTATGGGGAAAAGAAAGTTATGTTAAAACATAACACCCTAACATAAACCCCTAGTCTAGACACCCCTAATCCGCTGCCCCCAACATCGCTGACACTAAATAAAACGATTAACCCCTAAACCGCCGCCCCAACACTAAATAAAATTATTAACCCCTAAACCACCGCCCCCAAAATTGCCAACACTAAATAAAATTAATAACCCCTAAACCACCACCCCCCCGACGTCGCTGACACGAAATAAAATGATTAACCCCTAAACCGCTGGCCTCCACATTGCAACTAATAAACTAAACCTATTAACCCCTAAACCACCGCCCCCCATCACTACTATGAAAATACATG
The DNA here is from genome assembly GCF_027579735.1 of Bombina bombina. Taxonomy (NCBI): domain Eukaryota; kingdom Metazoa; phylum Chordata; class Amphibia; order Anura; family Bombinatoridae; genus Bombina; species Bombina bombina. The sequence goes on from NC_069503.1 coordinate 531,589,377, forward strand.
TATTAACCCCTAAACCACCGCCCCCCATCACTACTATGAAAATACATGTATAAACCCCTAAACCACCAGCCCCCCCACATCGCAAAACACTAAATTAAACTATTAACCCCTAAACCTAAAACCCCCCTAAGTTTAAATTAAAATTACAATATAACTATCTTAAAATAAATAAAAACTTACCTGTTAAATAAAAAAAAAACTAAGATTAAATTAAAAATTAACCTAACATAAATATTTTAATAAAAAAAATAAACTACAATTAAAAAAACATAAATTTACAAGATTAAAAAACCTAACACTATGATTTTTTTTTACAAATTTAAATAAAACTAACACTAAAAAAAACCCAATAACATTATGAAAAATAAAAAAAATTAAGATTACAAAAAAAATGAAATGATCCAAAATAATAAAAATTACACCTAATCTAATAGCCCTATAAAAATAAAAAAGCCCCCCCCCAATAAAAACACCCCCTAACATAACAATAAACTACCAATAGCCCTTAAAAGGGCCTTTGTAGGGCATTGCCCTAAGTTTAACAGCTCTTTTACCTACAAAAAATTACAAAGTCCCCCCAACAGTAAAAGCCCCCACGCAACCAACCCCCCAAAATAAAAAACCTAAGTCTAAAAAAATCCTAAGCTACCAATTGCCCCTAAAGGGGCATTTGTATGGGCATTGCCCTTAAAAGGGCATTCAGCTATTTTACTGCCCATCCCTAATCTTGTAAAAAAAAAAAAACACCCCAAAAAACTAGCACTAACCCCAGAAAATCTTGATCCATCATGGGGGCATCTTCTATCTTCATCCCGGTGGCACGGAGCTGTGGAGGCGCGGAGCTATGGAGGCATGGAGCATCTTTGCCGGCAGCGCAGACATCCAGCATAGAGGATCCTCTTCATACGATCCCCACCGTACACTGAAGCGTGAATGCAAGGTCCACATTTAAAAATGGGGTACCATGCATTACTATTGGCTGACATTTTCAAATCAGCCAATAGGATGAGAGCTATTGAAATCCTTTTGGCTGATTTGAACAGCCAATAGGATTTCAGTAGCTCTCATCCTATTGGCTGATTTGAAAATGCCAGCCAATAGGAATGCAAGGTACCCCATATTTAAACCTTGCATTCAAGCTTAAGTGTACGGCGGTGATCGTATGAAGAGGATCCTCCATGCTGGATGTCTGCGCCACCGGTAAAGATGCTCCGCGGCGCCTCCACAGCTACGGGCCACCGGGAAAGAAAGAAGATGTCCCCCGCGATGGATGAAGATGTCGCCGCCTGGATGAAAATTTCTCGCCGCCTGGATGAAGATGGATGTTTTTTGGGGTGGTCTTTTATTCTTTAATGATTAGGGATGGGCTGTAAAAGAGCTGAATGCCCTTTTCAGGGCAATGCCCATACAAATGGCCCCTTTAGTGGTAGCCTTAGGTTTTCTTTTTCTAGACAGGTTTTTTTATTTGGGGGGGTTGTTTGAGGTGGGGGGTTTACTGTTAGGGGGACTTTGTAATTTTTTAGGTTAAAAGAGCTGTTTAAACTTAGGACAACTGCCCTACAAAAGGCCCTTTTTAATGGCTAATGGTAGTTTATTGATAGGTTAGGGGGTGTTTTTATTTTGTTTTTGTTTTTATAGAGCTATCTACATTAGGTTGTAAATCTTTTATTATTTTGGATAATTTTGTTTTTTATTTTTGTAATCTTAGTGTGTGTGTAGTGTGAGGGGGGGGGGGGTCCGTAATTTTAGAGGTTTTTTTTGTAATGTTAGATTTTTTTTAATTTTTTCAGAGTCGTTAGGTTTATTTAAATTTGTAAATTAGGTTTTTATTTTGTAGTTTATTTTATTTTTATCTAGAATAGTTATGTTAGTTTAATTTATAGTTATTTCTTAGTTTGTTTTTATTTCACAGGTAAGTTTTTATTTATTTTTAAGATAGTTATATTGTACTTTTAATTTTAAAGTGTAGGGCGGTGTTAGGTTTAGGGGTTAATAGTTTAATTTTGTGTTTTGCGATGTGATTGGGCCGGCGGTTAGGGGTTTATAGGTTTAGTTTATTAGTTGTGATGTGGAGGGCTGGCGGTTTAGGGGTTAATAATTTTTTTATAGTGTTGGCAATGTGGGGGGCCGGCGGTTTAGGGGTTAATAGGTTTAATATAATATTTGCGATGTGGGAGGGTGGCGGTTTAAGGCTTAATAGGTAGTTTATGGGTGTTAGTGTACTTTTTAACATTTTAATTATGAGTTTTGCAAAACATTTTTGTTTTGCAAAATCCATAACTACTGGTCTCAGATTGCGGAATGGATCGCGGCGGTATAAGCTATAATGCTAGTGTTATAGCCTGCCTGAACAACCTGTAATATGGCGCTATGGAATATCCTGCCCTCATTTTTTGAGTGCGGAATAGATTGTGCGTTACAGGTTAAAACGCTTGCGGTATAGCTGTACCGCCGCGACTTGTAATATGGGACACCTGCCATAGGGGATTTTTTGCTCCACTGAGTACCCTTTGCCAATTCTCCAGGTACCCCCAGAGGTACATGTACCACAAGTTAAGGAGTAAGGGTGTACAATAACTGATTTAACAAATGGGGGATAGTTTGTCATTAAATTAAAGGCTCTGTGTTTCTTTAGTTCACATTAGAAATGATCTCTGATTTTGACTGCTTGTTCATATAAAAAAATCAAACTGTCATGTGTTCACAAAACAAAAATGTAACCAGTAGATTTTTTTAATCTGGTTTTATTATTATTTCTACAGAAATCTAATAGAGAATGTCGTAGAAAACAATAGAAATTACGTTATTTTCATTTCTAATAAACCATCAGTGCACATCTAAATCTATTACTGATTCTCGGTCTGTCAAGATTGATAAATGTGTAACTGATTCAATTTTTACTTTGCAAAAGCTTACAAAACGGAAGCTGAAAAGTATTAAAGGGAAATTAAACAACTCTTGCTTTTGTGTAAAATTTGTGGTTGCTTCACACTCCCTATAGTGACCCAAAATCAAATCCTGCATTTTATATTTTCTTCAGAATGTTCTAAATAGCCTAAACCAGCTGTTTGCAGAATTTGGAAGAAAATCTAGGTTACAAATTTGCATTTTAGGCCTCTCTAGGGAACGTTGGACAATTTTCCCTCAACAGGAGTCACTTTAACATATTGGCATGGAGTTAAATACTCATGAGTTATGTTTTCATTCCATTTTACAAGTACTCATACATTTTGTTAGATGCTAAGATTACACCCTACTCTAGTTCTGCATTTTTTTATTTTGTAGATCAAAACTTGCACCTCACAAAAGGTTGTTTTGTATCTCTAATCAAAAGACTTGTTTTGGACATGCAACGTTCACCTGTGATCGACTCAACCATGATAGACACTCCAGAAAAAAAAACATAGCTTTCACTCTATTAGTATTTTTTTTTTTAACATGGGTAAACTTTTATCATGTTCAATAGTTTATATTTCCAATTGTCTCTATTTTCCTAGGACAAATCAATTTAATGGCTACTTATCCCATGAAAAAATCTGTCTGAGGAGTCTGTTGTACATTATAAAAAAAAATCCTGAAGTGTTGAATTGGCATAAATACCTGGTTTAATTTGGCTACAATTGATAGGCAGCCTACTTCTTTGCTATTATTTAAGGAATAAAACCCACTGACACAAACGCAAATGGAACCTTTGTTTCTCTGAAATAATTAATTCCCATTAAGACCAATGCAAATTTTATTATTTTAAAAATACCAGCAGATACCAATTCTAAGAAACCTTATTTTTTCTAAATATACCAACTGCCACAAATGCAAAGGATTCTTATTTTTAAAAAAATATATATATCCACTGGCAAAGGAATCTTTTTTTTTAAATAAATATCAGTTTAGAGATCAAATAAGTTCAAAATGAGATACAATTAGAACAAATAATACATTATTTAATAATTTAAGCATTTTGTGTGTAATATACGTCAATCAGAAAGTATGCATATAAAAAGATTATGTACATTTTGATAATGGAAGTGAATTGTAAGTGCTTTGAAAGTGTATGCTCTATCTAGATTCACTTCACAATAATAGCACTTACAGTTGACCAGGGCAGATCTAGTAGGGCAGAAATGTCACAAACTGACTTGTGGCAAGGTGCATCCTATGAAAGAGCCACGTTTAATCCCTCCAATCGGATGTTGATCTACGTCATGCAGTACGTAGCCCATCATACCGCATAACATAGCTCTACTTCCCACCTTCAAGAAGCTCCAGCAGTCTCAATTGTCAAGTGACAACCAAGACTTGCTCTTCCTGGGCTGCAGGCATCTGCCTTCATAAGATAGCAGAGCACAATGGGTGCTCGGTTACCATAAGTGCAGACTGCCTGATCATTACAGATAGTGAAATGATCTGTGCCACTGTCTGTAACGATCTCCGTTTGTGCTGGTGGGAGGTTTGGGAGGGATGGAGGGAAGTGGTTGGGTGGCATAGCGGTGGAGGGGGAGGGAGGGGGGAGGGAGGGGCGGGAACCTACCTACAGAAAATAAAGTAGAGGGAGAGGGAGCGAAGGGACGCTACACTACAAAAAAATGGGGAATTGGGGGAGGGGGCTACAGCTGCTATAGCAGGGAGGGGAGAGGTAGGGGGGGACTGCTACACTACAGATTTTTTTTTTTTTTTAAATAAAAATAAAACTGTAAACTGTGTACTGTCAGATAGCTGCCAGTACCTAAGATGGCAGACACCATTAGGATGGGGAGGGTTAGAGAGCTGTTTGGGAGGGATCAGGGAGGTGAAAGACTAAGGAGGTATCCTATACTGCAGAAAATAAAATGTAATTGATTTTTTGCCAGTACCTAAGATGGTGGTCAGTAGTGTGGGTGTGGTGGTTGAGAGAGATGTTTAGGAGGGATCAGGGAAAGTGCCAGGTGGGAGGGTAATCCATGCATTAAAAATACTACTACACTTACCAGCATACAAATTACCTGCTGGGAATTTAAGAAGTGTGGTGCACAGTTGCAATTAGCGACCTTCTAATTGCCAAAAACTAATTGCATGTCTGCTATTTCTGAACAAAAGGGAACCTAAGAACCTTTAACAACCATTTGTCTTATGACTGCAGTAGTTGTGTGTAACCAAGTTCAGTGAGAAACCCAAAGATTGTAAAAACATTTTTTTTTTTGTATTATCGCATTCAGCAGCGAAACGGTGGCATGAAATATACCAAAATTGGCCTTGATCAATATCTTGGGTTGTCTATTAAAAAATAAATAATAAACTATATATATATATATATATATATTATATATATATATATATATATTATATATATATATATATATATATATATATATATAGTTTTGATAGGTAAATAAAAAAACAAGGTGCTATTTATGTTTAAATTGAGCGATAGCAAAATGGTAAAAAATCTTCCGCATTTTGGGCTCCACTCAGTAATACCAATGCACACAAATGTGCGCTTGTTTTATTAGTAAAGCGCAGTGCGAACACGACCTCGCAATTGCATTGCATGGAATCTTTGTGCTCACAAGAGCACCCTTCCATAGGCTTCAATGGAAGCTTTATTCTGATGCTATTATACACGGCACAGAACCTAGCACAGAGAAGGGGTTAAATCATGCAGTGATGGGCAGCAAAGTTGAAATATATATGTATATAAATATATACATATATATTTATGTGTTTATATGTGTATATACAAATATTATCACATAAATATATATGTATATAAGGATATGCATATATATTTATAGGAATGACACATTCCCTATAGACTGCAATGTAAAGGCACTTTTCTAACTCCCCACACCCGTCCACTTTAAGCCCTAAAAACTGCTTTGGGTTAAATTTGGGGGCAATTAGGACACATTTTCAAAATTAACCAGAGATCTGATCTCTAATTTTCAGAGCGCTAGTTGCTAATGGCTGGTTATTTATCATGCGCCGTAAATGGGCGAATTTGACCATTTACGGGCACAAAATAAATAAGCACTCTACTTGTAATCTAGCCTGAATTTTCTGGTGTCTTGGGACAGAGAAAGGAACTAGCAAGTGGATATTCTGGTCCACAAAAAGCTGCAAATGCCAGGGGTCATGATCTGATTATGGAATAAGGGTGATAACTAATTGTTAATAAATGTTAAATAATATAATTAACTCCAATTAAAGAGGCATTAAACACTAAATACATTTTATAAGAGTAGTATTGAAGTTATTCCCCGGCTCCCTCTAGTCATGGTTGCCGCCATGTTAAAATCTATATTCCAATAAATATCCAATTACAAATTATAAAGCCTTTAGCAAAATCCAATATAGTAAAATATTGGATAGCTATCAATGAGTTACCGACCTCATTGAGGCCTATATTATAGAGTGGGTTTTTCCTTTTCCCACACCAATTCACTTCCCCCGGCACACTAGCTAGGGTTATGTTTGTCTTTTTGCTTTTTATATTGCCTCTTCCTTGGTGGAGATGGCTTGTTGATTTGTTTTTCTTTTATGTTATATTGTTTGTTGTTTAGTTTTTGTTTTAGTTTTCCTCTTGGGAAACAAGCTTTGAAGCTATAAAGTATGGTATCAATCAATATTGGAATGTTGGGCTACATTTTGCTTTATTTGATACAATGTAATAATTGTTTTGGAATGTATTTAACAAAAGCCAATGTATGTTCTTATTATGAGGGATGTGACCAGCAAAACCCACTTTATAGGAGAGCTATAAGAAGGTATATATCGATGCCCTTTTTCTTTTGTCTGTTTTTTTTTTTTTTTGTCTATATGAATAATGTTTTGGGATTTGAAACTGTCTTATTTTATTTATGCTGTAAGGTATACAGAAGAACAAATGTATAATTACACCATATATGTAATCCCTGATTGAAATCAGTGTGTAAAACAATAAAAGATTAAACAAATAAATAAATCTATATTTCACTACATTCCAGTGACCTGTTTACATCTGTGCAGAAACTCTCCATCAGATACCTGCAGTGTAACCTAGGTTACGTAATGGCAGCACCCATGATTAGAGGTAAGTGCATGAAATGTATTTAGTGCTTAGTTTCCCTTTATGTATTAATTCTTTATATCAATTACTTCAATGGCTAATTAACCCCTTTACACCATTAGGACATTCCATGCTGTCCTAGCAGCACTGGGATTTAATGCCGTTAGGATGGCATTGAAGGTCCTACCATATATGGCATCCTGCAGCTTCCCCCTTTGATGTAGGCAAGGATCTGCCTGGGAGGTATGTCTAGCAGCGTAGGCAGTCCCTAATGGTCCGATCCTGGCCTTGAAATCACGTGATTGCACCAACGATCGCGTGATTTCATTTTTACTAATAGTGTTTACATCAGATCTTTGTCCTGATATGAACACTATAGTACCGCCACGAAGGGGTTATGAACACCTATACATATTTCCCAATTATTTGTTCACCAGTTAAATATTCTTACTATAGATCTATGGCAAAATTATTTAAAATTATGTACCAGCACATTTCAACATTTTACCTTATCTTGTCTCCTTCTCGTTTTGTAAAATTACTTCTTGCTTACCTGGTGCTCCATACTCTCTGTAATATAGCTATCTTCTGTATTTGCATATACTTTTATATATCATTATCTGCTATGGCAAGAGAACTGCATAAATATCCAAGGTAATAAATTCAGGAGCTGTTTTTCTTATCCCATTTCTTATTGTCTGATAATTTTCCTTGGCAGTCATATCTGTGTATAAATTGTATTTTTCTACCTGCTACATAAAGTGTGAATATTTCTTAGCACATATAAAATAAAGGCATACTCCATTAACCCATAAAGTACCAAATTTAACATGACAGTGGCCTTACAGGGCCATAACTTTAATGATGGTGTGTATGGAAAAAATTACAAATAGATACTTTTCCTTTATTTTCATATTTGAAATAATAGATTTTTCCCTCTCAAAACTGCTACACATACTGAAAATGTTAATACCGCAATACTGGTGAAAGAAAAGCTATATAGACAAATAGCAGTGGAAGAAATCAACCTCCAAGTGTGGGATATAATATATATTAAATAGATAGAGAACAGCCCATTTGAAATGGTATTAAAGCAGTGTCTAAATACCAGAAATGTTTACCTGCTCTTGACCTTAGTAAATTGCCCCTTTAATTGGGGTGGCAGAAGAAGGTTGGGACAAAAGTCCCAAATCCTCTGTTTTACTTTAAAGGGACAATGTACTTAGGCAAACAGCTGATAAGAAGGCCTCTATTTAACAAAGTCTGCCGGACCTGATCCGACAGTGTGGATCAGGTCCGCCAGACCTCGCTGAATGCGGAGAGCAATACTCACAAGAGCTGCTGGTGCAACGCCGCCCCCTGCAGACTTGCGGCCAATGGGCCGCCAGCAGGGAGGTGTCAATCAACCCGATCGTACTCGATCGGGTTGTTTTCCGGCGATGTCTGTCCGCCTGCTCAGAGCAGGCGGACAGGTTATGGAGCAGTGGTCTTTGTGACCGCTGCTTCATAACTGCTGTTTCTGGCGAGTCTGAAGGCTCGCCAGAAACACGTGCCCAGAAGCTCACTACGGAGCTTGTTAAATTGGTGCCAAAGAGTTAATTGTATTCAAAGCTGCAGTGAAATATTTAGTATAGGAAGTGGTTACAACAGGCAAAAACATCTATAAATAAATGTAAAGGTATTAATTCTAAAATAATTAATACACAAAAGCGGGCAAAATTAACTGTTAGGAAAACATTAAAGGGGAGAAAATGTTACCGTATAATGTCCCTTAAAATAATTAACGTTATTAAATAATAATAACGTTGCCCGTTTCTTTGTCCTTCTTCCTAAGAGCCTGGATAGCATATTTGGAAACCCCTGTCTGCCTTGAAATTTGATGCAGTATAACTGCCTTGGGTCTTGTTGCTGCGCTCCGTCTTGCCATGGTGTTTGGCTTCTGACAATAAACAGTTTTCAGCAACCTCACCTCGTTAGCTGTGTTTAGCTGTTCCTCACCCAGTTTTATTCTCCCTACACATCTGTTTCTGTTTTCAGTTAATGATTGTGTTTCAACATACATATTAAATTGATGATAATTAGAACCTGTTTAGTATAATTGTTTAATCATGCACAGCCAGATTACGAGTGGAGCGCAAGCATTTGTGTGCGAGCTATAAGGGGTTTATCATGGGTGTTTGCACTCGTTGGGCTTATCACTCGTATTATGAGTTAAAAGTAAATGTGATCGCTTGAGCGTAATCGTGATTTACGCTAGAATGATTTCCAAGAATTCAAAGCTGTGGTTAACTGTTGCATAAAACTCATGAAAAATACTTTACAAAGTACACTTACACTCATAATAACACTAATAAAAATTATTTTAAAAACATTTTGCACAAAAACGTTATACGTGCTCAAAGATATGAGTTCTCCGGTGTTAGAAAAAAAAGGCAGGCAAAGGGCTTTTTACATTGCGATACATACATATTCATGTCTATATTTGTGTACATATGTAAATGTATTTATATGTGTATATATGTATTTACAGACATATAAACACATAAATACATATATACACATATATAGACATATATAGAAGTGCATTGAAGCCCTTTGCAGTAGATGGAAATATGAAAAATCATATTTATGCAATATTCAAATTTAATTAAATGTTAAAGTGTGTATTTACTGAAAATATTTCACATTCCAATGTTCCGCACATAGCAGACTATTATCTATGTATTTATAAATAGATATTCCTATATATATCTGTATATATTTATACCTATATATAAAATAATCTATATAGGATATATATTGTACAAAAAAAAAAACATCAGATACATGTAGAAATATTTATGTATGAATAAATAGAACATATTCTTCTAAGTAAAGAACATTGGAATGTGAAATATTCATATGCAATTGGGTTTGTGCGAGAGTGGGGTGTTAAGGTTTTTTTTCCCACTTTTTTTCTCCATTGACTTTTATGGGGGAATAAAATGGGCCACTCACATCCTGGTGAACTCCCACAATACCTCGGGGGTGTTTCCTGTTCTGGCTGTTTCGTATACAGATAATTTATTTGGATCAAAAAAGAAGATAGACAGATTGACAGTAAGATATATAGATACAATGATGAAAAAACAGAGAGAGAGAGAAAGAGAGAGAGAGTACAGTCTTTTAAACACAGCCAGATATTATATAATTCCTAAAAGAAGTAAATCCAGTAAATTACAGTTCATGCAATATTTATTTCCTCTAAATGTAAATGTACAGGGAATTACTGACAAAGTGCCTGCAAGCTGTATATTTCATGGTATTTGGCTAAATGGAATAACATTTCGCAGGAATCAAAAGTGACCTGAGGGTATTTTTTTAATTCTTAAAATAAAGCAATTAACTATATCTCCATTTTTATTTTAGCAAATGAGCTAGTAAACAGATGTTTTGATATTGTATGTTTTGCTGTATGAATGTGTATATATATATATATATATATATATATATATATATATATATATATATATATATATATATATGTCTAAAGATATGGGGGAAACTCCAAAACATTACATAATGAACCAGTGGGTTAAAGGGACACTAAACACAAATTGTAAACTGCATGATTCTAAAGCTTCATATATAAGAATCATTTTGCAATGAAAACTGCAAGAACACATTTTTTAGATGTTTTTACAACAAAAAGCTGCAAGCTAAATAATGAATGTATATTGCAATAATGTTTCACTTGCAACAATGAAACATTTTATGCATAGTTGATATGTCAAGTTTAAAGGGACACCGACACGACTCGTAATGGCTGTGTTACTGTTTTTACACTGAAATTGCCATTTTTTTCAGCGCTAAAATCATAACACACAACTCGTAATCAAGGTGTATATGATTAGCTGGCTTTTTAACAGATGGTTTCTGTATATTTCCTTATAGCCATCATAAAATTTTATTATTATTAGTTGGGGAACAACATTATTTTTAGGGAAAATTTTAATTTTGTATCAGTTTCAGATGGATGTTGGACACGAGTGGGACATCATTGAAGCATGTGCCATAAATCTTTGACTGTCATATTTTATGTTCCCTGGTATAGGTCTAGATCACATCTGGAGTTGATTCCCTTCGGCTTCTTAGTGTCTAATTTAAATATCCATTGTGCTTCCTTATCTTATAGTTTTCTAAAACTGTCTTCTCCTCTTATTTTGTGTTATAAAATCAATGACTTGGAACATAAATGTTTTTTTGGTAATTTCCCCATGTTGGCAAAAATGTTTGGCTGTCAGTGGGGCCTATTTATTAAAGGTCTTGCGGACCTGATACAACAGTGCGGATCAGGTCCGCAAGACCTCGCTGAATGCGGAGAGCAATACGCTCTCCACATTTAACATTGCAGCAGCAGCCAGCAGGGTGGTGTCAATCAACTCGATCGTCCTTAATCGGGTTGGTTTCCGGCGATTCCTGTCCACCTCATCAGAGCAGGCGGACAGGGTTATGGAGCAGCGGTCTTTAGACCACTGCTTCATAACTGGTGTTTCTGGCGAGTCTGAAGACTCGCCAGAAACACGGGCCCACAAGCTCTGTTTGGAGCTTGATAAATAGGCCCCAGTGTCTTAGTTGGGTCCTTATCTAGTGATGTTAAATGTTCGCAAATTCTATCTACTGGTACACCCGGTGTACTGTTTTTTTTACATATTTCACAGGTAATCAGATAGATAACATAGCGGGAACAGCAATCCATTCTGTAACTGATTTTGTATGTTTGCCCTGTGGTTGAAGATTTGAACGAGTCTCCTATAATGCAGAGTGGACATACATTGCATGGGTGTTTGTCACATCTAAAGAACTCTTTCTTTGAAAGCCATGTTTCTTTTGACTTTGTTTTAGAATTATAAACATATTGAGTGATTCTACTACCTATAGTTAGAGCCCTTCTCGACACAAACTTTACTCCATTTTCTAGACAGACTTTTAATTTCTCATCTAGATCTAAAATGTCTAGATTTTGTTGGACTATATTACGTATTTTGTTAAATTGGTTACTGCATTGAATAAGGACATTTATGGATTTATCCTTCCACTTACTTTGTTCTTTCTTTTTTGGGGTTGATTGTCCTAATAGGTCATATTTTTCTATTTGGCCTATTTGTGAGCGTAGCTCCATTAGTTGTTTTCTGTCATCCCCCCTTTTTGTCAGCCTGTCAACCAATTTCAGTGAATGTTTTTCATAATCTTGGTTAGTAGTACAGATTCTCTGCACTCTTATTAACTGGCCTTTGGGGATACCATTTTTAAGATGGGATGGCATGAATCTGCCCTCAATATGGTGTTGCTTGCAATCTCTTTTCTATATAGTTCAGCATTAACATGTTGATCTTGGCCCCTCAGTGAAATGTCTAAATAGTTTATCTGATGGTTCTCTATTTGGTACATAGACTTAAGATTCAATTCATTTCTGTTTTAATAGGTCATCAATTTATCTTGCATAGAATTTGATATATTTACTAAATGTGTTTTGTTGGCCAAAAGTATAAGGGCCAAAAGTATGTTTCCTCAAACCAACCTAAAAACAAATTGGCATATGAGGGGGCACATTTTGCCCCCATTGCTGTGTTACCTACCTGAAGGTAATATTCAGAGTCAAACTGGAAGAAGTTATGAGTCAGGAGAAATCTTAATGATGCAAGGATAAATTCAATTAGTTCTAGTGAAAAACTGCTTTTTAATAGTAGATGATATTAAACAGCTTTAATTCCTAACACATGTGGAATGCAGGAGTACAAAGATGAGACGTTCACTGTAAGCCACAAGCACTCTTTGTGCCAGCTGTGGCCCTTTAAGGTCTGTAGTATGTGTGTTGTATCTTTTATAAACCCAGGGAGGAGGTAATAATAAAAATATGATAGGAACAAGAGAATTAATAACAAAACTATAAAATGATGTAGGTTCCTTAATCAGAGTTTGCATTATTATTTAGAAGTCAGAAAAAAACATCTTCTATTCAAGTTTTCATTTTATATAAGACTCTTAAATAAAAATATATACATGAAATCTCAGTATTACTGACCTCAGAATCCTGCAATGCAAAGGCTTTAGCTCTTATGAGACGAAATTACTGATTTAGCGATGTTTAGAAACCTTTTTGTAAAGATTATAAGTGCATTTTGAATTGCTTGCGCAGAGTTTTCTAGGGAGAAAGCTGTGTATGCAAGGCCATTTCATTCAGTGGGCATACATCTTTCCTTTAATACACACTTGGCAATTTCTAATGTTATATATAGTTCTGTTATTATCTTTGAGAGTTTTGTTCTTCTTCTGCTCAGAGGGTTTCAGAACTCTAAGCTTGCAGTGTGTTTTTTCTTATCTCATATTTCTTTCTTTGTACCAAAGTTGGTTGTCTTCCTAAATTGGTTTTGGGCTGGGATTTTGATCAGGAATTGTTCCTTCTCTCTGTAAAGGCCAATAAGAGTCCGCCACTTCTCTTTTTCTCTGGTTGAGAGGTGTTATTAGTAGGGTTTTTGAGCTTGATGGACAGCTGTCTCCTGAGAGATAAGCCTTCAAGAAAGAGGCCTCTGTAGAACAGATTTGTAGGCGGCAACATGGCCTCTTTGTTCTCTTTTTCTAAAGTATATGGATTGGATGCTTTTGCTTTGGCTGAGGTTTCTTTTGGGAGAAAGGTTCTTCAAGTAGTGGCGCCTCCTGTTTAGGTTACCTGTCTTGTCCCTCCTGTATCATTTGTGCCCTCTAGCTTGGGTATTGATTCCCAACAGTAATTGATGATGATCCGTGGACTCACCATGTCATCAGAAAGAAAACAAAATTTATGCTTACCTGATAAATTTATTTATTTCTTGACACGGTTAGTCCACGACAATTCCCTGTTTTTCAGACAGGTTTTTTTGTATAAATCTCAGGCACCTCTGCACTTTGTGTTTCCTTTCTCTCCTTTTCCTTCAGTCTAATGACTGGGGTTTGTGGGAAGGGAAGTGATACTTAAAGGGACAGTCTAGGCCAAAATAAACTTTCATGATTCAGACAGAGCATGTAATTTTAAACAATTTTCCAATTTACTTTTATCACCAATTTTGCTTTGTTCTCTTGGTATTCTTAGTTGAAAGCTTAACCTAGGAGGTTCATATGCTAATTTCTTAGACCTTGAAGCCCACCTCTTTCAGAATGCATTTTAACAGTTTTTCACCACTAGAGGGTGTTAGTTCACGTATTTCATATAGATAACACTGTGCTCGTGCACGAGAAGTTATCTGGGAGCAGGCACTGATTGGCTAGACTGCAAGTCTGTCAAAAGAACTGAAAAAAGGGGCAGTTTGCAGAGGCTTAGATACAAGATAATCACAGAGGTTAAAAGTATATTATTATAACTGTGTTAGTTATGCAAAACTGGGAAATGGGTAATAAAGGGATTATCTATCTTTTAAAACAATAAAAATTCTGGTGTAGACTGTCCCTTTAACAGCTCTGCTGTGGTGCTCTTTGCCTCCTCCTGCTGGCCAGGAGTGATATAGCGCTGCGGAATCAGTTGGCGCTCTACAAATAACCTATAATAATAATAATAATAATATCCCCCTCAAGCTATAAGCATATTACTAACTCCTCCTTCCTTACTAACCCGTGTCACTAACTGTCTTTCTCATATCTCATCTTGGATGTCCTCTCACTTCCTTAAGCTGAATCTCTCCAAAACTGAGCTCCTTATTTTCCCCCCTTCTTCCAAAATCTCCACCCCCCAATTTTCTATAACTTTTGATAATTCCATCATTACCCCTACCCTGCATGTCCGATGACTCGGGGTCACACTTGACTCAGACCTTTCTTTCACTCCTCACATTCAGTCCTTGGCTAAAGCCTGCTGCTTCCACCTTAAAAAATCTCTAAAATTAGACATTTCCTTACACAAGACGCAACTAAGATTTTAATCCACTCTCTCATCCTTTCCCGCCTCGACTATTGCAACTCCATCCTCTCTGGTGTACCTAGCTTCCACCTAGCTCCTTTACAATCATAATGAATGCATCTGCCAGGCTAATCTTCCTTACACGTCGCTCTTCATCTGCTGCACCTCTCTGCCAATCCCTTCACTGACTTCCTCTTGCCTCCAGGATGAAATACAAAATCCTCACTCTTACATACAAAGACCTCAACTGCACTGCTCCCCCCTACATTTCAGACCTTGGGGCCGATTTATCAAGCTCCGTATAGAGCTTGATGCCCCTGTTTCTGCACGAGCAGTAGTTATGAAGCAGAGGTCTAAAGACTGCTGCTCCATAACTTGTCCGCCTGCTCTGAGGCCGCAGACAGAAATAAACCCAATTGAATATGATTAGGTAGATTGACACCCCCTGCTAGTGGCCCATTAGACGCAAATCTGCAGGGGGTGGCATTGCACCAGCAGTTCACAAGTTGTCGGCATTTATCGATGTGCAGCGGACATGATATGCTACATTGTATCATGTCCGCTCACACTATGATAAATCTACCCCCTTGTCTCCAGATACTCTCCCTCCCGTCCCCTTCGTTCTGCTCATGATCTCCTACTCTCCTCCTCTTTTGTTACTTCCTCAAATTCCCATTTACAGGACTTCTCCAGACTGGCTCCCATCTTGTGGAACTCCCTGCCTCGCTCCACAAGACTCTCCCCTAGTTTTAACAACTTCAAGCGCTCCCTAAAGACTCTACTATTCAGGGATGCATACAACCTACTCTAACCTTTTCTAACTCCATTGCTTTCCACTTGAACCCCTTAGAATGTATGCCTATGAGCCCAGCTGTTTGTAGATCGCCTTTATAAGAGCCAACAGCGCAACTCTCGGCAGGGCCCTTTACCCATCTGATCCCTACAAATGTTATCTTGTATACCGCCTATGTGTATAGCACTGCGGAATCTGTTAGCGCTCTACAAATACCTGATAATAATAATAATAAACTGGGTCGCTCATATCTTTTATTAACAGAATTGAACTAGGGTTGCCAGGTGTCCAGTATTTAACCAGAGAGTCTAGTATTTTAGAAGGGTGTTCAGTAAAATCTTCACACATATTAGTCTCCCTAAGGATTATGACAGCATATCAGACACATAGTTGCAATATTTGGAAAAATAAATCCATGCAGCAGAGCCACACCCATATGTGATTTGCATAGCTCCACCCACTTAGGCCCCAAAACAACCATATAAAATACTAGCAGTATAATTTAGCCATATTTCTTTCTTATTGCAGGTTAAATCATCAAGTTCCTCATCACCTGCCTTCACCCCCTCCCCCAAACACATAATTGGCATAGGAAGGAAAACTTTACAGCACAGTACCCTAATAAGCAAGCAATGATTAAATTATTAACCACTCAGGTGCCTCAGAAAGTGTGCATATGAAAATAATGTACACAATTTGATAATGGAAGGAAATTGGAAATTATTAAAACTGTATGCTGTTTTATCAATCATGAAAGTTTCATTTTGATTTTAGTGTCCCTTAAAGGATAATGAAACCCAACATTATTCTTTCATAATTGAGACAGAGAGGCCCATTTATCAAGCTCTGAATGGAGCTTGAGGGCCCGTGTTTCTGGTGAGTCTTCTGGCGTATTACTCTCCGCATTCAGCGATGTCTGTCGGACCTGATTCGCACTGTCGGATCAGGTCCGACAGACATTTGATAAATAGGCCTCAGAGTGTGCAATTTTAAACAACTTTCCATCTTAGCTTTATTATTAGATTAGCTCTTGTTATTCTTTGTTGGAGGAGCAGCAATGCACTATTGGGAGCTAGCTGAACACACCAGGTGAGACAATAACAAGAGGCCCATTAGAACAGCTAGCTCCTAATAGTGCATTGCTGGTCCTGAACCCACCAAGAGAAGGAAGCAAATTAGACCATAGAAATGAATAGGAAAGTTGTATAAAATCGTATATGTTCTATCTAAATCATAGAAGAAAACATTTGGGCTTTATGTCCCTTTAATAGAGTAAAATTGAAAAGCCACAGCACCCCCTGCAGTGCACACAATATAACACAGTATGAACCAAGCTGGGATAACAATGGTCAGGCTTCATTTTTGACTTTACTGTACCTTTAACTATAAATTAGCTAAATACTGGTGGTATTGGACCTCATTCATCCAAATCATGGATGATATACTATGTGCTTGATTTAGCATTGCCAACTTTTTTGGAAAAGTTAAACGTATACGTAAACGTAAAAAATAACATGAATTATGTAAAATGGTTGTGTAATCAAAATAGATTCCCACACACTGAGAAGCTTAATGGGGCCTTTATTCTTGTAGCCTACTATGAGCCAATAAAATAGACTTATATACAGGTTGGAAGGCAACAATAGCCTGATTACAAATGCTTACAATTTCATATACTGTATATATCAATGCATATTCCTCTCTGAAAAACAATTTTGCTATTTTCAGTGATCTAAGCAAACTATTTTGTAATTGGTATAGGGACAATAAGGTTGCAAGAAAGACAAAAGAATCACTTAAAACAAAAAAAAAAGTTTATATTAACTATAAACCGCTCTAGTAAATATGAAGCAAATTAAAGGGTCAGTAATAGTTTTATTTTTCTGCAATGCTGCAGTACTAAAATTATAGTGCTGCTCAGATGAACCATTCAGTTTGATCAGAAAATCCATTTTTTGTGTGGTTTTCTAATGTTTTTTTTTTTTATTGATGTTGCAGTGCAAAACCATATTAGCTACTCTGTATTACCTCCCAATATTAGAATCTTAAAGGCCTTAGGGAAAGCCTCTGTTGGCGAAATGTGCGTAAAGCGCGGGTCAAGTGCCAGGGACTAATAAGGAAACTGCTAATATATTTTATTGGTGGCTTTGGTTTAGATTGAATAAACTATTACTGCACAATACATGAAGAGTGTTAAGCCCACTGTATTGTCCTAATCTTTTGGGAGTTCACACAAACATAGAATTAGCACTTGTAGGGAAAGTTTCCTCTGAGTGACGTATATGCAGTAAACAATGCTTTTACTACCCATTCCCCAGCTTTGCATACTCAACATTATTATTATTATTATATATATATATATATATATATATATATATATATATATATATATATATATATATATATATACAGTATATATAAAAATTATATTAATATACTTTATAACCTTTAAAACTCTAAATCTCTGCCTGTTTCTAAAACCCCTGCAGGCCACCTTTATCCATTTTATTTGCTTTTCACAGCAAGTCTGTGTTAGTTAATATTTATTTACGGTAAAAGGTGGGGGGGCTAGAGTGTTTGTTAACAGGAAACCAATATATTATTACATATGAGGTCAATCTTATTATATTAAAATTGGATTACCTGCCACAGATATAGAGCAAAAAAGCTTTTTTTGTGAAATGCGCGTCAGGGGTCCTCTTGGAGAAGCTTTGTCTCTCCTTTGTTTTAATTAGCTAAGCCATGTTGTAAATAACAATTTATTGGTAAACTCATTTTAGATACAAGCCGAGCAGTATACAAATAAAAATAAGGATAACTTAATTATAGCCCTCGGATTGAAAGGGCTTTATTTAGAACTATTATGTTAGTGTTAGCTGTTACAATTTAAAATTTCTACTCTGAGTTTAAGAAATTATATGGGAATTTAAACCACAACTGGGTTTAGTGTTTTTAACATCAGCTTAAGCTATTGTATGTGTGGTAGTTTTTTCTTTTTACGTTTTTTCAATAAAGATTTAAGCATGGATGTATGAAATTTATAATTTAAATGTTGACTGTGATCTTTTGGGCAGAGATTCAAATTGATACACAGATAAGAGCATACTATATACAATTGTATACCCTTTTACAATTACTTTGTTAGCTGTGCTAGTTAATGTATGTCATATAGATGAGTGTTTCTCAAAGTACCCCTAACAGGCCAGATTTTAATTATAGCTGAACTAGAGCACAGGTGAAAAAAATCAGCTGATAGGTGAGAGCAGGTTAGTAACTATGGTTACTGATCAGATGATTGTTTCACCAGTGCTCTAGTTCAGCTATAATGAAAAGCTGGCCTGTTAAGGGTTCTATGAGAAACACTTATCTATATGACACACATTAACTAGCACAGTCTTGCTGTTGGGGGTACTTGAGGACCTTGTTTGAGAAACACTGATATAGATAATACTGTGCTCACTCCTGTGCAGTTATGAATTAGTCAGCACTGATTCGCTAAAAATGCAAGTCTGTAAATAGCACTGAGATAAGGAGGCAGTCTGCAGAGGCTTAGATACAAGGTAATCATAGGTAGAAAGTATATTAATATACCTGTGTATATTAATAGGTAATAAAGGGATTAGGCAATAGGTAATAAAGGGATTATCTATCTTTTTAAACAATAAAAATTATGTAGTAGACTGTCCCTTTAATCAAGAGAACGTCCTTTTATAACATTGTTATATTAATATACTTTATAACATTTAAACCTCTAAATGTCTGCCTGTTTCTAAGCCACTACAGACAGCCTCTTATCACATGCTTTTTTATTAGATTTTCACAACAGGAGACTGCTTTTGCACTGTTGGTGAACTGCTTGTGCAATGCCACCCCCTACAGATTCGCGGGCCATTGGCCGCTAGCAGGGTGTGTCAATCAACCCGATCGTATGCGATAGGGCAGATTATTGTCCGCAGCCTCAGAGGCAGCAGATGAGTTAAGGAGCAGCAGTCTTAAGACCACTGCTTCTTAATTCTTGTTTCCGGCGAGCCTGAAGGTTTGCGCGGAAACAGGGGTATACGGCTCCATTCGAGTTGTGATAAATCGGCCCCTCTGTCTGAACCATGAAAGTTGAATTTTGATTTCAATGTCCCTTTAAAATCAGCTCTAGAGTACAATACACTTCTGATCCTGAGCTGTACGCAACCAGTGACTGGAATCTATGCCCATATACACTCAGTGGCCAGGTTTAGCTACACTTAGTTTATAACTACATTTATAGCACTGCTTAAAAACAAAACATGAAACTAAAACTTTTTACTTCATGATTCAGATACAGCATGCCATTTTAAACAACTTTCCAATTTGATAATATTATTACATGTGCTTCATTCTCTTGGTATCCTTTGTTGAAGGAGCAGCAATGCAATGCTGGGAGCTAGATGAGCACATCTGGTGTGCCAATAACCAGAGGCATATATGTGCAGCCACCAATAAGCCGCTATCTCCCAGTAGTGCACAGCTGCTCCTGAGCCTTCCGATGAATGTTTTTCAACAAAAGATACCAAACGAATGAAGCAAATTAGATAATATATGTAAATAGGAAAGTTAATTAAAATTGCACGATCTGTCTAAACCATGCCAGTTTGATTTTAACTTTGCTATCCCTTTAATATGTTATAAATACGTGATAGTAATAATAGTAAAGGCAGCCACGAAGCTAAGAATTTAGCAGAGGGGCATTTGACCCAATGGAAAGGTGAAGTGATAGGTAGGCAGTTGGAGGGGAGGAGCTAGGATGGGACCCTTTTTTAGGGGCAGCCTTATCGGAAGAAGCCGTCTTTTCCCGGAAGAAGCTCCAAGCCCTCTCTCCTTGATCGATGTAGAGTAGGACTTCATGTTGTCTATGAGCGGTGAGGTGAAGTTCTGTTGCAGCAGGTGGGTGCTTGCCTTTGGAGGAAATGATAGATAAAACAAGAGGGTTGTGGAACTATGGAAAAACAGACAAGCAACTGGGGTGGTCCTGGCTTATTGTTGTGTTATGTTAAGTTATGCTAAATTATGTTATGCTAAATTATGCTATAACATTTTATTAAATTGACATACAAAAATAACCTATCGATAGATAGGTACACAGAGAAAATGATAACAGCACATAAGATTGAAATACCTGTGAAATGTAACCTTTATTCGATTATCTTATTAAAAGACAGCTGTAAAGAAGAGAAAAGCTGCCAAACAATATTAAAAACACTTCTCTGCCGGACAGTCAAAGGTTAATATATAATTTAATCTTTATATTGTTGCTATATTGTTAGCTTGCACGTGGAGGTAATAAAGGGAGTGTGAGTAAAAGATGTATGATTATTCCTCTTAGCTATGGAATCAATAGTTTAAATAATATAATCTGGACCAACGTCTCAAGTCTGTATAGTAGCTAGAGCGGTTTTAAATCACTGAGCAATTTACCCACAAAAGCCTCCCTTGTAGCCCTTTCCCATT
Organism: Bombina bombina; assembly: GCF_027579735.1. Taxonomy (NCBI): domain Eukaryota; kingdom Metazoa; phylum Chordata; class Amphibia; order Anura; family Bombinatoridae; genus Bombina; species Bombina bombina. Next base: position 531,610,581 of record NC_069503.1, read on the forward strand.
TTTAGACGAACAAAACAGGTAACATAATTTCAGACTGGACACTATCCGAGCAGAGAGGTTGTTAAAATACACACACGCAAGACCTCTATAGAGGGGTGTGTGTGTGTGTGTGTGTGTATATATGTGTGTGTGTATATGTGTGTGTGTGTGTATATGTGTGTGTGTATATGTGTGTGTGTGTGTGTATGTGTGTGTGTGTGTATATGTGTGTGTGTATATGTGTGTGTGTGTATATGTGTGTGTGTATATATGTGTGTGTGTATTTTAACGAGTTCTCTGCTCGGATTGTGTCCAGTCTAAAATTATATGTTGCATGTTTTGTTCGTCCAAAAATGGGAAAGGGCTATAAAGGATAATCGAATAAAGGTTACATTTTAAAGGTAATTCAATCTTATGTCCTGTTAGCATTTTCTCTGTGTACCTATCTATCAATAGGTTATTTCTGTATATTAATACATTATTATGCTTACAGCACACTTTTGGATATTGACCCTTAGAACAACTCAATAGATATTATACAAACAAGTCTAACCAAAAGAGACACATATAAGACTTTATTGTCTCTCTTATGACCATTTTTCTAACCACTAATTTTATTAAACTGGGCTGCGGTCTTTTATAACCCAGTCATGTCTTCTTTTGCATATTTTGTTGGGAAACATAGTGCCTGAGTACAGGGTCACACCTTTGCAGGGGTACACACTTAGATCTCTGCTAAATATAAGAAAAAGCTTGAATTAATTAGCTCAATTGATGTGCTCTGTAAATGAAAGCTTAAATACATATTTAAATATTAATGTCCATTTTTTTCTTATTATTATTACTATAATTTATTTCTATATCGCTGCAAATTTCCGTATCACTTTTACTTAAAGGGACATAAAACCACAAAAGTAAATACATGCTAGAGCATTTTTTATTGCATTATTGCTTCATATAACTGAGTTTAACCCCTGCAAAGCAGTTAAACACTTAGGACCCAATGATCTAAAGTTCTCAGCTCTGGCATAATTATTGAAGAAGACTTGCCAGTACTACCAGATCTCTCAAAGGATTTTAGAAAGGTAATTTTTAACTTGAGAGAGCTATGCAGAGGGTCCTGAATTTAAAGGAAAGGCACATTTTACAATATAATACTGAAAAAGCCTCCAAAGGCCTATTATAGTAAGTTGGGTTACCGCCTGTCCGGCAGTGAACTGGACAGTTCGGGTTTCCATTTATGTGTCGGGGTTTGAAGCTGATTCAGGCCCAAACATGCAAACATCCGGGTTTGGTGGGAAACAGCATCAGCTAAAAAGGTGACATTGTGCATTTGCAACATACTGTACATGTTTACGGTTATTGTTCTCTTGTGTGTGTCTGTGTGTAAGTGTTTCTGTGTTTGTCAGTGTCTTTCTGTGTGTGTGAGAGTGAGTGTATTTGTGTGTGTGAGAGAGTATATGTGTGTGAGTGTGATTAGTGTGTGAGTATGTGTGAGCATGTGAGTGTGTGTAAGCATGTGAGAGAATGTGTGAGAGAGTGTGTGTGAGCATGTAAGTGTGTGTCTGAGTTAGTGTGTGTGTGTGTGAGCATGTAAGAGAGTGTGTGTGAGCATGTGAGAGAGTATGTGTGAACATGTGAGAGAGTATGTGAGTGCAAATATCCATGAGCTAGTTTGTGTTTATGTACTATTATACACAGTGTGTACTCTGCAAAAAAGAATTTTGCTGTGCTCTGCACAGAGTAAGAGTATTCAGGGTTTTGGGCTGGACTAAAAGTGGCAATCTTATAGTCGGCTTCCATTCACTACTGGGATCAAGCTGAACAAATTGTGAACCAATAAAGAGGGGCTCTTAATCTGACATAGGTATGTTTTTCAACAAAAGATTCCAAAAGATCAAAATTAATTTAATTTGAGAAGTGAATTAAAAAGTCTCTTGAAATTGAATAAAAACTATAAATTGTTAATTTTGACTTTCATGCCCTTTCAAAATTGAGTAGATTGAAAAGTAGTTTGACATAAAGTAGTTAATAGTTTCTCAGGAAATTGCGGGCGGATCAGGAACTATATTTAGCAGTATTATAATGTCTCATAACATGTTGAGAGTTGAGCAGCTATCCCCTAAGAATATGTGATGAATTTCAAGCAGAGCCTTTTGAGACTTTGTACAAATGTGCCCTTTTAACCAGGGAACAAGCTGTGAACAACTGAATCTTTCCTTGCTTTTTAAATCATACCGATACAGAAAGCTCATTTCAGCACTTGGATAAAGCCCATTCAAGAGCAAGGTTATTTGAACTTCTGCAACAAGATCCTTTTTCACAATAGCGGCAAACTATCGTACCCATTTACCTGATTTTTTTTTATCACAGGGAGAATAGTGTGCACTTTTCATGAACTCTGCACTTTCAGAGGAAGCTGTTGTTATTTTCATTTTTTTAAATAATCTCACACGGTCGAGCAGAACAGTTTCGAATGAAAAGGCATCTGTTGAACGCAGTGTAATCTGCCCTGCGAGCTTCTCTTTTATAAAATAAACACAAGCAGCATGAGTCACAAAGGATTGCAATTGATATTGTCCAGAAGATATCTATTACAGAAGTATGTTGGCTTTAAACAGTGTAGATGAGTAGAGAATGTAATTTAAAAAACTAAAATCGAGGACTCAGCACATCAAAAGATGAATAAAATCACCCTCTTTTTGTTTTTCCACATAAAACAGATGAAGAACATGGTGCAATATATGATTGCACAAGGCCTGTGTTGGAGTAAGGTTGTGCCACTAATGTAGCGACACAAAACAAACATAGTAAAAAAGGTAAAGGGACATATTTGTTATTTTTTCTGCTATATAGGTTAGTGATGGCCTAACACATAAGTGCCACATATCAATATTTTAGAAAGCTTAGGAAGCATGCCCTATATTGCAGCTGTTTTGTAAGAATCTTATCCTTTTGCAAGAGCACTAAATGGTAGCACTATTTCCTGTCATGTTGTGCTCCAGACATCTAGTTAGGTAACTCATCAATAAAGAATACCATGGAAATTAAGCAAATTTGATAATAGACTTAAATTGGAAACTTTTATAAAATGTTATATTCTGACTGAATAACAAAATATTTTTTTGGGGTTTCATATCCCTTTAAGGGATGCATATAAATTTATGGCTCCTTAAAGGGACATGGAATCCAAATTTTTTCTTTCATGATTTAAATAGAGCATAGAATTTTAAACAACTTTCCAATTTACTTCTAATTTACTTTGTTCTCTTGTAATTCTTTGTTTAAACAAATACCTAGGTAGGCCCAGGAGCTGGGAATTAGCTGCTGATTGGTAGCTGCATATATATTGCTCTTGTCGTTGGCTTACAGATGTGTTCAGCTAACTCCCAGTAGTGGATTGCTGTTCCTTCAATAAAGGATATCAAGAGAATTAAGCAAAATTGCAAATAGAAGTAAACTGGAAATTTGTTTAAAACTGAAAACTCTATCTTAATCATGAAAGAAAAAAAATGGGTTTCATGTCCCTTTAAACCACAAATAATAATGTCCCTTGGCACAGGGCTATATTTTGGTAAGGTTGCAGGGTACCCTCTATCTTCGGTTTACCCACCCACCAGAAGTCCTCAAAACACACAATATTAGTTTCCTCTTCCTGGGGCTACATAAACAATGGCACTTATTTTTAGCTCTGCTTTTTCTCATGGGTGGGGGCACAGATGTGCCCCTTGTTCCGCCAGTTGGCCATCCATGATGTACATAAAAGTTCTGCAGTTAAACGTATAAAACTTATTAAGTGAACGCTGCTTAAATTTTAAGGTAAAACTGAGTGTGGGTGTTCAGGAGGTGTGGTTGGGATTTTTCACTGACACCAACCCAATGCATCCGGAGTTCATAAACTTTATTGTACCTTTGAAGTAGCTTATCTTGGTGGTGTATTAATATTTCATAGTTGAATAGATTTTTTTTTCTTGCGTTTGTTAGAGTGGACTGTTTTATTGAAGGTCATTTTCTCCCTGTTTTAAAGTGATTGGACATCTTAGGCCTAGATTTGGAGTTTGGCGGTAGCCGTGAAAACCAGCGTTATAGGCTCCTAACGCTGGTTTTAGGCTACCTCCGGTATTTGGAGTCACTCAAAAAAGGGTCTAACGCTCACTTTTCAGCCGCGACTTTTCCATACCGCAGATCCCCTTACGTCAATTGCGTATCCTATCTTTTCAATGGGATTTTTCTAACTCCGGTATTTAGAGTCGTGTCTGAAGTGAGCGTTAGAAATCTAACGACCAAACTCCAGCATCAGAAAAAAAAAATGTAGTTAAGAGCTTTCTGGGCTAAAGCCGGTTCATAAAGCTCTTAACTACTGTACTCTAAAGTACACTAACACCCATAAACTACCTATGTACCCCTAAACCGAGGTCCCCCCACATCGCCGCCACTCTATTACATTTTTTTAACCCCTAATCTGCCGACCGCCACCTACGTTATACTTATGTACCCCTAATCTGCTGCCCCTAACACCGCCGACCCCTGTATTATATTTATTAACCCCTAACCTGCCCCCCACAACGTCGCCGCCAGCTACCTACAATAATTAACCCCTAATCTGCCGACCGCAAAGCGCCGCCACCTACATTATAGCTATGTACCCCTAATCTGCTGCCCCTAACACCGCCGACCCCTATATTATATTTATTAACCCCTAATCTGCCGCCCTCAACGTCGCCTCCACCTGCCTACACGTATTAACCCCTAATCTGCCGAGCGGAGCGCACCGCTATTATTATAAAGTTATTAACCCCTAATCCGCCTCACTAACCCTATAATAAATAGTATTAACCCCTAATATGCCCTCCCTAACATCGCCGACACCTAACTTCAATTATTAACCCCTAATCTGCCGACTGGAGCTCACCGCTATTCTAATAAATGTATTAACCCCTAAAGCTAAGTCTAACCCTAACACTAACACCCCCCTAAGTTAAATATAATTTAAATCTAATGAAATTAATTAACTCTTCTTAAATAAATTATTCCTATTTAAAGCTAAATACTTACCTGTAAAATAAATCCTAATATAGCTACAATATAAATTATAATTATATTATAGCTATTTTAGTATTAATATTTATTTTACAGGTAACTTTGTATTTATTTTAACCAGGTACAATAGCTATTAAATAGTTAAGAACTATTTAATAGCTAAAATAGTTAAAATAATTACAAATTTACCTGTAAAATAAATCCTAACCTAAGTTACAATTAAACCGAACACTACACTATCAATAAATAAATTAAATACAATTCCTACAAATAACTACAATGAAATAAACTAACTAAAGTACAAAAAATAAAAAAGAACTAAGTTACAAAAAATATTTTAAACTAATTACACCTACTCTAAGCCCCCTAATAAAATAACAAAGTCCCCCAAAATAAAAAAATGCCCTACCCTATTCTAAATTACTAAAGTTCAAAGCTCTTTTACCTTACCAGCCCTGAACAGGGCCCTTTGCGGGGCATGCCCCAAGAAGTTCAGCTCTTTTTCCTGTAAAAAAAAAACCATACAATACCCCCCCCAACATTACAACCCACCACCCACATACCCCTAATCTAACCCAAACCCCCCTTAAATAAACCTAACACTAAGCCCCTGAAGATCTTCCTACCTTATCTTCACCATACCAGGTTCACCGATCCGTCCTGAAGAGCTCCTCCGATGTCCTGATCCAAGCCCAAGCGGGGGGCTGAAGAGGTCCATGATCCGGCTGAAGTCTTCATCCAAGCGGGAGCTGAAGAGGTCCATGATCCGGATGAAGTCTTCATCCAAGCGGGAGCTGAAGAGGTCCATGATCCGGATGAAGTCTTCTATCAACGGCATCTTCAATCTTCTTTCTTCGGGAGCCATCATCTTCCATCCGACGCGGAACATCCTCTTCTGCCGACGCCTACTAGCCGAATGACGGTTCCTTTAAATGACGTCATCCAAGATGGCGTCCCTCGAATTCCGATTGGCTGATAGGATTCTATCAGCCAATCGGAATTGAGGTAGGAATATTCTGATTGGCTGATGAAATCAGCCAATCAGAATCAAGTTCAATCCGATTGGCTGATCTGATCAGCCAATCAGATTGAGCTCACATTCTATTGGCTGATCAGAACAGCCAATAGAATGTGAGCTCAATCTGATTGGCTGATCGAATCAGCCAATCGGATTGAACTTGATTCTGATTGGCTGATTCCATCAGCCAATCAGAATATTCCTACCTTAATTCCGATTGGCTGATAGAATCCTATCAGCCAATCGGAATTCAAGGGACGCCATCTTGGATGACGTCATTTAAAGGAACCGTCATTCGGCTAGTAGGCGTCGGCAGAAGAGGATGTTCCGCGTTGGATGGAAGATGATGGCTCCCGAAGAAAGAAGATTGAAGATGCCGTTGATAGAAGACTTCATCCGCATCATGGACCTCTTCAGCTCCCGCTTGGATGAAGACTTCATCCGGATCATGGACCTCTTCAGCTCCCGCTTGGATGAAGACTTCAGCCGGATCATGGACCTCTTCAGCCCCCCGCTTGGGCTTGGATCAGGACATCGGAGGAGCTCTTCAGGACGGATCGGTGAACCTGGTATGGTGAAGATAAGGTAGGAAGATCTTTAGGGTCTTAGTGTTAGGTTTATTTAAGGGGGGTTTGGGTTAGATTAGGGGTATGTGGGTGGTGGGTTGTAATGTTGGGGGGGGGGGGTATTGTATGTTTTTTTTTACAGGCAAAAGAGCTGAACTTCTTGGGGCATGCCCCGCAAAGGGCCCTGTTCAGGGCTGGTAAGGTAAAAGAGCTTTGAACTTTAGTAATTTAGAATAGGGTAGGGCATTTTTTTATTTTGGGGGGCTTTGTTATTTTATTAGGGGGCTTAGAGTAGGTGTAATTAGTTTAAAATTGTTGTAATATTTTTCTTATGTTTGTAAATATTTTTTTATTTTTTGTAACTTAGTTCTTTTTTATTTTTTGTACTTTAGTTAGTTTATTTAATTGTAGTTATTTGTAGGAATTGTATTTAATTTATTTATTGATAGTGTAGTGTTAGGTTTAATTGTAACTTAGGTTAGGATTTATTTTACAGGTATATTTGTAATTATTTTAACTATTTTAGCTATTAAATAGTTCTTAACTATTTAATAGCTATTGTACCTGGTTAAAATAAATACAAAGTTACCTGTAAAATAAATATTAATCCTAAAATAGCTAGAATATAATTTTAATTTATATTGTAGATATATTAGGATTTATTTTACAGGTAAGTATTTAGCTTTAAATAGGAATAATTTATTTAAGAAGAGTTAATTAATTTCGTTAGATTTAAATTATATTTAACTTAGGGGGGTGTTAGTGTTAGGGTTAGACTTAGCTTTAGGGGTTAATACATTTATTAGAATAGTGGTGAGCTCCGGTCGGCAGATTAGGGGTTAATAATTGAAGTTAGGTGTCGGCGATGTTAGGGAGGGCAGATTAGGGGTTAATACTATTTATTATAGGGTTAGTGAGGCGGATTAGGGGTTAATAACTTTATAATAATAGCGGTGCGGTCCGCTCGGCAGATTAGGGGTTAATAAGTGTAGGCAGGTGGAGGCAACGTTGTGGGGGGCAGATTAGGGGTTAATAAATATAATATAGGGGTCGGCGGTGTTAGGGGCAGCAGATTAGGGGCACATAGGGATAATGTAAGTAGCGGCGGTTTACGGAGCGGCAGATTAGGGGTTAAAAATAATATACAGGGGTCAGCGATAGCGGGGGCGGCAGAATAGGGGTTAATAAGTGTAAGGTTAGGGGTGTTTAGACTCGGGGTACATGTTAGAGTGTTAGGTGCAGACGTAGGAAGTGTTTCCCCATAGCAAACAATGGGGCTGCGTTAGAAGCTGAACGCGGCTTTTTTGCAGGTGTTAGGTTTTTTTTCAGCTCAAACAGCCCCATTGTTTCCTATGGGGTAATCGTGCACGAGCACGTTTTTGAGGCTGGCCGCGTCCGTAAGCAACTCTGGTATCGAGAGTTGAAGTTGCGTTAAATATGCTCTACGCTCCTTTTTTGGAGCCTAACGCTGACATTATATGGACTCTCAATACCAGAGTTATTTTAAAGGAGCGGCCAGAAAAAAGCCCAGCGTTAGCTACGCGGGTCGTTACCGACAAAACTCTAAATCTAGCCGTTAGTGTTTTCGAAATGCTAGGATTTACCAGCACTACAAATAAAGGGGACTTGCAAGTCATGAAGTATAAAATAATCCATGCTGAAAGTTCCTTTATTTGCCAGCAGCATATGCAGCACTGAGTGCCTCAGTACTCCCATGGCAGAAAGCTATTTTTATTATGAGGTGACGTTTCCACCTCTTAGCCAATAGCCGTGCGGCCCAGTTGGCATTATGATGTATTGGTAGCACGCTATTGGCTAACATAACCTCACTGACAAAATAGCGTTCTGCCATGGGCGGCCTGAGGTGCTCAGCGCTGCATACGCTGCAGGTAAATAAAGGAACTTTCAGCGAGTATTTTATACCTTATGAATGAAAGTCCCCTTTATTTGTAGCACTGGCAAATCCTAGCATTAAAAATGCTAGGATTTACCATCACTTTAATTAATTTGCTCAGTAACATGTTTAAGGCATTTTCATGATTCTGATATATTGTTCATCACAGTGAAGCTTGTTCTATACCCTGAAAGGTGAACAATTACAAGATAAATACTGTGCCACTGATTATAATGGAAAGTCACAACTCACAGATGTGGTGAGGTGTGGGTACAAGTGTCTTTGAATTTTCTGATTGCGATGGGTTTTATCTGAGACCTTAGATTCATTGGGGCCTATCTATCAAGATCCGAATGGAGCTTGATGCCCCGTGCTTCTGGCGAGTCTTCAGACTCGCCAGAAACAGCAGTTATGAAGCAGCGGTCACAAAGACCGCTGCTCCATAACCTGTCCGCCTGCTCAGAGCAGGATCAGGTCCGCCAGACTTTGATAAATTGGGGCCAAAATATCTATTGCATTGTTTTGATAAACGGAACTAATTAAGTTACTTAAAATGGATATGAAACCCAAAAGTTTTCTTTTGTGATTCAGACAGGGTATACAATTTAAAAGAAACATTTTCCAATTTATTTCTATTATCAGATTTGCTTTGTCCCCATGTTATTCTTTGTTAAAGGGATACTAAACCCAAATTTTTTCTTTCATGATTCAGATAGAGCATGGCATTTTAAGCAACTTTCTAATTTACTCCTATTATCAATTTTCTTTTTTGCTCTTGCCATCTTTATTTAAATAGGCAGGAATGAAAGCTTAAGAGCCGGCCCATTTTGGCTCAGCATCTGGTGAGCGCTTCCTGATTGGTGGCTAAATGTAGCAAACCAATCAGCAAGCTCTATCCAGGTGCTGAACCAAAATGGACTGGCTCCTTACCTTACATTCCTGCATTTTCAAATAAAGATAGCAAGAGAATGAAGAAAATTTGATAATAGTAGTAAATTAGAAAATTGCTTAAAATTGCATGCTCTATCCGAATCATGAAAGAAAAAAAATGTGGGTTTAGTATCCCTTTAAAGAGATATCTAGGCAGGTATGTGGAGCACTACATGACAGGAAATAGTGCTCCTATCCAGTGTTCTTGCAAATTGATAATCTTGCAAAACTGCTGCCATATAGTGCTTCAGACATGTGCATGTTCCTGAGCTTACTCCTTGCTTTTCCACTAAAGATACCAAAGGAACAAAGAAAATTTGATTATAGAAGTAAACTATAAGTTGTTAAAAATTGCATGCTCTATCTGAATCTGAAAGAAAAAAAAATGGTTCTCATATCCCTTTAACAGAATCAGCATCAGGGCAGAGCAAACCCTAGTTTACCTCTGACCTGTGATGGAAGTACCCCATAGTGAGAAAGTACAATTAACTTCATGCCCCCCAACTTTCCCTTTTGCTGGAGGGACACACCATCTTTAAAAATATTATAACATTTACTTTGTCGTCTTAGTATCCTTCATTGAAAAGCATACCTAAGTTGTCTCAAGAATTTGTACAGGTTTGGCGCTCTATATGGCAACAATATATATTGCTTTCAACAATACAAACATTATTCAGCATTATATTCTGGCAGCAATGTTTGCCCAATGTATAACAGATTACCAAGACAATTAAGTACATTTTATAATAGAAGTAAATAGGAAAGATTTTTCAAATAACATGCTCTATCTAAATCATGAAAGAAAAATATTGAATTTCACGTCCCTTTAAAATTCTCTCTACACAATTCTATTAATATGAAACTGCCCTCATATTAAACACATATATGTAAATGACAATCTCTCAAGGTATTCTTACAGGTTTCCTAAATGTAGGTGCCCCCCTGATTACTTGAAATGCTAGAAATGACATTACTGAATATATTTACATAAAATATGTGTTAATAATTTGCGTGCATAATAAAGATTTGTTCTAAATACAAATAAATGGATTGTCGTACATAATGCTCAGATGGGTTGTGTACAATGATTTCCATAGCAAAGAAAATGAGTTTTGTCCTTTGTGTTTACCAGTGTGCATACCTTCGTCTGCAATTATATAATACAGACAAACAAAACAAACTCCGTCCGCATAGCTCACTCAATTTTTCCATGGCCTCTAGCACTGCGCTCTACTGCAAACAGTGTTTAAACAGATAATTAAGTGTGAAGCAAACTGAATGCAAACCTTTCTGTTCTTAAGGGAACAAAGGGAATTGTCCATAATGCATTGAAAAGTAAATGTTTTAAACATAAAAAAAATAACTTTTTTACCCTATATATAGAAAAAAAATAGTGATGTGGAGAAAACTTGTTTTTAATGGTTGTTAAAGGGACATTTAACCCTACATTTTTCTTTCATGATACAGATAGAACATAAAATTTTAAACAACTTTCCAATTTACGTCTATTATCTAATTTGCTTCATTCTCTTTTCAGTATCTTTTGTTTAAGGAATAGTAAGTAATGCACTACTGTGAACTATCTGAAAGACAAGGGCAAGATACGTGCAGCCCCCAATCAGCAGCTTCTGAGCCTACCTATGTATACTTTTCAACAAAGGATACCAAGATAATGAAACAAATTAGATATTAAAAATATCTAATATATTAAAAATAAAATAGAAAGTTATTAAAAATTGCATGCTCTATCCGAATCATTAAAGAACAAAATGGTTTCATGTCCCTTTAAAGTCATTGTTATGTATGTATGTTTTTTATAAGCAAGTAACCAATGCATTGGAAAAATCTGCAAACAAAGTTTTAATAGCATTTAAAACTGCAGTTCAGGGACACACCCCTTGAAAATCTCTTATGTTTTGTTATCAAATCTATTTTGATGTAGCCAGTTGGGTGCAGATTTAAATGACGTCTTGTATTGATCAAGCAATCACTTATTATAATGCCCCAGAGTCAACAGCTCAACAGGTTCCATTCCAACCTCTCTGGGAGTGGTGGAAAACCCTTGGTTTTCAGAATTTAATTACAGTAAAATACTTCAGTTAACATCCAGTTTTAAACCAGGCTGCCAGTGAGAGAGCTACTCTACAACCAGAGGTGATGCTAGGAAACCAATAATCAAAAACTTGCTGTCATGGAGAGAAATTATTCTTATTTTAGTATTATATTGTAATATAGGTGTTTCACCTTCACATACAGAACCTGCATAGTGAGTTAAACATCTCTCAATGCAAAATTTATGTTTCTAAAATTATTTGAGGGAGGGAGCCGTATTTACAAGACGCCGGGGCGGGGAACTTTCGATTATTAAGCCCATAGTGAGATAAACAACTCTCATGCTACAATTTGCCTTTCTAGAGTTCTTTGAAGGACCTCAATGTACTGATGGAACTTCTTAGTTAATCTTACTAGAGCTGAGAACCTTAGATCATTAGGACCAAAGTGAGAGGCTACTCTGGGATAAAACCCAGGCTAGCTTTCTATTTTATTCTGTATAACGAATTTCCACTTTGATACTGATCACTGTAACTCATCCGCTATCCGCAGAAATTTAGAAGGTTGCTATTTTAAGATTTAATTTATATTTTAGATCTGAGCCATGGTATCCATTATTAACACTATCGATTAGTCTTCCAACCTTCAAATACTCCATATAGGCAAAGTAAGATTGTATTATTCACCTCCACATTAGATTCCCTATATACGGATGGTTTCAGTTTGCTATATTATTTACCTGCCTACTGAAAATAACCATGGTAACCGTAATGGACACATAGTTCCACGCAAATCCGGAAGCTAAGATATATAGCATCACGCAACTTCCGGCCATGAAATTGGTAATTTTCTGAAGGGACATTAACGTGGCGAACGACCGGAAGTGACGGTAAAGGATGCGATGCGTAACCTGGCCACTTCCGCTTACGTATTGCCAACCAGGATAAGTCTATGAAGGTGGAAGTAAATAATGTAACTGTAATACCCTCTACTACTTCCTGGGTATATCTGACATCACACGGCACCAAATGCAAATGTTTGGCGCGAAATTCCAGCAACTAACATTGGCTGGTCACCTCTATTAAAGGTATGAGAAAAAGCAAGCCGGTATCAGTCTTGAGAAAGGTCCCAGGAGAGGACTGAAACGCGTAGACACTTCTGATACCACGGCTCAGATCAAACTGGTAAGCACAATACCTATCTATCTACTCGGTTTTAGCTATATTGCACCATATTTTTTATCTTGTTTTAGGGCTGTGAATTCCTCTGCGGATTGCACTTGGGATTTTCCATAAGAAGAGCTTTATATTTGAATAACTGTTTGGATACAGTATGTAATTGGATATAAGGTCCAGGACTTCTTTCAAACCTTGGGATAAACAACAAAGGGATTTTTCACTAATCTTTTTTTTGGAAATATATCTTTGACTATTAGGAACTCACCTCACCGGGTGGATTTGCCCAGTAGAGTTTTTCTAATCACCACACCAGGTGTACACCTGTTTTTTGGCCAGCACTTTTTTCACATAATTTTCACACACCATTTACATTTTTTACACATTTTTATAATTTTCTACACAATTTTTTCTACACTTTTTTTCTACATATTTTGCCTTATTTTTCACTCATTTTTTAATTTTATTTTTTTTTAATTAATTTTTTTCCCATATTTTTATATTTTTATATTTTTTACATTTTACACATTTTTTACACATTTTTTACATTTTTTTAACACTTTTTTAGCTTCTACCCACTTTTTTCATATCAATACTACTTTCCTACTTTTTTCATATCAACCCCACTTGGATCAACCCCATATGGAGTAATTTCAATTGGATACATTAAAAACATTTGATACACTGGATCACATGGAACCCACCTGGACTATATAAGACTTTTTTATTTGAGACTTTTTATCTGGGACATTTACTGTTTTAGACATTTGTCTTTTCTATTTAAAGTTTTTGAAGTTGTTTTATCCTTCTATGCTTGTTTAACTGTTTGTTAACTGCTTGTCTAACTGCTTGTCTAACTGCAAGCTGTGTAAAATAAAAATAGGTATTACTTTTAAGGTTTTTAGTTATTTCATTTTATCAGCACCATATGTACTGGATTTTTCATATACCTGTGGAATTTATGTTACCCTTGCATACTTTTTAAGTATATACTGTCTAACATTCTATATCGGATATTTTTTATTAAGATCTGCAAGAAGTTTATATTGAATTTATCATTTGCCCCCTTTAATCCTTTGGATTCCACTTTTTGCTCTAAGACCCCCCATTAGGAGGTTTTTTAGCGCCCCCCCCCCCACTCTTTACACACATTAACTACTTATTTGAGATCCGGTTGAGAGATCTCGTTTTTTCCTGGGAGGGGCTTTAAGTGGTAGCCATTTTGGCGCTGGAGATATCTATTAGTTATATGATCACTGATAGTAAGTGCTTTTGTGTAAAGTTACAGCCTGTATGTCTGTATATTGCATTACATTTCACATAATTAATGCACTATGGGATTATAGATAATGTAGCTCAGGGTCAGTATCTAGGGACTAACCATACATGGAATTTACAAAGGGGCAATCTATTTAGGGATCAATGAATTCTAGCAACAAATGTCATTGCTATACAATAAACTGCAGCCAATTTTAAGGTTTAGACTGCGAAGGAATTAAATACCTCCTAACCGTAATATATGCTGCAGAATAGTCATGGGTCTGCCCAGCGTCCTTCCCGATGCTTAATTCTTCAAATATCCAGGTTTCTAGGGACTATCCTGGCTCCACCTACAACACACCATCTCGCCCAACCTGCTGTCAGGGCTCTGCCCAGAAAACATCTCACATCCCTGTCCCAGAAAGGCCTTTTCAAAATGTTTGCAGATATAACTATGTAGGTGCAGCCTACAGCGGGTCATGGTATGACATGAAACATATGACATCCCTATGTTTTATTTTTGTGACCTGAGGATGGGCAGATGAAGAAGAGTCCGAGCACCAGGGTCTAAACCGTCTGTTAACGGGTAAAATGATCTGGACATATTTGGTAGTTTAGTGTGGGCTTGGCAATCTATAGTGGTGGAATCTTGTGGTCTAGGAGTGGTTTTGCGATTTCTGGATGAGATTTGGGTGATCCTAAGTTTCTCTGATAGAACAGTTGAATATAGGAAAGAAAGGACAGTGGTACAAAGCTTCTACTTCAGGATAATCCTTAATATTGTAAAGAGATTGTGGGTGATTTGGTAAAAATGGATTGAAGTTGATATGTCAATATGAGGTTGATATCCAAGGCATACATTATTCATAGAATATACCATATAAGAGTCAGTTTTAAGAGTACTTTGGAATTTCGTTTTCCTTTAACATTTTCTTACTTTTTGAGATGTTCCTAAAAAAGCGTTTCATGCATCATTTACTGTGTACAGCAATACAGATCAAACAAGAATTCTTAAAAGAGCTGTCTAAAATATTTAAACATCATTCTGAGGTTTTACTGTACTATGAATTTAATAATGGAAAAAGATTTTAGTAAACAAATATGAATTTATTTCATGGAATATGAGCGATGATTGAAGAATTTTGCTCTTTGTCAGGCAATGAGCATTAATAGTTCCAAAAGCATGTGCAGTCATCCTAATTTGCATATCTAATGTAGCACTGTGCATAAAATATTAAAAAGAAGATAAAGAAACAAACAGATATATAAACAAGGAACATAGCAAAATATTTAAACATTACCACTGAAGTCCAATTAAAAAGACTTACAAAACACGGACAAGAAATCTAAGAATACAAAACTGTGAGGTTTTTGCAAGCCTTGGAAAATGCATATGCCATCTGGTTAGGGTCTAAGACATATAGGTCCAGATTACAAGTAGAGCGCAAAATTGCGCATTCACAAGCTCGATATTTGTGCCTTAACTCGTAATACCAATACACGTTATTGTGTGCTGGTATTAGAAGTGGCCCACAATGCAAAATCGACCTTGTGTTCGCATTGCATGGAAGCTTTGCGCTCAAAAGAGTGCACTTCTATAGGCTACAATGGGAGGCTCGTTCTCATGCTGTGAGACACAGCATGAGAACCTAATGCAGCGAAGTGGGAAAGTCGTGCAGAGATGGGCAGCAAATATAAATATATATATATGATTATATATATATTTGTGTTTATATGTGTTAATACACATATTAACACATAAATATATATGTACAGTATATAAGCAAATATATATATATATATATATATATATATATATATATATATTTACAGACAACACACAGTTCCCCATAAACCGCAATGTAAAGGCACTTTTCAGTTCTGTTTTTTTTCTAACACCCCACACCCGCTAACGTTAAGCCCCAAAAACTGCTTCGTAAAGTTATTTTAAAAAAAAAAAAAAGGCTACATTTTATTATTATTAAAAACAAACACTACACTGAAATTTGAGGGCAATTGGGGGACATTTAAAAATTAACCATAGATCTGATCTCTGGTTAATTTTCGGACTGCTAATTGCTACCACGAGCTAGCTGTAGCAATAACCAGCCACTTGTAATGGCTGGTTATTTATTGCACGCCCGTAAACAGGTGAATATGCCCATTTATGGGCATGCGATAAATTAGCGCTCCACTTGTAATCTAGCCCATATATAGTGTCTCCTGATACGCATCAAAAATATAACTACTGCATGCTTCCCCAAGTTTATCTTGCATGGAAGCTGGCTGTATATTTTGTCTTCTACCTCGGGCATTTGGTTGCTAAGTTACCAGTCAGATTCGTTTTGGCTCTTTATTTAGATCATACGCATGGTTAAAACTAGTCTTTTCTACAAAATGTAACTCAATATAGATTTAAACAACTATATAATACTTAAGTAACCATTGTGCACTTGCCAAGTGTGGAAACCTGCTAGAAGATTTTTTTTTAACAATTTACACACAATTTTAACAGTGCATCTATAAATCATATGTGTATAGCGGAGTTTTCCATTACAGTGCAATACAGGGATATAGCCCTCCAATGGTTTGTTTTTAGCTCTTACTTCCCATTTGATCAAAAATGATGTGCAGGAAAGGTCTGGAATTTGCAGCATATACACAGTGAATATCTAGTTTAAAATATATCTATCTATTAAACATTCATCTAAGTATCTATCTATTTATCTATCTATCTATCATCTAAGTATCTATCTATCATCTAAGTATCTATCTATCATCTAAGTATCTATCTATCTATCTATCTATCTATCTATCTATCTATCTATCTATCTATCTATCTATCTATCTATAAATTTATTTATCTTTTAGGTGTATATGCTGTAATATAATTGCCCATTACATCATGCAGACACAGGTTTAATAATATAATATTTCGCATGATTGACAAAATAGCATGGTCCAATAATGATCTCTGTCTATTATTTGCACCGCTACAAAAAAAATATTGTTTATTTTGAAAGTTCTTAAACTTGATTAAAGGGACAGTCTACACCAGAATTTTTATTGTTTTAAAAGATAGATAATCCCTTTATTACCCATTTCCCAGTTTTGCATACCCAACACAGTTATAATAATATACTTTTAACCTCTGTGATTATCTTGTATCTAAGCCTCTGCAAACTGCCCCTTTTTTCAGTTCTTTTGACAGACTTGCAGTCTAGCCAACCAGTGCCTGCTCCCAGATAACTTCACGTGCACGAGCACAGTGTTATTTATATGAAATATGTGAACTAACACCCTCTAGTGTTGAAAAACTGTTAAAATGCAATCTGAAAGAGATGGGCTTCAAGGTCTAAGAAATTAGCATATAACCTCCTAGGTTAAGCTTTCAACTAAGAATACCAAGAGAACAAAGCAAAATTGGTGATAAAAGTAAATTGGAAATTGTTTAAAATTTAATGCTCTATCTGAAGCATGAAAGTTTATTTTGGTCTAGATTGTCCCTTTAAGGGAACAGGAAATAGTTTCACGAAACATCAATCCAGACTGAAACTTTTTTTCTCTGGTTGGTGTTTTATCTATCTATTTATCTATCTATCTCTATCTATCTATCTATGGATTTATCTATGAATTTATCTATGTATCTATCTATCTATTCTAATAATAATCTATTTTTTCTGTCCATCCTATTGATAATGATAATAATACAAAGAGAAGAGATTGATAATAAAACCATTAATATAAAATTAAAATAATACAAAAATGATAGCAAATAAACATAATTTGATATCTTAACAGTTCCTATTTTGCACTATTCAGTGTTCCAGAATCACTTATCTTTTCTGTATGTATAGATAGAGATATAGGACCAGATTTTTTTTTTTGCTCGACCACTAAGTGCCCTCAAAGTAAAAAATTAGCGCAGCCCGATTAGTGAGCGTATTACAAGTTGAAAGTAAAAAGTTAGCATGTTATTTTTTTATTATTATTATTATCGGTTATTTGTAGATCGCCAACAGATTCCGCAGTGCTATAAATAAAGGGGGAGTACAACAAAACAATTATATGGATCAAATGGGTAGAAGGTCCTGCCAAGAGTTGCACTGTTGTAGTAAGCTCTTAAGAAGGTGATCTACAAACAGCTGGACTCTTAGGCTTACATGCTAAGGGGGTTCAAGGGATAGCAATGGAGGAGAGGAAACGGTGTAAAGCAGTGACGTGCAGTAAGGTCAGAGGCTGGTGAGGCACTAGATATATTACGCCGGAGAAACACATGTACAGAGGGCCGCAAGTACCCCCAACAGGGCAGGTTTAAATGATAGCTGAACCAGTGCACAGGTGACATAATCAGGTGATGGGTGAGAGCAAGTTAGTAACCACTGAGTTACTGATCAGCTGATTACTTCACCTGTGCACTGATTCAGCTATAATGAAAACCTGGGTACTAGAGGACCATTGTTGCAAAACACTGCACTAAAGCACCAGCTCATCCGAAATGTATTGATTACCTGGAGAATAAAGTACACATACTCTGCTCACTAACACTCACACACTCTGCTCACATACACACTCACACAATTCTGTGGCACAGTGGCAGTTACTAAGCAATTAGAATGATACACAATCTCTTCTCTACTCACTACTGTATTGTAAAAACAGAAATAATTTACCATACAAGTTTTACACAAAGGACAAGTTATCAATACTGCCAACACAGCTGCTGCAATATGGTGTTCAAGAAATGCACGTGCACAATCATCCCACTTAGGTATGCTCTTCAACAAAGGACACCAAAGGATACCAAAAGAATAAAGTACATAATAATAAAAGTAAAATAGAAAAAAAAATTATTATTTTTTGTGCAATTTCTATCTCTCTCTCTCTCTCTCTTGAAAGTTTAATTTTAAATGTCTCCCTTTGACTATGTGTTTAACTAGTTACTTTACAGTGGCATTATTTCTAAAAACATTTAACTGCAATAATTACATATAGTTTTTAAATGACTCATCTCCTTTTTATTAATATAAACTTGTATAAAAGCAGCACATATTAAAACACAATGCAACAGCTTTGAATTGATTTGTGAATTACAAGTTAACAGCAGTCTTTAAAAAAATGGAAACACAGAGAAAAATAAAAATAGATACTGCATCCTCTGACTGAACAGCCATAACATATATGGAGTTTGTACCTAATTAAATCAAATAACCATGAAAAAGGGAGGCTTAGCAATATTAAATGTCAAAAACTTTAATTTAAATAATGTGGACGCTGCACACTTAACTTCAAACTCTGGGTTTTAAATTATGGATTTAAATTTGAATTGACCCTTTGACTTCCTGTCAGTATTGGGTTATGCTCACTTACTGTCCCCCCCTGTTAATGAGCTGTATCTGAACACAATTTGTGAATCACAAGAGATGTAGAATACTACTTTACTCTTCTGCTTGGTGTCATCTGTTCTTAGGTTACCTCAGCTTCCAGTTGTGTCACATGACCATGCTCACTGCATCCTCCTTCTGATTATTCTATATATCCTTCACTTGCTAGGAGGCATCAAGAGGGGGCCTCCTATTGGTTCCAATTTTTGCTGCTAATATATTGAGAGAACACAGGTGGCGCTGCAGCACAGCTTTTCCTTTGACCCATGTACTGCAATGGAGAGAAGCGTTCCTGTACCTGCCTCTCCATAGCATTACATGGGGGGAAAATATAGTTTTTTTGGTTTTAATGAATTTTTTTTCTTTTAATTAAAATTTAATTAAGCTTTGGCCACATATGGCAGGGTAGGCACTGCCTCCCCTGCCTCCTATGAGTGCACGTCCCTGGTGTAAAGTAAGGTTAGCATAGGATGTATGCATCCCTGAACAGTATAGTCTTTAGGGAGCATGTGATTGAAAGACTCAAGCGCACAAACTTCAGGAGGTCAAAGCGTCAATCTCAGTGCATTCGCCGGCGTCAATAAACTCGCCAGACATTGCTGCCGCGAAAAAGTCTTTAGAAAACAGGCGCGTCAAGTATGACGCGATGAGCATCGAAAAGAGCATCTGACTTGTTAAATAAGAGTATTCGATGTCGTGAATATTCTTATTTATCTAATTTTTACCCTTGCATGTCGATCATATGAAGACTTTTCTTATTGCATCTGTATTCATACCATTTGTACATACAGTATCTCTGTTAATATACTCCTTGATATATATATATCTTGATATAGAATTTTTTATATATAGATAGATAGATAGATAGATAGATAGATAGATAGATAGAGAGAGATAGATATCTGGGTTTGCCCTACACAGATTTATAACTGTACCATGAGAACAGAAGTTAACCATGTTAACATGTATTTTATTACAAAAGATAAAAGGGACAATAATATTTTTAATTATACTTCATGATTATGATAGTTCATTCATATCGTCCTTTATAGACATTTCTATGTTCTTCACATTGTAATGGCTGGTTATTTATCTGCGCCAGCAAAGATTAGTCTCAAAACAATATGTATTTGTAGTTTATTGTTTTTTATTTTTTTTGTAAAAGTGAATGTTCCTGGTATGAGGAAACAGACATTTTTGTTTTTATGAGGCCCATTTATCAAGCTCCGTATGGAGCTTGAGGGCCTGTGTTTCTGGTGAGTCTTCAGACTCGCACGAAACACAAGTTATGGAGCAGCGGTCTAAAGACCGCTGCTCCATAACCCTGTCCGCCTGCTCTGATGAGGCAGACAGGAATCGCCACAATACAACCCGATCGTTAATAAACAGAATATCTTATCACTTAAAGTCTATTTTGTACGCTAAAGGCTATGAAAATAAATTCAATTACCAGTTTTGTAATACCAGTGACTGTGATGTAAAATAAACTAAATTGCCCATTTGTGACTTCTCTATGGGTCTTTTATGACATCTTAATTGCTAATGATTTTGAGAAGTGTATGTTGAGTGAAATGGGCAATTTAGTTTATTTTACATCACAGTCACTGGTATTACAAAACTGGTAATTGAATTTATTTTCGTAGCCTTTAGCAAACAAAATAGACTTTAAGTGATCAGATATTCTGTTTATTAATAAATCTTAAAAAACAAAAATTCAGAAGTCTTTTTAGGTTCACAATCATTATTTTTTTCAATTTATATGCATGTCTATGTTTCACTATGTAACAGCCGCGAGTTTATGTTAACCCGTGAGCTGATTTATAAAACTATGTCTATCAACAAGGATAATCATATATTCGTTTACAATGTCCATAACAATTTCACATTGAAACATATAAATTGTTGCCATTTTTTCTTTGCGCTGCTTTTGTGTATTTGTTTGCTCTGCAATGTTGGCGAGTTCAGGCCGGCTACTCGGCTGATTTACACAGCTGATTTTTACTTTTGAGTATTTATTTTCTATTGTCATTTAACATTGACTAAGTTCACTCTAATTGTAACAGCTGTGAGCCTTTGTTCGGCATCTCAGTTGAATCTTGTAATGTATCTTATTGGTTCAAAATCCTTTGTGACAACTTCCGTTTTTTAATTAACAAATGTGTATATAATGTCAAAATTTTTAACTTATTTTATCCGCTTTGATATCTGATGAAACAACCCTTGGGGGTTGAGAAACGCGTCATAATAAAGCGTTTTAAATCTTTTAATTCTGGAAGTTGTTTACA
The DNA here is from genome assembly GCF_027579735.1 of Bombina bombina. Lineage (NCBI taxonomy): Eukaryota > Metazoa > Chordata > Amphibia > Anura > Bombinatoridae > Bombina > Bombina bombina. Next base: position 531,632,164 of record NC_069503.1, read on the forward strand.
TTAATTTATGCAACAATACTGAGCAAGATTTCTAAGTTGCAAAACGAAGACTTTTTCACAGCCAATACTGAAGATACCTTTGGAGCCGTTACTCACAGCAAGAAGGGAGAACTCCAGGAAGGATCCTGTTTGGCAGTGTACTAGCCACTGATTTAAGTGCTAGCAGGCGAGATTGTACTGGTCACAGCACAGTACCACAGTTTTTGGTAAGCACATTACCTCTCTACATTTGTATCATTTCATATGAAATAATATCACACTATGTGGCGCCCTCTCTATCTCCTTTTCTAACAGCCACATCCCCGCTCTCTGGGAACAAGAGGAGCTGCCTTCAAAAAGCACCGATCAACAAGATCATCCAAAAACGGACTTTAACCATTTTGGCTTTACAGCCATCAGCTGAGTAAGACATACTCGATAAAGAACAAAGTAATACTTGTTAAAACCTTTTTTTAATATTCTTTATACTCTATTCATTATTTATTATACATTTTCTTTTTGCCCACAACAGGCGCCTTTGTATCCCCCTCTGGGATACTACACATGTGTATTTGTGGCCTTTATGCGTGAGACCGAAGAAATAATACTTAATTATCGTCCGTGAGGTTCCTTATAATCTCTGTGTTGCTCACCCTAAAGTAGGTTTATAGTACTATAAGTTGGCATGTTTGTAACTTAGAGCCTCTCTGCTGTTGTACACGGCTCACTGGGTTTCACAAATTTAAATCTCACACAACCTAATTTCTATTAGTGCAATTGTATTGCTTGATGTATCGAATGTAGTTCCTAAACAATGCAACTTAGTTGCCAAGCTGTAGATAGACAGTTTTGCACAAGTTGCGGTTATGCTATATTACCTATATTTTATCTATAAGAGATTGTGGTAAAGTGTGTATAAATATATCTTGAATAATTATCGTATAGGGTAGGGTTAAACTTATGATTATCAAGCATACATATTGTCAATTTGATTTGATAACTTAAATTACGCAAGTGCACATCTTGCAACTTGTTTAATGATAATCACAGTTCTAATTATTAACTGCTACATTCATAGTATAAGGGGGGAGTATCGTATAGATATATACATCTGCAGCTTGAATTTATAGCATAAACATGCATGCGAATTACGTGTCTAGCTTAGCTATTAAATAATACAAGTGAAATAGTTACCCAACGCACATATTGCAGTTGCGGTAACTTTACTACATTTCATATAATATACTGTATATTTTGTAGCTACCGCTCCTAAGATCTTCACAATGTTAACTCGGTAATATGCTGCTATGCTGGCACTGTCTATATAGGAGGCTACCTGGTAGTATTGTGACACTAAATTAATCTTGCCCCACCGCTGTAATTGTAAGATCTAATTTCGATCTATTGAAAAGGTAAGCCATAGGTAAGTCTCAACCTTGCACACTGAATTAAAAGGGCATCCTCTGTTACTGCACTGACGCGTTTCGCCCGTATAGGGCTTTTTCAAAGGCAGCAAGCCACCCGTGATGCCGGAATTTAACTACCATGAAACTGGAAGTCCCGCCTTTGGCGGTTGCTAATTGGATTCCTGTGATGTTCATCATTCTTACTCGATATTCTAAAGGTGGTATATACCTTTCTTACTAGCTAATAATGTGCTGTGTGATGTTACCCTATCCCTTATATATATATATATCATATAACATTGAATGTCATGTATCTAATTGTGATATTTCTAAATATCATGAATTGTTGTTAGATGAATCCATCAAATGCTGTTAACTTAGTTTGGTGGTAGTCCGTTCATTATGTCATACTCTTATCTTAATTGGAACTCCACTGGTTATAATACGTGGTCTTATAGTATAGTTACCCTGCCTATCACAGAGATTGGTCAGTACATATGTGGTACAACTATTAAATTGACAGCATTATAAGTCCCAATACATTCTTACAGTGATCTATAAATTTAGTGAAATAAAAGTGTGTTGGATACTGTAAAGTACTTATTAACCATATTGATCTGGTTGAGTGACCAGTTTTCCGTGTGTGTGTACCTATGTACAATCTGTTATCTGTTATATGATATAGTTTTATTAAGTGGAGCATTTCCAGTATTGCTCTTATGTATTTTGTGTACATGTGAAAAAATAAATAAAATAACAGTGCTTATTAATAAGAATACCTATCTCTCTTAGGTGCTGGTGTGGTCCCCAAATGGTGTGTTTGTTGAATACATATGTTGGAAATGCACATATTTAACATTGCAAATGATGTTGTGTGATACATAGAAAAGTGCTGACCCTGTGATCATGCTATACATGATATGGGTTGTCATAACCACTCCAATGACATCACCACACATTGGTGCTGAAAAACAAATCAAATACCAAAGTGCAAATTAAGTGACCAAACTATATGACTAAGTGTCAACTTATAAATTGTCTGTATAATACTCTGATGTAGGTACTATTATATGTATTACCATCGGGTTCTAATTATCCACATATGCTGAAAATATAAGGAGTAAAGAATTTTGTAGACGGACCTATAAAAATACATAATAATTGTTTTGTTCATTCATCCCATTGGGATGTACAGTATTTAATAAATAGATCCATATACTCTCCGCCTTGAGTAATGCTATCTCAAGGTCTCAACGTCTATTATCTAATTTGCTTCATTCTTTAGATATCCTTTGTTGAAGAAATAGCAATGCAAATGGGCGAGCCAATCACACAAGGCATCTATGTGCAGCCACCAATCAGCAGCTACTGAGCCTATCTAGATATACTTTTCAGCAGAGGATATCAAGAGAATGAAGCAAATTAGATAATAGAAGTAAACTAGAAAGCTGTTTAAAATGGAATGCTCTTTCTAAATCATGAAAGAAAAAAATTGGGTTTCATGTCCCTTTAAGGTGAGTGTGTTTTTTTGTTTAATTTTTTTTTCATTTAATTTTGGCTGCAGCGCGATGTCAGTTAGCTCTGGCACTTAGAGTGGCTGGGGGGAAGTGCTGACACATAGCACCACTGAGGGGTAGCACATAGCGTGGCAAAGGGGGTAGCACTTATACTGTGAGACAGAGTGTGAGGGATAGTGTGTGTGTGTGGAGAGAGTGTGTGTGTGTGAGGGAGAGTGTGTGTGTGTGAGGGAGAGTGTGCGTGTGAGGGAGAGTGTGTGTGTGTGGAGAGAGTGTGTGTGTGAGGGAGAGTGTGTGTGGAGAGAGTGTGTGTTTGTGAGGGAGAGTGTGCGTGTGTGGAGAGAGTGTGTGTGTGAGGGAGAGTGTGTGTGGAGAGAGTGTGTGTGTGTGAGGGAGAGTGTGTGTGTGTATGTGTGTGGAGAGAGTGTGTGTGTGTGAGGGAGAGTGTGTGTGTGTGTGGAGAGAGTGTGTGTGTGTGTGTGTGGAGAGAGTGTGTGTGTGTGAGGGAGAGTGTGTGTGTGTGAGGGAGCATGTGAGGGAGAGTGTAAGACAGGGATTGTGAAGTATGAATGTGTGAGAGAAAGTGGATAGGTGTGTGTGTGAGTGAGAGTGTGAGGGAGAGTGTGTGTGAGATATTATAAGGGACAGTGTGTATGAGAGTGAGGATAAGTGTGTAAATATCTATGTGCAAATTTGTGTATGTGCGTTATAATGTTTACAACATTTTCAAGTTTGACTACACTCGAATATGCACATATTTTGGTCACTTGTCCAAAAATTGCACAAGTACGTTTTTTTTTGCACACAGTATTAAAACATTGGCGTCAACATTAAATCATTAAAAGAAAAACAAATCTTTCTACACTTCTTAAAGGGACATGAAACCCCAAAAAAATATTTCATGATTCAGATAGCGAATACAATTTTAAACAACTTTCCAATTTACTTATATTATTTAATTTGCTTCCTTCTCTTGTTATGCTTTGCTGAAAGGTTTATCTAGGCAAGTTCATGAGCAGCAGAGAAACTAAGTTCTAGCTGTTGATTGGTGGCTGCATATATCTATTGAATGTGATTGGCTCACCCATGTGTTCAGTTAGAAACTAGTAGTGCATTGCTGCTCCTTCAACAAATGATACCAAGAGAATGAAACAGATTAGATAATAGAAGTAAATTAGAAAGTTGTTTAAAATGGTATTCTCTATCTGAATCATGACAGAAAAAATTTGGGTTTCATGTACCTTTAAGTCAGGCTAGTATTTCCCAGCACAATATTTATTTATATATTTATTATTATTATTATTATTTGTATTATGAATCAGTACATATATAGCATATTTTATCAACTATTTAGTAGGGCAAGTGAAAAATGATTTCGAGATTTAAAGGCATTTGATAATATTTTTCAGCATATTTATGTTGACATTTACATGTTTGATTTTAGGTATTTAGTGCACAGACAGTACATTTTGTCAATGCCAATGGAAGCACATTACAATAGGTCCTATTTTCAGATTAATGGCTATATCCGTGTATGTTTTTTAATATGCACAGCTAGGTTTGCCACCTTTAAAAATGAGAAAAAAAGATCAGTCATAATAACTAACATAAATTTGCATAAACAATTAAACTTCATAAATCAGAGCTAAAAGCTGCTAATGCTGATTTTAAATGATCATTTGTTTCTGATTAGATTTCAACACACTAGATATTTTCCCCATAACATGACTTATTTCTATATTTATTCTTTATTATCTTTATGGACCTGAATCTTAAAAAAATATTGACCATGTCAGTAAAATACCATCTGGGTGGCTTCTGTATGCACTGAGAAAAAGGATGAGAGCAAAGCTATTTAGTGAATTACTGACATTTCCATCTCTTAAAGCCTAGGGGTTATGTTCATTTATCACACATGATGTTATCACCAGGCTAGAAGAATGTATACCTGTCAACATTAAAGGGACAGTACACTGTAAAATTGTTTTTCCATAAATATATTTTAAATGACTTGTTATACCAACTGCAGAGTATAAAATATTTGAGAAATTGCATTTTTGGGTTTATTTGTGTATCTGAAGTAGCTGGTTTTGTGCTTTGAAACCACAGCCTATTACAATGGGTTGAGCTTCAGGTAATATCAGATCTCATTATGTTATCACTTTTATGTACACAGACTTGCTTCCTTATCTTATATTTGTCTGGAACACCAAAGCTCAAAACATAGAGAGAACAATGGCAAATTATCATTTTATTACTTAACTATCATGCCCCCTACTAAGGGTGTAATCTCTTCTGCTGGCTGTGTTTACTTAGGCTTGTCAATAGCGTATACGCCAGTATCAAAACTTTCAGTATAGGTTGGAAAACCACAAGCTAAATCAGCTATTTCAAATGCTGAAATATGAGTAAAGGAGCTACTTGCAACCAATTTAATACACTCTAGCAGGTAAAAAGGATCATTGGGAATAATTTAAAGGGGAGAAAGTTTTTGGGTGAACTGTCCCTTTAAAGGGACAAACCAGTTTAAACTGCAATGTGCATGAATAAAAGCATTTTTATTATGTATTACTGTTTCAGAGGCACAAGCAAACCTCCCAACCACGCCCAATACTGAATGATTTTCACGGGTTTCAAGGGCCTCTAGTTATCAAGCTCCGTAAGGAGCTTGAAGGCCCCTGTTTTTGGCGAGTCTTCAGACTCGCCAGAAACAACCGTTATGAAGCAGCGGTCACAAAGACCGCTGCTCCATAACCTGTCCGCCTGCTCTGAGCAGGCGGACAGACATCGCCGGAAATCAACCCGATCGAGTACGATCGGGTTGACTGACACCCCCCTGCTGGCGGCCTATTGGCCGCGAGTCTGCAGGGGGCGGCGTTGCACCAGCAGCTCTTGTGAGCTGCTGGCGCAGTGCTGAATACGGTGTGTGTATTGCTCGCAATATTCAGCGCGGTCTGTCGGACCTGATCCGCACTGTCGGATCAGGTCCGACAGACCTTGATAACTTGGGGCAAAGGTCTCCCCCACATTCCGTCTACAGTTTCTTGGAGATCCCAGTTTTTCATTGATTGCCCTGGTTCTGTCTATAACACCCTACATGATGTGTTATTATCTGCACATGAAGCGAAGTGTTTTGCACATTGAATTATTCCCTATACTCTCCCCATATTAGTCCTCACTTGACACAGAGGTTTATGAGGGATAGAGTTTACCATGTTTATATGTGTAATCTAGTCTCACCCACTGTTTTCTGCTTATGGTTTTTGCAAACTGCTTCTTTGCTGAGTGCTTAACAGTATCTTTGTTCATTTCCATACTAAGAATTGACGTATAGCTGCAACGCTCTGTATATTGATTTCTACAGTATATTTATTTTCATCATTTACTAATCAATTCCTGACATTATTTATATTGTGGCTTTTTCAATCTTATTGGGACATTTATGGCTCAGTGTTAATAAAAGTTTTTTTGCAAGCTGTTAAAGGGACAGACTACACCAGAATTTGTATTGTTTTAAAAGATAGATAATTCCTTTATTACCCATTCCCTAGTTTTGCATAACCAACACAGTTATATTAATATACTTTTTACCTCTGTGATTATCTTGTATCTAAGCCTCAACAAACTGCCCCCTTTTTTCAGTTCTTTTGACAGACTTGTGCTTTAGCCAATCAGTGCTGACTCCCAGGTAACTCCACGTGCATGAGCACAGTGTTATCTATATGACACACATGAACTAACACCCTCTAGTGGTGAAAAACGGTCAAAATGCTTTCATAAAAAAGGCAGCCTTCAAGGTCTAAGAAATTTGCATATTAACCTCCTAAATGTAGCTTACAACTAAGAATACCAAGAGAACAAAGCTAAATTGGTGATAAAAGTAAATTGGAACGTTTTTTTAAAATTACATGCCCTATGCAAATCATGAAAGTTTATTTTGGACTAGACTGTCTCTTTAATTATATGAAAAGACTTTTGGATTTTCTATGAACTTTTTCCACATACAGTGTTTACTATCATTAGTTTTCCATGGAGGAAATACAAGAAATAGAGATGGAATCACTGTCCTTTAAATAAATTGATGAGGACAATTTGGATATGCTTAATTTAGAGGATGTGTTTAGTCATGATTCCCCTAAAACTAAGCTAGGGGACCTCTTTCAAGATTTTAAAAATTTGAAGCTTAAAGATCAGAAGCTCAAATTGGATAAGTGGATTTTAACTAAATACCTGGATTTGAAAATGGTGCCTAGGGGACTTAGGTTAAATAAGTTCCCAACCTATGATATCAAAGACCAGGCTTTATTAGTCGTTGGAACCAGGCCTTGACTAATTGCTCTTTAACTTTAATTTATCTGCTAGAGTATAAGGATGTTCTCTTGTCTGAATTAAAAACTAAAATTGCTTGTTTGCAGTCTGATATGGATAGGTTTAAGGGTTGTGATGTGTATACCAGATTTGATGTTATTTTTAAACAAACCATTGAACAATCCAAGAAATTAGTTATTCAAACAAAGCATACACAATTTTTCAGAGATCAAAAGGATTACTCACAGGGCATAGTATATGTCTGGCGCCGCCGCCAAAGTCAAAAATCTTTGTCTAACCCAGGTATACAGGATCAATCCACTAATGCTAATAATACCCATAAACATAACAAAAATAAGAATAGGAGAAGATTCTATAACAGGAATAATAATCAATCAACACAGATTATCACGCATGAACCCTCAAAGAAAGTTACGTTCTCAGATTCAGAGGTAGAGGCCTCTGATGAGGACAGATTTGCTTCTAGTTTTGAGCAAGTTTCTATGACGACTAACCAACCGCAAATATCTACCCCACATACCATGACATCAGGGGTTAACAAAGGTATTCTTAAGGGTCCCCATGGTCAAGGTGCTTGGCCTAAAATCTATACGGAGCCAAAGGCTTTAACTAATTCAACTCAACAATCTAAACCGCAGGTTTTTCACGAGGTTCACAGGCAATTCGAGGGGGGAGGGTCTCTAGGGATGTCCACCAAAAATGTACGGGTGGGTACCCAGGAACAACTCAGGTATCCCTAAAGGGTGAGGAACCAAAAACAAAGAAAATATCAGTAGAGATGGTGATTAATATTTCCACATATCTATTGTCTGAAATTGAACGTAAAGTTCTTAGCTATGGTCTTGGTTTTGTTCCGTCGAGGGGTTTTGATTTGTTCCAGACCATCCTCGATGTGAACATATTTATCCGTGACCTTACTCTATGTAAAAAAATACTTTCATAATTCAGACTTGGAAACTAATGGGAATATGGATATAACTCCACATAGATCTGTTCCGCATACCGGACTTGATTTTGGGGACACCTGTGCCCTAATTTCTCTTGAGGGACTCCACTATGAAGGGAGGGACATTGATGAACGTAGGGCAAGTGTAACTATACCTACCCTTAAATTGAAATCCTCCTTTTATCCGCTCCAAGCTAGGGGCAAGGCCCTAGAAGTATTCCTTCAGAGGAAGGTTGAGTCTTTGACTGAACTGTCCATGGCCACAACTGCTTTTTTTGTCCAGTAAATTTATCTGCCCTTAGAAATCATTTCATCTAATCTTAGCTTGACCATGCATAGTTTGTGTACTAACCTGATCTGTATTCATTATTCCTGAACAAATAAAGGGGTTTACTTTGGGTTTCTTATTTATACTAGATGTGGCACTCATGTGTGCTTAGATAGTATGTACTGTTTAGGTTATGTATGCATATATGCTTATATACATATGCATCATCTAGTATAATAATGAAATCTGCACATTCACAATTAAGTAGTTGACAGATTTTAATACATAGTGTGGTTGGTCTCTTAGCACTTTCCTAATTTAGCCTGTTATTAACTATTACTTAACAAATGGGATTACTGTGTTAGAATCCTGTAGTATCATTAAAGTGTATATCAAGCATAATTGTTATATATGTAGGTATTCTGCAGTGTAAAGTGCATATTTATATAACTTTTGATATGCTTTGAGTACGCTCTATCTTCTATATATATATTGTACCTTTAACCCCTTAAGGACCAAAGCCATTTTTCAATTTCTTTCCCTTAAAGACCAGGGCTATTTTAAAATTTCTGCGGTGTTTGTGTTTAGCTGTAATTTTCCTCTTACTCATTTACTGTACCCACACATATTATATACCGTTTTTCTCGCCACTAAATGGACTTTCTATTTTTATTTTCATCATATCTTATAATTTATTATTAAAAAAATTATAACATATGAGGAAAAAATGGAAAAAAACACACTTTTTCTAACTTTGACCCCCAAAATCTGTTACACATCTACAACCACCAAACAACAACCATGCTAAATAGTTTCTACATTTTGTCCTGAGTTTAGAAATACCCAATGTTAAAATGTTCTTTGCTTTTTTTGCAAGTTATAGGGCAATAAATACAAGTAGCACTTTGCTATTTCAAAACCACTTTTTTTTCAAAATGAGCGCTAGTTACCTTGGAACCCTAATATCTGTCAGGAATACCTGAATATCCCTTAACATGTATATATATATATTTTTTTAGAAGACATTCCAAAGTATTGATCTAGGCCCATTTTGGTATATTTCATGCCACCATTTCACCGCCAAATGCGATCAAATAAAAAAAATTGTTAAATTTTTCACAAATTTTTTCACAAACTTTAAGTTTCTCACAGAAATTATTTACAAACAACTTGTGCAATTATGGCATAAATGGTTGTAAATGCTTCTCTGGGATCCCCTTTGTTCAGAAATAGCAGACTTATATGGCTTTGGTGTTGCTTTTTGCTAATTAGAAGGCTGCTAATTGCCACTGCGCACCACACGTGTTTTAAGTCCAGCAGTGAAGGGGTTAATTAGGGAGCATGTAGGGAGCTTGTAGAGTTAATTTTAGCTTTAGTGTAGTGTAGTAGACAACCCAAAGTATTGATTTAGGCCCATTTTAGTATATTTAATGCTACCATTTCACCGCCAAATGCGATCAAATTTTAAAAAAACGTAATTTTTTTCGCAATTTTAGGTTTCTCACTGAAATTATTTACAAATAGCTTGTGCAATTATGGCACAAATGGTTGTAAATGCTTCTCTGGGATCCCCTTTGTTCAGAAATAGCATACATATATGGTTTTGGCGATGCTTTTTGGTAATTAGAAGGCTGCTAAATGTCGCTGCACATCACACGTGTACTATGTCTAGCAGTGAAGGGGTTAATTAGGGATCTTGTAGGGAACTTGCAGGGTTAATGTTAGCTTTAGTGTAGAGATCAGCCTCCCACCTAACACATCAGACCCCCTGATCCCTCCCAAACAGCTCTCTTCCCTCCCCCACCCCACAATTGTCCCCGCCATCTTAAGTACTGGCAGAAAGTCTGCCAGTACTAAAATAAAAGGTATCTTTTTTTTTATTATTATTATTTTTTTAGCATATTTACATATGCTGCTGTGTAGGATCCCCCTTAGCCCCAAACCTCCCTGATCCCCCCCCCCCCAAACAGCTCTCTAACCCTCCCCCTCTACATTATTGGGAGCCATCTTGGGTACTGGCAGCTGTCTGCCAGTACCCAGTTTACAAAAAAAGATATATTTTTTTATCTTTTCCCCCCACTTTTCTGTAGTGTAGCTTCCCCCCCCAAGACTAAACCCCCACCCGCCTCCCCCGTGCACGAGCGTGCCCCAAGCGATCCCGCCCACGATCCTGCCCACCTCTGCATTACGTAATGCACTGATGGCCGCCCACCCGCCTCCCAAGTCGGCTCCCACCCACCAACGATTGCGGGCCATCGATGTCCGGTGCATAGAGGGCCACAGAGTGGCTCTCTCTGCATCGGATGGGGTAAAATGTTATTGCAGTGATGCCTCGATATATAGAGGCATCACAGCAATAACCGGAAAGCGGCTGGAAGCGATCAGGATCGCTTCCAGCCGCTTTCAACCCCAACGTCGTACAGGGTACGTCGCTGGTCTTTAAAGACCAGGTTGTGTGCGACGTACCCTGTACGACGCATGTCGTTAAGGGGTTAAGAAGCATCAATTTATTAGCCAATGGTTTTATCCAATCAAATTGTCGTTTTAGTCTTTATAATGCACACACCTGTGTTATTTTATATGTCTATGATTACGGTCCCTTGGACCGAAACTGGTCAGACATGTTTTTGGCTGGATTGCAATTCCTCTCATCTGTATTGACTTTTAATTATGTTTGAATAAACATGGATTTTATCTTTACTCAACATTCTGTGTGGAGACGTTTGGAAACTTCATCTTTATTTTGAACCCTATTATACACACACACCACACCCACAACATGGCATGGCCCCACCCTCTCATCATGGCCTGCCCATAAAATGCCATTGGGTTTTTGCCCACAAATTCCCAAACCTCCCTGTCCCAGAAGGCCTCCAAGAACAATTGAGGGGTATGCAAAGGGCACATATAGCATATACTTCCATCTCTAAAACAGTATACATTTTCACAATAAGCATTTTTGCTAATATATGTATCTTAAAAAAGCATCTATTCAAAATGTAAATGTACATTTCATTTTTAACTATTATTTACATTTTATTAGGTAGTGTTTGAAAGGTTGGAGTCTCAGTGGTCTAGTGTCAAGGATCAGACAATCTATGTGTGTGTTAGGCATTCTGGGATTGTACGGCATGTAGATCTCACTTGCTTTGTACACAAACTGTAGTGTGCCAAATTGTACATTATGACAAATTTCAGTATACCTATGGTTTATTCTAGTACATACCATCTCTTTTGTTCCTATCTGCCTAACACCTCCTGCCAGCATTGTATCTTAGGCTTTGGTAAAATCTACATAACTACTTTTACTGATCCTTGATACATTTCATATTTATTTCTCAAAGCCACATATTTTGCAGGGATATTTACATAATAATATTCATCTTCAACTCTCCATCTGCTAATTGCCTGAGAAATCTCATTCTATGCTTGTCATAGCCAACTACTGCTATGCCCTCAGCTCAGTTTCAGTATTTTAAGGATCAACTGCCAGTCGCTTCCTAACAGGTCTTTTGGGTTTTGCTTCATCACATTTGTGGAATGTCAATGATTTTAAGACCTTTAGAGCAGGTAATTAAATATGAGTAAGAGGTTTATATAAAATTATAAGAAATACCCTTCCTAATTTAAACAGCTTTTTTTTTTTGATTAGTTCGGAGCCAAAGTGTTCTATTAGATTAAATCTGAGGCCATGTTTGTACAAATCCGTAATAAGTGCAAGCAGGAAGTTAAGATTCTTTATTCAACAATCTAATTTGCCAGCATTAAAGGGACAGTATACACCAATTTTCATATAACTGCATGTAATAGACATTACTATAAAGAAGAATATGCACAGATACTGATCTAAAAATCCAGTAGAAAACCTTTTAAAAACTTACTTAGAAGCTCCCAGTTTAGCAGTGTTGATGAGGTTAGGCTGGGTCACCCAGTGAAAGGGGCTGAAAAAACAATAAGAACAGATACTCTGCCACCCCCTCCCAGCCTATGAAAAGACAGACAACATAAACAGGAGCCATCAGTAGTCTGTAAACGCATGTATATGTCTGACACTGTGGGGCTTGGTTAGAAGTCTGAAAATCATCACAATTTTTTTAAAAAGTAAGCAAAACTATACATTTCTACAAAAACACTCCCAGATGGGCTATATAAATAGATCATTTACAAAACATTTATGCAAAAAAAAATCTAGTGTACAATGTCCCCTTAATTTGACAAGAATTACTGGTCCATTCCAATAATATTTTTGATTATGATTTCTGCTTAAAATCACTGTATTGCAAATGATCTGCATTCAGAATGAATGTTTTTTAAAGGGATATGAAACCTAATTTTCTTTCATGATTCAGATAGAGCATGCGTTTTTAAACCCTTAATGACCAAGGACGCACCAGACACGTCCTACAAAAAGTGTCAGTTAATGAGTAGGGACGTGCCTGGCACGTCCTCTGGGATTTAAAGTGCTGGATGCGATCATGATCGCTTCCAGACGCTTTCAGGGTATTGCAGTGATGCCTCGATATTGAGGCATTCTGCAACACCCTTTTTTTAGCCTCCGACGCAGACAGAGCCACTCTGTGGCTCTCTCTGCATCGGCCAGCAATGATGCTGATTGTTGGTGGGTGGGAGCTGTAGCGAGGCGGGTGAGCGGTCCATCATTGGAGGGACTCCCGGATCCTGTCCCTGCAGTGCGTGCAAGTGAGTGGGAACGCAGGGGGGGCGAGGGTGCGTGTGCGTGTTTTTTTGCATTTTTTTTATTTTTATTATTATAATATAGCCATTGTTTTTGAGCAAACTGGGTACTGGCAGGCAGCTGCCAGTACCCAAGATGGTGGAAAATGTGTAGAGGGGGGTGGGTTAGAGAGCTGTAGGGGGATCAGGGAGTTTGGGGGCTAAGGACAGATCCATCACTGCAGAATAAATAAAAAATTATTTTATTTTAGTACTGGCAAACTTTCTGATGGCGGTGACAATTGGGAGGTGGGGGGAGGGAAGAGAGCTGTTTGAGGGGGGGACAGGGAGGGATCGGGCGATGGGATGTGTCAGGTGGGAGGTTGATCTCTACACTAAAGCTAAAATTAACCCTACAAGCTGCCTAATTAACCCCTTAACTGCTGGGCATAATACAAGTGTGGTGCGCAGCGGCATTTAGCGGCCTTCTAATTACCAAAAAGCAATGCCAAAGCCATAAATGTCTGCTATTTCTGACCAAAGGGGATCCCAGAGAAGCATTTACAACCATTTGTGCCATAATTGCACTAACTGTTTGTAAATAATTTCAGTGAGAAACCTAAAATTGTGAAAAAGTTAATGATTTTTTGGCAGTGAAATGGTGGCATAAAATATACCAAAATAGGCCTAGATCAAAACTTTGGGTTGCCTACTACTTGCTGCATCCAGGTGGATTCTTTTGGCTGCCTCCCACAGCCAACATTATTTTGGCTGCCTTGCGCAGCCTACATTCCTTTCAGGATGCATGCGCTACTGACGACACTGACGGACGCATTACAAACGCGATTATAGTATAGATTTGTCTTTCTTCTATTAGTATCTTTTCTTGAAAAGCAGGAACATAATCTCAGGAGCCACCCCATTTTTGGAACACTATATGACAGCAGTTTTGCAAGAATATTTTCCATTTGCAAGAGCACTAGAGGGCAGCACTACTTCCTGCCATGCAATACTTCAGATGACTCCCTAGGTATCTCTTCAACACAGAATATCATGGGAACAAAGTAAATTAGAAACTTTTTAAAAATGGTATGCTCTGTCTTAATCACAAAATACATGTTTTAGGTTTCATATCTCTTTAACCCCTTAATGACCACAACACTTTTCCATTTTCTGTCCGTTTGGGACCAAGGCTATTTTTACATTTTTGCGGTGTTTGTGTTTAGCTGTAATTTTCCCCTTACTCATTTACTGTACCCACACATATTATATACCATTTTTCTCGCCATTAAATCTACTTTCTAAAGATACCATTATTATCATCATATCTTGTAATTTACTATCATTTTTTTATAAAATATGGAGAAAAATGGAAAAAAACACACTTTTTCTAACTTTGACCCCCAAAATCTGTTACATATGTATAACCACCAAAAAACACCCATGCTAAATAGTTTCTAAATTTTGTCCTGAGTTCAGAAATACCCAATGTTTACATGTTCTTTGCTTTTTTTGCAAGTTATAGGGCAATAAGTACAAGTAGCACTTTGCTATTTCCAAACCATTATTTTTCAAAATTAGCGCTAGTTACATTGGGACACTGATATCTTTCAGGAATCCCTGAATATCCATTGACATGTATATATTTTGTTTTAGAAGACATCCCAAAGTATTCATCTAGGCCCATTTTGGTATATTTCATGCCACCATTTCACCGCCAAATGCGATCAAATACAAAAAATCGTTCACTTTTTCACAAATTTTTTCACAAACTTTTGGTTTCTAACTTAAATTATTTACAAACAGCTTGTGCAATTATGGCATAAATGGTTGTAAATTCTTTTCTGGGATCCCCTTTGTTCAGAAATAGCAGACATATATGACTTTGGCTTTGCTTTTTGGTAATTAGAAGGACGCTAAATGCCACTGCGCACCACACATGTATTATGCCCAGCAGTGAAGGGGTTAATTAGGGAGCATGTAGGGAGCTTTTTGGGGTAGTTTTAGCTTTAGTGTAGTTTAGTAGACAACCCCAAGTATTGATCTAGGCCAATTTTGGTATATTTCATGCCACCATTTCACCGCCAAATGCGATCAAACTAAAAAAAACTTTACATTTTTCTCAATTTTAGGTTTCTCACTGAAATTATTTACAAACAGCTTGTGCAATTATGGCACAAATGGTTGTAAATGCTTCTCTGGGATCCCCTTTGTTCAGAAATAGCAGACATATATGGCTTTGGCATTGCTTTTTGGTAATTAGAAGGCCTCTAAATGCCGCTGCGCATCACACGTGTATTATGGCTAGCAGTGAAGGGGTTAATTATGTAGCTTGCAGGGTTAATTTTATCTTTAGTGTAGAGCTCAGCCTCTCACCTGAAACATCAGACCCCCTGATCCCTCCCAAACAGCTTTCTTCCCTCCCCCACCCCACAATTGTCCCCGCCATCTTAAGTACTGGCAGAAACTCTGCCAGTACTAAAATAAAAGGTATTTGGCCTTTTTTTTTTTTTTTAAAAGCATATTTACATATGCTGATGTGTAGGATCCCCCCTTAGACCCCAACCTCACTGATCCCCCACCTAACAGCTCTCTAACCCTTCCCCTCTGCCTTAATGGGCGCCATCTTTGGTACTGGCAGCTGTCTGCCAGTACCCAGTTTAGTAAAAAATGTGCCTTTTTTTAAAAAAATGCCCTTTTCTGTAGTGTAGCTTCCCCCCCCCCCCACCAAGACCAACCCCCAACCCCTTCCAGATCCCTTAGATTCAATATTTAATGCTTAAAAAATAATAGTTTTTTTTACTTTTAACTTTTTTTTTTTTTCTGTAGTGTAGCGGTTCCCACCCGCTCCCGCCCCATGCACGCGCCCGCCCACCACCCCCCGTGCAAGCACGCGCTCCTGTGCGCGTCCCCGTAGGTCCCGTCCACGATCCCGCCCCCCTCCACTCCACACAGAGCATCGATGGCTGCCCACCCGCCTCCCACGTAAGCTCCCACCCACCGATACCGGCCATCGATGTCCGGTGCAGAGAGGGCCACAGAGTGGCTCTCTCTGCATCGGATGGCCAAGGGGGGTTATTGCAGGATGCCTCCATATCGAGGCATCACTGCAATAACTGGAAAGCAGCTGGAAGCGAGCAGGATCGCTTCCAGCTGCTTTCCAGACCAAGGACGTACGCCACACGTCCTCGGTCATTAACTGTATTTTTTTTTAGGACGTGTGGCGTACGTCCTTGGTTGTTAAGGGGTTAAAACTTCTAAAACTGTAATTTTCTTACCCCAATTTGTTTTTGTTTTGCAGTCAAGAAAAATTGATAATAGGAGTAAAATAGAAAGTTGCTTAAAATGGCATACTCTATCCGAATCATGAAAGAAAATGTGGGTTTAGTATCCCTTTAAGATTCTCAGGCCCATTAATGATTAACAAAAGACTAAGGGGCTGATTTATCATGGCCCGAATTGGGCCAAATACCGCGGTTTCCACGCGAGCCTTCAGGTTTGCCAGAAACAGGCGTTAAGAAGCAGCGGTCAAAAGACAGCTGCTCCTTAACTCGTCTGCCTCTGAGGTTGCAGACATCAATATACCCGATCGAATACGATTGGGTTGATTGACACCCCCTGCTAGCGGCCAGTTGGCCGCGAATCTGCAGGGGGCGGTATTGCACAAGCAGTTCACCAGAAATGTTTGTGAAATGTTAAATGCCGACAGCATATGCTGTCGGCATTCAGCGATGTCTGGCGGACATGATACGCTACAGCAGATCATGTCCGCCAGACATTGATAAATCGGCCCCTAAGGGCCCAATTTTCTAAAGCTCTCTACTTTTTCAAGATTATCTCATCAGTACTGAGTTCCCTCAAATAATATTATAAACACAAATGTTAGCGTGAGATCGGTTTATGTAGCTATGGAGGGTTCTGTTGGTGAAAGGGAGACACATACATTATTACAATAACATGCTCAGAAAAAGCCACCAAAGATTTTGCATAATTTCCCATAGTGCTTGCGAGTTTTTGATAATCAGACCCTAAGATTTTTTTAATTTTACAGAGAGAGAATATAATTTAAATTAAATTTTGATTTGCTTCTATTATCAAATTTGCTTCATTCTCATGTTATTCTTTGTTGGAGAGATATCTGGGTAGGTAGCGTGCACATTTCTGGATCTCTACATAACAGGAAATAGTGCTGCGAAATAACATTGTTAAAAAACGGCTGCCATATAGTTCTGCAGACACATGCACGCTCCCAAATTTACCTTCCTGTTTTTCAACAAAGGATAACAAAAAATTTTGATAATAGAAGTAAATTGTAAAGTTGTTTAAAATCGTATGTCCTGCCTGAATCATTAAAGATTTTTTTTTTTACGTTTTATGTCCCTTTAAACATCGGTATACATATGGTTAATCTGTTCAACTCTCATTCTGCCCAGATTTGAATATATTGAAATATAAGTTTAAAACAAAGATAAACTATACAAAACACATTTAACATTAAACATTATATTTGTTTTATGACAGACAAGATATATGGGAACAACAGATGAGCTCCTAGTGATATATTTAAAGGGTCATAAAAGGGCAGAAACAAAATGCTCTAACATATTAGAGCATTTTATTATTACACTATTTCTTGTATATAAGAATATGTGTAACCCCTGCAAAAGGGGTTAAAATATAGCTGAAGTTATTTCCAAGGAAGCAATGCACTACTGGGAACTAGCTGAACACATCTGGTGAGACAATAACAAAATGCATATGTGTGGAGGTGCTATTCACCAGCTAGCTCCCAGTACTGCATAGCTGCTCCCAGCCTGCCTAGGTATGCATTCAAACAAAGGATACCAAGAAAACAAAAGTAAATTTGATAATAGTAGTTCATTGAAACAACTTTTAAAACTTGACGTTCTATCTAAATGTTTAATTCTAATGTTTGTGTCCCTTTAAAATCGCTGCTCTTTCATTTGCATGAATTGTGGTTCTTCATAAAAAAAAATAAAGGGACATGAAACCCAATTTTTTTCTTTCATGATTTAGAAAGAGCATGTCATTTTAAACAACTTTCTAATTTACTTCTATTATCTAATTTGCTTCATTCTCTTGCTATCACTTGCTGAAAAGCATATCTAGATATGCTCAGTAGCTGCTGATTGGTTGCTGCACATAAAGGCCTTGTGTGATTGGCTCACACATGTACATTGCTATTTCTTCAACAAAGGATATCTAAAGAATTGAGCAAATTAGATAATAGAAGTAAATTGGAAAGTTGTTTAAAATTGCATGCCCTATCTGAATCATGAAAGTTTAATTTTGACTAGACTGTCCCTTTAATCACTTCTTGATCTTGCTACAAATTTCTTGTGTCAAAACTCAATACGAATATTATAGTAATTAAAAAAATGTATTAGAGCTTTCATTTATATATATATAAATGTGGCTGCCAGAAAAAAAAGTTTATCATTTGTTTTTACACAAAACTATTAGCAGAAGGCATGACTATGACTCTATGACTATGAACTTTGAGCCAAGAAAATAGAACTAGTTCATTACAGTTTTTGTACATATGCAAAAGGTTCTACTGGTATGGAAAGCCAAGTTGATAATGCTGAACCAGAGGAGGCCAAGCTGTAATAGAAAAAAAAAGATGAGAATGCACGTCCTGCTGGGTCTATTAGTTCCTACAAAATGAGTAACACTTTCACAATCTATTGAAGTTTAGCAGAGTTTGTAACCTAGTCTGAAGAGTACTGTACAGGAATATTTTTGTGCAAAATTTTCATCACAAATAACATTACCTCTTTCAGTGTTCTCCCCAGGGCTAAGTTAGGGCTGGATTACAAGTGGAGCGCTAACAGTTACACGCAACCAAAAAGGAGTTTATCTCAGATGTTTGAATTACAAATTGAAAGTAAATGCAATCTACTGAGTGCAATTGAAGTTAAAGTGTGTTAGGTTAGCACAACTTCAGAGCTCTGGTTAACTGCTTCACGAAGCAAAAAAGTTTTATAAAACACATCAAAAATACATTACAAAGTACACTAACACTCATAATAACACTATCTAATAAAAAATATTCAAAAAAGTTATAAGGGCTCAGATATATGAGGTCTCAGGTGTTAGAAAAAAAAAATCAGACAAAGGGCTTTAACATTGAGATACATACTTATACATGTCTAATGATGGATATGCATATATATATGTCTACATATGTATTTATTTATATGTCTATGTATTTAGACATATATCCTATATAATAAAAGGTATGTTTGTCAAAAGCTGTCATGCTCAGTAGAGACTGCGCAAGGACAAACATACCTGGCCCTTGGCACGTAACTGAGGATCAGACAGCAGAAAGGGTGGGCGGGAGCGGGTGTGGCAGGGGCGTGACCTGGCGGAGAGGGTGTGCAATGGCTCGGCGGGAGCGTGACGAGGGCTTGACTGGGCGAGATCGGGTGTGGCGTGGCCGGTGGGATCGCTGCACTGCAGAAAATGGCCCGTGTAAATGGGCTTTAGGACTAATACACATATAAACACATAAATACATATGTATACATATACAGACATATATATAAGTGCATTGGAGCCCTTTGCAGTTAAAGGAACACTAAACCCAAACTGTAAACTACATAATTATATACCTTAATATGTAATAATAATTTTACAATGAAAACTCCAGCTTTATTTTGTCAAATGAGTATATTGTTTTATGTTCTTTTCACTGATTTCCCTGTCCCCCAGAACAAAATAACCCCTGCTAACCAATCACAAACTAATATTCATATATAGCACAAACTCTGTACATGTGCAGTTTAGCACTGATTCAACTTGGTTACTATTACAAAAAATTAGTTGCCTACTGATAATCCACCTCTTAAAAGCATGTGACCTCTAGAAGCATTTTTCAGATGTATTTTACAACAAAAGACTGCAAAATAAATAATGAATGTATATTGCAATAACGTTTAATTTGCAACTTTTTACCCATTTTTAAAATGAACATATAAAAGCATATTTATGCAATATTTCTATTTAATTAAGGTTTTAACTATGTATTTAGTGTAAATATTTCACATTCCAATTTTCTGCACATAGCAGAATATGTTCTAAATGTTTTTAAATAGATATTCCATATCTGTATATATATCTATACCTATATATAATCATGCACATATATATATATATATATATATATATATATATATATATATATATATATATACAGACTGCAAATAAGTGCACTCTCACTTGCCAACCCAAACACAGACCAGGGTGCTTAACAAAATATTCAATCTGTACAAGGATAAGCACTCACTGGATTTAAACACAACAAATTATTTATTCGTCAGTGACTGCCGAATAAATAATTTGTTGTGTTTAAATCCAGTGAGTGCTTATCCTTGTCCAGATTATATATATATATATATATATATATATATACATACATATACAGTATATATATATATAAATATATATATATACATAGAAATATATTGTACCAAGAACCCATTAGATATATGTAGAAATATTTATTTATTAATAAATATAATATTCTTCTATGTAAAGAAAATAGGAATGCAAAATATTCATATTTTCATGTCGGGTAAGTGCACATGAGAATATGCGATCGAATTTGTGCAAGAGTGGGGTGTTAGTTTTTTTCCCACTTTTTTTCTCCATTGATTTCTATGGGTGAAAATGTGACTGAGCATGCGATATTCTTAGTTCAGCTTTTTGCACTCATCGGTTTAGCACGAGAGTGAAAACAATTTACTTTCTAATCATCGCAACCTGACGCACACAAAAGGGTGACTTCTAGCGCAATTAACGCTGGAGCTCGGTGCGTTAATTAGCGCTCCACTTCCAATCTGGCCCTAAATGTTTCTAATTATTGTCAAATCAATTTTCGTTAAATTGTGCAGTTATTTTCTTTGAATAGCTTAACCAACATTTATAAATAAAAGAAAATGTTATAACATTTCAAAGTATTACACTTCCCCTACTTGGCAACTTCATAATGCCCCCCAACTGGCAAACCTTTCTGTGGAGAACACAGCTCTTTTTTTAATGCTTAACAAAAAACACCAACACATTTTGACTTGAATAAACCATTTAAGGAACTAGAATAAATAAATAGTTTACCAAATGCTGGCAAAATCCTCTACTGATGATGTCATCATCATGCTCAAAAAATAATGTTCTAGACTTTGCCCAATAATAAAGGATCATTAAAGGAAACTGCTCATTAAAACAAGAGCTCTTCCCACATCAATGTTCCAATACGGGATGTATCTCCCTAGAAATACCAATGAATATTTAATTAATCTAAGCCACTGCCCCTTACATATTATCTTGCTTGTTGCTGTGTTAGCTTTATAAATTAAAATCAACTGCTGCCTTAAACTATTTATTGTAAGTAAAAAAAAAATGTATTTTACTCATAGCATAAAACTCATTCTTTGATCTGTATCACATACCATATCAATATCATTTATACATAGGGCTGAAAATTACTACTAGCTGAAGGCTAGTGAAAATGTTAGTATATGAGTACAGAATGATGTGTTTGTTATCTATGTGTGTGTATGTAGACAATCTAATAGCACTTACTTTTAATTTGAAATGAGCTGTAGAATATTTTCTGGAAAATTACAAACTTGATCCAAATTTCCCTCCCCCAGTATCATGTGACAGCCATCAGCCAAGCACAAAATGCATATACATATATACTGTGCATTACATTCTCAGTAGGAGCTGGAGCCTCAGAAAGTGTGCCTATAAAAAGAATGTGCACGTCTTGATAACGGAAGTATCTTGAAAAGTTGTTTTAAATGGCATGCTTTGGGGGATATTTATTAAAGGTCTTGCGGACCTGATCCGACAGTGCAGATCAGGTCCTCAAGACCTCGTTGAATGCGGAGAGCAATACGCTCTGCGTATTTAGCATTGCACCAGCAGTTCACAAGAGCTACTGGTGTAACGCTGCCCCCTGCAGACTTGCGGCCAATCATACACCAGCAGGGAGGTGTCAATCAACCCGACTGTACTCGATCGGGTTGAATTGTGTCGATTCCTGTCTGCCTGCTCAGAGCAGGCGGACAGGGTTATAGAGCAACAGTCTTTAGACTGCTGCTTCATAACTCCATACGGAGCTTGATAAATGGGCCTCTTTATCTGAATCATAAAACTTTATTTTGATTTTAGTGGCCCTTTAAGCTGTGCTTGAAGTTGTTGTTCTGTGAGCCACTTATCACGTACTCTGTTCACTCTAAAAAAATGTGTCTTCTACTTCTGTGGAGACTTTGAGTTTTCCATACCTCTTTTTGTCAGAGTTTCCTCCAGTTTCAAAGTGGCACTTTATGATGTAGGTAATTGTATTATTGGATTTCTTTGCAATTTCTCTAAAGGAAAGACCGGCACTTTTAAGTGTTATAATGGTCTGTCTTTTTTCCTTTGCTAATTTCCTTTTTCGCACCATTATGATAGCAATATACTACTTCATGCAATACAATACTGTCCAAAATGCTTAGAGGAAATCATGAGAGTTGTGAGAGAGATTCAGACACACCCTGGGAACTCCCCTGTTCAGTCCAGGGAATTCCCCTGTCCCTCTGCCATTTTGAAACTGTCATTCTCATTTCACATAGAACAAATACAAAGTGCAATTCAATTTGTAAATGATACACAGAAATATAAAAAGTATGATTCTAATTTTTTAAAGTTACACAGACACTTTTAAAGCATAATCAGAATTTTTACAATAACAATCATAAATGCACTGCTGTATACAGAATCTAAAAGTATTAAAACACAAAACAGAAAGTCGAAAGCTTAAACATAATAAAACTTATTGAAGTTACTGAAGTCTAAAATAATATAAAATACAAAGTATAAATGTAACATTTCTGTATAAATATTTTTTTTTCTAAAATGTATTTTAAATATAAAACCACTACTTATCTGAGAAAAAATATTTAATCATAATTTTCCCTGTAAGGCCACTTAAGATGTCTGTGATACTTTAAAAAAGGCTTGTCCAAGATTTTCTTTGTAAGCATGAGACGGACCAGATTTTGAGATTTCAGTACATGTGAAAATCCAAGTATTTAAGCTACTAACTGACTCACCTATGTTCACAGAGCTATTATTCAAATTTGGGTTGCTTAGAGCCCCCGAGTATGCATTTTGGACAAGCCTGATTTAACAAAGCGTATTGGTCAAAATCAGGTCACTTATGTCACATTTTCGGATTACAGACTAATTCTCAGTTTTCATATGAACAGTTCACTTAAGTCAGCAGTTTAGCATGAACTAGTTTCATGTAGAAATAGTGTAATTTTAGAAGACGCTGTGAAAAAGAGATAATCCACCTCTTGCTAGGTCAGCCCACTGAAAGGTAATTTGCAACAAACTGAAATGTAAGGACTGATAAATGTTGATCGGTCTGTTTTTATTTTATACATAATGAAGAAATTATACCTCAGAATGACCCCAATACACAGCTAATATGTCACGTTTTACATAGATACTATTACCTTATTTTCAATGCAAAAGTTTCTTAAAGTTGATATGTACTTTTAAGAGATAATGCATAAAGTATTTAAACATTAAAGACACAGGTAACCCCCCCAAAAAAAAAATCTTTCATGATTTGGATAGAACATACAAATTTAAACAACTTTTCAATTTACTTCTATGATAAAATTTGTTATATTTTCTTGTTATCCTTTGCTGAAGGAACAGCACAGCACTAAGGGAGTGGCAGCTAGCTGAACACATCTAGTTAGCCAATCACAAGAGGCAAATGTGTGTAGGCACCAATTAGCAGCTAGCTCCCACTACTATAGGATATGTGTGTCTTATTTTTCAATAAGTGATACCATGAGAACAAAGCACATTTGAAAATATAAGTTAATTTAAAAGTGTCTTAAAATTTCATGCTCTATCTGAATCATGCAAGTTTAATTTTGACTTTCCTATCCATTTAATAGTAATGCTTCTCGATACTCATATGTTTCTTCAAGTCTTTTTATAGAAGGGAAATAATTTTTTAAAGAACAAATACTTTAATTAATCAATTAATCCTCCCATCTAAAAGTATATTTAGGGAACACAAAGCAATCTGTTGAGCTAATGGTTTGATGGCTATATTCACTTTTGGTATTAGAATGGTATATCTGTATTTGTAGCAAAACTACATATTGTACAATTGACTATTTGTAATTGGCATGGTAAAATGTTGTTAAAATACAGTTGTATTGTGCGATTATTAAGTATAAAAGCCACAAAAATGCTAGATAAAGAATGCAAACTAAGCAAGAACTATGTTATGTTGCATTTTATAGTGACTTAGTAAAGCTTTGATTAAATAATGTATCAATGTTTAATACCAAACTACATATGTATGTATTGCACACTGATGGACTTGCTACATGTATCTTGTATTAAAAACAGAGCTCTCCACCAGTGTTCCCTCTAAGGCCAGTTTTTTGAGAGGTCCAGCAGCAATGCAACAGTTAATAAGGGAACCACACCTTGTTTGCTAATTGCTCTCATTAATTGTTTCACTGCTGGGCTGCTCACAAAAATGGCCTTAGAGAGAACACTGCTCTCCACCATTCTTCTCATTATATGTCCCTGCACTAAACTTTGCCCATAAACATACACTTATGCCCCCAAAAGGCCTTAAACAGAGGCGTATTTTGACTTAGTGAAACAAGGCACTTGC
Organism: Bombina bombina; assembly: GCF_027579735.1. Classification (NCBI taxonomy): domain Eukaryota; kingdom Metazoa; phylum Chordata; class Amphibia; order Anura; family Bombinatoridae; genus Bombina; species Bombina bombina. The sequence goes on from NC_069503.1 coordinate 531,657,005, forward strand.
CTAGCGCAACAGATTTTTTTTGGGGGGGCACTTTTTGAGTCTCACTTCACACACACTCACTACACCCAGTCCCACACACACTGCACTACATACACTCATCATACACACACACACACACACACACACACACACACACACAGACACTTGAACATGAACATTTACTTTGGAAATGTCATGAACAAAAGTCACGATACACCCTCCCACCCACCAGAAAAAGTAATGGCCAAAAAAGGCCTAATACCTTGGGGATAGGCAGCAGAATTTTGAGTGCCTAGGACAGCACATAACCTAAATATGCCACTGGCCTTAAAACAACATATGTTACAGCATTTTTTATTAAACTATTGCATATAAATATATTTTTAACTCTTACAAAGGGTTTAAGTACATAGTTAAAATGATCTCCAGAGCAGCAATGCACTACTAGGAGCTAACTGAACACAATTGGTGATCCAATGACAAGAGACAAATGTGTGAAGCCACCAATTGCCAGCTAGGTCCCTGTAGTGCATTGCTGCTGTTGAGGATACGCACATACGTTTTTTCAACCAAGATACCAAGAGAACAAATTACATTTGATAATAACAATAATGTCAAAGTTTTTTAAAATGAAATGATCTATCTGAATCATAAAAAGGTTTAACTTCCATGCCCCTTTAACTACTACTGTGACCACCCAATGCAGTTCATTGGTTCCACCTTTGACTCATCCAGCCACACCCACCAGTGTACCCCGGATTTGCACACATCACTTTCTGTCCAGGAAAAAGTGTCTGTATGCCTGTCTAAGAAATATTTTACTTTTATACAGTAGCAAAGAGAATACTGAAATGTAAAACAGTCAACTTGAAATCTCATGTCTAAAGGTGGATGTAAATAATAAAAAAAAAATATTCTTTTAACTAACCATTTTGTGTGCCATCTGCTTTGTGTCAATTCAGGTCTGACATACAAATAACCCAGAGAAGAGGTACAAACTAAAACTTCAGTCTGGCTTCTGGTGAGGCAAACTGTCTTGTGTAAGTGCGCAAAACGCTTGTCAAAGCAAGAGAGAATATTATTTATGAACCTTATAACAAAACAGTGGTTGAAGGAGCTTAAATCCTTTTGGTTCTGTGCCTGACGCAGAAATAAAATCTAAATTTTATGAAGTGAATCTTTACAAATAGTGCTTGAAGGGAAAAAAAATGTATTGGAATTGTGCCTGAGGTAATTATTCAATGATATTTATACTAAACGTAGTATTCAGTAGTAGGTGTGAATAGGGGGAAAAAAGAATATTTTTGTATTAGAAAAAGACACTCTAGTCTTGTAAGTAAAAAGCACCAGTGGTGTCCACGGTGGACAGATATCCTAACTAAAGAAACAGAATTATAAATACTGAAGCCAATGTTTAGTTATGATTTTCTTCCATCAAAACTGGCACAAGAAAAAGGCCTATTATAGAAGTTTTTAGTCAAAATGTTGTAATGTAATTTGCAACAAGATTACCTCAAGTATTTTTGTAAGCAGGGGGTGACTACATGGGTCCCAATTGAAACTGGGCCTGCACCTCTTGTGGGTCCCACTAGCCTTTCAATCAGTAGTGGCATCCCTACAGGGTTGGCATGGGCTCACCTGCATCATGTCTGCCCCTTATGTGTGGCCCCTTGCACAGAGGAAAGTGTATTTGACTTTACAATATGGTGGCAGGGGTTCCAAGATGGCTGCCACAGTATTGCTGTACAGAAAAACCTGCATATTTTCTGGTGCAAACTAACCAAGAGGGAAGGATGACTCACAGTCACAGAGATGCAATTCCTCTTTCTCCTGTGTGACTGCCAGCTCATCTTCTGCTGATTGCAAACAGCCAGAAAGTGAACTGTTGAAATGGAGAGCCCCCACCAAAGCCTTTGCTGTGAGACCCAGTGATGTCTAGTTACACCTCTCTTTGTAAGTAAGAAAAAAATGCTGGTACCCTGTGGCTCAATTTAGTTTTTTTTCTGGGAGACTGATGAGTCACCTATTTTGAACAATTTATAAAAATAGAGGAAGTCACAACAGAAAAAAAGAAATGCATTGAACAGTATAGATAATGAATGCATGTAATTCAGAACTGCTTATCACACCAACAAGAATAGGAGAAATGTATACAAGGCGCTGCAAAGTTAGTATAGAAAACCTATAATTATTTTTTTAATAAATATACAAAAGACCTGCATACGTATACCCCTATATATACAGGGATTACCTTACACAACCAAATTAGAGTCCGTATATGTAGATGTATGTAAGTTCTGGTAATAGTTGGTGTTTGGATAATATAGGCTGCTCCTTTAATAAAGTCGCCTCACAAACTCTTTGAGATAAACTGTAAAAACAAAAAAGCAACAGGAGCGCACAACTGCATCTAAGTGCAGATTATTAGATACCGTTTAATAAACAATACAGTGCCCTACTACAGAAAAGCACTCACAATTTAAAAGAAATAAAACAGCATTTGTTAAAACAGTTGATTCAAATGCAAACCCGCTCTGGCATCCTCCAAGGAATGTGTTTAGCCCAAGTCAGCGTCTTGGCCAATCACAGGAGGGGTGTGAGTCCAACCGGCCAATCAGGCGTCCTTAAACGTAATCCTGTATTTTAAATGGCTTTATGCATTTCTTAAGGTTTTGTACCTAATCTATTTACATCTTGTGAACCACGGAAAATTATACATTGCAGTCCACAGAGTAGTGGATAGTGTGTCACGTAGGATCTATCAACAACTTGTGTTTATACACACCTCCAACATAAAGCCATTTGAAATACAGGATTACGTTTGAGGACGCCCGATTGACCGGTTGGACTCACACCCCTCCTGCGATTGGCCAAGACGCTGACTTGGGCTAAACACATTCCTTGGAGGACGCCAGAGCGGGTTTGCAGTTGAATCAACTGTTTTAACAAATGCTGTTTTATTTCTTTTAAATTGTGAGTGCTTTTCAGTAGCAGGGCACTGTATTGTTTATTAAAAGGTATCTAATAATCTGCACTTAGATGCGGTTGTGCGTTCCTGTTGCTTTTTTGTTTTTACACCAACAAAAAAAACCCCATGTTTCCCATATGACCATGTGATCACATAATCAAGAGGAGCTGCCCTACCATTTATTCACTGAACTGTGAACATTGCACGATTTGGAGTGTTTAGTCATTTAATTGAACTGAACCTATTTTTCAAGTTCACTTAGAGACCGGTAATTATATTTTAATGTATCCAATTGACGAGATAAGGGTTTCTGAAAACTCTATTTTACATTTTGAAGAGCTTACATATATGACTATTTGGCTGGCTACTCATGGGCCCTATGATGTAGGTAAAACAGATGGGACATGATAGTCAGATTTGATACCCTATTGGGTCCAATAACAAATATGTTAAAGAAACTGGATGCTAGATAGAAAGAACCCAATGGCACTACTATTGTTTAATCAATGACCCAGTCATTCTATCCTTATTATATTATAAGTATTGGATAATATGGAATAGAGAGGTTGGTGCTCTGTAGTGTATACACTATATACTTGGGCTAAAGAAAGGTGAAGGAACCAAATCTTTAAAAAAGACTACAGTTTTAGCACTCAAAGGGCCAAATGGGATATACTCCTTATATGATTTGATTGAAATAGCTGCACATGTTTTGTAGAGACATGCACAAAATTGGGAAGGGTCATAGACTTAAAAGTGTGGAGGAGTTGTAAGATTTAAAACATAACTTTTATTATATCAACAAACGCACTTAGTTAAAATAGGAGACAAAAATATTAAAAACACTCTTGGGCTTCTGAAATGTTTTAATATCAAATATGGTAGGCAGAAGCAACGGCTGTGTATGGTCGAATTAGCACTGGAAATGTGTGTTGAACAGTGGCTGAATTAGTTAGCAAAGTTATATAGTTGAAGCAGTATCTCTTACCAAGTGCTAAAAAAAACTAACAGCTAGATTACGAGTTTTGCGTTAAGCTGAATAAGCAGCGTTAACAGGTCCTAATGCTGATTTTTTTACTACCGCTGCTATTACGAGTCTTGCAGGTTTAGGAGCACCGCACACTTCTTTGGCCTTACCGCAAAACAACTTGCGTAAACTTCGTAAACCCTTTTTTCTATGGGACTTCCATAGCACTGGTATTACGAGTCTGTCCTGGGAGGCCAAGAAGTGAGCGGTACACCCTTTACCTCCAAGATTCCTAATGCATTCTAAAGTCAGTAGTTATGAGTTTTACACTACAACGCCGTAGCATAAAACTCATAACTAAAGTGCTGAAAAGTACACTAACACCCATAAACTACCCATTAACCCCTAAACCGAGGCCCTCCCGCATCACAAACACTATAATAAAATTTTTAACCCCTAATCTGCCGCTCCGGACATCACCGCCACTAGAAGAAACATATTAACCCCTAAACCGCCGCACTCCCGCCTCGCAAACACTAGTTAAATATTATTAGCTCCTAATCTGCCGCCCCTAACATCGCTGCCACCTACATTATACTTATTAACCCCTAATCTGCCGTCCCCAACGTTGCCGCCACTATATTAAATTTATTAACCCCTAAATCTAAGTCTAACCCTAACACCCCCTAACTTAAATATAATTTAAATAAATCTAAAGAAAATTACTATAATTAACTAAATTATTCCTATTTAAAACTAAATACTTACCTATAAAATAAACCCTAAGCTAGCTGCAATATAACTAATAGTTACATTGTAGCTAGCTTAGGGTTTATTTTTATTTTACAGGCAAGTTTGTATTTATTTTAACTAGGTAGAATAGTTATTAAATAGTTATTAACTATTTAATAACTACCTAGCTAAAATAAATACAAATTGACCTGTAAAATAAAACCTAACCTAAGTTACACTAACACCTAACACTACACTACAATTAAATAAATTAACTAAATTAAATACAATTAAATAAATTAACTAAATTAAATACAATTAAATAAATTAAATTAAATTAGCTAACTCACAAAAAAACACTAAATTACAGAAAATAAAAAACAAATGACAGATCTTTAAACTAATTACACCTAATCTAATAGCCCTATCAAAATAAAAAAGCCCCCCAAAAATAACCCCCCCCAGCCTAAACTAAACTATCAATAGCCCTTAAAAGGGACTTTTGCGGGGCATTGCCCCAAAGTAATCAGCTCTTTTACCTGTAAAAGAAAAATACTAACAACCCCCCAACAGTAAAACCCACCACCCACACAACCAACCCCCCCCCAATAAAATACTAACTAAAAAAACCTAAGCTCCCAATTGCCCTGAAAAGGGCATTTGGATGGGCATTGCCCTTAAAAGTGCATTTAGCTCTTTTGCAGGCCCAAACCCTAATCTAAAAATAAACCCACCCAATACATCCTTAAAAAAATCCTAACACTAACCCCCGAAGATTCACTTACCGGGAGAAGTCTTCATCCAAGCGGCAAGATGTCCTCAACAAAGCCGGCAGAAGTGGTCCTCCAGACGGGCAGAAGTGGTCCTCCAGACGGGCAGAAGTCTTCATCCAGACGACATCTTCTATCTTCATCCTTCCGGCGCGGAACGGGTCCATCTTCAAGACATCCAATGCGGAGAATCCTCTTCAAACGACGGCTTCCTTGTAATTAATATTTGATATTAATAAAATTAATATCAAATGAGGCCTCAATTTTATAACCAAATACCCCCTAAATAAGTGAAAGACCGTTCATGGTTCTTCCTGAACATGAATATAGCCTAGGGGAGGAGAACTAATGCTTTTAATGGCCACTCCTTGGGCTTATGGTAGTTGGTTAAAAGGTAGTTGACAACTAATGTCTAGATTCAATAAGATAATATTAAAAAAACATAAAAAAATTCAAAATATAAAATACAATATGGAAGACAACCACTTAAGTGAATATCGGCATACTCCAGTTATATCAGTCTATTTTAGCAATAGATTAGGTCTACACCGCAGGAACGTACCTATGTAAGACTATGTAAGTGCAATTTAACTACTAGATAGAGTGGACACAAAGGAAGTATGCATGCTCCTCAAGTATTTGTAAAATCCTGCTGTATAAAACCGTTCCATTCAAATATTAATACATTTTAGATGAAAACATATAGTTGATCTTATATGAATTTTTTTTTAAAGGTTTAGGAAGATTATTATCTCAGATGATCCCAAACACTTGTAGGAACTACCTTCTGATGCATCATAAAGATGCTGGGTACAAATACTATGCTCAATACCATTAACTATGAATATCAGAGATATACCAGTTAAGAGTGTCAAAGAAAAAGAATTTCAAACTCGTAGTTGTCATGTTAATTGACCCTCCTGTTTGTGGTTACCATCTCCATACTAACAAAAACTAGTATAAAGTCAATCATAACATAGTCTCTGATAAGGGAACAATAGGTTTGATCCAGTATACAGTCATGCAAGTTACAGCTACTAACTAGTAGGTATTGTTATAGTCGCTAGGCTGGTAGTTGGGAGCCGATTTTCATCCTATTCCTACTCTCAAGATTAAGCGTTGTTCACATGTCTCTAGAGGTAAATGCGATCCTCTACCTTTTACAGCGACCCGGCAGTTCATTATATTCTGTATCTGTGGCTTACCTGGCTTAGCGTTGCAGTAACCAAAATGCAGCTGGGTTAGTTGAAGTCAGGGCTGCATACCCTCCTGGGTGATTAGTAGCAGTGCGGTGTAGAGCAATAGAAAGTTCTATTGTAATACCCATCTCCTGATGTCTTATATCTTGCTCCGGATGGCTGGCCGCAACCTCCAGAGTCCTCACTAATAATGGAGAAGGAGGGTATTCTGAACTGCTTGGTGCTAGTGTGAGGTTCATGGCACAGCTGGCTACACTCCCTAGAATAGTGTGACTCGTTAAGAGCTTCTGTCGCGTAAAAGGAGCTTTGTCTTCCGATCCCTTCATAAGACTAATGTCTTCCTGTGTATCCACAGACCTAACATATTGTGCCAGATCATCAATCTTATTTTGCATAGCCACTCTAGTAATAAGGCCTGCACTGCCGCATGGAAGCCTACCATTCTGCTGTTACTATAATAGTTGGTGGATAAGGATTTAGCTGAAGTTTCGCAATATTAAAAACTGCTTGTTAACCAGGTTTTCTCGGGGGGTGCTTTGATAACAATTGATAACTGATATTTAGCGATTAACCCCACATATTGGGAATTAGAGTCAGGAGCTCCCCAGACACATGTCCGGCTGTTTTGGGCAGTTGACTCCGCCCCCCAATCTTTATAGTTTATCCTTTTATTTGCTACAAATGCTAATATCAGAGAGTCACATATAATCTTAAAGGGACAGTCTACTCCATATAATCCAGTACAATTTGCTGTAAGAAAACTTTTACCTCAACTCAAGTGAACCTTTTTAGTGCCTTTTTCCATACCTCCTAGAATTTCCCTGAAGTTTTTCTTAAATGGAAAGGTGAGGGGGCTTGTGGGTAGATCCACAGAAAGAGGGGCATAACTGTACATGTGCCATTGGCAGGGCTAGTAGAGCATGACTGTGTAGTGGGCGGAGATGAGTAGTGACCAAGAAAATGCAACAATTCTCCTGACCGGGGAAGCGGGCAGAGGTTCCCCTTTTCCATGACATATAACTCCATAAGATGAACAGCTATAAGAATTAGCCCTTTTTATATGTAAAATATGTGCCACAATAAAAAATAAAATTTATGCTTACCTGATAAATGTATTTCTTCTTAGACACGATGAGTCCACGGATCATTTTCATTACTTATGGGATATTCACTTCCTGGTCAGCAGGAGGAGGCAAAGAGCACCACAGCAGAGCTGTTAAATAGCTCCTCCCTTCCCTCCCACTCCAGTCATTCGACCGAAGTTAGGAAGAGAAAGGAAAAGCCAAGGTGCAGAGGTGACTGAAGTTTACAATAAATAAATTCCTGTCTTAAAAGAACAGGCTGGGCCATGGACTCATCGTGTCTAAGAAGAAATAAATTTATCAGGTAAACATAAATGTTCTTTTCTTCTTAAAGACACGATGAGTCCACAGATCATCTTCATTACTTATAGAATCCAATACCCAAGCAGTGAGTACACAGATGATACAGGAGGGACAAGACAGGATACCTAAATGGAAGGCACCACTGCATGAAGAACCTTCCTCCCAAAAACAGCCTCAGCCGAGGCAAAGATATCAAATTTGTAAAACCCTGTAGAAGTGTGAAGAGAAGACCAAGTTGCAGTCTTTGCAAATCTGGTCCACAGAAGCTTCATTTTTGAATGCCCATGAGGAAGCAACAGCCCTAGTTGAATGAGCCACAACCCTTTCAGGAGGCTGCTGTCTAGCAGACTCATATGCCAAGCGTATAATACTCTTCAGGCAAAAAAAAAGAGAAATAGCCGTAGCTTTCTGTCCCCTGTGTTTGCCTGAAAATCCCACAAGCAAAGAGGAAGACTGGCGAAAGTCCTTAGTCGCCTGTAAATAAAACTTTAAGCAAAAACTACATCCAATTTGCGTAAGAGCCTCTCCTTCTTAGAAGAAGGATTAGGACACAAGGTAGGTACAACAATCTCCTGATTAATGTTTCGATCAGAAACAAACTTAGGGAGAAATCCAAATTTCGTACGTAAGACAACCTTATCCGCATGAAAAATAAGGTAAGGGGGCTCACATTGAAATGCTGAAAGCTCAGACACTCTGCGAGCAGAAGAAATCGCTACCAGAAATAAAACCTTCCAAGATAACAATTTGATATCTAAGGAATGCATAAGTTCAAACGGAACCCCTTGAAAAACCTTGAGAACTAAATTTATACTCCATGGAGGAGTAACTGGTCTAAACACAGGCCTAATTCTGCTTAAGGCCAGACAAAAAGACTAAACATCAGGGACATCAGCTAGCCGCTTGTGTAACAGGATAGACAATGCTGAAAATTGACCCTTTAAGGAACTTGTTGATAAGCCTTTCTCCAATCCTTCCTGGAGAAAAGATAAAATTCTAGGAATCCTAACTCTACTCCAGGAATAGCCCTTGGATTCGCACCGATAAAGGAATTTACATCAAATCCTATGATAAATCTTTCTAGCGACAGGATCACGAGCCTGAATGAAAGTGTCTACGACTGAGTCAGAAAAACCTAGCTTGACTAGAATCAGTCATTCAATCTCCAAGCAGTCAGCTTCGGAGAATCTAGATTTGGATGATGGAAGGGTCCCTAAGCAGAAAGTCCTTTCAGAACGGAAGCCTCCAAGGAGGTAGAGTCGACATCTCTACCAGGTCTGCATACCAGAACCTGCGAGGCCAGGCTGGAGCTATGAAAATCACTGAAGCCCTTTCCTGTTTGATCCAGGCAAATGGAAGAAACAGATATGCTAGATTAAAAGACAAAGGGACTGCCAGAGCATCTATCAGAGCCGCCTGAGGATCTCTGGATCTCGACCCGTACCTCAGAAGTTTAGCATTCTGCCTGGATGCCATGAGATCCAACTCCGACTGACCCCATTTGAGGATCAGACTGGAGAACACATCCGGATGAAGTTCCCACTCCCCCGGATGAAAGGTCAGTCTGCTCAGAAAATCCGCCTCCCAGTTGTCCACGCCTGGCATATGAATTGCCGACAGCCAACAAGAATGGGTCTCCGCCCACTGAATTATTTTTGAGACCTCTGCCAGGGCCAAAAAAATTCTTGTTTCTCCTTGAAGATTGATGTAGGTAACTGACGTTATGTTGTCTGACTGGAACCTGATAAACTGAACCAAAGCCAGCTGAGGCCAGGCCAGAAAAACATTGTAGATCACTCTTAGTTCCAGAATGTTTATGGGTAACAAAGACTCTGTTCGAAAACCATATCCCCTGAGCCCTCAGGGAGCCCCAAACTGCTCCCCACCCCAGAAGGCTGGCATCTGTTGTCACAATCTCTCAGGAAGGTCTGTGAAAAACATGTTCCCTGGGAGAAAAGATCTAGAGACAACCACCAAGAAGAGACTCATTTGTCTCCTGTAAATCGAGGGGACAATTCCAAATAATTTCCATTCCATTGTTTGAGCATGTCCAACTGCAGAGCTCTGAGATGAAAGCGAGCAAACGGGACGATGTCCATCGCCGCTACCATCAGACTTATTAACTCCAAGCACTGAGCCATTGAAAGGCGAGAAGAAGATTGCAGAGCTAGGCAAGTAACGATAATCTTTAATTTCCTGACTTCTGTCAAAAAAATCTTCATAGACAGAGAGTCTATAATAGTCCCTAGAAAGGTCACTCTTGTATGAGGAACTAAAGAGCTCTTTTCTAGATTCACCTTCCACCCGTGTGACCTAAGGAAAGTCACTGCCAATTTCATGTGAGAATTTGCTAGCTGAAAGGACGGCGCCTGAACTAGAATGTCGTCCAGATACAATGCCACCGCAATGCCTCTTGAATGAAGCACCGCAAGCAGAGACCCCAGAACCTTTGTGAAGATTCTGGGAGCCGTGGCAAGACCGAAAGGAAGAGCCACAAACTGAAAATGTTTGTCTAGAAAGGCAAACTTTTAGAACTTGTGATGATCCCTGTGAATGGGAACATGCAGGTACGCGTCCTTTAAATCTACTGTTGTCATAAATTGACCCTCTCGGATCAAGGGAAGAATGTAACGAATAGTTTCCATCTAGAAGGACGGTACACTAATAAATTTGTTTAGACTCTTGAGATCTAAAAAAGTGGGCTGAAGGTTCCCTCTCAATATGGTAACCACCTTTGGACTGGAACAATCGCTCCCAGGTCTGAGAGTTCTCCTACACATTGTAATAACGCTTCTCCTCTTGTCTGATCTGCAGATAATCTTGAAAACTTTTTTTTTTTTAATTCTTTAAATTTCAAAAGAGATTATTCCCGACAAGCTTAGACTTAGAGCATACATCTGAAGAACAAGGCTCTAACCGTAAGGCTCTGTGAGCTGGAACAGAGAAACCTGAAACCCATGCTCCCAGTTTGATAACTTGAAAGGAAAGAAATTAGCCCCTTTGCTTTTAACCTATCCTGGATTTTATCCAGGGAAGTTTCCGACTTAGAAGCTTCAGGCCATTAAGCCGTCACGCTAGTGATGGTAGCAAAGTACACAGCTGGATGCTATTGTAAACCCTGGTGTACATCCCTTCTTATCTTTTGTCCATAGGACCTTTGAAAACCAAACTACCCTCTAAGGATATAGTAGTTCTCTCAGCTAAGCTGGAAACAACTTCTTCCACCCTAGGGAATATTTTCCCAGACTCCCTAGCTGAGTCGGCTATGGGGAACATGTTTTTAAATATAGGGAATGATGACTCTTCCATTCCTTATAACTTACTGGACGCACAAGGATAGATAACGCCAGTGGAATCGGAGTTGCCCAGAGTAGCTAAAACCTCCTAAAGTAACAAATGGAGATGTTCAATCTAAAAAACTGAAAACAATCTCAGGATCAAATAAATATAATATTCATCTGAGTCTGAGAACTCTCTCTCAGATAATCCCGAAGTATCTTCCTCTTTTCAGGGAAGAACCATTCGAAATAGCTACTACTGAATCAATCACTCAAATGATTAAACAATAATTCCTCTAGTAATGTTTTTCTATCACGTGGGAAAAACATAGAAAGCAAGAAATGCAGAGTAACTCCGGGTGGAGTGTGAGATCAAACGCAGGACACGCATAAAAATTTTGTGAGACACTATAGGAGAAATTTGTGGCCTAGATTGATCATGTCAGCAGACACCTGAACAGCAAAAGCCTGAGAAGGAGTATGTTCAGAAAAAGAGAAAATCTGTTAATAAAAATTAACACATAAAAAACGTTACTGTCTCTTTAAATTTAAAAAGTAACTATTTTTTGTGTGCTCCTGTTCCATCCTAACACAAAGGATGAGTTAAACAAATAAACAGTTGAAATTTCTTAAATAAAATTAACAGATAAAAAACGTTCCTGTCTCTATAAATTTTTAAAGTAATTTCTTATTTCTGTGCGCAGAAACAAGCAAATTAGCATGTCAAAATTGCTGTCCATAGACATCATCGTGACATTAACAAAACTATGTCTTGTGCCGATTCCAGATTGTAAATAGCAAGGAACCGCAGGGCACTGCATGTGAGATAGAAAAATAAATGTTTAATCACCCTAAAAAGAACTTCACCAATTGTAAATAAAATCAACATATGGCAAGGGATACTATCCCTTTAAATGTTAAAAGGAAAACACATCTTTATTATTATAATTATGTCAAACATTGTAGATGTATTATGAACTTTTCATCTATAAATCCCACTGACAGGAGGGAGGAGAGAAGCCTTGGCGCTGTTTTACAACTCCGCCCCTCGTGGGCGTCATCCAATTTACCTCCCGGTCACCATTGTTTCTTGAGTAAAGGAACCGGGAGTAAAATGCTAAAAACTGCAGACTTAAGTTTAAAGGATGCAACACCGCTGCTTATTGCGGTGACACCGCACACACCGTACCTACACTGGTAGCCCATAAGAATAAAGGCAAACAAGAATTTTCGCCATTTACACCCCCGGGATCAAACAAACAGACTGACTAGCAACATGTGATTAAGTTGCTCATTCCTTTAGTGTCCGGATTATTATATCTGTGCCCAACAGTGTATTAGGGTCTGAGTAAAAACGCAATGCAAGCTCAAATCTAAATGTAAACAGAAATACTGTCTCTTTCACCTAGGCAGCCCTTATTATTAGCCAGGGGAAAGAAAGACAAGTCATTGCCTGCATCTTAACTGCCTAAATATCCCCTGCTAAATCAAGGGGAGTCTAAAGTCAAGTTAAATGAGGATTTCAAATGGAAATTTAAGAAAGTGCACAAACCTTCTCTGAGATCTTTGCCCCCAGAAAAAAAATTAGCACTTGCCTCATGTTCTGCCTGGCAGTAAGGCAGTTCCAGGTTTAAGAGGTCCTCTCCCTCCCATGGACCTGGCAAGAAAACGAAAGTCCTGAATAAAATGCTTCAGGTTTTCTTAGACAGGGCAGCATCAGTATGGGAGGCGCAGGGACTACGGCTACACCCCAGAACAAAGCAGCACTCTCTGGCACTACTTTAAAAATAATAAACTCTTGATTGAAGAATCTAAACTAACGCCTCACTTTACCTGCTCCTATCACTTACGTAAGCAAAGAGAATGACTGGAGTGGGAGGAGATATTTAACAGCTCTGCTGTGGTGCTCTTTGCCTCCTCCTGCTGACAAGGAAGTGAATATCCCATAAGTAATGAAGATGATCCGTGGACTCATCGTGTCTTTAAGAAGAAAAAGTGTTTGTCTGATGAGGGGGTGAGATTCCCGAAATGAACATTAAAAAGCACTTAAAAAATCCAGAGAGTGCATGCCTGATTAGATACTATATATATATATATATACATATATATATATATATATACACACACACACACAGTATATATATATATATATATATATATATATATACACACACACACACACAGTATATATATATATATATATATATATATATATAAAATGAAGGGGAATAGTGTAGAATGAGTGGGATGGAAGAAAAAGTGAAGATATACAGGGAGTGCAGAATTATTAGGCAAGTTGTATTTTTGAGGATTAATTTTATTATTGAACAACAACCATGTTCTCAATGAACCCAAAAAAACTCATTAATATCAAAGCTGAATAGTTTTGGAAGTAGTTTTTAGTTTGTTTTTAGTTTTAGCTATTTTAGGGGGATATCTGTGTGTGCAGGTGACTATTACTGTGCATAATTATTAGGCAACTTAACAAAAAACAAATATATACCCATTTCAATTATTTATTTTTACCAGTGAAACCAATATAACATCTCAACATTCACAAATATACATTTCTGACATTCAAAAACAAAACAAAAACAAATCAGTGACCAATATAGCCACCTTTCTTTGCAAGGACACTCAAAAGCCTGCCATCCATGGATTCTGTCAGTGTTTTGATCTGTTCACCATCAACATTGCGTGCAGCAGCAACCACAGCCTCCCAGACACTGTTCAGAGAGGTGTACTGTTTTCCCTCCTTGTAAATCTCACATTTGATGATGGACCACAGGTTCTCAATGGGGTTCAGATCAGGTGAACAAGGAGGCCATGTCATTAGATTTTCTTCTTTTATACCCTTTCTTGCCAGCCACGCTGTGGAGTACTTGGACGCGTGTGATGGAGCACTGTCCTGCATGAAAATCATGTTTTTCTTGAAGGATGCAGACTTCTTCCTGTACCACTGCTTGAAGAAGGTGTCTTCCAGAAACTGGCAGTAGGACTGGGAGTTGAGCTTGACTCCATCCTCAACCCGAAAAGGCCCCACAAGCTCATCTTTGATGATACCAGCCCAAACCAGTACTCCACCTCCACCTTGCTGGCGTCTGAGTCGGACTGGAGCTCTCTGCCCTTTACCAATCCAGCCACGGGCCCATTCATCTGGCCCATCAAGACTCACTCTCATTTCATCAGTCCATAAAACCTTAGAAAAATCAGTCTTGAGATATTTCTTGGCCCAGTCTTGACGTTTCAGCTTGTGTGTCTTGTTCAGTGGTGGTCGTCTTTCAGCCTTTCTTACCTTGGCCATGTCTCTGAGTATTGCACACCTTGTGCTTTTGGGCACTCCAGTGATGTTGCAGCTCTGAAATATGGCCAAACTGGTGGCAAGTGGCATCTTGGCAGCTGCACGCTTGACTTTTCTCAGTTCATGGGCAGTTATTTTGCGCCTTGGTTTTTCCACACGCTTCTTGCGACCCTGTTGACTATTTTGAATGAAACGCTTGATTGTTCGATGATCACGCTTCAGAAGCTTTGCAATTTTAAGAGTGCTGCATCCCTCTGCAAGATATCTCACTATTTTTGACTTTTCTGAGCCTGTCAAGTCCTTCTTTTGACCCATTTTGCCAAAGGAAAGGAAGTTGCCTAATAATTATGCACACCTGATATAGGGTGTTGATGTCATTAGACCACGCCCCTTCTCATTACAGAGATGCACATCACCTAATATGCTTAATTGGTAGTAGGCTTTTGAGCCTATACAGCTTGGAGTAAGACAACATGCAAAAAGAGGATGATGTGGTCAAAATACTAATTTGCCTAATAATTCTGTACTCCCTGTATTTCTCATATATGAAGTATGATTATATATGAGAAATGGTTCATATTGCTTGGAGTTACTCTTTTTTTGTATTTAAAAACAACTATTTTGAGAAATATGCATTTTTTTCCCTCTACATACAGATACTCTCAAAAGAGTTAGAAATAGCAACCCAGCAGGAAGACTAAATAGTCAGGCATTGTACAAAATGAGAAACGACACTGACATTCATAGTGCGTATGAATATATTATGTATGGCATTTCTGGCTTCTCATTAACGTGGTGACATCATCCTGTTCTTCTAACAATAGATTATCCCCTGCTGTTTAATGAAAAAAAAAAGTGATTTTGCATTTGGTAACAACCAAATAATATTTTAGGGAAAAACTTGCAAGATATAAATACACATAGGGAAGAAGCTGTAGGGCATTGCTAGATTCTCAGAACAAACTCTTAATTATATATTAGCCAAACATCAGGCAAAGTAGTAACATTTGTTAAAGCTGCCAACATGGCAGGAAATCATTTTTTCTTCTGGTAATACCCAATAGACTGTACAAGGTTAACGAAGCAGTATAATTATACATTTCATAATTTATTTTTTATAACATATGATTATGTGTAAATCAAAGAATCATCCAATTGGGATAAAAAGCACAAATAATATATGCCATTTTTTTAATTGTTATGCTTTTTTTTTTTACAGTTGACAGTATCGATCTATCTATCTATCTATCTATCTATCTATCTATCTATCTATCTATCTATCTATCATCTATCTATCTAACCTATCATATATATATCTATCTATCTCTCTATATCTATCTCTATAATCTACCTATATCTATCTTTCTAGCGATCTCTCTAAATCTATCTATCATCTATCTATCTATTTAAATTTCTATCAATCTAATGAATGAAACTAACCAATCTACATAATAACAGTTAATTTAACACAAAGCTAACGATATTGTGTTAACGATTAATCATTTTAAATGTAAAATAAATAAAATTGTATGCTTTTTTACAGCTACCAGCAGTTTTTGTCATTTTCAAAGGTTATGTGTGGGTGTATATGTGTACTTAAGTTTAATTCCTGTAATGTATCAGTATATGTGTCTGTCTATCTATCTATCTATCTATCTATCTATCTATCTATCTATCTATCTATCTATCTGTCTGTGTATCATATATGTAATGAAAGAAACTAACAAGTATACATAATAGCAATAATATATTTTGTATCAATCCAGCCATTAGGTTTATGGAAATGCTTCCCGTATAAAGGTTACCCTAGCTAAATCTAACAGTTTATCTAATTAGTCTAGTTAAACAATATTACAAGATCAGAAAACAAACAAAGCTTAATATCTTAAGCATCCTCTTTCTCAATATACAGCAGGAAGCTTGCAACTGTTGTTTTTGATCCATTTTACATTTTAAATGTAGATAGGCAGCATCCCTTGGAATCCATATATTCTCGAGCTTATCCACTTAAAATGAGAATCCTCTCACCGTGACATCACAATTGTTACCATGGCAATGTCAGACAACATCAAATAAATGGTGGTTTCTCTAGCATTCAGATGTATATTCTGTCTACCCTTTATACACAACAGCAACAAGTTGAATAGTAAAATCTTTTATGTGATTGGCAAAACAGCATGATCCAAAAAGTCATGCCCAGTGCCTCCTGGAGATAGAGCATAATTGTTAAAGGGATACTGAACCCAAATTTTTCCTTTCACGATTCAGATAGAGCATGCTATTTTAAGCAATTTACTAATTTACTCCTATTATCAATTTTTCGTCATTCTCTTGGTATCTTTATTTGAAATTGGTGGTTACATTTAGACACCAATCAGCAAGCGCTACCTTGGTACTGAATCAAAGATGGGCCGGCTCGTAATCTTACATTCCTGTTTTTTTCAAATAAAGATACTAAGAGAATAAATATAAATGATCAATGTGAATCTTGTCTTTGTAAGGAAATTATGAGCTAAATATTAATCACTTTAATACATTTGCAAAATGAATAATTCCTGTACTGAGTGACAATCTGTAAACCATATAAAGATTTACAAATGTAATGTTGATGTTGATGCAGCATTTACTTAGACATCTAATTTAAATATGTTTATCATTTCAAATGTTGCTCTAATTTAAATATGTTTATCATTTCAAATGTTGCTCTAATTTAAATATGTTTATCATTTCAAATGTTGCAGTTAAATGATATAAATTGAGACAATGTAGATTTTGCAACTTGTCAAAGTATTATTAGCTTAAAGGGATATGAAACCCAAACTTTTTCTTTTAAGATTCAGATAGATCATATCATTTTAAACATCGTTCCAATACACTCCTATAATTAGCTTTTTTCTCTCGATATCCATTATTGAAAAGCATACCTGAGTAGGCTTGGTAACAGCAATGCACTACTGGGAGCAAAATGTCAAAATACAACATAGATTAAAGAGAAACCTCTTGAAAATAGGTTGTTTGATATTTAAAAATTAAACACAAATTCATCAAGGCTTAAATTCATCATCTGATAATATGGATTTTTGGAAATAGACAAATTTATTTTTATATCATCATTTATTTATAATCTATTAATTTAGAAATTGTATATTACATTAATACCCAGATTATAAATGTACACAAAATAACGCTTTTGCTAAAGCGATATTTGCGCACCACTTTGTAATGCGCAAACATTTTCTTTCATGATTTAGATAGAGCATACAATTTTAAGCAACTTTCTAATTTTCTTCTATTATCATTTTTTTCTCCGTTCTCTTGGTATCTTTATTTGAAAAAGCAGGAATGTAAGCTTTGGAGCTGGCCTATTTTTGGTTGAGCTCCTGGGTAGCGTTTTCTGAAAGAAAAAATTGGGTTTCAAATGCTTTTAAATCTCATTTAAATTCATAATTAAATATTTCTGCCAGAATTGTATTTTATGGAAAAATGTATATTTGCATTGAAATTTCACAGGAAAAACAACAACAAATTTAATGCACACAGTCAAAATCATCATAAAATTATACTGCAAATGCAAAACAAAATGCAAGGAATTTCTAAAATGAGAATTGTCTTAGTTGAGAATATATCACATAGTATCATAGGTCTTCCTGTGCATGGGTATACCTATATATGCAAATGTTCATCTTTTTTTTTTTTAACAATTGTAGAATCCTGGACCAACCTGTAAAGTTTTATGGTTTTTTTATGATTGCTTTTTGGCAATAACATTTAGATACAATATGGTTTGTTTTACTTTTCAATCTTTTTATTGTTTTTGTTTACTAATCTATATCTTGTTCCATTAAATAATTTTATTTCCCCGAAAACCTAGCTAGAAACTGTGCTGGATATAGACTATGGAAATTATTATTATTATCGATTATTTGTAGAGCGCCAACAGATTCCGCAGTGCTATAAACATAGGCGGAGTACAATAAAACATTTATATGGATCAAATGGGTAGAGGGCCCTGCCAAGAGTCGCACTGCTGTAGTCAGTTCTTAAGAAGGTGATCTACAAACAGCTGGACTCTTAGGCTTACATGCTACGGGGGTTCAAGGGGGTAAAAATGGAGGAGAGGAACTGGTATAAAGTAAGGTTAGTGTAGGTTGTATGCATCCCTGAACAATAGAGTCTTTAGGGAGCGCTTGAAGCTTTCAAAGCTAGGGGAGAATCTTGTGGAGCGAGGCAGAGAGTTCCACAAGATGGGAGCCAGTCTGGAGAAGTCCTGTAAACGGGAGGGTGAGGAGGTAACAAGAGAGGAGAGTAGGAGGTCATGTGCAGAACGAAGGGGACAGGAGGGAGAGTATCTGGAGACAAGGTCTGAGATATAGGGGGAGCAGTGCAGTTGAGGGCTTTGTATGTCAGAGTGAGAATTTTGTGTATAATCCAAGAGGCAAGAGGAAGCCAGTGAAGGGATTGGCAGAGAGGTGCAGTAGATGAAGAGTGACGTGTAAGGAAGATGAGTCTGGCAAATGGACTATCCTATCTTTTGGTGAATTAAACTATATACCTGGATTCCAGCAACCTCAGAAACTGTGACCATTAATGGCTGTGGTCATAAAATGACCGGTTTTGGCCCACTAGCTGACTAATTTATGTATTCTTTGTTTTGTCTATGTATCTTGTTGAAATGTTAATAAATATTAAAGGGATATAAAACCCCAATTTTTTCTTTCCTGATTCAGATAGAGCATGCAATTTTAAACAGTTTCTAATTTACATCTATTATCACATTTTCTTCATTCTCTTGGTATCTTTTGTTGAAAAGCAGGGAGTGGGACATAAGCTCAGGAGTGTGCACGTGTCTGGAAAACTATATGGCAGAAGTTTTGCAATAATGTTATCCATATGCAAGATCACTATATGACAGGACTATTTCCTGCCATATAGTGCCCCAGACACCTACCTAGGTATCTCTCCAACAAAGAATACCATGGGAATGAAGCAAATTTGATAAAATAAATTGGAAACTTTTTTAGAATTGTATGCTCTGTCTGAATCACAAATTATTTTTTGTTGGGTTTCATATCCCTTTAATAAAGTAAAAAAAAAAATGCAGTGCAATTCATACTTATAATACTAAAGCATATTGATTTTTTTATTGTAAAATAATTTTTCCCACCTCTTTTAAGGGCTGAACAGGGGAGTTCCCTGTGATTATCTGGAATTTCTCTAGGCCTAGAGTATTTCCTAAACATTTTCCCCTTGCAACTATCACATTTCTATTTAGCAAACTGAAAGGTAGTGAGATTGCGTAAAAATACACACAACTCTTATTACTCTAATAGAAAAATACATTCATACAAAAAAAGAAGTAAGTGCAAGATACTATATGCTGAAAGCAAAGTAATTTGTTATGTAGTGGCTGGAGTATTTCATTTTTAAAATGTGCCCCATTTTCCTTGTTAAGTTCTCTCTTCCCTGCACAGTTCCCTTTTTCAGCAAATTCCACTACTTTTTATGGAAGGCTTCTCCCAATATGTAGGGATAGCCCTATTTTTTTAGAGAATTCCCTCCTGGATACAGCCTTTGTGAGTATCAGATTTTCACTTCTGTTTGAAGAATTTTAGATAATTCGCCCATGTGTTTTCTAATTATTTTAAGGAGTGTTTTACATTTATAAATAAGTCTATGATTATGGTCTAAACACATCCGATATTTACAGCTGTATTAAAAAAACTTGTATTGGCAAAACTGCTTGAAAAACTGGCACCAGCTATTCAATATAATGTACATGTGTTTAATGTTATTAATTCCCGATTTGAGCACCTTGCAACAGTTACATAAAACTGAAGCATAAAAGTAAGAAATTTCACAACTTTATTCTAACATGTTTTTATAATCAATCTATTTAAATGATGACAAAATACACACTCTTCCTTGCATGTGGTTTACAAACACACATACAAACATTACTACAGTTTTCAAGCAAATGTACAGCATTTTTCTTTGATTTTCAAAACACATCTGTTTGTGTGAAATAAAAGTGATATTCTGGAGACTTTTTATATTTTTGAATAAGCACTAAAATACTCAGATGGCTTAAAGGGAGATTAAACACTTTGAGATAGTAATATAAAATAATACATTGTAAATTTAAGAACAACTCTGCAATATACTTTAATTGTTTATGTTGTCCCCTTTTCCTGTAATTCCTTTCTGAAATTGTGAGCTTTTCAGGTCGTTAGAAATGGAACTGCAGAAAACTGTTATATTCCCCACAGTCATTGGCTGCACACTCTAGTGACCTATTTATAACTGTCTCTAATTGGTCACTGCAGAGAAGATAACCTAAGTTACAACATGGCAGCTCCCATTATTTTATAGATACTAAAACTTTACATTTATTTTGTCAATATTTAACCAGACCATGGAACTTTAAAAAAATACATCTACATGTTCTTCTCAGACTAATCTTTCCTTTGCATGCATCATTCTATCTAGCATTTGTTTAGTGTTTAATGTCCCTTTAAAGAATACAGATATGAAATGTAGGAAAATGCACTTATTATGCAGAGTTTTTTTTTTTTAATCTAGATGCTAATGTACCAAGTTAATTTCTTTGCTTACATGTTGTGGCACTATTTTTTTATGTTATTTAAAATACAGTTTGTTATTTTTTTTTTATAACTTGTTACTTCTCCTGTCTGAATTGATTCTTTTCTCAAAGTCATGTTAAAGTGCCATAATATTTGAAAAATTACATGTGCTAATTTGTTAGAGCATGAGTTTTATGACTATCGACCCACTGTGAAATAGATTATGAGGGGCGCGCTAACTGTTGCGCACAACTGAAAAGAGGTTTATTGCAGCTCTTTGCAAAAGTTGGATGTAGCGCACATATTACAGGTTGAAAGTAAACACATTCACTTGAGCGAAATTGAATTTAATGCGATTCGGGATACCGGGAATTCAGAGCTCTAGTTAACTGTTAAGCTTGATTTAACATATAAAAAATGTGCAATGGAGTCCTTAGACCTAAATACCATCATATATATATATATATATATATATATATATATATATATATATATATATATATATATATATGTGTGTATTTATAACTAAATAGTACATATTCTGTTATGTGAAGAACATTGGAATGTGAAATATTTTTATTTCATGTTGGGTTAGTGCACTTGAGAAAATGCGATCAGGTTGGCATGCGCGTAAGGGTGTTAGTTTTTTTTTTCCACTTTACATTCTCCTCTGAAGTCTACGTGATATTTAGACTTTGTCTTTTTGTGCTCGTTGGGTTAGCGCTAATGCAAAAACTTTTTACTTTCAACTTGTAATAAGCACACTACTCAACATGCTGAAAAATCCTCCGTCTAGCAGAGTTAACACACAAGCAGGAGCATACTGCTCCACTCATAATCTGTATGCTTGAATCAGTTCCAGGTTCCGCTCTGGACCAGCAGGGTTAATCAGTAGAGCTAGTCAAATGACTCAGATGTGCGCGTAAAGTTGCTGATCTGATCAGTAGTGATTTCCCCTAGGGGGTTAAACACATAGTAGGTCGATTTTTCACTTATGAAAGCTACTCTATTTTCTAAAATAATGATCACATTTACCACTGGTGCCAAATTAATTAGTACACATACATTTATAGCATACAGATCTTCATGCAAAGCCATCACATCAAATCAATTAAATCAAAAGGTTAAATAAACACTACTAATTTGCATCTTAATTGCTAATTGGATTATTGGCAATATTTAATTTTTTTATTTCCAGAGTAGATACTTTCAAAAACAATCTAGCACACAAATATGGCCCACCTACCTACCTTATGCCCAGTGAGTGAATATATTCAAGCAAATAATTAGTCTTCTAGTTACAATCAGCTTTGATTACAAAAACATTATAATAAAGAAGAATATGACCGGATCTGTGTTTTTCATTATTTTAATACAATTCTCATTCACAGAAATGTGAAGTGCTGCATCACATGCAGGTTAGATGTGGATTATCTTAATTGCAAATAAATGTACTGGGGGAAAAGCGTAGTTTAAAAAAAACAATTAAAGAAACGTGTGTAAGTGATGTGTTTGATAGATAGCAGTGTTCTCCAAAAAACATTTTGCCAGCTGGGTGGTAATTATGAAGTAGCCAGTTGGGGGCAGTGTAATACTTTTGTAATTCTATAACATTTTCTGCTATCTAAAGCACAAATTAACTGCATACTTTAACATAAATATATTTAATGACAATTTGTGCAATAAAACATTGCACATTTTCAATAATAGCTAATTTTAGCTTAATATTGGCTTAAATTTCAGTAAAAAAAAGGTCCTGGGGAGAACACTGGATAAATAGCTAGCTAAATAGATGTATGGATGGGCAGAAGGACAGATAGAAAGAAAACATATGTGGTTCTGGAGGTGATGTGGCAGTCCAAGTCCAAGATCAGCGTCTTATGCGAAGCTAACAAACTGTTCCAGCAAGCATTAGTCTTTATTCAAACCACCCAGGTTTTCGGCAATGGCGAACGGGACTCAGTTCGTTAGCTTCGCATAAGACGCTGATCTTGGACTGCCACATCACCTATATGTTTTTACTGAGGGCTTGTTGTCATTTGACTTCTAGTAAGTGTTAATTTACTAGCATGCCTTGACGCTGTTATTAATAAATACTACCCTGAATCGAGTTGCGCTGTCTCTCTCTATCTCTACAGCTCTTTGACTACCTATCTGTGAAGGAGGAATCCACAGATCTGTGTACAGCTGCATCCTCACTAAGAGACACATTTGTCTCTTGAATTCTGGAAAGTTTTGCTATCTATTCCAAGGGGTATGTTGGTGAATATATAGCGCTGTTTTCTTGTTTTGTACACGTTTATGTATTGACTGGCTGCTATGGGTCCC
Source organism: Bombina bombina (assembly GCF_027579735.1). Taxonomy (NCBI): domain Eukaryota; kingdom Metazoa; phylum Chordata; class Amphibia; order Anura; family Bombinatoridae; genus Bombina; species Bombina bombina. The sequence continues at coordinate 531,680,493 of NC_069503.1, forward strand.
CTCAGCACTTGGGCTCTGGTGCCACTGCACCTGGTGCAGCAATGGTAGTTCCACCATTGGCTATACATATACTCTGAGGCCCCGAAGGCGTAAAAACAGGTTCTCTCTATAAGAAACCTTTGTCCGCACAAAGAATTATAAATTCTGGCCTCTATCTAAACCTAGGGTAGCCACCTCAGCCATGTTTTCACAGAGAGTTATGAGTTACACATGCTGCAGTGTGTTTAGAGAGGAACATGTATTGTGCCTCTGGACAGCATATGAATAGTGTTGATGGACAGCTTTAGCCATGTTCCTCCTTGCACACCCTGTGACATGTGTAACTCAGTGTTCTCCCCAGCACCATTTTAGCAGATGAACCACCCAACTGAATTTACTGACCACCCAGTTAAAATTTTAGCCAACATGATGCTAAATTATTGCACAAATTATCATTAAATACATTTATTTTAAATTATGCAATTAATTTGTGCTTTGGAAAGTATAATATATAATATTAGAAAATATTACACTGCCCCCACACGGCTACTTCATAATGCCACCCGGGTCTGTGGAGAACACTGTAACTCATAGCTATCCAGAAAAATATGGCTGCTCCTTTTTTCATATATACTTAAATTATTCCTGTCTTACACAAATACACACTCACAAAGCCCTGGGGAATATTCAGTTGCACAATAAATACCAGCTACCAGGGTTTCAGAGTAAGCATAGTGGATTTCTCAAAATTAACAATAAATTAATTTGGGTGACAATTTAGGTAACAGAAAAAATCCAATCGAGAAACATTATGCAATTCAGATTAAGACATGCTAAATCAATAACATTTAATAAAAAAAGGTAATACTGTTCCCAGGCAGATATATTTTTTTTAATTAAAAAACACATTGCTTAAAAATCAAGCATACCCAAAGATTAGCTATTATAAAATTACCATAAAAACTGAAGATGATTGTTTAAATGATAAAATCAAACAGAAACTAAAGTATCTGTACATAATGCATGTAAATAACAAACATTTTAACTTTAAGATGATATTCCAGTAAAAAGATGATATATATCTTGGCTTACAAACGAATTGCCTTAAACTTTGATACCATTTACAGTAAATGATCTAAAGCTATTACAAGTATCAGATTGAGGATTGAGTCCAAGCATTTCAAATCTGTTATTTCCATTGATGTTGGTGAAATAAAAACATTTTTAGCAGAATATAAACTGCTGCAATGTTCAGCCAATCTTGCACATATTAAATTGCCTAACCATAATCTGTGAGATAATTACATTGATCACAGTGATTTAACAACCCACAGAAATGCATTGCAAATAGATTGAAAAAAATATTTGAATCAGCTTATCATTTTATAAATTGCCTTACAATATCATTTCACAGGATAATTTTCATATTTTGTGTAAGATCATCACAGTTGTTAATTGTATTACATAGTCTACATTACAAACACTATAAATAGGCTGTTACAGGCCAAAAATGTAGGAGCCAGAATTTTCTCAGTGTAAACACACACACACACACATATGTGTTTGTATCTATGTGTGTAAATACATATATATATATATATATATATATATATATATATATATATGAGGCTAGGGGGGAGATTTAACATGCTGTGAATGCAGCTGTTTCCGTGCGAGCCTTCAGTTGTAAGACCGCTGCTTCTTAACTCGTCCGCCACCTCTGAGGTGGCTGACTAATCATCCCAATCAGATACGATCAAAAATGATTGACACCCCCTGATTGGCCGCGAATGTGTAGAAATGCTTGTGCAATGTTAAATGCAGACAGTGTATGCTGTCGGCATTTAGCGATGTCGGGCGGACATGATCCGCTACAGCGGATCATGTCCATCCAACTTTTGTTATATTAGCCCCTAAATCTTAAATTGTAGAATAATAATGTCTCAATAGCATATTATTATCTAGGAGACAATTGTCTTAGGGCTTTATCAAGATTTAGGACGGGGCAAAATGTGTTGACACATCTACAGTGACTTTTTAATTTAAGGTGTCATCTAAGCGCTTTTCAAAATTTTGGGCTACATGCCAAGGATTGCTGTTATAATACAACCATAAAGTGAGAGGATCTGTGTATACTGACCCTGCATACTGTGGTACCTAAGTGTAGGAATTAAATGGGTTTATTATTCCCACTTATTATCTAACATCCCAACTCTCATTACATTCGGATTGATATCTAGTGTAACGGCAGTACCGCTGTCATAATCATCAATGAAGAAACCGGCTTCCTCCAATCATGGCGTGGCCTCATCAGATGAACGATCCTGGGGGGGGAGCCGTGATTAAAGTGAGCTGGTTTCATCATTGCTAACGAAGTACAGAGGAGCTGCAGCCGTGGGATCGACAATCCAGAGTTTCAGGAGAAGAAGGTAAGTATTTGTAAAATCTTGTGCAATGTAAACTTTCATGAATGAAAGTGCCTCTGTTTTTAATATATATTTTTTTTAAAAAACGGGCACTTTATCAAGAAAGTTGACATTCACTTTAATAAAGACATTAATATTCTACAATTTAAAATGTTGCCTCTTACTTTCTTGCTGTAAAACACCCTCCATTTTTTTTTCTTGTGATTTCTCAAGCCTTGTCCTATCAGTGAGTCAAAACTTCCTATCAAATATTTTCACTTGCTAACAAGCTGTATGTACCATAGTACATTTGATATAAAAGATAGTATGTTAGGATTTATAGTTTTGTGATTCCTGGGCACTGCAATCTTACACTATTCCACAGCCCCTTGTAGAATGGAAATAAAAACATATACATTACAAATAGAAAGAAGATGGTTTTTAGCTACCTATTTATGCTTTTGGAAACTAATTCATTCCTGAACAACAAGTGAAAAATAGGGATTTTGTTGTATTGTTAGCATGTGAACAGCAAAGAGCAGTCACAGCTTAGAAAATAACACAATGTGTGACAAAATAAAAATCACAAACAAATGCCTAGATTTAGAGTTTTGTCGGTAAAGACCTGCGGTGCTAACGCTCCTTTTTCCAGCGCACCCTTTAAACAACGCTGGTATTACGAGTTTTCTGAATGGCTGCGTTAACCTCAGAAAAGTGAGCGTTGAGCAAAATTTAGCTCCACTTCTACTCTCAATACCATCTATCAGCCAATTGGAATTAAGGTAGGATTGACCTCGCATTCTATTGGCTGATCCAATCAGCCAATTGGATTGAACTTCAATACGATTGGCTTATTAAATCAACCAATCGGAATTTTCCTACCTTAATTCCAATTGGCTGATAGAATCCTATCAGCCAATTGGAATTCAAGGGACGCCATGTTGGATGACGTTATTTAAAGGAACCTTCATTCGTCGTTAGTCCGTCGGCCAGGAAGGATGCTCCGCGCTGGATGTCTTGAAGATGGACCCGCTCCGCCCCGGATGGATGAAGATAGAAAATGCCGCTTGGATGAAAACTTCTGCTGGATGGAGGACCTCTTCTGCCCCGATCGGATGAAGACATCTGCCGCTCCGGATGTCCTCTTCTGTCCCATCGGTGGCCGGCTGGCTGAAGACGGCTCAAGGTAAGGTGATCTTCAATGGGGTAGTGTTAGGTTTTTTAAGGGGGGGTCGGGTGGGTTTTAGAGTAGGGGTGTGTGGGTGGTGGGTTGTAATGTTGGGGGGGATCTTGTATTTTTTTTTACAGGTAAAAGAGCTGATTACTTTGGGGCAATGCCCCGCAAAAAGCCCTTTTAAGGGCTGGTAAAAGAGCTGATTACTTTTGTAATTTAGTATAGGGTAGGGAATTTTATTATTTTGGGGGGCTTTTTTATTTTATTAGGGGTCTTAGATTAAGTGTAATTAGATTAAAATTCTTGTATCATTTTTTTTTTTGTAATTTAGTGTTTGTTTTTTTGGTAATATAGTTTAGTTTATTTAATTGTATTTTAGTTTAGATCATTGTAGTTAATTTATTTAATTAATTTATTGATAGTGTATCCCTTTTTGTCTGATCTGCACCTCCCAGACTCTTTACTATCCTACTTGGATAATTTGAAAACTCCACATGGCCCCACCCTCTCCTTTTCTCACAAAATTAGACTGGACATGAAAGTTAACTCTGTCTTATTTTGATGGACACCTTTTCTGAAGTAACCGGATCATATGATATACAATATGGACATATTACATATGTTTGTCACCATCTGTAATAGATATACAAGATGTATATGTTAAATCCTCCAGGCATTTTTATAACCATTAAAAATATTCATATAATTATGTAAAATTCATAATCAAAAGGTTTGACTATTATTGATATTCTGAAAATTTTCCTGCATTACCCTATATGAACAGAATATGTTCTTACCATTATTTGTTTTTCAATGATACTATATATATTATTGACTATGGTGATTGATATTCTGGAAATTTTCATGTATTTTTTTTTTATGTGAACAAGTTATGTTCTTACCTTTATTTGCTTTTCAATGATACCATATATACTATTGTTGTATTGATCTATTGTTTGACATTGAAAATATTTCAATAAAAAACCTTGTACCTAGTTAAAATAAATACAAAGTTGCATGTAAAATAAATATAAATCCTAAAATAGATACAATGTAACTATTAGTTATATTGTAGCTATATTAGGGTTTATTTTATAGGTAAGTATTTAGTTTTAAATAGGAATAATTTATTTAATTATAGTAAATTTATTTCATTTTATTTAAATTATATTTAACTTAGGGGGGTGTTAGGGTTAGGGTTAGACTTAGGTTTAGGGGTTAATATTATAGTAGCGGCGATGTTGGGGGCTGGAGATTAGGGGTTAATAATTGTAGGTAGGTGGCGGCGATGTTAGGGAGAGCAGATTAGGGGTTAATAAAATGTATTATAGTGTTTGCGAGGCGGGAGTGCGGCGGTTTAGGGGTTAATACATTTATTATAGTGGTAGCGATGTCCGGTCGGCAGATTAGGGGTTAATAAGTGTAGGTAGGTGGCAGCGACATTGGGGGGGGCAGATTAAGGGTTAATAAATATAATATAGGTGTCAGCTATGTTAGGGGCAGCAGATTAGGGGTTCATAGGTATAATGTGTGTGGCGGCGATGTCCGGTCGACAGTTTAGGGGTTAAATAATTTTATTATAGGGTTTCGGGGTTTAGGGGGGGCTCGGTTTAGGGGTTCATAGGTAGTTTATGGGTGTTAGTGTACTTTATAGCACTGTAGTTAAGAGCTTTATGTTCTGGCGTTAGCCCATAAAACTCTTAACTGCTGACTTTTTTATGCGGTAGTAGTCTTGGCGGTAGAGGCTGTACCACTCACTTCTTCCAAGACTCGTAATACCGGCGTTAGGCAAATCCCATAGAAAAGATAGAATAAGCAATTGACGTAAGGGGATTTGCGGTAGGCAAAAGTTGCGGAAGAAAAGTGAGCGGTACACCTGTACCTGCCCTACTCGTAATACCTGCGGGCGTTAAAAAGCAGCGTTAGGACCCCTTAACGCTGCTTTTTAAGGCTAACGCAGAACTCTAAATCTAGGCGTATATTTCTTTATCTGGTTAACCCTTTGGCTACCATAGTGGGCTGTTGTAAATAGACATTCTAATGATAACAATACAGGCTCTAATTTATTAGAGCATGTAAACAAATATATATATATATATATATATATATATATGTGTGTGTGTGTGTGTGTGTGTGTGTGTGTGTTTGAAAAGTTTTTAAAAGTTTCAACAAACAATAAAAAAGAAATGACATGTCAAAACTGTCCCCTTGATACTTAACTTGAAAGTTCAATGATTGTATTGCACATAAAGATATTTGGCTAGATTACAAGTGGCATGCTAACTGTTGCGCACAAGTGATATTGAGATTTTGTGAGTCAGAAATAGCTGTGCATAAGTTGAAAGTAAACGCGATCACAAGAGCGCAATCGCATTTTACGCTCTTGGAGTGAAACCCTCACTTAAGGGTAGTGTGTTAAAAAATGTTGCACAAAACAGAACATAAATACTTTTAAAATGAGTTACACTCATATAAACACTATCTAATAAAAAAAAAATATTCATATTAATATTAAAAAAAAGTTATATGGGTTAAAAGGTATATGGTATATGACAAGGTGTTTGACTGCAAAGAGCTATATTGTATATATACTTCTCCAGACTGGCTCCCATCTTGTGGAACTCTCTGCCTCGCTCTACAAGAATCTCCCCTAGTTTTGAAAGCTTTAAGTGCTCCCTAAAGACTCTACTGTTCAGGGATGCTTACAACCTACACTAACTTTTCCTCTCCTCCATTGCTATCCCCTTGAACCCCCTTAGCATGTAAGCCTATGTGCCCAGAACTTAAAGTGAATGTAAATTTTGATGCTAAAGTGCCCAGTTTTTAAAAATTCGATTAAAAACAGGAGCACTTTAATTCATCAAAATTTACATTTCACTCCTGTTGTGAAACAAAACGTACCTTTTAAACTTGACAGCAGCTCCAGCTTCCTCCGTTCGTCACAAGCCATTTCTAATGTCAGAAATGATGGATAGGTCATCCTCCAATCACGGCTTTCCCCCAGTGGAATCAGTGTCTGATTCAACGCCGTGATTGGAGGAAGCCGGATTCCTCATTTTAGACCCAGGAATAGGCTTTGCAACGGGTGGAGGAAGCTGGAGCTGCTGTGAAGATTAAAAGGTAAGTTTTATTTCACAACAGGAGTGAAATGTAAATTTTGATGAATTAAAGTGCCCCTGTTTTTAATCAAATTTTTAAAAACCGGACACTTTAGCATCAAAATTTACATTCACTTTAATACAACAGTGCAACTCTTGGTAGGGCCCTCTACCCATGTGAACCCTTTAAATGTTACCTTGTATACCGCCTATGTTTATAGCGCTGCAGGAATCTGTTGGTGGTCTACAAATAAATGACAATAATAAACATTATATATACATACATATCAAAATATGCGTATGTAAATGATATATATTAAATCTGGTAAGTGCCTGCCTTTGTTCTGGACTCTGTTTGATGTTGCTGAAGCACCCCGGTCACAAGATGAAACTCTTGAGTGCTTAACTCTTCTGAAATAATATAAATATTTATATGTATATATGTTTAGATGTGTGTAGAGATGTATTTAAGTAATTATGTGTTTCACTGTATATTTACTGTACTTATGTAACATTCCACTGTTATTCACATACAGGATAATGTAATTTTTATTGTAATTACATATTTCTATAAATATCTGTATATACCTATACCAGTATATCTATTCCTATAGATATATAGGTTTAGATATCTATTATACATTAATATTATCAGATAAATAGAAATATATATTAAATAATGTAAAAATATATATTTTTTCTATGTGAAGAACATAGGAATGTAAAATATCGAGCTTCGGGTTTTGCGATATAGGTCTAACGCCGTGTTTGGTTAACACACATAAAGAAATGCTAACCTCAATGTGCATTATTGAAATATTAAATATAAAATATAGAAATATATTAATAAAAATAAATAATAATAATAATAATAATAATATATATATATTCACCTATGGATCATTTCATTTTTTACAGCAATGTTTCATGTGTGCTAAACTGACACTGCATTAGATCTAAATCCCAAAATGCTAAATGCGATATGCATATTTTACATTCATATGTTCTTCTTAAATAAAAAAATTAAATGTATATTATTAAATATATTTCTATATATATCTGATAATGTTACTGTAAAATAGATATCAATACCTATATATTATTGGATTAGATATACAGGTATAAATATATAAAGATATATTGAAATATGTATTTACAATAAAAATGACATTTTCCTGTATTTTTTTTTTTTTTTTAATATTTTTATTGAGGTGAAAGATAAAGTGATACATAGTAACCACATACATAGGCCTCCAGCCAGTGGGGGGCGGTTTAGAAAAGTATACATCACTGTTCATACACAGAGCGTTACATCAAAAATAAGAGGCATGCAAACATTTCAAACAATAAGAAACTAATAACCATAAGCAATTCCAAGAGATGTAATGTAATCTAAGTGGTTAATAAACCTGTGAATCAACCTCAGTTTTTAAAGTTTATTGTATATAGGACCTCTTTTTAGGTCCTCACATCTGTACCTTCTTATTAAATTCAATAACATATAGGGTCAAATATAAGCCCTTGTTGCTAGGGTGGTACAAAGATAAGTGAATAGAATATGGGGGGAGGGATTATTATATAGGGCCCTTTTTAGGTCCTCCAGACTATAAACATATATCTATATCACAGGAAGGTTTATCAACCATAACTATGATAAAGGACTCTTATGTATTTTTTTTTAGGGGGTCTTCGATGGGATCTGTGTCCCTTAGCTTAATAAATAAGCTCCAAAAAGGGGGGGCGGAGCTTAGTACTATAGAATATGAGTAAAATAAAATAAACTGATGTCATCAGCCATATCCAGGCATGATCTAAAATCTGGTATATAATTCTTGCAACATAGGAACATGTAATTGAACAGATTAAAATACTAGACAATATTTTGAGCACTAAACACCAATGTTCTATAATATACAGATAGTAGGTACATTCAGATTGTAATTGGGCAGCACATTATAAAAATGGCTATATAATAAACCAGCTCTAATAAGACCTATTTAGGGGACATGCAAACTAATATGACTGTCTTTCTAGCATTGAATAGCAAAGGGATGGGATTATTACTAGCCGCTACATTATGGCAGGCGTATGGTAAAATAAAGGTATAAGGATTATTGTACTAGTTAGACCCCTGCAAAACCCGTCTAGGACTATATATGAGTATATGGGTGCAATATGGAAAGACATATAGCTAAAACTTCTTGCATCTCATGTCCCTGTGATAGGGATACGGGCCCTGTATCCCCCGACAGAGAACACATGAAGTACCTTTCTAGAGTAACCTGAATTTACATAGTAGTAATTAGAGTTTGTAGCTTTCCCTGTCTAAGGAGGGATGTGTTCTGAGTAAGCATACTATTTACCCATATTTTATGATTAACATACACATATTACCTCACTAGCTGACGAGTACAATAATAAAATCTAATAGTCATCACAGAGCATCCAGTGCATGGTCAACACGCCACATTGCAAATATAATCTGTATAATACATTTCTTCAAACCTAGAGCTTTAGATAAATGCATATAGAAAAAACAACATTTAATGAAACATAGAAACTGTAACGTGTTATAGGCATCGGTTAGGTATATACATGAAGAACATATAAAGTCCCTCTTTCTACTGCCATGGTAATATAGAAGTAAACTAGATGATTAAGATAATTTAATAGGTCTATGGGGCCCAAACTAAAGTATTCCTAAGTATTCATATCTGCAAGCAATATAATGGGTATACCGCTAATTAAAATGGAACCAGTTATGGACTATTCAGGTACGTTAATATACCAGCCTGGCACATACCCCAATGAGGGGATATATCTAAACTAGTCAGGCTTCAAGACTATTTAATATAGAAAATATTTTACCAACATGTTAGGAACGTGAGGCAACACATAAAAATAATACTGTAAGAGCATTGTCTGTAATATAAAGACTTTTAAGCCTATAGGGCAAAGTATCATTAAAAGCAGCCTAGTGGTTATAGGGAAATACTATAATAACAAACCATTAAATATTTTAAACTAATACAACTAGCGACTATGAAACAGAGGGACCTGTATCAGTCTTATCAGACCTCGTGTATTACAAGGCTCGACATTGTCCAACTCTGCAGCTACCAGAGGGTAGAAGACGCTGGAAGAGAACTTATCCAAAGCCAAATCTGAGTCGTATGGTAATATCATTTATCCCTTGCTGCAGGCACCAGCTTCGTGGCACTCCCAGGCCAAGGACTCGCTCCGACCACAGTAGAATAGCCGCCAGCTGGGTTATGTTACAATCTCCTGGGCCAGTCACCACACTATTTGGAGAGGTAAGTTTCTGTAGATCCCCACCTAGAAAGATGAGAGAAGTCCCCACTAGAGTGTGTTCTGTGAGCCGCGTAATGAAGGTCCTGGTAGGCTGAACTCCCATCGCACAACCGGGATCCCCAACTGCCTGAGGGGAAGTGTCTCGTGTAGATGCAGCAGACGATGAGGACTCCAGCAGCGACATAGCTCTTTGACTCTGCGGCAGTTCCCCCGCCTGTGACAGGATCTGACGAGTCAACTCCTCACGATGGGCCCGCTGTAGGGCTGAAACCAGCATTTGTTGCAGCGATAGTGTAAATTCATCAAATAGGCGAGAGATATTTGTTAGAGTGTCCTCCATACTTGGTGCATAAGAAACCTGCTAGGGCTCAGTCTGAATTATTAGTAATACACTCGTTCAAAGAGGTTCCAATCAGCTCTCAGGCCCTGTCGTACAGCAAAATCCTCCACGTGGCTGCGCCCAGAGTGTGTGCCGTCAAATGCTCAGTGTAGGCTCCGAATCTCTGCACATACTAGCATCGAATTAGCCTCTAGAAGATCTACAGTAGTGTTAGATAGAAGCTTGGGCAAAATATACTATGCCTTGGGTCCAATTATCGACTATGAGCAGGAGCTCTCTAAACATGCGTCCATCTCTTGCAGTGGCTAGCTCCGCCCCCCAACATTTTCCTGTATTTAAACAACATATGAAATATCAAGAACTCCAGTCAGGTTAGCGCTCAAGCAATAGGTGTTAGGTTACGAGAATACGTTAATGCGGTTGTGATATGTGGTTAGCATGTGCTGTGTTTTGCTCGAGCACAACATTTTTACTTTCAACTTATAATACACAAGCAACTGTTGCGCGCATAAAGCTTACTCAAGTGTGAGCTTGAGTGAAAGCTCTAAATAATGCACCACTTAATCTGGCCTACTATGTATTAGCATGTGGCAAACATAAAAGATAAATACTAAGAATAAGAAAAAAGAAGAATTAAAAAATGTTCATTTCAAGTGTATCATTTATATGCCCACTAATCTTAGGTTAACTTAGCCATAAAATATGTCATTGTTGCATTACTGACCTTAGATATGTATGTGTTTAACCTCTTCCTATGATTGGAGGCCTGTACTACTGACCTGTACTTTACCTATGTGTTTAACACCTTTGTAGCTAGAGTGAGCAATATAGGGATTGGAGTAATACATTTATTTATTTATTTTATTTTATTTTTTTGCATTAGGCAAAAAGAAAAAAAAAGCAAGGTTTTTTTTTAAGATTTAAGAGTTTCAAATGAAACTTTATGGGTATGGCTATCAATCTTATCTCTATACAAATCTAATGGCAAATTGTCTGGATTTTTTTTTAGCTAGAGGTGCTAAGAGAAGTATTCCTTTGTATTTTACATCATTAAATTTCTTCTTGATTATTTATTTCTTTTTATTTCATTTGGCAAAACTGACTGAAGTTTGTAACTTCTTTCTTGAATTAAAAGAAACACGTAAAAATGAAACTTTCATAATTCAGATAGAGCAAGCAGTTTTAAGATTTTTTTGTATGCACACTTTCTAAGGCACCAGATCCTACTAAGCATGTGCAAGAGTTCACAGTGTATGTGTATATGAATTTGTGATTGGTCAATGGCGGTCACATGATATAGGGGGCTGGAAAATTGGAGTAAATTTTGAAATTTGTCACAAAAATCTCTACTGCTCCATAAAATTCAGAATAAGTAATATTGCATTGTCTTTTTATTATGCACTTGTTGATTATGCAATTATATTGTATTTAATGGTCCTTTAAATTGTATTAATATTTGTTTAATTTTGCACCAAATTACCAAAATAACAGCTATTCCTAAATACAATTTTTTTTTAAAAAAAAACTAAACATTAAAAGATGGGAATTATAAAAGTTAAACCCCCAAATTCATAGAGAGAAAGTCTGTTAAAGGGAGATGAAACCCAATATGATCCTTTCATGATTCAGATAGAGAACACAATTTTAAAAAAAAGTTTCCAATTCACTTCTATTATAAAATTTGGTTAATTTTCTTGTTATTCTTTGTTGAAGAGATATCTAGATAAGTAGCGTACACATATCTGGAGCAATACATGACAGGGAATAGTGCTACCATCTAGTGTTCTTGCTAATACAATTGTATGTTCTATCTGAATCATGAAAGAAGAATTAGGGGTTTTATGTCCCTTTAATCTTTATTCCTATGTTACAGTTTATTTTAAAATACATTTGAATAAAGGGATAAGAAGCAGAAAATAATAAAGCTATCTGGTCCAATAAAAAATGTATAAGATGCTTGCAATTTGTTAAAAACAAAAATTTTTCTATTGTTAATTAAATGAACTTTGAACTCAAATTTGGAATGCAGAAGAATGCAAATCACTTTTAAAAAGAAGCTTTTTTCAAGTACACCTGTAAATACATCTAGTATACATTTTCAGTGTTTCAGTGATATATTTTACTGTGCATGAACAATATGCACCCTACATAGGGTTGTCACCTCCGCCATGTTTTCCTGGGAACTTATGAGTTACACATGTTGCAGGGAGGAACATGAATAATGCTGTCCAGGATCACTATTTTTGTGCTATCCAGGGGTGCAATTCATGTTCCCCTCTGCACACCCTGCAGCATGTGTTACTCATAAGTGTCCAGGAAATCATGGCTGAGGTGGCAACCCTAACCCTTACCCTACACCTGTATTTAAACACCACTTCTACTTAAACAATTGGGCATGGCATGTCATTGCACAGGCAATTATCCAAGATGAGTTATTGACAACTCAACCTATACTCTCTGAGCAAGTACTGTATTTGAATGCAGGAGCATGTTGCATATGTACATATGCTTGTAGCACAGTAAAACCTATTACTTAAACTAGATGCATTTCTACTGATATATGTGACTTACAACATTATTCTTTTCTAAATTAAAATGCCTTACATTTTGAGTTTTATGTCATCATGATCAGCAACTTTAATGCACCTCTGGAGTTGATATAGGTGTATATAAGGTGATGCGGACTGGTCTATTTAAATAGTGCATGTCCTCTACTATCACTCATGCATGTATATGGTGTAGATACACAAATTTAGAGTGCTGTAGAATGTGTGCTGGATTAGTGGTAAATAAGCCATCTCTTATTTTCAATAATATATTGCAATCATTTCTTTTTCTTTTTATATATGCTTTTTCATTTTTCAGTGATTACTATTTATAGACAGTGATCGCGGGGGCAGGTGCAGCTATTTGAGTCTATAGGGCTATATTTAAAGAATTTCTATTTTATCTGATACAATATGTCTAGGAATGTGAGCTACGGCATATCTACTTGTATTGTTCATGGAATTAACATATATAAATCACATGATAATATAAAGGATTATGTGTTAATTATTCATCACACAATAATATACTGTAGGTCTGTGGTGCCAATAAGGTGTTGTATAACAAATGAAGTATGGTAACTTTCATTGATATATTAGTCATTAACATGTATTAATCCAGCCTCCCGCTTTAGAAACACAAGTCTGGCCTGCAGAAATGTAATTCTGGTTACATTTTTTAAACTTCTTCAAAATGGATTTTACTTAAAGGGACATGAAACCCACATTTTTTCTTTCATGATTTAGAAAGAGCATACACTTTTAAACAACTTTCTAATTTACTTCTATTATCTATTTTGCTTCATTCTCTTGATATTCTTTGCTGAAAAGCATATCTAGATATGCTTAGTAGCTGCTGATTGGTAGCTGCACATAGATGCATCCTGTGATTGGTTCACTGTGTGCATCGCTATTTCTTCATTAAAGTATATCTAAAGAATGAAGCAAATTAGGTAATAGAAGTAAATTGGAATGTTGTTTAAAATTATATTCTCTACTTTAATCATGAAAGAAAATGTTTGGGTATAGTGTCCCTTTAAAGGAACATGGAGCATAATATTTTTTTATTTCAGGATTCAGACAGAGCATACAATTTAAAACAACTTTCCAGTTTACTTATATTATCAAAACTGCTTCATTATCTTGGTATTTGCTAAAGGAGCAACCTTGTACCACTGGGAGCTTGCTGAACACATTGATCCATTGACAAGAGGCATATATGTGCAGCCATCAATCAGCAGCTAGCTCTCAGTAGTGCACTGCGGCTCCTGAGCCTACTTATGTATGCTTTTAAACACTGAGGGGCTGATTCTAAAAAGTTGCCAGCCTAGACTGGTTTTCCAGTTCAACACTCGCAGGGGCAGCCCTCATGGAATTCTATAAAAAAAGGGGCTATCCTGTGAGTGGCGAATGAAGTACACAACCCAGCCTATGTTTAAACTTTAATATTACACCTAATAAAAATAAAATGTTTTCACTGTAATTTTACCTTACAATTGCTGTTATTTTCATATGCATAGGTTTTCCTTTCAGAGTAATCAGTGTCTTGAGTATTTTGATAAAAGCTTACCAATACCAACTTTTAATTTGCAAGAAACGATAGTGAGATCTGTAGGGTGAAAATGTTTACAGAATTACTCTGGGATTTCAGACACAATTTCATACATGCCCATGGAACAGCCAGTATGAATTTCTATGTGTTTATTGCACATGCAGTGTACTTAAATTATGACTTATGCTGTGAATTTTTAATGTGACTTATTCCTGTGTAATTTAAATACAAATTTCAGGGTAAAAAGTGGTTTTATAGAATTCCACCAGTGAAGCAGAATTACTGGAGAGCATTCTTATAGAATCTCACCAACCCAGAGAATCTGCCCTAAGAGAATAATGCAAATTAGGTAGTAGCAATAAACTGGAAAGTTGTTTAAAACTACATACTATGGGGCTGATTTATCAATGTCTGGCGGACATGATCTGCTGTAGCGATCGCTGAATGCCGACAGCATATGCTGTCGGCAAATAACATTGCACAAGCAGTTCTGGTGAAATGCTTGTGCAATGGCGCTCCCTGCAGATTCGCCGCTAGCAGGGGGTGTCAATCAACCTGATCGTACACGATCGGGCGGATTGATGTCCGCAGCCTCAGAGGAGGCATACGAGTTAAGGCGCAGTGGTCTTAAGAAGGCTGGCGAAGAAACAGATGCATTGGGGCCGATTGACTGTTTGATAAAATGACCCCTATATCTGAAACATGAAGAAAAAATGGACTTTACTGTCCCTTTAACCCTTTAACAACTACAATGTACTATGTATGATGCTGGTCGTTAAAGGAACATGAAACTCACATTTTAAACAACTTTCAAATTTGCTTCTATTTTCTAATTTGCTTTATTCGCTGGGTAAACTTTGTTGAAAAAGTAGCAATGCACTACCGGGAGCTAGCTGAATGCATTGTGTGAGTCAATAACATATGCAATATATGTGCAGCCACCAATCAGCAGCTCCTGAGCCTACCTAGGTATAATTTTCAACAAAAGGTACAAAGAGAATAAACCAAATTTTAAAATAGAAGTACATTGGAAAGTTGTTTAAAATCACATGCTCTATCTGAATCATAAAAGAAAAATGTTAGGTTTCATATCCCTTTAAGAGTTTTTTGGCCCGTAATAGCATGGGTCTCGGAAAGACCGTGCTATTACAAACTCCCTCCCACTATCAGGCCTCATTTAACCCCTTAAGGACAAGGCCATTTTTCAATTTCCTTCCCTTGAGGACCAGGGCTATTTTTACATTTCTGTGGTGTTTGTGTTTAGCTGTAATTTTCCTCTTACTCATTTACTGTACCCACACATATTATATACCGTTTTTCTCGCCATTAAATTGACTTTCTAAAGATACCATTATTTTCATCATATCTTATAATTTTCTATAAAAAAAATATATAAAAATATGAGGAAACATATGTAAAATAACACACTTTTTCTAACTTTAACCCCCAAAATCTGTACAGCCACCAAAAAACGCCCATGCTAAATAGTTTCTAAATTTTGTCCTGAGTTTAGAAATACCCAATGTTTACATGTTCTTTACTTTTTTTTTGCAAGTTATAGGGCAATAAGTACAAGTAGCACTTTGCTATTTCCAAACCACCTTTTTTCAAAATTAGCGCTAGTTACATTGGAACACTGATATCTGTCAGGAATCCTTGAATATCCCTTGACATGTATATATTTATTTTTAGTAGACAACCCAAAGTATTGATCTAGGCCCATTTTGGTATATTTCATGCCACCATTTCACTGCCGAAAGCGATCAAATAAACTTTAGGTTTCTCACAGAAATTATTTACAAACAGCTTGTGCAATGATGGCACAAATGGTTGTAAATGCTTCTCTGGGATCCCCTTTGTTCAGAAATAGCAGACATTTATGGCTTTGACATTACGTTTTGGTAATTAGAAGGCTGCTAAATGCCACTGCACACCACACTTTTATTATGCCCAGCAGTGAAGAGGTTAATTAGGTATCTTGTAGTGAGCTTGTAGGGTTAATTTAAGCTTTAGTGTAGTGTAGTAGACAACCCAAAGTATTGATCTAGGCCCATTTTGGTATATTCCATGCCACCATTTCACCACCAAATGCGATCAAATAAAAAAAATGGTTAACTTTTTCACAAACTTTAGGTTTCGCACTGAAATTATTTACAAACAGCGTGTGCAATTATGACACAAATGGTTGTAAATGCTTCTCTGGGAAATAGCAGACATATATGGCTTTGGCATTGCTTTTTGGTAATTAGAAGGCTGCTAAATGCCGCTGTGCACAACACTTGTATTATGCCCAGCAGTGATGGGGTTAATTAGGGAGCTTGTAGTTAGCTTGTAGGGTTAATTTTAGCTTTAGTGTAGAGATCAGCCTCCCATCTGACACATCCCACCCCCTAATCCCTTCCTGACCCCACTCAAACAGCTCTTTTTCCTCCCCCACCTCACAATTGTCACCGCCATCTTAAGTACTGGCGGAAAGTCTGCCAGTACTAAAAAAAAGTTAATTTTTTTTTAAAAATATATTTATTTTGCAGTGATGGATCCCCCCTCAGCCCCCAACCTTCCTGATCCCCCATACAGCTCTCTAACCCTCCCCCCTCTACCTATCTTCCACCATCTTGGGTAGTGGCAGCTGTCTGCCAGTACCTATTTTGCCATAATACATGTTTTTTTTGTTTTTTTTATTTCCCCCTAATCATTTTCTGTAGTGTAGCTGCCCCCCTCAACACCCTCCCCCTCTCCCCGATCCCTTTACAAAAATTAATTTCCCTCCCTCCACCACCCTCTCCCTCCACCACATCAATGTAGTGTGCGCGCACCCCCCGCATGCTCCTGATGTACTGCACACACTGATTGCAGGGACAGGAACAGGAAGTCCCTGCAGCGATGGGCCGCCCACCCGCCTCCCTGCTACTGCTCCCACCCACCAACGAACGGCACCATCGACAACTCTGCAACTCTATTTATGCAGTGCCACACTCGAGCGATCTCGCTATTTTGAGCAAGATTACTGCAGAGAGAAGCCCAGGACTGCAGGGACGTACAGGGTATGTCGCTGGTCCTTAAGGGCATAACGATCAACGTTGTACAGGGTACAACATTGGTCGTTAAGGGGTTAATAATGCAGTCTCGCCACTGGCAGCGAGACCCGTACTATTAAAAAAGCAAGCCCTATTGCAAATACATTACCAATCCTTATAAACATGTCAGTATAATAGAACATACATTTTTTGGGGGGAAATATTTCATATATAACTGTAGTATTAGATTTTAGATACTTCCTGTGCATAATTTTTCTTTTTAAAGTTTCCATTAATTTCTCGACCTCATATTTTACAAATATAACTAGTATATGATGGACTAAGATGATTCAGTGTTCCCTATTCAGAGTTGGTGACATTTTCTTCAAACTTGGCATTTTTCTGTATAGATTACTTGAGGAATTTTAGGGATTCCAATAAATAGAGCTACTTTTAATTAGTTTATGATCTTTCATAAAGAAAAAAAGCTCAAAATAAACATGTCTTACACTGCAAGCTAGTGTTATAGTATACACAGCTAAATTAATCAATTGCCGTTTATACTTCATGAAAATAATTATATAATTCATAACAGCGACCAGTGATTATAGATACCTTTTGTATATATAACAAATCCCTAAAATCAGTGCTTCTCAACTCCAATTCTCAGTGACCCCTAACAGGCCAGATTTACATGATATCTTACCTAGAGCACAGGTCAAATAATCAGCTGATCAGTAACCATGGTTACTTACCTGCTCTCACCTATCAGCTGATTATTTCACCTGTGCTCTAGTTAAGATATAATGACAGAAAAAATCTGTAATAACCCCCTTGATGCTGATATGTTTACATGTGCCTCAGTGTGATTCTACAGCGCAGCAGAACTTTGTGAACCATGTTGAATGTGACCTACTTATTATTAAAGATCAAATGTTAAATGTGCATTTATTAAATGTTTCTTAAAGCTTCTAGAATAGATTAATGTTCTTAAATGCACACACACAAGTAAATTATGATTAGAAATCTGACATCATTAAAGGGACATAAAACTGCCAAGAGAAATGCTTTATTGTGGAAGAACCTTTTATTATTACACTTTACTTGCATATAATTATGGAGTTGATCACAATCATTTTGAAAACATATCAAATGATTGGTCAACAAAAATGACTTTTGTGGTGAATTTTGTAGAATAATCATTAAACATTTCTAAAGGGTTGTGATCAACGACTAATGTAGTTAACCCCTGCAAAGAGGTGCTGCACCAATGGAACCTAGCTTAACACATCTGGTGCTTGTTCCCTGCAGTAAATAGCTGCTCCTGAACCTACCTAGATATGCTTCCAACAAAGGGTACTAAAGCAACACATCAAATGTGATACCAGAAGAAACCTGAAATGTCACTTTAATGATATGCTCTGTCTGAATCATACAACTTTAATTTTGACTTTCACGTCTCTTTAACAAACAACTGATTTAAATGTTATTATGTATTTTACTTAGAAATGGAGTTGAAGCTTTTTGATTTTATAAACTTTTCTAATCAATTACTCATTTTAATAGCTCATTGGGTAAATGTTATAACTAATTTTGCCGTTTTTCTGTGTGATGAGATGAGTAAGCTCCCTATTTCTGCATACCTGTGTGGGAATGAGTAAGCAACAGTTATCTTTCTGTATGGGCAAACAGATGGGCTTTTCTTTGTAGACCACAAGACACCCATCACCTACAGGGTTACTGACCTACCTTGCACATAACATATCTTTTGTTGCAAAATGCAACTTGTTTTTCCAGGGTTTAAAGCATAACCTGAAGATCCATAAAGTATCTCCAAAATAGGTAAGGTATGCTCTTGTACAATAACCTTACTACATGTTATATAGTTTAATAAAACTATATTATAATAAACATTGTGCAAAAGAAACCTATGGGTATTATAAGATATGTAGTGTACTTTGATTAATATCATAGAAAGTAAAATAATCATTGTAACATTAAAAAAAAAAATCAATGTAAAAACATTTTTGTTTTTCTCTTTCTAGAATGCTGATAACCAAGTGGAATCAATATGTTAAACTGAAAACCCTTTTACCCTATTTCTATCACAAATGATTCTAATTTTCAAGCAAGACAAAAACAAATACAATAGGTTACATACTTTATATGTAACCAGAAATATTGGATTGGATTGGCTAAAGTGAGAAAAAAGCTACTTTATTTTGTTACTGTAAGGAATCCATTCACATGTATAACAGTTCTATTCACCTTAATGGACAGCACTGATTAAATAACAAAAAAAAGTGAGAACTATATTAAGGACCTATTTAACAACCTGTTAACCCCATAGTAAAATGACCAAGTGAAAAGAATAACAAATTACCTTTGATTCTTGGCTACTGGTGGATGCTGGGGAGTGAGGCTGTTCAGTGTTGCCAAGTTCATCCTCTTTTTCCACTGTATCTTCCATGGTAGTGATTGGAGGAATCATTCTCCTAACTTTGTAATTAATTTTACAATTTCTTCTTATAAGTGAAACAAGGGGAAAAGTAGCATCCCCTATTTTTTCCTACACTTCTTGCTTCCTTCTTGGATTATTAGACGCCTGAGCTGCTATTTTTCTTACAATCCACTCTGTATTCTTCTTCCACTGTGTTAGAATAGAATTGTTTGTGCAGGTCTGTGATGGCTGCGTGCGGGTGAAGTGTGTTCTCCCTTTATAGTAAAAAGCCTGGAGGTATGGGACATAGAGCTGTGGCTGTCAGCCCTGGTGATCAGAATAGAAGTGAGCTGAAGCAGAAAGCCTCGGCTGCTTACACATGAGGCAGAGGAGGGAGGAGTTGTGCATCTAATGCTCTTGCTTAGGCATGTGCTGCTGTCATACTACTAGACAGGGGAAGGTAGCTTAGAAGCAGTGAATGAGCTGGAAAAACGGCTCCAAAAATATCAGCTTCCATTGGTATATGTGTATATATATAAATGTGTGTGTAATAAATACAGTATATATGTATGTGTGTGTAAATACAGTATAAATGTATGCATATATATATATATATAAATATGTGTGTGTTTAAATACAGTATAAATGTATGTGTATGTACATATATATATATATATATATATATATATATATAAATGTGTGTGTAAATACAGTATATATGTATGTGTATATATATATAAATATGTGTGTGTAAATACAGTATATATGTATGTATATATATATATAAATATGTGTGTGTAAATACAGTATAAATGTATGTGTATGTATATATATATATATATATATATATATATATATATATATATATATATATATATATATATATATATATATATATATATATATATAAATGTGTGTGTAAATACAGTATAAATGTATGTATATATATATATAAATATGTGTGTGTAAATACAGTATAAATGTATGTGTATGTATATATATATATATATATATATAAATATATATATATATATATATATATATAAATGTGTGTGTAAATACAGTATAAATGTATGTGTATGTGTATATATATATATATAAATGTGTGTGTAAATACAGTATAAATGTATGTGTATGTATATATATATATATATTTATATATATATATATATATATATATATATATATATATATAAATGTGTGTGTAAATACAGTATATATGTATGCATATATATATATATAAATATGTGTGTGTAAATACAGTATAAATGTATGTGTATGTATATATATATATAAATATGTGTGTAAATACAGTATAAATGTATGTGTATGTATATGTATATATATATATATATATATATATATATATATATATATATATAAATATGTGTGTAAATACAGTATATATGTATGCATATATATATATAAATATGTGTGTGTAAATACAGTATAAATGTATGTGTATGTATATATATATATATATATATATATATAAATATGTGTGTAAATACAGTATAAATGTATGTGTATGTATATATATATATATATATATATATATATATATATATATATATATATATAAATATGTGTGTAAATACAGTATATATGTATGCATATATATATATATAAATATGTGTGTGTAAATACAGTATAAATGTATGTGTATGTATATATATATATATATATAAATATGTGTGTAAATACAGTATAAATGTATGTGTATGTATATATATATATATATATATATATAAATATGTGTGTAAATACAGTATAAATGTATGTGTATGTATATATATATATATATATATATATATATAAATATGTGTGTAAATACAGTATATATGTATGCATATATATAAATATGTGTGTGTAAATACAGTATAAATGTATGTGTATATATATATATATATATATATATATATATATAAATATGTGTGTAAATACAGTATAAATGTATGTGTATGTATATATATATATATATATATATATATATATATATATATAAATATGTGTGTAAATACAGTATAAATGTATGTGTATGTATATATATATATATATATATATATAAATATGTGTGTAAATACAGTATATATGTATGCATATATATATATAAATATGTGTGTAAATACAGTATATATGTATGCATATATATATATAAATATGTGTGTGTAAATACAGTATAAATGTATGTGCATGTATATATATATATATATATATATATATATATATATATATATATATATATATATATAGTAAGCAATTTCCAGTTCAGCCCACCAGTAGCCAACTCGCCTGGGTGCAATAATATACCATGAAATAGAAAACAAGAGAATGCACTCTCAGGACTTTTCCACAAAAAAAAAAAAAAAACAATTTAATGGAACGTTTTCGGGGTTCACAACCCCTTCATCAGCATGCAAAACAAACAAAATTCAACTCATTTATAGTGTTACATATCAATTACATCACATCAACCTTAGTGTCTCTCCAAAGGAAAAGTGCGCCAATTTTTCGAGTTTGGAACGCATATTGCGTTCCACAGTGCTATCCGAAACCGGAAGTTGTGTTACCTCACTTCCGGTTTACGGATTCAGCAAACAAAACGTAAAATTAATGATAAAGTTGTGCACTCTACAATTTTAAACGTATTAAAGTGACATATTAATATAGGGGACTTCATATAGCAAAAGTGTGCCACATTATAATAAGTGCTTAAAAATTTGTGATAGATATACATTGTCAAATGTTGCTACATCCGGTCGGCATGGAGACAGTAACTATGGTAATCACATACAATTCAGATTGCCAAAAAGTGCCATAACCTATGTTAAATTTGCAATGGTATGCCAGCTGAATGAGACAAAAATTTTCTTAGTGTCAAAAATAGCGTGCACTCAAGTTATATACGGTCATGTTATATATATAAAAGAATAATCATTAAAAAATTAAAAAATAAAAATTGAACCATATGACAGTACAAGTGATTGGAATGGCAAGTTGTAAATAAAAAGCAAGTATAATGTTGCAAATGTGAATGCTGTGACTTACAATGTATCGCCAGTATATTAAAGCAGAGTGGCGTTAGGCATGTGTAATGCTACACTGAATGTGCAAGCAAATGAATATATCAAATTAGAGCAGTATACAGAAGAAGGAATATATATAATAATATTGTAGGGCTGTGCTATTAAGCTGCTGTTACGTTGGGGCACAATTTTCGTATGAATTAAATTTTGTCCATTAGGGGGTTATGGCTTGCAACGGCCAAAGTGTGGATATCTGTGCCAACAATCATATGAGGGGGGAAACCTTATTTTAGAATTCTAGCCTCAAGTATAATTGCAAAAAACAAACAGGGATATGTGAGAAAAGATAATAATGATAATGGTCATGGAGATATATAGCTCATATAGATACTGTCCACCTCTGGAATTTATCCCAGTGGATGTGGTTATTTTTTTGTGTCCGTTTTTAGGACTGGTGGTGCATGTTAAGGCAATGGGTAATGGCTCACGGCGGACCAGGCTTCCACAGAGAAGGTGGAGACAGATGGCCCCCCTAAACCATGCCGTTAGGCGCACAACACTTGCCCCTACAACTAGGGGAAAATGGAATGTGTGCCAAAACGGAGCCACAATGTCCACCTGGCATACCCCAAGTATGTGGCACCCCAGTTGTTGATCACATGATGCTCTTAAAGTCCGGCATGGTGTTCAGGCCACCTGGTTGTATTGTGCCTAATCTGAACATCCACTGGGCCTCTCGTTTCAGGAGTTGCTTGTTCTGGTCGCCCCCCCGATCCAATGGGGGTATGTGGTCGATTAGAATATAGCGGATGGAAGACACTGAGTGTCCCTTGTTAGCGCAGTGTCGCGCTACTGGCTGTTCGGAATCGCCGTTTTTAAGTGCTGTCCTTATGGCGTGGCAATGATTGGCCATACGCTCACGGAGTGTGCCAGAGGTCTTCCCTATGTAAAAACAGGAACATGGACAAAACAATAAATATATAACATGAGTGGTGGTACACGTTATGGAGTGCCGAATAGAGAATGTTCGATTGGTGTGTGGGTGATGGAAAACTTTGGTACCCACTAGGCCATTGCACGTTGTACAGCCCAAACAGCGATAAGAGCCCTTTATATTCCTTTTCATCCCAGTCGAATAACACTGTTTGGGGTCCGTTTTCACCAGAAGGTCTTTGAGATTAGTTCCCCTCTTAAACCCAACCATAGGTCGTAGATTATGGGTAAATGTGAGTTTTGGGTCTGAAGACATAATTGGCCAGTGTTGTCGGAGAATTTGGCCAATATTTTTTGTCACTGGAGTGAAAGTGGTAGACATAATGAGCTTGTCACTAGCGTCCCTTTTGGGTTTGGGTATAATTAATTCCGTCTGTGTTAGCCTTGAAACAGATTCCATAGCGTCCTGTATTATCGGGATCTTGTAGCCCCTGTTCTGGAACTTCTCACCCACTCCTTTCAATTGGGAGACCCCCGTTACAGGATTCAAATTATTGCGCATTGTTCTTATGCATTGTGATTTTACAATGCCTTTTAATAGGGCTGGGGGA